>NC_092518.1:46918887-47644250 GCF_047511675.1 Marmota flaviventris | reverse complement strand
GGATCTGGAGATGGGGAGATGTTGGTCAAAGGATATGTAATTATAACTAAGTTATAATAAAAGTAGTATAAATATAAACTGCTAAAAAGCAGAAATAATTCTATGATTAGGTACCTTAGTTAATCTTATCCTTCTACTTAATTACTACCCCCAAGTTCACTTTCCAGTTCAGTCTAAAGTGTTTCATGCTGCTAGTTCCCTCTCCCAGTGACAGTTTTCCTTCCCTGCAGTTCCCTTCACCCTATGATGTTCTCATCCTGTAGAAGGGGCACTAATAGAAGAGGTCCAGAGCAGGGTCTTTAAAAGATGGGGTGAAGAGCTATCACTCCTGAATTTAAGAACAATATTGAG
Source organism: Marmota flaviventris (assembly GCF_047511675.1). Taxonomy (NCBI): domain Eukaryota; kingdom Metazoa; phylum Chordata; class Mammalia; order Rodentia; family Sciuridae; genus Marmota; species Marmota flaviventris. Next base: position 47,643,899 of record NC_092518.1, on the reverse strand, counting down.
TAGTGTGTTGAATATTTCTAAATATGGTTAACTTAGATTTGAAAAATTTTTTGGAATAAGATTTAGACAACTTTTCTTACAACTTTGTATATTGCAAAGAAATAACAGCATTTTTTTCTAAAAATCATTTTATTAATGCTTTCCATATAATTTGAAAATAAATGCATGTATTTATTACCATAATGATAATGATGATGATGATGACAATGATAATGAGTACTAGTAGTAGTAGTGGTAGTCATAGTAATGGAGGTGGTTAGTCACAATAAAGCCTCTATAAACCACAACTAACTACAACTACTGGTAGGAATTAAAAATATATTTAGTAATTAGCAGTAGTTGAATTGGCAAAGCAGTAAACATTAAGATATCAGAGTTGATTCACAAAATCCAAACTAGAGAACTGGATTAATTCAGAAATTCAGTTTCATACACTAGATACCATATGACAAAGGAATCCAGTCATTTGGAGACTAGATCTGAAGGGCAAGAGAGCCTTTATTGTTACTATGGAGCTACAGTAACAAAAACAGCATGGTATTGGCACCTAAAGAGCTATGAAGATCAATGGAATAGAAGACATAGGGACAAACCCACATATATACAGTTATCTCATACTAGACAAAGGTGAAATAAACATACATTGGAGAAAAGATAGCCTCTTCAGCATATGGTGCTGGGAAAATTGGAAATCCATATGTAGCAGAATGAAATTAAACCTTTATCTCTCACCCCGTACAAAACTCAACTCAAAGTGTATCAAGGATTTAGGCATTTAGGACCAGAGACCCTGCACCTAATAGAAGAGAAAGTATGGCCAACTCTCTGTCATGTCGGCTTAGGTACCAATTTCCTCAACAAGTACAAGAAGTACTATCAAGAATCAATAAATGAACAGGTATAAAGACACTAATTGGTGTGAATATACTATGCATACAACCAGAGATATGAAAAATTGTGCTCTTTATGTGTAATAAGAATTGAAATGCATTCCACTGTCATATATAAATTTTAAAAAAGAATCAGTAAATGGGATGGAATCAAACTAAAAAGCTTCTTTACAGCAAAGGAAACAAGAACGTGAAGAGAGAGCCTACAGAATGGGAGAAAAATCTCGGCCACCTGCACCTCAGATAGAGCATTAATCTCCAGAATATATAAAAACTCAAAACACTTAACAACAAAAAATCCCCCCCCCAAATAACCCAATCAATAAATTGGCAAAGGAACTGAACAGACACTTCACAGAAGAAATACAAATGACCAACAAATATCTGAAAACATGTTCAACATCTCTAGCAATTAGAGAAATGCAAATTAAAACTATACTGAGATTCTGTCTTACTCCTGTCAGAATGGCAATTAGCAAGAATACAAGTAGCAATAAATATTGGTGAGGATATGGGGGATAAATTACACTCATACATTGCTGTGGGACTGAAAATTGATGCAACCCCTATGGAAAGCAGTATGGAGATTCCTCAGAAAACTTGGAATGGAACCATTATTTGACCCAGTTTTCCCATTCCTCAGTTTATACCCACAGGACTTAAAATCACCATACTACATTGATGCAGCCAAATCAATGTTTATAGCAGTTCAATTCACAATAGCTAAGCTATGGAACCAACCTAGGTGCCCTACAATAGATGAATGGCTAAAGAAAATGTGGTATATATTCACAGTGGAATATTAGCCATAAATAAGAATGAAATTATGGCATTTGCCAGTAAGTGGATGGAACTGTTGACTATCATGCTAAGTGGAATAAGCCCATTCTAAAACAACAGAGACTGAATGTTTGCTGTGATATATAGATGCTAACACAAAGTAAGGGTGGGGGAGAGAAGAATAACAGTTCATTGGATTAGACAAAGGAGAATGAGGGAAACGGAGGGGGTTGTGAATAGGAAAGAGTAGAATGAATCGGACACAATTTTCCTATGTTCATATATGAACACATGACCAGTGAAATTACACATCATGTATAACCACAAGCATACAATGTTATACTCCATATATGTATAATATGTCAAAATACACTCTACTATCATGTATATCTAAAAAGGACAAATAAAAATTTTAAAAAGAGCCTTTATTGGAGCTGGGCACAGTGGTACACACCTATAATCCCAGCGGCTCTGGAGTCTGAGGCAGGAGGCCTCAGAAAAAAAAAAAAAAAGCGAGGTTCTGAGCAACTCAGTGAGACCCTGTCTCTAAACAAAATACAAAATAGGGCTGGGGATGTGGCTCAGGGGTCGAGTGTCCCTAAGTTCAATCCTTGGTATTAAAACAAAAAAGATCCTTTACTGGGAGATGGAGTCATTAAGATCAAATTGGAACCAACAACAGTTAGTTTTTGATGCTTTCCTTGAAGTGGAATTCAGAGGTGAGCGTTTATCAGATACCTCATTAGGGAGGAATGTGGAGTGAACCAGACAGAATATAGAAGTTGCCAATATTAGAGACATCTGGTTATATACTTAGATTGATTGATTGATTCATTCATTCATTTTTTCATTCACCTACTCACTGAATGCTTGTTGCATGTCAAATACATACTATGCCCTTACTGAACAATGATACCAATCTTCCTTAGAGATAACCAAGTTGTAGTCTTTAAGATATATCTTGTGAATAGTTATTTTTCACTAGATTTCTTTGAGTAGAAAAATAGCTTTATTTATTTAACAGGGGGGTGATTATTTACTTTTTATATCAATTAGGTTCTTTGTTTCTCTTTCCTGTAATCCACATATACTTATTGCTTAATAAATATTTATTGGTTTATTTACAGTAAGTCGCTTTCTTCAGAAGTTGGACAGAGAAATCAAACTGCACTTAGTTATGATCATATAGCTATGAATATGCCATATGTATAGAGAACATTATTCCCTAAAGACTCTAATACCTATAAAACTGCCTTGTGTAAGTGATGCTTTAGGAAAATCAAAGTCAAATGGAATGTGCCTTTTTCTGGGGAAATTATAGACCAACGAGAAGAAACCAATATTAGGATGCAAGGAAGATTAATTCTTTAGAGGCAATTATCGGAGAAAAACATAATAAGAAGAAACAAAAACTCTCCTTGAATCTTCCAAGGTGTTAGGAGGAAGGTGAACTTTTCATTGTTCATCAGATGAGTGCTAAAGATTACTATTTTCTTTTTTAGAGCAATTAATTTATCTATTATTTTAAAGGAAGAGGGAAAAGCCCCTAAATGCAGGTAATTGCTTTTGTTTCTGGGATATTGAATGCATACATAGTTTTAAAATGTTTCTGTTTTTCCATGATGAATCTGTCATCAAAACAAACTAACCAACCAACAAACAGAATTAAACATAGCAAAGGTATATGTGCCACATTATTAATCTACTGAGATGAGCTATTAAAGAAGTATGTCTTTAAGTGGTATTGTATATGCTGAAGTGTCTGTCCTTTTTTTTCTTCTCATGATTCTGCTCTAATATTCATTAATCACTGACTGTTTTCCTGGTCAAAGTCCAAAAAAAAGTATTCTAGTAGGTCTAGTTCATTATTATTTTTCTTGATAAGAGCCTTTCTTACCACTCCATGTTATGGGTTCCCACAAGTCAATGTATACCACTCTTAGGTGGTCAGGAAACCTGGTTCAATCTATGGACATTCTTTCACAAAGAACACAGCCCCCTGGTTTTCAAAGCAAGGAAATGGGGCAGCAAAGCCTTGGCTATGAGAAATTGAATATAGCAGTCTGAAATAACAGTTGTACATAAATTACGGGAACATTCAAAGGAAGAAAATATTTTCTTTTTAAGCCCCTCACCTATTCCTGTGCATGGTTCTTTCTTTTTCCCTACCTTCTAGGAATGTATTGCTCACTGGTTATCTAAAGTCACTGTAATATTCCACTCAGGTCCAACCATCGTTGAAATTAACATTTGCACTACTATCAACACTTGACTCTTACTTTTCAGTTTCTCATCCTTAATTTTATTCAAAGATTTCACTCATTCAATACCAAGGTCTCAGCTAGAATTAAGGAGATAGGAAGGAAAAGTAATTATAGGCATGTATATCAAATCATTAATAACTACTTACTTCTACCACAAGTACAGCACACACACACACACACACACACACACACACATACACACAAACACTCTCACACACACACTGTTAAAAATATGAGTGTTTATTAATCAAAATAAACATTGGGAGGACTTCTGGCATTTACCACATAGAAATCTTGGAAGTTATCACCCCTATCTTAACAGCAAGAGAAAAAGCAGAACAAACTAAAAATCAGTGACTATTTAGATCCAGCAGAAAATCGAGAGCTCAGAAGAAATAAGACATTTTGCAGATGACAGGGTTATCTATGAAGAAAACCCGAAATTAACAAAATTCTCTGGGAAGTAAAAAGAAATTATAGCAAAGTGGTATTAAACAAAGTACTATAGAAATATTACTTTCCTCAGTTATGTAATAAAGATAATAATTGCAAAGATTTAATAATTAAAATAAGGATAATCCTTGTTTAAGGAAGCATTAGCTATTTTTGAGGAACCATGTTAATTATTGAACTTCAATATTGAAAAGACCATCTGTGAAGACCAAATCTAGTGATCAATAAAACCACCAGTACTTTTTATAAAAGTCAGTGGATTTTATATAGTACAACAATGAACAAATGGAATTTGAAATTAAAAATACATTACCATTTATATTAACATACCCCCAAAATGAAATATTTAGCTAAAAACCCAACACAGTATTTATAAGATATGTGAGAAAAACTGCAATTCTGATGAAAGACACCAAAGAAGAACTAAATAAATGGATACATATACCTTGTTCATGAGTCAGAAGACACAATATTGTCAAAATTTCAGTTCTTCTCAAATTTATCTGTAAATTCAAATCAGCCAAAATTAAAAATCAGCTAGTTATTTTGTGGATACCAACAAACTGATTCTAAAGTATATAAGGAGAGGGGAAAAAATCAGAATAGTCAATACAATACTACAGGAGAAGCACAAAGTCTGAGGATTGGCACTACTTAACCTCAAGACTGACTATATAGTTACTATAATCAAGAGAATATGATATTCTCAGAAGAATAGACAAATAGATCAATGGAATACAATAAAAGCCCATACTCAAACCCATACAAATATAGCTAATTGTTGACAAACAAGCAAAATCAATATAATGAATAAAACACAGAATTTTCAATTATGATACTGGAACTATTGGACATTAACATTCAAAAATTAATTCAGATACATACCTGATCAAAAATTAATTTAAGGGTGATCTCAGAATATGGTATATGAATGATTCTGATTCTCTGTTGAAGGTTGCCAGAATTATCCAGCTGGGTAAGAGAGGGGCCTAGATAATACAGAAAACATTTTTGAGCAGAAGAAAAAATCATTAAGACAATCTGATATTATAAAAATCAGTAAACTGCCAGGCCTGGTTGTGCATGCCTGTAAGCCCAGCAGCTTGGGAAGCTGGAGCAGGAGGATTGCAAATTCAAATCCATCCTTAGCAACTTAGCAAGGCTCTAAGCAACTTAGTGAGACCCTGCCTCAAAATAAAAGATACAAAGGGCTGGGGATGTGACTGGGTGGTTAAGCATCCTTGGGTTCAATCCCTGGTACAAAAAAAAAATCAGTAAGCTGTCACATTATTTGGCTGAATTTCCTTTGGGCCTTTGGGGTAGAGGAAAATCTAGGTTGGAGACAAAATTTGCTAGTGTATGTGGATAACTTGCAGACAACTTTTATAAATACTCCAACATACTTCCATTAAAAAAGGATAGATGAAGCAAGCAGAAAATCAGTAAGGACAGAGTTGACCTCTATAGCACCATCAGTCAACTATAACAATTGAAATTCATGTAATAACAGCAGAATACACATTCCTTTCAAGCTCATATGGAATATTCTCCAAACCAGAAAACATTCTAGTACATATTACACACCTTAACATTTTTAAAAGAAATGATACTATATTGGTGCCCCTTCTATTTTTCAGAAGATCCTGTTTTTATCCCCTCCCGCTAGCCTCTGTATGTAAGAGAAAACACATGACACTTATTTTTCTGAGTCTTACTTCACTCAGCTTAATGTTCTTCACTTGGATATTATTTGGGTGTCTATTAGGCATCAAGACATAGCATGTTCAAAATAGAAGTCTATCCTACTTTTTTCCCTATAATTTTTCCTTCCCTAGATTTTCCATCGCAGGAAATGGCATCTTCTGGTTGCTCTAGATAAAATCTTGGGCTTCATCTTTATTTTCTTCCATTTCATCTCTCCTATATTCATCTATCAAAAAGTCTATCACCCTTACCTCTGGATTGTATCCTGAATATATCCACTTTTCTCTATCCCCACTACTAGTATCTGGCCCAAGTCACTAATTGTATTTTATTTGCACTACTATAATCACCTCTTAATTGTTCTCTTTGATTTGTCTCTTGATGCGTTACCTTTTATTCTCTCACAAAACAATGAAAAAGACCTCTTAAAAATGTAAATCAGGCATTCGACAAAGTACAGCATCCCTTTATGTTCAAAACTCTAGAAAAACTAGGGATAACAGGAACACACCTCAATATTGTAAAAGCAATCTATGCTAAGCCTCAGGCTAGCATCATTCTGAATGGAGAAAAATTGAAGACATTCCCTCTAAAATCTGGAACAAGACAGGGATGCCCTCTCTCACCACTTCTGTTCAACATAGTTCTCGAAACATTGGCCAGAGCAATTAGACAGGTGAAAGAAATTAAAGGCATAAAAATAGGAAAAGAAGAACTTAAATTATCACTATTTGCAGGTGACATGATTCTATACCTAGCAGACCCAAAAGGGTCTACAAAGAAACTATTAGAGCTAATAAATGAATTCAGCAAAGTGGCAGGATATAAAATCAACACGCATAAATCAAAGGCATTCCTGTATATCAGCGACAAATCCTCTGAAATGGAAATGAGGACAACCACTCCATTCACAATATCCTCAAAAAAAAATAAAATACTTGGGAATCAACCTAACAAAAGAGGTGAAAGACTTATACAATGAAAACTACAGAACCCTAAAGAGAGAAATAGAAGAAGATCTTAGAAGATGGAAAAATATACCCTGTTCATGGATAGGCAGAACTAACATCATCATAGGTTTAATGCAATGCCAATCAAAATCCCAACGGCATTTCTTGTAGAAATAGAGAAAGCAATCATGAAATTCATATGGAAAAATAAAAGACCCAGAATAGCAAAAACAATGCTAAGCAGGAAGTGTGAATCAGGCGGTATAGCGATACCAGACTTCAAACTATACTACAGAGCAATAGTAACAAAAACAGCATGGTACTGGTACCAAAACAGGCGGGTGGACCAATGGTACAGAATAGAGGACACAGAAACCAATCCACAAAACCACAACTATCTTATATTTGATAAAGGGGCTAAAAGCGTGCAATGGAGGAAGGATAGCATCTTCAACAAATGGTGCTGGGAAAATCTTGATTGCCATATCTTAAGTTCTTTTCCTATGCAAAACCCTTCTGCTATGATGTTCCACTCAGCTTAGGCCCAGAGCAATGGAGTCAGCCATCTATGGATTGAGACCTCTGAAATCATGTGCCTCTTCTAATTGTTCTTGTCAGGTCTTTTGGTCACAGTGACAAAAAAAAAAAAATCTATAATAGAAGTTCGTACCAAGAAGTAGGGTTGTTGCTGTGACTAACTTGACCATGTGTTTCAGAAGCCTATGGAAAAGTTTTGAGGGAAGTGGAATTTTGAAAATTTAAAGATGAAAGCTAGAATATTGGATATATGCGAATTGCTTTTGATTTTTACAGGGGTTCACACTGGATCTTAAGCCTTCACAGGAGATGTTAATAACTTTTAAATAAAAATTTCTTCTTCTAATTTTTCTTGTAAGGTCTTTTGCTCACAGTGACAAATATTGACTAAAACACCTACATGCCAAGTGGATAGCACCACAATCTGTGGTAGCCAAGTCATGGAACTAGCCTAGCTGCCAGTCAATAGGTGAATGGATGAAGAAAATGTGATACATATACACAAAGGACATTTATTTGGCCATAAAGAAGAATAAAAGTATGTCATTTGCAGGAAAGTGGATGAAACTGTAGAGCATCATGTTAAGTGAAGTAAGCCAAACTCAGAAAGACAAGGGTCAAATGTTTCCTCTCATATGTGGAAGCTAATGAGAAAAAAGGAATTTGAAAAAAGGGATCTCCCAAAAGTACAAGAGGGAATAGTAGAGTAGAGGAAAAGGATACAGGGGGAGGGAGAAGGAAAGAGAAAGGGGAGATACTGGGGAGTGAAATCAATCAAATTATGCTATGTACATATATGAACACATGTATAACACAATGCATATTCATGTATTAAACAATGAATCCAACTGATATGTAGAACTATAAGCATCAATTTAAAAACTAAATTATTAGAAGGGAGATCAGCAAAGCAGAGGTGGATTTTGGGAGGGAAAACAGAAAGGAATGGGGAGATCAAAGTGGAGCAAACTATGGTATGTGCATATATGAATATAAGTTAGCAATGAACTCTATTATGTATATGTTTTGGTTAGCTTTTTGGTGCTATGACCAAAAGACCCAATAAGAACAATTTTAGAGGAGGTCTCAGTCCATTGATGGCCTACTCCAATCCTTAAGGCCTGAGATAGGCAAGATTAGTGGAAGAATGTGGTAGATAAAATCATCCCAGGACATGGTACTAGGATGGGGAGAGAGAGAGAGAGAGACAGAGAGAGAGAGAGAGAGAGAGAGAGAGAGAGAGAGAGAGAGAGAGAGAGAGAAAGAGAGAGATATCTCCAGGGACCTACAGTTACCAACCAGTTAATACCTATCAGGGGATTAATGCACTGAATAGATTAAGGCTCTAATAACTCAATCATTTCACCTCTAAACTTTCTTGGATTGTCTCACATATGACTTTTTGGGGGAATCATATGTCTGTTATGTCTGAACCATAACAGCATAATTACAATGCACTAATAAAAACACAATAAAAAAGAAATTATATTGAAGTAGTAATAAAAAGACTTCCAACAATAAGAACTCAGTACCAGATGAATGGATTCACAGCTGCTTTCTATCAGACCTTTAAAGATGAACAAATGCCAATGTTCCTCAAATTATTACATAAAATAAAATAGGAAGAGAACACTTTCAAATTCATTCTACAAAGTCAGTGTTTTCCTGATCGCAAAACCTGATAAGGATTCTTTAAGGGAAAAATGAAACACCCACATACTTTATGAGCATAGATGCAATGATCTTTAATTAACTATTAGCAAATCAAATTCAATAATACATTAAGAATCTTGTACATCATGATCAATTTGGTTTCATTCTAGAGATGCAAGAATATTTTAACATATGCTAATCAATGAATAGAATAAATAATATAAATAGAATCAAGGACAAAAGTCACATGATCATCTCAATAGATGCAGAAAAATAATCTGACAAAATTCAACATGTATTTATGATTAAAAAAAAACCCTGAATAAACTAGGGTAAGAAGGTCATATACAAAAAACCTAAAACCAGCATCATACTGACTTGGGGAAATTGAAAAGCATTTTCTCTAAAATCAGGAAGAAGGTAAAGGTGTACTTTTTGCACTCTTATTCAAGAGAGTCCTTGAAATTTACCCAGAAGAATTAAGCAAGAGAAGAAAATAAAAGGAGTACAAATAGGAAAAGAATGGTTAATTTTTCCTTGTTTGCAAATGATGTGAGCTTATATTTACAAAATCCTACAAGCAATACCAGTAGAACTTCCAATAAACAAATTCAGTGAAATAATAGGATATAAAGTCAACATACAAATATCAATAGTTTTTCTATATGCCAATATAGATCTATTGAGAAAGAAATCAAACAATTCTATTCACAATAGTAAAAACATTTAGAAATAAATATAACAAAAGACCTCTGCATAGAAAAGTACAGAACACTGAAAAAAAGGAATCAAAGACATCAGGAGATAGAATGAATTCCCATATTCAATTGACAATACCACCAAAAGCAATCTATAGATTCAATGAAATCACCATCAAAATACCACTTATGGTCTTCCAAGAACTAGAATAAAAATACTAAAATTTATATGGAAGTACAAAAGACTCAAAATAGCCAGAGCTATTCTGAACAAAAGAAGTAAAGCTGGAGGTATCATAATATCTAACTTCAAATAATACTACAGAGCCTTAGTAACAAGAACAGCTTGGTCCTGACATAAAAATGGACATATAAGCCAGTGAAAAAGAATGGAAGAATACGAACACAGACATAGTCATTTGATTCTTGACAAAATGTCAAAAATATAGGTTGAAGAAAAGATAGTCTTTCTAACAAATGGAAAACTGGATATCTATATGTTACAGATTGAGACTAGATCCCTATTTCTCACTTTGCATGTAAGTCAACTCAAAATGGATCAAAGATCTAGAAGGAAGACTTGAAATTTTACAACTTCTAGAATAAATCATAGGGGAAACATTACAACATACAGGCATAGGAAGCAACTTCCTCAATAGGACTCTGATAGCTCAGGAAATAATACCAAGAATGATTAAATGGGATACCAGCAAACTAAAAAGCTTTTACACAGCAAAGGAAACTATTAATACCAAGAAAAGAGGACCTAATGTATGGGGGAATTTTTCCAGCTAACTTTCCTAGAGTTGATTAATGTTTTGAATATAAATTCATAAAATTTAATATAAGAATGAATTAGTTAATAATTGGACCAATGCACTAAATAAACAGTTCTCAAAATCAGAAGTAAGAAATCAAACAATTGATTTCTTATCAAACAATTTTTTTTTCATATAGTTGAAAAAGTGTTCAACATTTCTAGCCGTCAGAAAATTAAAAATCCAGACTACACTGAGATTTCATCTCACTCCATTTAGAATGGCAATTATCAAGAATAAAAATAACAAATTCTGGCAAGTACGTGGAGTAAAAGGAACTCTTATATCTATTGGTGGGAATATACATTAGGGTGGATATTATGGAAATCAGTGAAGAAGTTCCTCAAAAGACAAAGCATGTAAACACCATATGATGCATCTATACAACTCCTGGGTATTAAAAACAAACAAACAAACAAACAAACAAAAAACCTCCTGGGATTTACCAAAAAAAAAAAAAAAAAAAAAAAACCACTAAAGTCAGCAAGTTATAAAGGTACATTCAAACATGTTTACTGGCAGCACAGTTCATAATAGCCAAGTTATGAAGCTAGCCTAGGTTTCATCCATATAATACACATATTTGAATTTTATTCAGCCATAAAGAAAAATGAAGGCATGTCATTTGCATTTGCAGGAAAATAAATAAAAATGGGGAGTATCATTTTAAGCAAAAGTCAAGGGTCATATGTTTTTCTTCTATGTGACAGCTAGACAGACAAAAGCAAAAAGAAAAAAACATCTCATGAATATAGAAGGTGACCAGAGGGATAAAGAAAGGGGGTCAGGGGGAAAAATGAGGAAAGTGCAAGAGGAGGTAGTGGTGATTGAAATTGATGAGATTTTGTTATATGCATCTATTAATAAACCAAAATGAAACCCTTGTTCTGTATAATTATTACTCACCAATACAAAATAAGCAAACAAAAACTACATTGAAGGCTGGTGTGGTGGTGCGTGTATGTAATCCCAGTGACTCAGAAGGCTGAGGCAGGAGGGTTGCAAGTTCAAGGCTAGTCTCAGCAACTTAGCAAGGCTCTAATCAACTTAGTGAGACCCTATCTCAAAATTAGAAACAAAAAAACACTGGGGATGTTGCTCAGTGGTTAAGCACCTCCAGATTAATCTCTGGTACCTAAACAACAAGAACAAACTACATCAAGTTTTCTTTTCACTCCACTAGAATAGCAATCATAAGAAGAATATTAATAATAAATGCTTGTGAGAAAGGGAAAAAGAAACCCTTTTACATTCTTGGTGGGAATGTAAATTACTACAGCCCCAATGGAAATCAGCATGTACATTCCTAAAAACATTAAAAATTAAAGTACTGTATGGTTCAGTGATACCATTCCTTGGTATTAATCTGAAACAATTTATTTCAGCATACTTTAGAGATACATGAATACCCATGCTTATTGTAGCACATTTTACAGCACCCAAGTTATGGAATGAACCTAGATGCCCATCAAAAGATAAATAGGTAAGGAAAACATGGTGTATAGATAGTGGAGTTTTATTCAGCCAAAAAGAAGAATGAAATTATGCCATTTGCAGGGAAATAGATGGAACTGGAGACGATTATGTTAAGTGAAATAAGCCAAACTCAGCAACCTGACAAGTGTCATATGTTTTCTCTCATATGTGGAAGCCAAAGGGGGAAAAAAAGAAGAAAAGTGATGTGATGAAAGTAGAATGAAGACTGTTAGGGCAAAAAAAGTCTATTGGGGAAGGGAGGAGTGGAGGGTAAATGTAGTTATTGGAGAGTGAAATTGATCAAATTTTTTTTCTCTCTCTCTCTCTATATATATGAACAAATAGCCACAATAAAACCCAGTTTTCTGTATATAATGTAGCAATAAAATAAATTAAAATATTTTAAAAATATATTGTTCTGATCATGTATCTCAGTGGTAGATATTATCTAGCATATGTCCTGGGTTTGATCCTCAGTACCTTAAAAAAATATTCCAGGTTGTAACATATATTACAACTTATGTAGATAATTAAAATCTTAATACATTACTTGTGGAAATGTAAACTGATACAACTGCATTAAAAATATTTTGCATTATACAGCTAAGATTAAAATGTTTAAAAGCAAATGCTCTGTGTATGAACAATTGTGCCACTAGATATTTTCCTTAGAGAACATTTACACATGTACACCAAGAGATATTTAAAAACATTCATTATAGTTTTGTTTCTCTAAGCATTATTGCTTCTAAATCTGAAGCACTGTAAGGGAACTTCAAAGCTCAGAGGAATATATATATTTATTTATGTGGTGGAATATCTTACAGCAATAAAAATAAAAGTACTACACATTAACACATATCTACATGATTGACTCTCACGGGAATAACTCTGAGTAAAAGAAACAAAGCACAAACCCCCATAAAATAGTATTCCATTTATTTAAAGTTCAAAAACAGGCAAAAGTAAACTATTATTTAGGTTTGCATTCATCAGTTGGAAAGATACATTTTTAAAATAATGGAAGGAAAGGATTATCACTGAAAATAATATAATGGCTACCTCTGATGAGGGATTGGTACTTGGATGCTTCTGAAGTCTGAACAATAAATGTCTTGTTCTCAATCTTAATGAATACATGTAGGTCTATGCTATCATTATTCATTTAACTGTAGATACATGCTTTATTTGCTCTTCTTAAAAATTTGAATGCCCATCCAAATGGAGAATGTTCCTCCTAAACACCTAAATAAAGGATTTCCCTCCCAGGCATCCAACAATGAAGAATACCCAGATAAAATTTTGGAACCTCAACCAAAGAAACAGAAGGTTCAGAGACTGAAATAACTTACCCCTCTGACTGAAACTGAAACCATTTACTCCTACGACCAGAAGCTGCCAGAGAGATGGTGAAGCATAAAAGGGCTTCTTTACTCACGTCTGACAGCATTGGAGGTAGAGATGAGTCACTTTTGATCCCACTCTTGACACAATATAATGACAATCAATGCAAACTCAGAAACTGTGAAAGTAAAAAGACTTTATTTGGTCTCACAGAAATTGAAATTTGGGAGACAAATATCACATAGCTCTGAATGAGAGTTCCAAGGAAAGCAATAAAAGTGGGAGCTTCTATGTGTTATTGGATATTGAGAAGGAACAGGAGCTACATGACTGATAGAAGATAAATAAAATAATTTACACACAGAATGGAGATCTCCATAATAGTGTGGTAACTTTTTGATATATATCTTGTGCCACTGGGTACAATATAATTGTTCACTTCTTCTTGTCATTCTAGATGCCTGTGGTCAAAGTAGGGAAGAGACCAAGGTTCATGTTCCTAGGCAGCAGTTTAAATTGTGCATAAGTCTTGCTTTCTTAATGGTCCCCTCAACTCCATTTTTAAAAGTTCTTTTAATGTTGCTTTCATCATAATATTCCTTTTATTTTAACAAAAGAAATATTTCTGAAAAAATCCACAAAATCTGATGTTCATTATTTTTATCATTTGCAGTGAAAATCCCATTCTCTGGAAACCATCACTTCAATCGTTCCTTCCAATTTGGCCTTGATTTCCTTCACAGAATTCCCTTTTTTCTTTTTCTCCCAGTGTTTCTCTGAAAGACAAAACCTTCCAATGAGCCAACTTCCCATATCCCTACACAAAGCTGATAGCTGTATTAAGATATCTTTAGAGTTTACATTTTCCCAATATTCTCTTATCCTTCTTCCTAGGAAAAAACACAAAATGGTGAGAACAGGGCTGGGTAGAGAAACCTAATCAACTGAGCACATATCCCTGTATTCTATAAACTCTTGTGGAATCCCATACAGGAATTATACCAGAAAATAGCATACAGTCTTCATGGAGCCCCATTCATGGACATGGTTAAATATATTACCAAGAATGTGTTGGGCCTCATGGGCTTAAACAGATAATTTATTGTGTTTGAGTCAGTCTGATTTCCTTTGTTGCCCCATGATATTAAACAGTAGTTTCATCAGAACTTTACTCAGCTAGAGGGAAAGAAAATAATTTAATCACCCCATGTTGAAGAAACACTATTTGGAGACAAATTCAAGATAATAGCCATGAATTCTGAAGTTTAAAATATTTTTATTAATAAAAAAGTACAATAATAGAACTAAACAAGATTGCTTAGTACCCAAGCACACACCCTGCCTGGATGTCACAACTGGAGAGTCCCATGGAACTAGAACAAAGTAACCTTTAAGTGGCCATGCTAACTGAAGCAATTCTTGAGGATCTTGAGGTCCATGACAAACTTGTACATGAGAGATTGCTCAAAGCCATGCTTCTGGAGCAGGAACTAGTATAAAATAGAGGAAAAACAGGGTGTTGCTCTAAAACACTATAATAAAGAGACAAAAACACAAAAGTTAAAGCTTAATATACTGTTTTATAATTTCTTTAAACAAGTTAACAATGACAAAAGTTCAATCAATCCCTTCACTGCAGGCTCCTTTCCCCAACACAAAAATGAGTCAGTTTCTGGCACTGCTCTCCAGCTGTGACTTCCTGTGAAAAAACAGTGATAAACACCACTAGGGACTCTCTTCACCTTTTTTTCAGGAATACAATGAAAACAGCACTGCATACAACATAGTTATAAAGTAATGTCCAACAAAGCTACTTGTAGTGACCCTAGGAAACATCTATGGAAGTGAAGGAGAGTTTAACAGTTAACAAAATAATATCTCTTCCCCTGACCCCAGCCCACCACAGAAAGTGAAACCAGTGTTTGAAAAACAAATATCCTGCCACTGATATGAATTTCATCTTTTCCCTGCCCATTCCCACCCTAACCATCCCACCCCCTCATCCCTCCTACCTTTACTGTTTACAGTACAGTAAGTGGAGAAAATGTAATTAATGAATATGAACTGATCAAAGACTGAAGGAAAGGTTTTAAGAAACTGCCTTTGTGCTTCTGACAGGGTGTCATGTAATATAGTCCAGGCAGAGTAAGAAAGAGGAAAATATAGCTTTGAAATAATGGAATATACCTATTATATCTATTATGTTTCAAGTCTAGAAACACTTGGTAATCCTATAGTTAGTAACCAAGAAAATATAGGGAAAGTGAGAACAAGAAATAATATTGCTTCTAGTGGCCACTCTTCAATTATCTTTCTTACTGAATCAAATTTAGCTCTTTATCACCTAGGAGGCCTAATCCTCTCCTTTTCATAGGGTAAATATAGGGTACGATAATTATCATTATAGTAATGTTTATAATACTTAGTTGTTCATTTAGAGATCTCTCATGATTTTTGCCAACATCTATTAAGAAGAAGCCTCACAACATTCCTGTGAGGTAGATACTTGGATTCCCATTTTGCAGATGGGTTAACTGAGGCACAGAGGTGATGTGACTTGCCTAAGGTCAACTATGTAAGAGACTGGGAAAAATATGGAAGAGAGGCAACTTAGGGTAGCACCTCATTATCAGAGAGCCATATTTAGCTGTGAGAAAAGATAGTGCAGTTTCTTTAAATTGGGCCCACCCAGTTTCTTTTGTGTCCATCTGTCTATAGTACCTCATCAGGGATTAGCACACTATGAAAGATAAATAAATTCCCTTGGTTTATTCAAGGTTAGGTCAATTTCCAATGGAATTTCTTTTACTAAAGTACATTAGAAAACTTTCTGGGGACAGGAGAGACCCCAGATTCTTAGAATTCAGATCACAGAAATCTCTAACTCCAGAATGTTGTAGACTACTTTGTTTTAAAGAATTATTGGAATGCCAAAAATGTTATTATTATGTACATAAGCACTGGGTTTTAGTGATAAAATTCTTTCTCATTGGTGTCCAGGTTAAGGATTCAGATAATGTTATATGTGTGTATAGTGGAATTGAATAATTAAGTAAATAGAGGGCAGAAGTTGGGAATCATGTTTTTCACTGTTGGAATGAAAGGCTACAGATAAGTAAGGGGCAAAAAGCTAGACTAATTCATGTAGTAATGGATTAGGGTTGCAACATCAATATGAACTCATGTATAGCTAAACAGATATGGATAATTACATCCAGAAATATTTATAGATGTGTATATACATAGGTTAGTATACACACATATATTTCCTTGCTCTGTCAGCTGAGAAGGCCTCAAAGCAATAGCACTCTAGTAGCAACAAGCATACTTAATGCCCAGATCTAGGTTTCTAATACAATTCTATAGTAAAAGTAACCAGGATTCCTTGATGAAACGGCTGATTATAGTAGTGGGCCTGAAAATATGCAAAATGAGAATGGAACATCTTGCAGTGCCAGAAAGTAAGGACATTCTAAAAAAGTGATGGGCATATGTCAAAAGGACTTGGGAGTCAGCCCAAAAGACCTCCCAATGGCCAAAGTCAGAACAATTTGAGTTACAAAATAAATAAACTAGCATTGGATTACTACATAAAAGTATAAGATAAATATCTGAGTCCATGCTGATATAAATAAATGATTGTATAAATAAATAAATGAAGATAAATCACCCATGCAGAAAAGTTCTAAATAATTTATATAGATACTTGCTCTAAAGGATGTGGTACATAACTAATACTCTCTAGTACGGGCTGCACATAGTGACTTCCTTCCAAAAAGTAAAGTATGGAAGGGAGGAATAAGAGTATATGGGAGAAACCTGATAAATACAATCAATCTCAGCCAGTTCATCGAGGTTGACATCAAAAGTCATAAGTCATGTAAGTACCATGTGATGAAAATAGCACTTCACCTTTGTGATCTTCCTCGCCCAAACCCATTATGCCCATCTCTTCATGAGAAAAACATCAGACAAATCCCAACTGAAGAACATACTCTTCAAAACTGCTAAGGCCATTAAAAATGACCTTGAAAGGTAAATCTGAGAAACTGTCACACCAAGAGGAACTTGAGGAGATATGATTATTAAATGTAATATGGTATTCTGAATGGGATACTGAAACAGAAAGAGGATACGAGGTCAAAACTAAAGAAATCTGAATAAAGTATAAACTTCAGTTAATATTAATGTATTGATATTTTTTCATAGTTGTAGAAAATGTACACTACTAATGTAAGATGTTAGTAATGAGGAAATTAGATGTGTAGTATAGGGAATTCTACTATCTTCACAATTTTTTGGTAAATCTGAAAATGTTCCAAAATGGAAAGTTTATTTTAAAAAGTTTTTATGATAAACTTTTATTATTTTTTACCCATAACACACTTCACCTAATCTATCCAACCAGTTCACATTCCTCATATTTCCCCCATATTTTATAGTCTTAATTATCAAGTTATGTTTAACTGCCAATCTTATACAGATGAAGGAATTCCACTGTAACAAATTCCATGATATTATTCAATTATTAGATAAAGTCATTTCTATATCCTAGGCAACTGTCACACTAACAGTGCTTAGCTGGTATAAGCACATCAAATTCAATTAAACCCCAAACGCTACCCAGGAGAGATACATTTTAGTTCCTTTTCCACCTTGATTTCTACCTAGCAAAGTTTTATGTGCTTCTGGTGCAGTAACTCTGCTGTGTAGTGTATTTGAATACATGTATTCTATGAAAATTCCTTTTATGAATCTTGACACATTTCTTAAAGCTTATGTAATTGGAAAGATTTTATTTTATTGAGAAGACAGGGCAATGAGAATAGGGTTAAAAATGCTTCTTGAGTAAAGACAATTAACAAATTCTCTCATTACTTTAAGAAAAATTTTAGAATAAAGTCTTAGGGATGTCAGGGACACCAATATTTGGGATCATAATTTGGTCATCCTAATTAGTGTAACAGTATGTTTGATAGCTTTTACTTAGAAATAAACCAAATGTCCCAATGCAAATGATCCTGAGGTCTGAAGGGTATATATCAGGTCTGAACTCTGGAAAAGGAGTCCTAGGATCCAAACTGTGGAGAAAATGAATATGCCCTTGAGCTCTATTGTGAAATACTGTACCAACTACTCAATCATAAGCTTAAATCTATGTATGATGATAATCTACCTTTGCCAACCTGTTTTACAGCTACAGAGATGTCTCCATGAACATACTGGCTCTAGATATTTCCTAGTGCTTTAGTAATTAATATACAGTTTGGAACTTGCACACCAAAAGTCAGGAAAAAGCCCATATCAAAATAAGAATGATAATAGTAAAAACCTACATGTCATTTTGAAAAATACAAGCAGTCTTAAATTTATGGAGAGTTTATGGTCTAGAAAGACATTGCAAGTTGAAATGAGGTAAATAAAATCTAGATACTATAAAAGTGCTACAATAGAAAAACTGTGAGCCTAATGTTATATGGCAATGACCACAAGCACATTTTACTACGTCATCAACTATAAATTATTTTTGGGTGGTGTAAAGATTTTTTTAAGTATAACATATAAAATTGGACAAATATTGCAACCAACCACGAAAAATTGTCTTTAATTTGGTTTAATAATGTGATCCCTGGAAGAATGAGTGTGCAGGTCTATAAGGCCTCAAGGAAACATCTGGAGAAAAAAATCTGACCCGTATTTGTCTTATCTGTAAAATACTAGGGATGGGTAGGACTAGACAGCTAAAAGGATCCCTTCTTGATGCTAGAAATCTGACTTAGAATGAACAGCCTCAGGAGGTAGTAACCTAAAGTATTCAAGCAGGGACTGGTTGAATATCTGCCAAGGAAAAGGGGTTCAATATGAAGATAATCTTTAGGAGAGAGGCTGAGACCAATCCAATTGATACAAAGCCCCCTTCCCCTCATTCTGGGAGAGGAAATATGCTATGTGGAGGTAGATCTGAGGTCCAGGGCCAGGAACAGGGGATTTCATGCCCCAGATAATATCATGAAACAGACTGATTGGGCAACCAAATGTGAATTTTGCAACCTGCTGTAATGGCTAAAAGAAATGGCTTAGGTGGTCATGCAGTTATAAAACATCAAATTGCTTTTTGTATGTCAGTTTTCACAAAAGCCCCTTATATTCCATTCAAAACACAGGAATGAATGCCAGTAATGCTATGAAGTGAACATAATTCCTTTCTTTCAACCTCTCACCTCTGTATAACATGGCCTCAATGTGTGATTTCTCATCATGTATTATACTGAATAGTTGCTTTATGTAAACAAAAGAATAAACAGTACAGTGAAGCCCCTCAAGACACTGTCTCAACAGGCTGGCATTTGAATGAGGTTTGTGATTAACAGCACTTTTAATATTTTATCCAAATTAAAGTCACCCTTATTTGTTCTCAGGTTTGCCCCAGGTTTGCTTGTTCCTGTCACTGCCCAACATATTTTCCTGGAACACTTTTCTCCCTACTGAACTGAACTGAACTGTGCTTTGAATGTTTGTCCAAATCTAACCTAACAAAGAATGTAACTGTGCCACAAAATCTTGAATCTTAAAGGAGCAGGAGGAGAAAGAGGAGAGGACAAGAAGATCCTTTCATTCCTTTTGATGGACTTAAGAAGCACCAGGACTGTCTGAAAACCAAACTGTAAGAAGAAATTCAATTGGATTTATAAAACTTTTAAGTTTGGTGTGAAATTCACCTTATTCACTGAGAAGATGCCCTATACTTAGGACCAAAATTCCTGTAAATCTTACAAGTCCACTATATTGTTATGCCTCCTTCATCTAGGAACTTGAGAAAAGTCATTTTAAGACCCCATCAACTGCCTTTAAGTACTGATTAAAAATACATACGTGTGTACATATACATATATACACACATATATGTACATATATATGGATATGGATAAAAGTTATAGAAAACAAGAGAAAAATAGAGGGAAAAAGCAGCGTATGTTTGTTCACAGCCTTGAGTTTGATTCCTGTTTTGTAATTGTAGGAAAAATGTCTATTTCAGGGAAGGGGTGTTGGGGCAGGGGCAGCCATGGGTGCCGCACTGGAATTCAACCCATGCGGAGGTTGAAAAAACTGAAGTCTGGATAGTGGAGAGGTGAAGGTGGAATATGAAGAGCCCCATGGGAGACTAGCTATTTTTTTCTCCAGTCTCCACAACCTGGCTCAGTAGGATCCTCCAACCCCATCCCAGAGGCAAGTTGAAGTCAAAGAGGAAGATATGGTCTTGACCTCAGCACACACACAGGAAAGAGACCAGTGCAGCTCCTCTAGTGTGGCCTATGGAGTTCACATGGTATCGTGGCGCCGGCGGTGCAGGGACAGGTGGTCAGAGCGAGAAAAGCTTCGGTTGCAGTCTGTACACCTGAAGGGCTTGATGCCTGTGTGCTTCCGGAAATGGCGGGTGAGCTCATCTGAGCGAGCAAACTTCCAGGAGCAGCCATCCCAGGTGCATTTATAAGGCTTCTCTCCTACAAAGGGAATTTGCCAAAACAATGGGAATCAAAGAGATGCTTGGCTCCTAGAAAGATAACAGAATCCATATTTTTTTAAATCAAAACTTTAGTCAAAAGGCAAGACAATCACTTTGAAGGCATGCTCTGGTTCACCTTTTTAATTAATTAATTCAACAAACACCTATACTTATCACGTATAACATGATGTTTTGAAATATGTATCAATTGTGGATTGGCTGATTGCATTACCTCACATAAATTTTTTTGTAATGAGAACCCTTAAAATTTATTGCCATCAATTTTCAACAATACAATATATTTTTATTTACAGAAATCATAAAACAAGGTCAAGATGGTAGGGTGGAAAGCATATAGCCTCTGACTCAATAAGACCCTTTTTTGAATCCTGGCTCTACTACATTAGCTGTGTGAGCTTAAAAAATCACCATTCCCTGGTTGAGTCTCTGTTTTCTCATCTGTAAATGGGAGTGTTGTTTAAAACAATTTTTCTTTTAATGATAGATACTAAATACTAAAACTGGGACCCAAACTAGATCTTTATTGATACTTTCCACTGTACTATATGATAGTAACCACATCTTCTCTCTATTACCTCCCACTGAACAGTCCAAAATAGAGCCATACTCAAGAACTCAAGAAGACTCTATGAATCAGTAACTCAGTAGAAAGGGCCCTCAGCTAAAGCTACAGGTCTTCTTTTGTGTATGGTTAGAAATGAATTTCTAATGCATCAAATGGTATGGGGAGAGGGCTCCGGTGAAAATTCCTGAAATACCTCTATGTTTAGAGTCTTTTGGTTGCATTTGGGATATATATATATATATATATATATATATATATATATATATATATATATATATAATGTGCTCAGGATAGAAAGCCAAATGAAAAAAAAAAGTATAAAACATTAACATAGTTATGTCTCCATTATATGTATAGGTCACACGCTACATACACATTTGTATACTCAGAATAACTGCAATACTAACACCAATACAATTAAATGTAAATTATTAAAGAAATTGTTAACAGTGAGGATGACAGCTGGTGGGAAGAGTATTTTTTTCTTTTTTAAAATATCTTTTTGTACTGTCGGAATGTTTTAAAATCATGGTATATCTTATAAAAAATTTAAAATAAAAATGTGAAGGAGCTATGTGAGTACAAATACATACTCACTGTGGTTAAGTCTGGGTTTTGTGATTATGGTAATATTTGCTTCCTTCTGAATGTATTTTGCTGTCCTATTTGCTACAATGAGCATGTATTATTTTATAATCAGAAACAAGTGATAACATGAACACATTGTTTTAAAATTCTGTTTTTCAATGCTTCTCCTTCCTTTCTATTTCTCCTCATAAATTTTCCAGGGCATTTGCATTTTTGCTACTTTAAATTTTGGTGGAAATCCGATATGCACATACTGTTTTTCAATTTACTGCTTACAATCTACTAACTCCCCCAAGTGTTTACTAATTAACTTTATAGCTTTCATATAATGGACAACAGAATGCATCCATCCTAACTCACAGCTTTGGACTATACCCAGGCAATCATTTTGATGATTGAAATTGTTAATTACTAATCATTTCAATATGCAGAATTTTGTCAGCAACTAAGAAAAATGAAATAGAGCTATATGTATTGAGACCAAAAGATGACCAATGAAATATTATCAAATGAAAAGAAAAAGCTACTGAATAACCCCCTCCCACACACACACACCAGACAAAGGGAAAATATGTGGAAAGCTATACAGAAAGTATTTAGAGCAGGAAAGAGAATGAAATTTCAAAGGGTATAGAAAATATGTAAACGTGATTTTCACTTTTTATTCTATATAATTTTGTACATCTCCACTCCTTCAAACTGCCTCATTGTTACCTATACATATTTTTGTGATCTCTCAAGAATTTCCCTTGAGAATTCCTATCTTCACTACATCTAAATGAAGAAAATTTGAATTGTAAAGCAGTGACACCCTGTGGCAATTGGGATCATTGCTAGAACACACAAGGTATAGGAATTTTCCTATTTCAAAAGCATTACCTTTTATTATCATTGAACAAGCTCCTATTGAGCTAATTTCATATGACACAACCCCAAACCTCCATCAACTTATTATGTGAATTGAAGAACAAAACATATAGGGAAAATTAATTCATAATTAAAAGCTCACACACAATGTGACAAAGATAGTGTAGTGTAGTGTAAGTTCCAAGGATAGATATAATAACCTCTGGTCTAGTGTTAAGGCATTAAAATAGAAGGGTAAGTTTCATATGAGTGATGAAGAAGACAAAAAGCAACCCAATCAGCTGGGGGCAAGCTCTGGTAAGGCAGTGCAGTGAATGGTTAATATAAGGTCAGTGATCCTGGAGCATGAGGCATCTTTTCAGAAGTACTATAAGATGAACCCTATTATAAAAGCCAGGCCAAAAATCTTGGGGAGTAAAAAGGAATTTGGGCTTAAGTATAAAAAGCAGTAATATAACATAGAAAGTATGCAATCTGCACTGCATACAGGCTATAATCAAGATGTATTGACTATACAGAATTTTAAATTTTAAAACAATAATAAAATAGGCTGAGTTGGTCAGCTTTTTGTGGGTGGGGGTACTGGGGATTGAACTAAGGGGCATTTAACCACTGAGCCACATCCCCAACCCTGTATGGTATTTTATTTAGAGATCCTCCTGTCTCAGCCTCCTGAGCTTCTAGGATTACAGGCGTGCATCACCATGCCCAGCTGGTCTGCTTTTATTATTACCATGCACCAATTTTAAACCATGTCCATGACATTCCTCTCCCCACTAGGAGAGAGAGCTCTGACTATCTTCTCCTTCTTGGTAAAGCACTTCATGAAGGCAATGGGGTATATATTGGGGTAACACTGAAGATTTTTTTAAACTTAAGGGTTACTTGTTCAAAGTTGTATGTTAAAATTATCTAGCCATGATATGTAATGAATAAGAGGCTACTGACACAAAATAAGTGATCAAATTGTTGAAAAGGTAAAGAAATCAAGAATGAATGTAAGAAAAAACCTATGGGGGTGCAGTGGGACTGGAGGAAAGAATATTAATAATGGCTAAAAGTTATCAAGTGTTTAACTATACGACAGATTCTAAGAGATTTACACTATTACTGTTCCCAGATAAGGAAACAGGTAAAGAAAGGTGAAATAACTTTTGGCAATTAGTAGTAGACTGAGATGTCAAATATGACAGTGTAGTTTACAATACATGCTCTTAGCCATTATATTTGCATCCCCCAATGAAAAAATTATTCAAAACAAGAAAGAAATAATAGAGCTTTAAGAAAAATGTCTAAGTATATAAGAGAATATTAAGATTCAATGATAAACCAGGTGCAGTGGCACAAACCTGTAATCCCAGCGGCTTGGGGAGCTGAGGCAGGAGGATTGGAAGTTCAAAGTAGGCTCAGCAATTTAGGCCCTAAGCAATTTAGCAAGGCCCTGTCTCTAAATAAAATATTTAAAAGGGCTGGAGATGTGGCTAAGTGATTAAGTGCCCCTGGGTTCAATTCCCAGTACCAAAAAAAAAAAAAAATCAATGATAAATTTTGACTCTGAGTGAATGAGTTATGCTATTATTTAAAAAATGGGACTTGAAGGTATGTTTAATGGGACCTGTTGTATCTGTGTTTCCTGCTTTGTATGAGTGCAAGCTTAGAGATGAGGGTTTCATTGCATGCAAGAAGGGTCTCTGAGATTCTTGGATCTCTTCTAAAAGAATTTCTACCAAAAACAGGGATATCATTCTTAGGATTTATAGCAATGAGCTGAAATCAATCCTGCCCTCTTCTCTCTCCCCTTTGGAGAATACAGGTGCTCTACTACTGAGCTGCATCCACAGCCCTTTTTATTTTTAATTTTGAGACAGGGTCTCACTAAGTTGCTGAGGATGGCCTTGAATTTGTGATCCTTCTGCCTCAGCCTCCCAATTTGCTAGGATTACAGGTATGTACTATTGTGCCCGGATTCACATGGTTAACTTTATGTGTGTTTGTGGGTGGTGCTGGGGTTTGAGTGCATGCAAGACAAGCACTCTACCAAATTAGCTATATCCCCAATCCACATGGTTAACTTTTTAATGGCAAATCCAGGGAAATTTGATTCTCCACCATTGCTTTTTCCATTCCATACTATAGTTTCTCCACATATAAAATTAATCCTTAAGTTAGTGATGCTTAGTTTTGACTGAAAATGGGGAGCTTTAAAAATTACTGACACCTGGGTCACACCCAAAGTTTCTGATTTAACAGATTTGGAGTGTGGCCCAAATATGGAAATTTTAAAGGTTACATTTTCCCCACTGGAGATTGAGAACTCGAACTAATAAGACTCAACTGCAATCTTTGGAAGGCAATGAATTAAGCATTTCTGCAACTGCTTTAGTCTCAAGGAACATGTAGAATAGTAGCAATAGAGAAAAGGATACCTAGTAAGTTTTCATTTCAAGGAAGTTTTCCTGCTTACTAGCTGTGTGATTGTTGACAAACTACCCATCTTTGTAACTGGCACTTCCATCTACCCACCTGGCCCAAACAGAAACCTGAGTCATCAGAGTCCCCTCAATCATCATGTATATATCTCATTTTCTGTACCTCCACTGCCAACATCCTAATCAGACTGTCCTCATTTTTGGCCTAGGTTGCTACCTTAGCTTCTTAAAAGGTCTCCCTCCCTTCCACTCTTGCACCTCAATGCTTCCTCTACCCACCATCACACTCAGTATGCTCTAGCTGTGCTGGACTTCTGTCAGTTATGTGAAAAATGCAAGCTTATTCCCATCTTGCAGATTTTGTACTCCATCTAGTTAAGAACACTCTTTCCTCAGTTTTTTTTTTTTGTATAGTTGACCCGTTCTCAGATTGATTATGTTATTTCCCAACTTAAAAATCCTTCCTACCAACAAATTAAATAGGGTATTCTTATGTTGATAATTGGGAGAGGATACTGCTTAGGCTTAAGGAAGCCTTTCATGATCAGAAGACATTTAAACTGAGATATGAAAGATAAGAAGTGTCATAAGATGAAACTTGTCAGAGTCCACATTCCACAGGGCCTTTTAGGATATTGTAAGGAATTTGGATTTCATTCAGAGTATGATGGGAAGTCACTGGAGTATTTTAAGCAGAAGCAGTTATATGGTTTGATTTACATTTAATCTAAACAGAACAAAAACATATGAAAATCCTCTGACTACTGTCTGAAGAATGAATTGTAGTGAGAAAAGCATTAAGGCAGGGAGATTAGTTAGGGTACTACTACATTAGTCCAGGGAAGGAGATGAATTAACAAATTGCCACCTCATTCCCCAAAATGGCTAACCCTATTGTGATTCAAGTTGTTAGGGCAAATTAAATTGCTTCTGAGAAGTGCCTTCAAGATTACCCTTGAGATTATATATCCATGGAAAGATTGCATGTTAATTCCTGGGACCTTCTAGAAGGGTAAACACTAGGATACATTGAAATTTAGGCTATAGGGTTGCAGATAAAATAGTCAGATAGGGTCATCCAGTTCAACCCCTTCATTTTACAGCTGAGGACCCTGGATAGTCGGAGAGATAGGATTAGAACTCAGGCATTCTATACCCCCTGTTTATTGTTTTTGCCTCAATAACTTCAAGGGGAACAATTTTAAGGCTTAAAGAGGAATATGTGAACAGATGTGATCTGATGTATTGTTGAGTGTATAAGAATGAATTGAAATTGAGAAAGGTCATCTGAACCCTACTATCTAGATAAATCTACGGTATATGTATGCTAAAACCATACCATATTGCCTCTCATTAAATGAATTTATTCAACTGCCTTCAGATCTGCTTTATAGCTTTATAACTATCTAGAAAATACAGTTCAGAGACCCAAACCCATGGATCTATCTTAACATCACACAGAAACAACTAAGAAGCATGTGCCAAAATGCTATGCAATAGAAAGTACACAGCACCCTTTGATATATTGTTGCCAAAAACTTAACGTAAATCTGATTAATCTTCCAGGTATAGTTATCAGCTTGTAGGAATTATGGGGAACAAGGAATAATTTAAAATGACTGATGTAATCAGAGAAACTTAGAACATGGAAACATTGGATTAGACTAATGATCTGGGCTCTTCAACAAATAAAACAGAAGAGGAAGAACAATTAAAGAATTAAAAGATAACTAAGAGAAATATTAACCAAATTCAATTAATGACCTCATTTAGATATTGATTTGAACAACCTTTTAAAAATAGTTATTAGATATTTAGGGGAAACTTGATATTAAGAAATTTTATGTGCTAATGTTATTGTGCTTATTTTAAGTGCCTGTTAAAAACATATTCTGAAGTATTTATGACTGATATTGCAGGATGTTTGGAATTTGTTTTCAAACAATATAATGGGCTGGGTGTGGTAATGCACACCTATAATCCCAGTGGCTCAGGAGGCTGAGGCAGGAGGATCACAAGTTCAAAACCAGTCTCAGCAAAAGTGTTGTGCTGAGCAACTCAGTGAGACCCTGTCTCTAAATAAAATACAAGATAGGGCTGGGGATGTGGGTCAGTGGCCGAGTGCCCCTGAGTTCAATCCCTGGTATCCCCAAAAAAGTAAAATAAAATAATATAATGGGAAGTGGGAGAGTCAGTGGGACTATAGAAGGAACAAGATTGACAAGTATTAATAAAATTCTTAAAGTTGGATGAAGGGTACATTGAAGTCTAATAAACTATTCTGCCTTTTCATGTTGAAAACTTAGATTTAAATACTTAATATCATATATAGTCAGTGGAGTTAACATCCATCTGCTGAAGAAGCAAACAAAAACATCAATAAATAAAAATAGTACCATGCAATCTGAAGATATAGTCACTAAGGCTCTGGGCTCTTCTATATGAATTTTAACACAGCAAATAAAACACAATAGATAGAGGGCATCTTCTTTGTTCAAAGTGTCTAAGTCTCAATTCTGAGCTGGAGGTTGCTGAGAGCAGTCATTAAGGCAAAGTACACAAAATGATCAGACATTCTGTGTCTGGATTCTGGGCAGGTTTCTTTGAATTGCTGATGTTATAAAAATTTTTTGAACTAGATGTCAACAGTCAAAATCTAAGACATTTTAGCCAGGTGTGGTGGTGCACACCTGAAATCTCAGAGGCTTGGAAGGTTGAGGCAGGAGGATTGCGAGTTCAAAGCCAGCCTCAGCAACTTAGTAAATCCCTAAGTAATTCAATGAGACCTGTCTCTAAATAAAATACAAAAAAGGGCTGAGGATGTGGCTCAATGGTAAAGCACCTGTGGATTCACTTCCCAGTACCAAAAAACAAACAAACAAATAAACAAACAAACAAAAAAAACCACCAACAACTAAGATTCTTCAAATAAAAAAAAAAAAACCTTGATTTAAACTTAGGAGATTTCCTAATACTCAGTTGTAGTAGGGTGGCAACTGTCCTTCAAATGAAGCAGGAGTCCCCTTTGACACAATCCTTACCCAGTCTGCTTTAATTATTTAGGTGCATCTTTCTTCAGATGTAAACAAAGATAAATTATAGGTTAATGTACAGAGCTGAGCTTCAAAAGCCTTCTTTAATATCATTAAGTTTAAATTGCTTTTGTGCTTTTCCATGCTCATTAAAATTTTGGGGACCCTAGTCACAAAGGAGGTAATAATGTTTTAGTTGCCTTAATTTTTGCTTCAGTGTTATGGCTTCTTAATTAGAAAGACCCATGGGTGCTCACCAGGAAGGATGACTACTCATAAGAAACCAGGTTTCATGTTTTGCTAGTCTCGTTTTATAAATGTTGTCATAGAACATGAATAAGACATGGAGGTTAAAACCATGAGTTGGGCCTGTCCATGAGTATTAATGAATCCATCTCTTTTTAAAATTTTTTTTTTTTAGTTGTCAACGGACCTCCATTTTATTTGTTTATATGGTGTGCTGAGAATTGAACCCAGTGCCTCATACATGCTAGGCAAGCACTCTACTAACGAACCACCACTCCAGCCCCCAAATGAATCCATCTTTGCCTCAAGACTTCCTTCTCTTCCTAGCTCTCAAAGATTCATGTGTGTAAGTCTCTCTCTCTCTCTCTCTCTCTCTCTCTCTGTGAGTGTGTGTGTGTGTGTGTGTGTGTGAGAGAGAGAGAGAGAGAGAGAGAGAGAGAGAGAGACAAAGTGAGTTTTGGAGTTGAATTGGGGGCAGGCAGACCTGTATGGATTCTGCGGTGAGCTTTCAGGTGAGAGCTTTTGGTGTACACTTTGCTGCATCCTGCAAAGTCACATTGGTGAATCCGTCTTCTCTTCAAGTCAAGTGACTCTTCCCCCTGCATTTGGGCCATTGTTGCTGGTCTGAGCAAAGAAAGAGAGAGATAGGCCAAAGAATGACTTTAAAGTAGAATCTAAAGAAACAGAGTTTATTAAAGTGGTTCTACCTCATACCAGTTTTTAATTTATGCAAATTTAATGTTAGCTCTACAAGTGAAGAAGTAATTGGAATAATGCAAGCAATTCTTTCAACTAGGCCATTCTATTCAGGAAGTGTATGTTCCTGAAAAAGCATGGGAAATGGTAACGTTTCCTTGGGTGGTTGTGTTCCCAAATGGGGCAACCATTTCACCGTGATGAGTGTCATTTTTCATACACATGGTTGCTAAACATAAACCAATTACTTCCAATTAGTTTCAACATTAGAAAGTCAGGTTGTTTTAAACTTACAGAGAAAAAGAGTACACAACTGAATTTATGGGGAATTTGGAGATTTTTTTCAAGGGTAAAATTAATGATCTACAATTAGAATATAACTCTACCATAACCTTTATGCACGTGTTCATGCACATGTGTGCACATGAACTCATATATCTTCTCTGGGAAGGCAGTTTGCCTATATTGCCAATTTTTTTTACCCTGTTTCTGAAAATTAAGTCCATCTCTATGCACTCAAGCACATGCACACACACACACACACATACACATAAGATACAGACTTGAAGTAAAGACAAAAGTACTCACTCTTGCTGGAGTCCCTGCAGACTCTGTAAGGCTGAAGATCCACTCTCAATTGCACTCTCTTCACTGTCACTAGGAATCTCCAGTGGAGACATGGAGGTGGGGTCAACTTTCACTAAAAGCAAAGAAGCAGTATGAGCCAGAAAGAATGTATGTGCCTCTACAATCATTTTCAGGATTCTCAGTTTGATCAATATTGAGAAGTATCAGTGAAAAAGAAAAATAAAGCTGGCTGTGGTGGTGCACACCTGTCATCCCAATGGCTCTGGAGGCTGAGGAAGGAGGATTGAGAGTTCAAAGCCAGCCTTGGCAACTTATTGAGACCCTGTCTCTAAATAAAATGTAAAAAAAGGCTCGGGATGTGGCTCAGTGGTTAAGTGCCCCTGGGTTCAATCCCCTGAAATGCCCGCCTCCCCCCAGTAGAAAAATAAAGAAAAAGGAGAGCTGGGAGAAGTGTATATGTGAGGAAAGATGATAATATATAAAATTTTAGCATAGCAAAGAACAGAAATGCCTTTAAAAGAAGAGTGGTAAGAATTATTTTGGTACCACTAGAATGTGAATTTCTCTAGGATAGGATCTGAGTATGATTCATTTCTCCATCTCCAGATTCCAGGACAGGGTCTGTTGAAAAGTCAGATTCAACATGTTTGTTGAACTGAATTCTCTGAATGGTTCCCTGGTTGTTCTAAAATAATTTCTAGGATTATCCTAGAGGTTTGAACATCTCCTTTGGCCTTCATGCTCCTAAATGAAAATAATAAGTGCAATAAAACATGTACCTAGCACCTAGTAGATGCCTGACACATGTTAGCACTCTCCTTTTGTGCTACTGTTGGGAGAAGCCCTTAAACATTCCTTATTATCAACCACTGCTGTTTTCATTTCCTAGCAAAGTTCAGTCAGGTGCTCAATAGACTCCCAGATCCACTGAAAGCTTCAAAATTTACACCCACCTGAGGGTGGGTATAAGTTGAGAGGAAGTATTTGGCTAGTCCAGGTGTCTTTATACTTTATTAATCACTAAATCATTTTAAACATACATCTCAGTATATGTACATGTCTATCTCTCTGTGTCTGTATGTGAATGTGATATAAATGTACTGGTGTCTTAAAAGTTTGTGTACATTATGAAAAACAAAAAGTGACATGAAAAAGGGTAAGAATATAAATTTTGGTAATTTGTTATTACACTCCAGTTGTTTTGTGTGCCTCCCTAAGGTTTAAACACCCCATTTTGGAGGCCATTGAATTAATGTCCTTATCTTGGAACTCTATTTTACACCTTTAAAAAAATTTTAGTTTGTTTATTTAAGGTGGCTCTGGTGAATTGATGAATTCTTTGAGTGGGGGTGGGGAAGAATTCAACGCTCCTTCAAACCACCCCTTGATGATCTGACTGCCTTATCTCAGAAAATTTTCACACAGGGAAAGTTTGTTACCTTTTTCTGGGCTCCTCTTATACAGAAACTGATATCATACCTCAAAAACAAGATAATTATGAATATTTATCAATACCATAATTAACACTATTCTATAATAATATTTTTATTTAGAAAAGTACTGCAGAGTCTCAGAAACTTGATGCTTTGTATGTTGGTTTTTAACCTCTACATTTAGTGATGGAATGATCACAGGACATTGAATTTCAAAGGAAGAGAACTCCTTGAAAATTCCTTATTATAATGAGCTAAAATTTTGTTCCTAATAATTTCCATCCACATCTCTTCCCTTTGGCCCTTTTAAATATTGTCAACTTTACAATTGACATGGGTTTGAATCCTCTTATCATCCTGATTTCAATCTTCTGATTATCCTCCCAATTTGTAAATGTCTTTCCTAAGGCACAATGCACAAAACTGACTATAATATTACAGATGTGGTAAAGCTAAATATCTTGTACCACCTCTGAGGCTATATAATTTTCTTTGATCATTCCTGATTACAAACTAAAATAGATATACCTCTCTAGGAGGGGAACAGCATTGCTGGGAGATAATGGTGAAAAGGAGACTTTATTTATACCCTTATGAATTCTGAACTTAAAAATTAAATAAAAAGAAAGATTACAGCATATGATTTCTCTTCTGGAAATATTCATTTGTTTGCTCATTAAATCATATGTTGTAAGATAACTACTATGTAACACTGTGTTAAGGTCTCTGGAAAGGCACATGCACACACAAAAGAAGACAGTATTATTCTTGAGGAATTTATAATTCAGTAGGGAATAAGGCCCATATATTTATGATTCAGGTAATCAAAAAATAAAAGGGGGGGGGGTAATAGATGCCCAATGAGGTGAAATACAGGAAAGATGGCAATATTTTAAAGATACTATTTTGTAGGAAAGAAAAAAGGTATGATACTTATAACTTATAAGTTAACTAAGTATCATAGAAGTAGAAATTGTGTATGTGGCTCAGTGGTAGATCATTCACCTAGCACATGCTAGGTCCTGGGTTCAATCCTCAGCGCCACATAAAAATTAAAAAAATAAAGACATTATGTCCATCTACAAGTAAAAAATTTAAAAAAAATTTGTCCCCCCCCCCTTTTTTTTCAGAGTCCCTCTAAGTAGCTTAGGGACTTATTACGTTTCTGAAGCTGGCCTTGAATTTGCGATTCTCCTGCTTCAGCCTCCTGAGACCCTGGGATTACAGTGGGGTTACAACCACACCTGGCTCATTATACATTCTATATTGGGGGAGGGTACGGGGGATTGAACTCAGGGGCACTCAATAACTAAACCAGATCCCCAGCTCTTTTATTTAGAGATAGGGTTTCACTGAGTTGCTTAGCGCTTTGCCATTGCTGAGGCTGGCTTTGAAGTCACAGTCCTCCTGCCTCAGCCTCCCAAGCCTCTGGATTACAGGCGCCACCGCCTTCTTATACATTCTTAAGCATTAAAGAGATATGATAAAAACAGTGTTTATGAAAGACTATCCTTAAAGCAGTGAGGAAGAATAATTGGAGGGGGTGAAAAGAGGCAGGAGATAGAATGATTTGAAAAGATGGAGGAAAATAAGGCTGAGGACAAGGGAAACATTAATGCTCACCTGATCCAGCATTTTTGCCATCTCCTCCAATGAGCGGGACTGTAATGGCAGCAGGGCCTCCATCTGTAGGCAAACTGGTATACACCATGGGCAGGGACTGCACCACCACTGGTATGGTCTTCAGTCCACCCATTTTATTTGGCAGACTGACTGAGGGGATGGTGTGAATCACATGTAATATCTGTTGGCCACCAGTCCCCTGAGAGGAGGCCAGTATAGAACCTGGAGTCAGAATAGTAGGGATGTTTGCTGAAGTGGTGGTTTCAGATGTTGAAGTGGACACCACAAGGCCCTGGGGAGCAGATTGTGGCTTGGGAGGACGTATTGGAGCTTGCAACATGCTAGCAGGCTGGAGAGGAGCCTTGGGTTTGTG
This sequence comes from Marmota flaviventris, assembly GCF_047511675.1. Lineage (NCBI taxonomy): Eukaryota > Metazoa > Chordata > Mammalia > Rodentia > Sciuridae > Marmota > Marmota flaviventris. Next base: position 47,610,367 of record NC_092518.1, on the reverse strand, counting down.
AAAGGAGAGATCAACTGGTTCCATTTGGGGCAAGTTGAAATCATTTGCTAGAAGTTCTTCTGGGGGCTCAATCTTGATATCATTAAATAGGGCTGGGTTCTCCATGGGGCTCGCATCCAGGAGTGGTGGAGATGTCATATTACTTCCGTCAGCTGTGTCAGTGGGATCTCTGATCTGAACAGGACCAGTGACCTAAAATAAATAATCAAATGAAAGATGCTAAATACTGTAAGTATTCTAAAGAGACATGTGAGAAACAAAAGAAAAAAATCTCTGTTCTCACTGAAAAAATATAGCTGAGTGCAATCACATACCTATAATCCTAGTGTCTCAGGAGGCTGAGGCAGGAGGATTGCAAATTTCAGGCCAGCCTCAGCAACTCTAGTAAGGTTCTGCCTCAAAATAAATAATAAAAAGGGCTAGGGATATAGCTTAGTGTCAGAGTGCCCCTAGGTTCAATTCCCAGTACAACAAAATACATGTGCCCCTCCCCCAGCACAAAGTGTTGGGGAAAATTAGGTACAAATACACCAAAGAGAAAAAGTTTGCTAAGCTTTAGTAAGTACTGGTACTATATCAGGTAACTGATAGAAATCATTTCATTTAATTTTCACAATAATCCTGCAATATTAATTAAAGTCGATACTTTCTGTGCATGTACTATAAGCATTATGCCAAGTCCAGTGACAGCATACATAAAGAAGGTACAGCTAAGGAGTTCATACTAACATAGAATAGTGTGTTAGTATAGAATAATGCAAGTATCTTATGAATTATACCATAAATGTGATTGACACATAAACAAAGTATTTTGGAAAAAGAAAAAGGAATGGTTCATTTTATCTAGACAGGGAAAACTTCATAGAGGAAGTGACATTTTAGATGAGCTTTAAAAATAATAGGATTTCTCTAGGCAGAAAGAGGTAAGAAAGATGTTTCTTGTCTGCAGAGATATAACAAACAAATATGTTTAATGAATATCAATGCAGTATAGTTAGTTGTATTATATGAAAAATTAAATCGTCCAACTTCCAAATTGTTTTGTATTTAAAAAATACAAAAGCCTATGACTGCATATACATTTAAAGAAAATGAAATATATATGTCATAGAGACACCTGCACACCCATATTCACTGTAGCACTACACAATAGCCCAGAAATGGAAACAACCCAAGTGTCCATCAACTAATGAATGAATAAAGAAAATGCTGTACATATAGCAATGGAGTAGTATTCATTCATAAAAGGAATGAAATCCTGTCATTTGAAACAACATGGATGGAACTGGAGATTACAAGCCAGGCACAGAGAGATATGTACTGCATGATTTCATTCATATGTGGAATCTAAGAGTTTATTCCACAGAAGTTTAGAGATTCTACCATTCTAGGTGACTACCAGAGGTTGGGGACAGTGGTAGGGGAGAGATGGGAAAGGTTGAACAATGAGTACTAAGATACAGTTAGATAGGAACAAGAGACTCTGGGCTATTTATTGCCCATTATGGTGACTAGATAACAATAAAGCATTTCAAAAAGCTGAAAGAAAGGAGTGAAAAATTTCACAACTAAGAAATACTAAATATTTGAGGAGATAGATATGTTTAACCTGATTTAAACATGACTCAACAGATGTGTATTGAAACATTACATGGTACCCCATTATTATGTAAAATTTTATGTTCTATGTCAGTAAAGAAATATTTTTTAAATACTAATAAATTACCACTGTATGTAATATAAAACAATGTAGAGCTCCAACCTAACTAAAACCTTTCTAAGAATTCTGTAATTTGAAACATCAAAAGATACTGTGAAATATGTATGCCGTTGCCAAGCAGCACTCTGGATCTTGACAACAAGTCTCCATGATATTCTGAGTCATAATAGTTTTAAATTATGAGAGATGTTCAAGAATGCATCCTTTATATAAAATAGAAACATCCTTTGGTGTTTTATATTTGGAAGATTAGGGAAGGCTGAGTTCAAGGAAAGGTTGAAGACAATTGTTTGAAGAGTGGAGTGATATGGCAGAACTATTCCTATGAGATTTTTTTTTTTTTTTTTGTGTGTGTGTGTGTGTGTGTGGTGCTGGGGATTGAACCCAGGGCCTTGGGCATGCAACTGAGCTATATCCCTGCCCTCTATGAGATTTAACTAGCTCCTCAATGAAGGTAGTGTTAAAGAAAAGATTGGACACAAAAGGACCAAAAAGAAAGCAAGTATAAACATCTTAGTGAGATATTTATGAGACATTTGGAGAACTCTGAATATTGACTGGATGTTGGATATTAAAGAATTATTGTTAAATGTAATGTGTGGGGCTGGGGTTGTGGCTCAGTGGTAGAGCGCTTGCCTAACACTCCTAAGGCACTGGGTTCAATACCCAGCACCACATAAACAAAAAGCTAAATAAACAAAATACAGGTATTGTGTCCATCTATAACTAAGGAATATTTAAAAAAATGTAATGTTTGATAATAATATTATGTTCATAAATAATTTTTAAATTTAGCTGAGATCATAAGGGCCTTAATTCAGAGGAAGGTGAAGGGTCTGGGGAGGTACTGTTCTCTTGCTCTGACTTTATTTAAAAAACCCTCAGAGCATGCTGGGAATGAGGTAAAGGGCACCCAAAGCATCCATGCTTTATCTTCAGAATTTAACCAGCATGTTGCCTACTTTTACCTTTTGCTATGCTGAGACACTATTTGGTTCTTGATTTTAAAATCCCTAATTCAACTCAGGCCTAGTTTGTAATCTAAACCCTTGCTTTAGTCTACTCATCCAGGACATAATTTTTGTGATTTTTCGTAGTATTGCATATACTTCTAATATAATCCATCCTTAATGGGTGGATTCAATTCATCTGGGGAAGGGGAAGGCAGTAGAATCCTGTAGGCAGTGGTATTTGTGGGGTGTAGCAAGAAGAGAGAAGAAAATATCAAGAATGGTTTTGCCAGACATAAAAATCTCAGTCCACTGAATCCCCCAAACCAATTTAAGTTTTTATTTTTCCTACATTTCCCACTTGTTTTGTTTTATTCCCAGATAAAAGAGGCTAAATCCAAGGAATCTCTAAAAGAGAACAGGAAGGGTTTCTGTTTCCATAGTCTATCACAGCTGTCAATGATATTAAGAAATAGAGTTTAAAAAGAGCAGGGCACGGTGATGTATGCCTGTAATCCCAGCGGCTTGGGAGACTGAGGCAGGAGGATCACTAGTTCAAAGCCAGCTTCAGCAATTTAGCAAGACCCTAAGCAACTCAGACAGACCCTATCTCTAAATAAAATATATAAAAAAAGGCTGGGGATGTGGCTCAGCGGTTAAGTACCCCTGGGTTCAATCCCCAGTACCAAAAAAAAAAAAAAAAAGCTTAAGTAGTTAGGTATAATATTATTTTCTATAAGAATGTGTATTGTGGGTGCAGGTATATAAATAGACAAAATCTGCTAATAACATCAAGAAAAGATGTAGCTAAATGATTAGGGACTTTCTGGATTTTACTTTATGAGGCCAAACTCTAAATATATAAAGTGAAAATTATTTTGGTAACTTTTCTCTCTTTTGCCAAACAAAGGCCATTTCCAAGATGCTGAGGGCTACCTACAATAATGGTATTAGTTCAAGGCCTGGTGCCTAGTTGGTATTTGATTTACAGTTATTCATTTCACTGAAAACACATAATTTAGGGAGATCCAAAATGGAAACTAACTCATGAAAGTATAGAAACTGAAGAACAAATAGGTTATTCTTATTGCCTTGATGAGATATTATTTTCCTGCTCTAATAAGCCATCCTGAGTTGCCCTTTATAGATTAAGTCTGCCTTGCAGTCTTTCAGACCAAAACCCAGGCTGCCACAGGACTTCAATCATTCCCCTCTCCTGCCATCATCACATGACTTTGATAGAAATGTTAGAAGGCTAGTTGTTTGGGTTTCTGTGTTTTAATAGTAAAATTCCTCAAAGCATATCATCACATTTTCCTTCTGTACATATCACTTTCAAGAGTGCTTGTTATATCCAAGTGAATCCAGCCCACAGCAAGTATTTTCTGTTTCAATACTGTCTTCTGCAAGCAAGCTTCCTCAACAAAACAGATTACTCTCGAAAGCAGCTCTCAAGGTTATTCTTACTATTCCTGGCTTTGTGGCTTAAAAACAAGTTTTCAATATTTATACAGTCACATAGTGAAGTTTTTGTGTGCACTGAGGATTCTCTTTTCAACATGATTAAAATGATTTTCATAGGATCCTAATTACACTGATTTATTCCATATTATCACTATAAGCATCCCTCTTGTTAAAAAAACACACTATGTGCTTTCCTTTGTCTTTCCACATAGTGCATTATACTTAAAGACTCTGAAGAAGACATAATTTGTAAAGAATGGGTGTGTTTTCAACCCTAGAACTTAGGTGACTTTAAGAATCCTCACTAAGCTGGGCATGGTGGTACACACTTGCAATCCTAGCAGCTTGGGAGGCTGAGGCAGGATGATCGGGAGTTCAAAGCCAGCCTCAGCAAAAGTGAGGCACTAAGCAACTCATTGAGACCCTGTCTCTAACTAAAATACAAAATAGGACTAGGATGTGGCTCAGTGGGTGAGTGCCTCTGAATAATTCCCAGTATCTCCATCCTAAAAAAGAAAAATTCTCACTAAGATGATTCAGGTTGGCTCCCTATTCTACTATTCATTGAATATTAACTTTGAAAGTTAATCTGAGCATTGATTTAAAGCTCTGCCATCAGATTTTTCACTCTAAGTCACATTTTTCATCTTCAATGTTGTTACAGTTTGGATATAGATTGTTCCCCAAAGGCTCATGTGTTAAAGACTTGATCCCCAATGAGCAATGTTCAGAGGTGGAAATTGTAGGAAGTGATTGGCTCAAGAGGATTCAGAACTCATCAGTGGATTAATCCATGGATAAATTGACTATTGAGATGTCATAGAAGCTGTTGGAAGTGGAAGCTAGTTAGAAGATGTAGGTCCTTCGGGCTGTGCCCTTGGGATCTATATCTTGTCCCGGGACTCTGCTTCTCTCTCCGCTTCCTGGATGCCATGGGGTGTATAGCTTTCCTCTGCTATGCCCTCCTGCCATGATGTTTCTCCTTGCTTAAGGCCTAAAAGCAATGGAGCCATTGCTGTAGCCAAGCAATGGCATAAATATTCTGAAGCCATGAGCCCAAATAAACCTTTTCTCCTTTAAGCCTTTTTTATTTTTTTTCAGGTATTTGTCACAGCAACAAAAACTTGACAAATACAAATACTTTGGGATGGCTCCAATTTTTAAGTGTTCTCTAGCCAATCATTATCACTCTTCAAGAAAGATAATGGCTACTTTTCCCATTTTCTATTTTAAAACCTGAAGCTACAGCTTTCTAGAATTTTTGAGTCTATGAAGGTCATGCATGAGAAAAAAAAGACAGAAACTTGGGAGAAAATTGAGAGAAGCTTTAATTTACACAGTATTCATCCTCAAATTCCCACAATCCTAATCCAGTTTTTTAAAGCCAATCTGAGTTGGCAATTTTAAAAAAAAAATCTTTATTGATATATTACCAAAGGTGATAGAGAAAGGCACTTAAGATTCTAGAAAGAAATCCAAAGAAAAGGTGGTCAATTTCACAAAGATTTAAGCTCTTGGGTATTTGATAAAGATAGCGATGAAAAGCCTTAGGTGATGAATGGTCAGAAAAATCAACTATTAAAAACAAAGTTTCCACCTTTCATTTATTTGAAACAGCCATGATGTGGAACATTAAAGTGGGAAGGCACGACTAGAAAGAAAATGAAAGAACAAAATACTTCAGACAGCACAGTAGGTGGAAAGGAGAGTAAGGAGCGTTGTCATGGTAACAAGATAAAGCCCAGACTCCTTCCCTAAGAGAAAGATGAATGCTGTTTTTGTACACAGGTCTCTCCTAGCTTTTCTCTGGGTGTAGACTAATCATTTTCATGCCTGGGTGCACATGTGTGGGCATACACACATATATTGTGCACATTCATTGTTTAGGTCAAAAATCAGTTTAACTCTCTGAAACTCTAAACCTTTTACATTAAGGACATCATGCATGTTAGTATTAGAGAAAATAGAGGTGGATGGAGATGGATATTATTAGAAAGCTAGACTTAAACTAAATCAAGAGCAATTTTGAATCTTACATCACCACCATCTCAACAGCATCAGGAAATAAAGCACTGTAGGACAAAAGAATTCATCAATTTGTACAAACTGATGAACTAGGCAATCTTAAGGGAATAAGAAAGTAGCAGCCACATCTATGGAAAAGGAGATCAGAAATGTACATATGTATGTATGTGTGTGTATATATATATATATATATATATATATATATATATATATATATTACATGTATGCCTATATTATTTCATTAGGTATTTATTTAGTATTTCATATAAAATATGGAAACATTCAGCATGAAACTATGGAAAATGAAAAACAATAAGATAAAACAATTTTTCTTTCTCAAAGCATCTGAGAAAATTTCTGGATGATATATGGATGAAGTAATCTCATTCTAATAAAAATTTAACACATTGTAGTAGGCTGAATGGTGGACCCCAAAGAAGATTTTTCCACATTCTCATCTCTAGAAACCTTTTCCTTATTTGGAAAAGTTTTCTTTGTAGATATAATTAAGGATCTTGAGGCCATCATCCTGAATTATCTGGGTATCATCTAAATTCTATGACTAATGTATAAAAGAGGAGCACAGAAGAATGATAGATACAAAAGAAGAAGGTAATGTAAAAACACAAGCAGACATTGGAGGGATGGGGCCACAATCCAAGAAATGCCCTATCTATGAGAAGCTGGAAGAAATAATGAATAGAGTCTCCCCTAGCAACTTCTGATGGACTACAACACTGATAACACCTTGATTTTGGACTTCTGGCCTCCAAGATAGTGAGGATCTCTTGTTTTAAACCACCAAGTTTGTGGTAATTTGCTGCAGGATTTCTAGGAAACTAATACCTCATGTAAATCCCATAATTCTCCAGATTGCTAAGGACAAAACTAATATAGGACTTTATTTATGATGCACTTATTTATTTGGATAGTTAGTTGATTTTTAAACATAAATAATATTGATGGCAAGAGACAGGATAAAAATTTTGAAGGTGGTAAATTAATAGTTGAAAAATATCACTAGTAAGATATTTATATGAATTTGTTCACAATGGAGAACAAGTAACTAGCAGAGCTACATGAAAGTACAAAAAGTTAGCATTTCAGGGGTGCAAGTGCACTAGAGATTTGTGAGTTAGGGTTGTCAGTTAAAGTTTTACAGAAAAGATAAAATTGGAATTTGGACCTTAAAAAAAGTAGTAGGGGTTGGTAAATTAGGCTGACTGAGGCAGAGTCCAAGCAGAAAAAAAATCAGTGTAAGAAAAGGTGGCACTGAGAAACTTTTAGAAATGTATGACTTAATTAGATCTTATTATGGAAATCCTGTTCATTTTCTTTCATGTATCTATGTAGCAGAATGTCATTATTTGCAGGTGATGCATGCTACATTATTTAGGGGCAAAATTTACTGATGCAGCTTACTTTCAAAAGTAAGAAAACATGAGAGAGAGGAAGAGAGAGAGGGATGAAGGGAGTGGGGAGAGAGAAAATAAAGAGGGGGGAATATGAAACTATGCAAAAATATGTTCCAAAATGTTAACAACAGTAAATAACCCTAAAGCTGTTCATACATTTCAATCAAGAAATCCAACTTCTAGGAAATAATTAGAAACTAGAAATAAAGGGCAGGTGACAACCAAGTGCTCATTGGTAATGATATGTTGATATAAGAATTCAGAGAAGGGAGAGCAGTACATATGCTCTCAGCAAGGCATTCGATCACAGATCATAGTTTGTGACATAAACAAACCATATAATGAACCAAACCAGGAGGCATTTTTGAAAATGCTAGCATTGTGTGGTTATAGAGCACCAGCCCCTAGCCTTTGTGCCCTAAGACATGGCTAGTGTTCTATGGCTATGTACTACAAGCATCTTATTTTACTAAATGTAAATATATCCTGAAAATGGCAGAATACAAACAAAGTGCTTTAATCACCTACTATCTAGAATTTTCTACACACTGAACCAATTTCAAAGTCCCTTCAAATTCTGGAATTTTACTATACTTAAATAATGCATGGAAAAACATATCTGGAATCATAGTTAAGCACATTGAGATTGTAAAATAAAGTAGCAATGCATGCTGGACAACATTCATACAGTAGATATTTTTATCTAACAATACAAAAACTCACCTTCCTCTTGGTATTAACTATCACTAAACTCCAGCAACTAGCAGATGTTTTGCAATAATTAGCAAGTTTTTATGTGCTAATAGTTTCTAAATGACAACAGCTAAGTAAACAAGACATTAAATTGAGTTTAATATCGCTAAAATACTACAAAGGAGTCTCAGCTATATATATGTAACATTCAATTATATACCATGGGCCAAATATTTAATGATAAATAAAAGATAAATATGACTCCTAAAACCAAAAATAATCCATATAGTTTATCTGGGAATGAGAAAAAAACAGATAAATACTGTATACACAAAATTGGATACTCAAATTTATAGGCAACTTTCAAGGATAATTTTGACTGTATTTGGGTTTCATTATACAGTGGATTAAAATTTAACTGTGAGCAAGATGGAACTTCAATATATAACACAGAACGCTTATCTATAAAAAATAATGTTTTGAATCCTTGTTCAAGGCCTGTTTTCTTTTCTGTAAAATGGGAACCCTGAGAATAGTGATGGTTAATTTTATGTTCCAACTTAGCTGGACTACAGTGCCAGATATTTGATCAAACATTGGTGTAGATGGTTCTGTGATTGATTGACTGATGGACTGATTGTTCAGTTTTGATGAGACTAACATTTAAATCACTGGCTTTGAGTAAAGTACATTAACCTTCATAATGTGGATAGACATCTGCTGCCAGCAGTCTGCTTTTGGACTCAAACTGCAATTCCTCCTGTGTCTCCAGTCTGCTGGCCTATCCCATCAGATTTTGGACTCGTCATGCCTCTGTAAGCACGTGAGCCAATTTCATAAAATCTCTATATATTTACTAGGTATCTATCTATATATATATACATTTGATTGCCTCTATTTCCCTGGCTAATACAATATTCAACAGGATTATTGTGGAGATTAAAAAAGAGAATGTATTTAATCTTCACAATACCTGAAATATGAGATAGTGCTACATAAATCATTGCTATGGTCTACCAAAGGTCTAATATTGTTCTTATAGCCTTGATTCCAGTGGTTGTTTCTTTTAGGTCAGATCTACTCTATAGTTGAAACTAAGGCATTAGTTTCAGGCATTCAAATACTTCCTGGAAATCTATCTTCCTCCTTCCTGTCTCAGACTCCAAACATGTTAGAAGAAAAAATGAGCTTCAGCTCTGTAATAATTACTGGTCCTCAACACTCTTATGGCTCAATATTAGTACCTGATAACTGACCTGTTTGAATACCTGCATTGAGCCACCTTCTGAATTAAGTTGGACTTCCAAGTTGTTTATGAGTTGATCCATATCTGGAAAAAATACAAGGGAAAGATAACTTTTAGAACAAGACCTAACCCACTCTGAACATACAGTATGCCACTTATCCTTGGTTACCCTTATATGTGTTCTGAGAATACACTTTTTCAGGATTTAATAGATACTTAGAGAGAAGTCATTAAAACATTTAGATTTATTATACTCATCAAGATAGCCCTGACGTGTCCCCAACATATTAGACTCCCACTTGCCCCAAATTCTGCATACAGGTAATCTGTTTCTTCCAACCTCTCCAACCAGTTCAACTTCATAGGAATATCAGCATAACTACATAATTTCCAGAATCCTCTCCTCCTGATCTAGTTCCTATTCTCCTGAGTTCTAAGCTCCTGTATGGATATTGACCCAATTAAAATATCTATACATTGGGATTAAATATTCTCCAGAGAAGTATTTTATCTGTTTACCTCTCTTAAATGTGCAAATGGGGAGGGGGGGCTAATAAAAACTAGTCTTCCCTTTCCTCTTTAGATATCTGTTCCTTTTATGAAATGAGAGAGTTGGTAGCCTCATTCAGCTGCCTTGAAACATCACAATTTTTCCTAAAGCACCTATCAAGTTCTCTTCTTCAACTAGATTTTCTTTGATCTGTATATAGTCCAGTCTCCCTAGAGAGAAAAACACGGTAAAGAAGCCAAATCCACAACTCACTTATGACTTGATCAGTGAGATATAAGATCACATTAAGTGTTCCCAAGTCAATTACAATTATTTCCCTCGCCTATGACCTGATTACATTTCAAAAGTTCATAAATCTTAATTGTTTGGGATGTCAAATACACAGAAGTATTAATTTTAAAGGTCACATCACAATAGCCTTTTAAAACATAATTCAGTTAAATACAACAAATACACAATCAACAAGGATACAAAATTATAATATTGTAACACAAAAATGTAAAGGAGGAACCTGAAAACAATTATTTCATTTGTTGAATGTCAAGAATTGAGAAAATCATCCCTAATTAGAGCAGAAACATACAAGGAAACTTAACATTTTATTTTATTTTTATATTTATTTTTTAGTTTTCAGTGGACACAACAACTTTATTTTTATGTGGTACTGAGGATCGAACCCAGCACCCCGCGCATGCCAGGCGAGCATCCCCAGCCCCGGAAACTTAACATTTTAAAGCACCATATGTCCAATTTTATTTAAAAATTCATGACATCTTTGATGGAGGTATATGAGAACTGTACACATAACCTCCATTCATTCACCAAACATAGATACTGTGTGTCCAAGGCTGAACTAGGAACATTACTATGATTTTGGGCTCTGGGCCAACCAGACATGTGGAGAGCCAGAAAAATGTAGCAGAAACCTGTCCTGGTAGTCTGATGCACAAGAACCATTTCACAATTTTGACAAGGCCTTTTTTTTAAAAAAAAAAAAAAAAAAAAGATTCAACTCATCTGTCTAGAATGAAAGGATTTTGAACTATCTTCTGCATAGCCCTAAGGCTTCTATGGAACTTCTCAGGGGTGGTATAATGGAGAAAGAAGTATAGCAAAAAATGAGAAAGAATAAGAACAGTTGAGTCCAGAACTCAGAAAAATTATAATTTCCAAAATAATTTGAGCTCCTTGCTTTTTCCACTAATATATTCCAAGGACCTAGAATATTGCCTGATGCATGTTAGATGTTCAATAAATTTATGAATGTTTTTGATGATAATGATAGGAAAAAGGCAAGGAAATATGTTTTCTCAAGCACAGGAATTGGAAAACAGTAGGACAGAATGAAAGAAAATTAGAGAGGGCATATAAGAGAGATGCCTGTTGAATGATTAACTACAAAATAAGAGGTGTCAGAGAGGACAGCAAAGCATTTTCTGATTCCTGGAATGGGAAAATGGAGTGTGATGATAGAAAACAGTGTTAGGTCAGATAATTCTTATATAGTCTACATTGTTGGAGGGAAACAAAAAAGCTGGAACTTGCTTTGTTGTTACCAGGAAAATTTATAGGAGAATGTGGAGAGAATTCAGTTGTCCCCCTGAAGTCACAACACCTTGACTAAGCCTCATTTTTCTAGCCAGGACAATTTACAAGAGCCATGTTCTATCTGGTTTTCTTTAATTCCTATGGATTAAGAGAAAACAGGACTGAGGAAGAAGAATGACATTGAAAAACTATTTAGCCTCAATGAAGCTCGTTTTCTTTACCTGCCAAGAATGGGGAAAAATCATATTGTCTTTAAGTACATATAACTGCACTCAAAACAATTCTTGGCATATAAAAAAGTCCTTATTAACCACTCTCATCACCATCACCACAACCATTACTATCATTATTGTTTATTTTGGTGCTGGGGATTGAACTCAGGGCCTCGTGCATGCTAGGCAAGCACTCAGCTCCTGAATTTACAATCTCCAGCCCTCCTTATTATTGATGGTCAGAATCTTGAGCTGTGGCTCAGAATATCTCCTAGGTATCCAACAGGTCCTTTATACTCAATAAGCTCACAAAATGCTCATTTATTTTTACATATTTTATTTCTAGCATCATCATCAAGCTAATCTATCAAGCTAAAAATCTGAGGGTCACTCAACTTTGATCTCTCTCTCTCTCTCTCTCTCTCTCTCTCTCTCTCTCTCTCTCGCTTCAACTGGTCATCAGCCACAACAAATTCTACTCCAGAAATACCTCTTAAACCTGGATCTTCATCATTTGCCAGCCACTTCTCCTTCTCGTACACTCCATATTGTTACTGAAGTATGATAAAATGTGTGGGTTCTGGAGTGAGTGCCTGAGGTCAAATTCTGGTACTGAGACTTCTTAATAGTAAGACATTAGGCAAAGTTTCCCAGCTCTCTGTGTCTGTTTTCTCATCTGTAAAATGGGAATAATATTAGTTCATAGAGTTGTTGTGAGGATTTGTAAAATGGGAATAATAATAGTTCACAGAGTTGTTGTGATTTATAAAGTTAGTAAGTGTTCAAGTGCTTACAACAGAACCTGGCACAAAGAAGTATTATCTCTTTTTCTGAATACCGGGTAAGCTCATCCATAGTTACCTACTTTTATTCCTCTCTCTTTTAGCAGAGTATCTCCTACATACTATGACCTAATGTCTGGTGAGTAAATGAATATATGACCATGGGAATAAGCAAAGTTAGAGCCACATCCAGAACCACAGCTGCTTATCTCCTAAAGCTTTAATATCTAAAAATATTTTTTAAAAAATATCTCTTGCCCTATCTACATTAGAAATATTTTAGTCAAATGGCAAAGGGAATAGATGACAAATAGGAATGTCTCAGCCATTTCTGGTTGGAGCCCACTGAATCAAAGAATAAATAGCCAAATGTCATCAAATGAATAGCCAAATAGTCATTAGATAATTCTCATCTATATTCTACATGTCGGTAGGAGTGACTACAGAAAAAGTTTTTGGGAAGATGTAAAAACTTCCCTTTTAAAAATTTTGTATCTTCAATGTTTAGTCAGGTAAAATTTAAAAATAAGGAATTAGGGCCCACTGAAGGTTTTTTAAAAAGCTGTTTTTGAAAAAGAGGGCTTTATAAACCTCTTACTTTATAGAGTCAGGATTGCTTCTCTAAGTATCTAGGAGAGACCAGACAGAAGCACAGAAGCTGTCAGTGAGGGAAGTAGTGAGAAAATATGCAAAGGAAGTTATAGTACGTATGGTCTGGACCATTCAGATGTGAATCACCCAGACAGGAGGGCATCAAAAATGAAAATTACATACTTAAGGTAACTATAATTCTGCTTGGTTTGGCTCTTCAAGCCTTTGGGTTTAGAAGCTATATTTCCTGGTCTTTCTTCTAGGGGCAGAAGGAAATAAAGGAGAATTGAGCCACATCTCCAGTGGTCAATGTCTCCCATATGTAGGACAGAAGACCATGGGCACAGAAAGTTGATAAGATTATGTACTTCTGTCATGTTCCAAAGTGTATTTTTTTTACCCAACTGGCATTTCCTATAATGATCTGCTTGTTTTATGAAAGTAAACAGTGCCTCCAAGGGATAGGAGGAGATGGCTCACTAAGAAGACCACATCCTACCCTTTGGCCAACCTTGGAAGAGGAAAAATGCCTAGAGATGAAATAAGAACTTTAAGGAGGGAAGCAAAGCAGAGTTTTTAGAGCCTATAACTAAAAAGAAATAGGGAATAGTATACACATTTAAGAAGGGACTTAGTGCCTTAAGAGAATAGAGACTTTGGGCAATACAAATAATAATCCCTCTTCTGTATCTGCACAGCTTTACAACAGGGAAAGAGATAGCATTCATATAATTCCCATTTCACAGATCACTGATTTGGAGGCTCAATGACACACAGTTTAGAAGTCCTGGAATCAGAACTGAAACTTTTATCCTCTTAGTGCATTCTCACTACTTTTGAATACCTCAAATCTGGTGAGTACATTCTTCATGAAAAACTGTCTGCTAAAAGATCAAGTTTGAAGACAACAAAATAATCACTTAGGAGGACCTTATACAGATATTCACCTACAACCTCTGAACATAAAAAATACTGAAACTATTAAAATATGAGAAACAATCTTTTAGTGTTTTGAGATTATGGATCATTTTTTGAAAAGTGTTACCTATATTTTTATTATTAGAAAAAAATAATTAAAGGACTAGAGTACACATATATTTTAGATGGTTTATTATATATCTTCTAGGGGAATAGAAAGTAGTGTTAGGATGGGTCTTTACAAAAACCTTCAGGATTAAAGTTACTCGGTATCATGACATTAACAATGGAATGGTGATAAAAAGCTCTATAATAGTCTGTATTCCCCAAGTACTTACTATGTGTCAGGTACTGTGAAAATAATATTATCACATTTACTCCTCACAATCCTTGTAGTGAGTACTATTATTTCCCTATTTTATTTTTTGCAGTGCTAGGGATCAAATCCAGGGCCACAGGCATGCTAGGCCAGCACTCTACCACTGAGCCACACCCCAATCCTCCCCATTTTAAAAATGAGCAGAGAGAGATGAAGTGGTTTATCCCCAAATCACCCACCTAGGAGTGGCAGAAAGGGGATTTGAATTTCAACAGCCTGGAGCTATAATACAGCCATAATAAAGTTATAATGCATCTTGATCTGGAGGCAAATGTTTCCCCAACTTCTGCTTGAAGCAGGTCCCATAACAGAGGGTAAATGGTTGCTAGAAACAAACTACCCAATAAAAGGAGATTGCAAGATCCTCTAATTTATCCTATTTCCTTCAAACAGCCTCACATCTATCACTTTAGACATTATCAGAAAACTCAATCTCAAAGAAATCCCAACAGTAGTATCTCAGTGGACAAATCCTTATAACTTTCCTATGGAAAGATTTCAATATACACAAAAGCTGGAGGGTTTCTGAAGTACTTAGTCCAAACACGCAGCAGGTACTCAGAAGTGACCTTAAGACAGAAAACCCTTATAACTTGCATTTCCTGCTACTTAGAATGAGATAAAAGAAAATATGTGTGTCGGGGGCAACTGGGATGGTAAAAAGAATAGAAGTTTAAGAGGAAAGAACACATTACCACAAAAATGAGTACAGTCTGACAGCACATACCATGTGTGAATTTCAGTGACAGAAAGAATGAAATTGAATATTACACCATCACAACAGTTAGTCAAGTTTGAAGTAGTGAAGTAGTGTGAGGTAATGAAAAGATAAGGTGATAAGATACACCAGAACAAAGCTGGATGATTTTGTGCAAGTCATTTGATCTTTCTATGCCCCAGTTTCTCATACACAAAATGGAAATACATCCTCTCATTTGGTTGTCAAGCAGATAAATCATGGTAACACATATAATAATTTGTTTGTAAGACATAATTGTAAGATCTCAATGTAATTTTTAGGATGATTTCTGTCAGAAAAATCACAAAATAAAGTACAAAAATAAAGTCATATTTTAAAGATCCAAATCAGTTAGAGTAACAATTCATATCTTATTATTTTTGATATATTTATCTCTATTTCCTATGACTTCATATTCTATAGTATCACCTGCATGGCATATAATGCTTTCACATATTTGTCCTCTCCTCAGATGCTGATGTTAAGCCCAATTTTCTTTACTACAAGAAATAAAACAAATATGTATGACTGATAAATCACCTTGAAATGTGCTAGGGAGTCCTCATTCTGAAAAAAATAAAAGCTAAAGAGAATGATGATAAACTTCCATATGAGTTTTGGTTCTAGTTTAATCACCAAATTGTTAGGTGACCTTGGGCAAGTCCTATCACTTAATGTGGAAAGTGGAAATAACTTCTTCTCACTTACATCACAGGATCCTTGTGAGGATGACCTGAAAGAACAGATTTTTAAAAATTGCACAAATGTAACCTCATATTTCTAGAATTAGTCCCTCTGTCCTCAAAAACACCATCAAACAAGTACATTTATGTTCAAATAATAATCTTACACGCAATACCCTTGGTGGAAATTTATTTATTTATTTATTTATTTATTTATTTATTGGTAGTGGGGATTGAACCCAGCTGTGCTTAACCACTAAGTCACATCCCCACCCTTTTTATTTTTTATTTGGAGACAGGTATTGTTAATTTGCTTAGGGCCTCACTAAATTGCTGAGGCTCGCCTCCAACTTGTAAACCTTCTGCCTCAGCCTCCTGAGTCACTGGGATTACAGGTGTGCACCACCACACTCAGCCAGTGGTAGAATTTATAATAAAAGTGCTCTAGTTAAAGAAGGCAGTGTGAAATAAAGGTAAAATAATTTAACTAGGAGCTGGTAGACTTGGATTCTAGACCAAGCTCCACTGTTACCTGTTACTCAAAATGTTATTGAAACTACTTTCTTTTTCAGGCCCCTTCCAGTTATAATATTAAAAAATAAATAAATAAATAAATAAATAAAATTTCACCAGGGTATTGCATGATAAAGTCCATACATGGAAAATCCATAATAATCATCCAAGTTTCTGCTGAACCAGTGAGGTTGATGTCAAGAAAAACAATTAAATTCCCTACAAACCACTACATAAAACTTGAGTTTCATTTCAATGGCATTAAAATTATTATGGATAATTTCAAATACATACAAATGTAGAGACAGACTCCTATGTGTCTATTCCCAGCTTCAAATATATTCAATTAAAGGCAAATCTTATTTTATTTGTACTCCAAATTACTTGCCCCACCTCAGTGGATATTTTTAGGTAAATCCTAGAAACTATAACATTTCATTCCTATGGTATTTCTAACAGGGGATATTTAATCTTCACAATTGTCTGTGAGATAGCTACTATTGTTGATCTCATTTTCCACATGAGGAAATAAAAGGTCAGAGAGACTAAGTAATACCAAAGTCATAATAAATTGGTTAGTAACTGAAGTCACAGAATTGGTTCTCATCAAGATGTTATAAATTAAAATATAATTGGCTGAAAATTTTTCAAATACAGGAAATTTCATTTAAAAAGAAAATCTATTTCTTGATTTTCTGAACACTTGACAGATCTTACAACATGGAGTATACATTGAAAAAATATTTGGAGATGATCAGTGGCTGCTCCCTTTAGACATGGCATTCCTCTCTTTTTACTGGGTCTTGCTGAGATTTGAGCTTGAGATTCCAGGTTCATGTGATAAAATAAAACTAGGCATAAAGATAGCAGTCAAACTTTACAAGAAAAAGGCTGGAAACTGTGGCACACACATGTAATCCCAGCCACTCAGGAGGCTATGGAAGCAGAATCACCAGTGCCAGAACATCCTGCACAAATTAGTGAGACTCTGTCTCAAAAAAAATTGTCTAGGGATTTAGCTCGGTGTCAGAGTGCTTGCCTATCATGCCCAAGGCCCTGGGTTCTATTCCTCGCACCCTCAAAAAATGCATTAAAAGAAGCCAGGCATGGTGGCACACGCCTGTAATCCCAGCCATTTGGGAGGCTGAGACAGGAGAATTTCAAGTTCAAAGTCAGCCTCAGCAACTTAGTGAGCCCCTAAGCAGCTCAGCAAGACCCTGACTCTAAATAAAATACAAAAAAAGGCTGGGGATGTGGCTCAGTGTTTAAGTGCCCCTGGGTTCAATGCCCGTACGAAGAAAAAAAAAAAAAAAACATTAGAAAGTAATGGATGCTGTTTCAGTGAATTGTAACTTGAAGTTATGAGCCTTTGAAGCTATGAGAGATGACTGAAAATGGAACAGTCAGAAAAAAAATCCCCAAAGAATTGTTTGTTATGAAGTGGAGCTTGAAGAATAAGAAGAGTCCTAAAGGGAATTCAAATGAGAGAAAAAGTAGATTATAAACTCTATGAAGACAAAGAGTCCCACTTAAAATTATTCACCAGTATAACCCCAGCTTTTAGCATGATACCTAGAATTTTGTAGGTGTCTAGTAAAATGACTGGGCAAAGAAAAGAGGAATAATTTTTTAAAATGTGTTTTAAGGACAGTATCCTGGCAATAATCCTCAGAGAATGAAGAGGAGGAAGAATCAATGCAAAACTAGAAGCTAATAGAATATTCTATTTATTTTATGGTAAGAACTTGCAAAATTGCCACAAATTCAATACCTAGAATGGCCAGACAGTTTAAGGTCACCTAGGCCAGATGAGGAACACAATGAACAGATAATATATGTCCTGTCTAAAAGGGGTAGAGGGAGCAGTTCATAAACTCTAGGCAATTTTTGCCAGGAGCGAATACTGGTTAGTATCTTCTGATTATTCTGGAAAATCTTGAATTCTAGAATTTTAAAGTAAAATCTTATTCTGAAATGTTGGCAGTCAACCAATTTTTAAAAGTCTGAGACTAGGAGAATTGACATTCTGCTATGTTAACACTTTCACCCCCAATGTGAATGTATTTGGAGACAGGGCCTTTATGGAAGTTATTAAGGTTAAAGGAAGTCATAAGTGTAGGGTTCTAATCTTATAGAATTAGTGTCTTTATAAGAAGAAACACCATAGAGTTTTCTTTCTCTCTCTCTCTCTCCTTGCATAAAGGTCACGTGAGTATGTAGCAAGAAGGCAGCTATGTAGACAAGGAAAAGAACTCTCAAAAGAATATGAACATACTGGCATCTTGATCTAATATTTCTAGATTCCAGAATGTCAAAAAAATAAATTTCTGTTGTTTAGCAGACTCAGTCAGTGATATCTTGTTATGACAGCCCTATTCCTCTCATATAGAACTTACAAAGTTGTTATTGCTATTACAACATTGCAAAAGTTTGGAAAGAGCCTGTCAGTCCATAGAAAACTGTTTAAATACACCATGGTTCATCCATATAGTGAAAAACTATGCAGACACACAAAAGAATGAGACATATTCTATGTATTATATGGAAAGATCTCAAGTATATTTTAAGTAGACAAAACAAGTTGTGGAACAATGTGTAGAATGTGTTTCCATTTGTGTATAAAAGGGAAGTGGGAGTATACATATTTATTATCTGACCTACGTTAAATATCCATGAAAATTCTCCTTATGAATTGATAACTGTAGTTAACTCTAGTGAGGCAAAAATGGGTGGCTAGAAGACAGGAATAGGGGAGAGAGTCCACTGTACAGTTTTGTGTATGTTGGATTTTAAGCTCTGTGGAATGCATTACCACACCTAGAATAGATTTTTTATTTTTTGGTAGTGGGAATTGAACCCAGGGTGCTCAACCACTGAGCCACATCCCCAGACCTTTTTTTAACACTTATTTTTTAGTTGTAGGTGGACATAATACCTTTTATTTTATTTTTATGTGTTGCTGAAAATTGAACCCAGTGCCTCAGGCTTGCTAGGCCAGTGCTCTTCCCATGAGCCACAACCCCAGCCCCATCCCTAGCCCTTTTTATTTTGAAACAGCGCCTTGCTATGTTGCTTGGGGCCCTGCTAAATTGCCGAGGAAGGCTTTGAACTTGCAATCCTTCTGCCTCAGCCTCCTGAGTTGCTGGGATTACAGTCATGCATCATCAAGCCTAGATAAAATATATTTATAAATGAGAGTTTTCAAATTTTAGGGGAAACATACATGTGAGCTGTATTTGATCCATAGGCTAATTTTATTTTTTGCACTGCTTGCCTAAATTCAGGGGGTGGCAGTTAGAAGAAAAAAGGAAAGTATGTACTAATGCCAGATACAAAGAGAAAAAAAAAGCCTTTGGCACCTAGGTAGATGAGGAAACAGAGAAAGAAGGAAAAGTCTGATGCCAGCATTTTGAGCATCAGTTATAAGAACCATAACAACTACATTTTCTCACCGCTTACTATGTTTTCATGCATTCTTCTGTTTAACAAAATTAACATATTTATTTCTCACTGCCACTCCATGAATTAGTTTCTATTATTATTCTCAATATACAGATGAGAACAAGTACAAAGTTTAATTAAGTTTCCCAAGATTTATGATAACTTTCTTAACCAGGGAAGTGGAAAGGAGAAGTCTTGAATGATGGATGGATAAGAGTCTGGGGCAGCTGGGCATAGTAGCGCACACCTGTAATCCCAGTAGCTCAGGAGGCGGAGACAGGAGGATTGTGGGTTCAAAGCCAGCCTCAGCAACAGCAAGGCGCTAAGTAACTCGGTGAGACCCTGTCTCTAAATAAAATACAAAATAGGGCTGGGGATGTGGCTCAGTGGTTGAGTGTCCCTGAGTTCAATCCCCAGTACCAAAATAAAATAAATAAAATAAAAATCCCAGAGTTTGATTTGCCCACATTTATATATCCAATTCATTTAAATACACAGACAATATCTTTTAGTATATTACATACAGCATGTATGTTCCAAACATTTATATCCAACTTCCTGTCCCATCAATCTATATTCCTCTCCTGCAAACACACAGAAATATTTAAATAAAACAAAATAAAAATGATGAGACCTTCCACTTATGAAATTTGTATTACATGTCAGGCACTGAGTCCAATGCTTTACTTACATTATTTATAATCACAAATTATAATATAATTTTAGAGATGATAATGAGAGACTAGATAATGAAGCTAAGTTGGGGATAATCAATAGATTGGAAATGTGAATTGTAGGTATAATGCCTAAATCAAAAACAATAGTGTATACACTCTACTTAGCAATTAGATGGCAAGTGTACTAGATGATCATTTTGGTCAATCATCTCAATCAAGTTTTCCTTCATTTACAAAAAAAAATGGCATTTTAGAACTAGACCTTAGACAATAATCTACAAAATATGTACAAAGCATTTACAAGGGAAAGGTGATTAGCTAAGTATTATAAAGATACAATGACATTACCCGTCACTGAGTGCCTTGGCAGTCGGAAAAAGGGGTAAGGGCTTAGATATGTAATGCAGGACAAAGAGTAATGCGGTTTCCAGAAAATGCAGGAAAAGTAATATGGAACCTCAAAAGAGCATTTCTAGATGCAAGAATCATAGAAATGGCATTTAAGTTGGGATTAATGATGGAGGAATACTATAAATACTGTTCAGGAAAAATCATGAAAATAAGTACATTATAAGGCCTTTTATTTGTGGTATCAATGAAACAGAACATACAAGGACATCTAAAGAATAGCTGAGGAGATTAAAAAACAAGACATGCTGTGGGAGGCCAGGGCAAAGGTAGAATTTAAGGGAAGATTCAGGTTTGGATGGGAGGATAAAGAAGACATTCAAGACAAAAGAAATAGGAAATTAAGTTTTTAAAATAATTTCTCAGTGCCTAACACATAGTATGTCAATATACATTTACTAAATAAATTATGTATCCAAAGGCAATCTTGTCTTCATTTAACCAATTAAATGAGGCCATACAGTGTAACTGACTCAGGGCAAAGGTGAACATATAAGTGAATCAAATAATAATAGAGCCTCTGCCAGAAAGAGGAAGAATGAATGGTTGATATTCCCCATCATCAAAGACAATCTGGAAGGATGAACAACTTGACTGGGCTTGATATATTGGTTACTAGAATTCAGATATCGGAACCACTAAGAACTCCATCTCTAAAATTCATATACTAGCCCAGCATGGTAGTGCATACTGAGGTAGAAGGTTTGCAAGTTGGAGGCCAGCCTCAGCAACTGAGCCAGACCCCATCTCAAAATAAAAAATAAAAAGGTTTGGGAATATAGCTTAGTAATAGAACACCTGGGTTCAATCCCCAGTATTTCCCCCATCAAAATGAATATACTAGAACAATGAGAGTGAAGGTGATGACCTAGTTGATGTTTTTCCCCCAATGTTTCTGTTACTCCTAATGTTCTTTCTATTGTAACCTGAATGCCTAAGCAAAAGGGACCTATAGTTCCCTAGTGCTATGAAAGTAGAGACATGAGTTTTATCTTGAGAATTGACTAGATAGATGCATTTGTTGCTTTTACTTTTAAAGTTATATTTCTGCCCTTCTTATGTTTTCTGCCTGCCTGTTCCCTAAGCTAACCTGAAGACACTGTTCCCAGTCTATTCTCTTTGTCCCCAACCTTTACCAAAGATCAACGACTTTCAGTAAGGGTTTCCCCCAAACTTTAAAAGAGTAGGATGAGGTCATTTATGTGTCACTGGTTTTTGTTGTCCAAAGGTCCCATTGGCTATATTGTCCTGGTTAAGTTACCCAAAGAATGAGGGGAAAGGCAGTTTAGTGGCCTTTTCTCTTAGAGCTGATAAAGTCCAGTGGGAACAATGTTAAATCAGAAGCAAATAAAACCTATGTTCTAGCCTCAGCCTTTGGGCAAGCTAATTCAGTCTTCCTAGGCCTCCTTTCAGTTCACCTAGATGGTATTTTAAGGACAGCAAAGTACCAATTCTATCATGAGTGCTCAGAGAAAGAGTACCAAACTGAGTAAGAAAAGTGAAACTAAGATACAACAAGTAGCAGTCTGTGTCACATACAGTATGGTATTTAATTTACCTGAATGTCTTTTGAGATATAATTATTAATCTGCATTCTGTAGAGAAAAGCAATGCCCAGGGTCACACAACAAGTTAGGGGTGGTAGTAGGGTTTCAAAGCAGATATTTCTGTTACTGTCAAACCATCACAGTTTTTGTTAGTTTAAAATTCAGATTTGGCGATTATTCTCTTTTTCCAGCTATTATTACTCTTGCTGACAGATAGGTGCTTAGTATATGTTTTTCTTCACAATGAAGACAATATTAAAGAAATATGACATCGTTTCCTTGGCTACCTGTTTGTGTTTATTTTCCCCAAAATTCTTATGGTAAAACAAAACAAAACAAAAACCTACACACATAAAAAGCTCCACCAAGTGGCAGAGCAAGTCCATTAGCTCAAGCAATCGCAGCAATTCGGCCCAATCTTCCACCTACACAGACGAACCAACCGCCTTGGCCACGTCTTAAAGGGCCCGGGCTGGGCCTTAGGCTTGGGCTTCCTCCTCCAACCAAGCTCAGCCCCTCCTTAAAGAACTGGCACGCCCTAAGCAGCTCCTCCCCTGCGGCTCCTTCCAGGGTCTCGCGATTCGTGTCCCTAATAGCCCAGGTTCCCACCTGCCCCCTCCTCCTCCTTTTTAGAAGCATTTCTAGGTACCGGCTAGTGCTTGGCTGCGGGAGGGGGCGGGGGGGAGTTACCTGGTTCGGCTTTCTGAATACTGTTCTGGCTGGCTGCGACTTTGGCTATGTGGGGTTAAGTCAAAGACAAACCTTTACCGCTTAAGGGGGATCTGCGAGCATTGAGCCAGGGTGGACTAAACTAGACAAATCCATCCATTCTTGTCCTCTTTCACTACTTTCACGAAGCCCCCCAAAAGTATCTCTTCCCCTTCTTAGCCCCTCTTTGCTCAACGCTTTAGCAAAGTCATTTCCCTTGAGTTTCATTTGATTCCACACAGTGTTCTTACCCTTCCGCTTCCCGCCCCCGCCCCCTCCACTTCTAAAACCCAAAGAGAAGTGGGTGTGTGTAGGGGGGAGGGGTAGAATCTAGACGGAGGAGATGAGAGTGGGTGGGTTCTAATCCCGGAGTCACTTACCGCCCATGTCTCTAGCTGAGGACTCCTGAAGTGTCCAGAGCTCATGCCGTCCTCCAGGAGGTTCATACCCCCGAGCTGATCGCAAGACAGCTGCTCCCCTCACACCCGCCCCTGTCTGACAGCGCGCCAGGCGACTAGCTCTTGCCTTCTCTTTCTCGGCCCCCCACCTCCCCTTTTTCTCTTGGCTGGAAAATGGGGAGGAAGGCAAAAAGGGAGGGAGTCGATTCAGCCCCAGCTGGGCCACCCTTAGAACAAGGGAAACAAAGCTCTCAAGCATCCAACCCAAAAATCAGGCCGGCAGAGCAGACTTTCTAAAAAGAATCCTCCCCCTGCAGCTTTTCCTCGGCTAAAAATAAAGTGGGTTTGCTGGGCCGAAGGGGCCAATGCTAAAGATCCTCCGTTCCCCTTTTACCTCCACCAATTTAGTTCCGGCCAAGCCCACTCTCCACCCATCCTCTGAACTCCGCACACCCTTGAAAAGGAGAGGGCCGGGGGTGGAGGCTAAAAAAAAAAGCCCACCCTAAACCTCAAAACACTACTTGAACACAAAGTTGAGGCGGAGAAGGAATCATTCAAGACAGGAACGTTCCCCACGAGGAGATACCATGAGAGGATCCCTTCACCACCGCGGTTGCCGCTGCACACCCCAGCGCCTTCCTAAAAAGAAAGAAGGGAGGAGAAAATGCCGACGATTGGTCGAAACATATAGAACACCAGCCCAGGGAAGGGGCTTCAGCGAAAAACGGCAGCAACTCTTGCGGGTCTTCTGGGGCGGGGTTTCTTGGAGGCACCTAGCTGCACCACTGGGGACCTCGAGCCCCACACGGGTCAGAACCTGAAGTGCTCTCTGGGCAACCTGAGTGGGTGGAGTGATTCCGTCTTTCTCCGCCCTGCTAGGCCCAGAAGAGAGGTGTGACTATCGTGAGGACTCCACCTAGGGTGGAGTTCCTTAAAAGGGACAAGCGGCCGCTAGAGGAGAGAGCAAAGTAGGAGGAGGTGGAGAAGGGTGGGGCTGAGAAGGCGGAGGGAGAAGGAAGGGGTTGGGGCGGGGCCCTGGGAGGAGAGAACTGGCCTCGCCCCTGGCGGCTGCCTCTCTGTGTCTCCAGCAGCAGCAGGTACAACTCGAATCAATTTCAGTTCCTTATCCGTCCCAGAAAGAAGCTTGTTAACACACTATTCGGTCATTTATCTATTCGCGTTCTGCTAACTCTCAGGGGAGGATGAGGGGTGTAGAGATTGGGGCTGGGGATGCCTAGGAAGAAAGGGAGAGGGAAAGGAGAGATATAAGAAAGCTGGCTTACTTCGCTTAGCATGATATTCTCCATTAAAGAAAAGAAAAGAAAACTGGCAACTGGAAGCGATATTTACCCTCCTAGCTCTCCATGGTAACGTGTGACACCAGCAAGGACAGTGAGGTCACAGTGCCTTCTCAGGGAGGATGCTAAGAGGAAAGGAGATTGGAGCTGGTTGCATATCTATCTAGTAACAGAGGAGGGAAGGAGGTGAAGGTAAAGGAGAGGATGGGTAAGAAGAATTGCAAATACTGTGTGGCCCAGCTGGGAGACTTAAGAAAGGCGTTCTCAGTCTCCCAGATACCAGATCTCTAAGAATAGTGTTCTCAACCCCCTGGGACGGCCTCTCAGCTAGGCATTGGCGAAGATCCCTGTAGAGCTGCATCCATAGGATAGGAGCCACATTTCCAGGATTTCTTTGCCCTTGCCTGAAAGTCCTTCTCTAGTTAATTTTAATGGGAGGTCAGGAAGTAACAAGCAACCACAGCCCCTTTTCAGTAGCTCTTGCCTACCACAATTCTTCTAAAGAGGAGGAAAGAGAAGAGAGACAAGAAACAAAGCAGAGGAGGGGAGGGAGCAGCAAGGAAAGAGAAATAATAATAGTTGCTATGGGTTCAGCACTTAATATGGGCAAGTCACTGGACTAGATGCTTTAACATTCATCATTCCTCTATTTATTCCTGGTAACAACTCTGGAAAGTAGGTACTATTGTACCCTCCATGTCTCCTTTGTTAATATAAGGAAACAGGGTCAAAGCCCAGTACTTCACAACAGGTAGGCCCATTTAACTATTATTTCTGCCTGCATACCTTCTAAGCATCTCATTTTTCATCCTCATCTCCCCAAACATTTTTCTTTCTCCCATAGTTTAGCCACCTAAATGACATCAAGACTGGGGTCTTTTGCTGTGGTCTGGCCCCTTTCTACCTTTCCAGCACCAGAGCTTTTACTGCTGTCCTAGGTCTTCCCTGGATTGCAAATCCCTGAGAATCCTGGCCTGTTTCCAACCTTACTTTTTTATTTTTTGAAAATTGTTGCCTTATGGACATACATGATGGTGAGGTCACTGTGGTATACTCATATATGTACATAGGAAAGTTTGGTTAGTTTCATTTGACTGTACTTATCCCTTCTCCTTTCCCTCAATTCCTTTCCTCTATTCCACTGATCTTTCTTCTATTTTGATGGAATCCCCCTTCCTCAGTTTTTTTTCTTTTCCCCTTATTTTGGACTAGCTTCCACATATCAGAGAAGACATTTGACTTTTTACTTTCTGGGTCTGCATTATTTTACATAGCATGATGGTCTCCAGTTCCACCCATTTACTTACTGGCAAATATCATAATTTCATTCTTCTTTATGGCTGAGTAATACTCCATTGTGTATACATACACCACATTTTCTTTATCCATTCGTCTCTTGATGGACATCTAGGTTGGTTCCATAGCTTGGCTATTGGAGTCACTTTACTTTCTGTATCTGAAATGGCCTAAACTCTCTGTCAACCTTCTTAAAAGGACTAACTCAAAGTAGCTTTCCTTCTTATTTATTTCCTTCAGGCAAAACTTCTTCCTCTTTGCCTTCTTCACTCCAAACACATATTTGTTTATATAATTTCTTCCCTTAATAAAGTCTCTGAGGTTAGACACCAGATACTATAATATCTGTAACTTGGATGACAGGCATTATTATGTTTAACAATTATAATAGTTATTGAGCACTAACTATGTGACAAACTCTGTTGTAGAGCTCTTTATGTCTATTAAATCATTAAAAATTCTTCTGATAATCCTGTGAGTAGGGATTACTGAAGGGAAAGTGAGAAACAAGAGCCGGGTAAGTGATAAATGAAAGAGGGAGACCAGGCAGAAATACACATGAGAGTTTATTTGTCAGAGCTGACAAATAAAAGCCATCTCTCTATAGAAGAGAGAGGCAAAATAGGCTTGAGTTCTAGGACTTTTATGGGAGAGGCTCAGGAATCAGAGTGGGTGGGTCCTAATGTGGGCGGTTAAGGGTTGGGTTGGTATGAGGGAGTGATGAGCCTTTTTCAGAAATACCTTTGGGGCCCTTGGGCAGGAAAGCAAAAATTTTTCCCTTAAAATGGCTGTCACTTAAGATGACCATCCAGATGCTAAGCAAGGACCTTATAACTACTATCACCAGTTTATAAAAGAGAAAACCGAGGGACAGAGATTAGAGAACATATATACATATTTGCTGCATGAATGTTCCTGTAGTATGGATTTATAAATAACTCCGTATCTTACTATACCATATCTCTCCACCACTCCCTGTACCCCTTCCCTGCTTACAAGGTAAATGACAGGGAATCATATAGACATGAGTACAACTCTCTTTAAAAAGAATCACTTCGGGCTGGGGTTGTAGCTCAGTGGTAGAACACTTGCCTAACGTGTTAGGCACTGGGTTTGATTCTCAGCACCACATATAAATAAAATAAAGGTACATTGACAACTAAAATATTTTTTTTAAAAAAAGAATCACTTTATCATTTAGAGCCTTAGTTTCTTAATATATGAAATTTAGGAAGTACTACTCAAGATTTTCACCATTCCAACCAAGGCAATTTTAAGCAACACTGGAAAGAGTTTCAGATTCAAATGTATTAGGTTGTTTATATCATGAATGCATTTTTATGTTGTAAAGATGAAGATGGATAACTATACTAAAAATTTGAAGAGAGTAGCCACTAGAATTCCCGGTCTAGTTTGGCTGTGCCTTAAGGTCACTATGAGTTCCTTATTCAATATGGAAAGGCTGAAGACCTATCCAGCCAGGCATGGTGGTGCACACCTGTAATCCCAGTGACTCAGGAGGCTGAAGTAGGAAGATTGCAAGTTCAAAGTTAGCTTTAGCAACTTAGTGAGACCATATCTCAAAATAAAAATGTCTGGGGATCTGGGGATGTTGTTCAGTGGTTAATCATGCCTGGATTCAGTCCCTGGTTTAAAAAATAAAAGCTATCTTGCAGATAGCCAAACAATCTATATTCTTATTAAACTTTTTTCTGATTAAGTAATTTATCTTAACCCCTGGGTTATTGTTTTTTTAACATTTTTTTTAGTTGTAGATGGACACGATATCTTTGTTTTATTTATTTTTTATGTAGCACTGAGAATCAAACCCAGTGCCTCACACACGTGAGGCAAGTGCTCAATCACTGAGCTACAACCCCAGCCCAACCCTGGGTTATTGTTTTTCTGCCTCAATTTTACTTGGGTAGAAAACTTGACCTCATATAACAAATTCAGCTTTTGAAAAACATGAAGTAAATTGTTGAACCTTTTAGAAACAAACTCTAGATTCTTTCCCATCATTCTTCTATCTGTTTAGTAAATAAAAGTATATTAAGCATCTGGGTTGTATCAAGAATGATGCTAGGTGCTAAGGGGAGAAATGAGAGCATTCATTTTATCCAAGGGGCTCCAGTAAGGAGCCCTTGGTTTTATCATACTCAGTCTATTAGTCCACATTTTCCTTTTGAATATTTTAGGTATGGCCTCTGTCTCACTTAAATTAAATTAAATTAAATTAAGTGACACACAGGGAACTTTGTACCCCATAACCACATTTGGTGGGAAAGGCAGGGCTTTTTCTTTATATTCTTTACTTCTTGATACTAATAATAAGCATGTGACTGATGCCTATGTCTGAAGAAACGTTTTGAGAGCAGGTATGAAGAAGTAAAAGTTGTGATCACTTTCCTTTTCCTTCTAGGAAGCAACACAGGTTCTCCTTTCTTTAGCAGATTTAAGAAATATACCAAATGGTAACCTGAAATGTCTTCAACTCTGTCCATTCCACCCAGAGCCTGAGGGAAATCCACTGCTTGAGGAAGCAGCCCGCACTTTCCTTTGTGTACCCAAAGAATCAGATGAGGAAGATAAGAGTTAAATTATATGTTTAACTTAGTGAAAGATAGCTGAGAAGTATGTAGACACACCACGTGTCAGGGCTCACAAGATGCTGTTCTCTTTCCCCCTTCTTCATCCCACTGCTTCACCTCCTCCTCCTGAAAGCCAACTAACAAACTACCAGGGTGGAGCCCAGTCTGAGGGCTAGAGGGAGGGGAGGAGGAAAAGCCTTGGTAAGAGGACTCCACCCTCCTAGCTCCCAGTAGAACAACAACAACACTTTTAAAAAGAAGGCTTGAAGAGCTGGGACTGAAGGGAAGGTGGGGCAGAATAGGGTGAAGTGAGCAAGGGAGGGGGAAAGGAAGGAGAGTTAGGGGCCCAGCTGGGGAGAGCTGGCCTGGGGAGGGGGAGAGAAGTCAAGCAGTACATAAAGAGAAAAATCTGCATTCTTAAGTCACTGTTGTTCACGGAACAACAAAAATGTTGCTAAAACTAGTGCATGGCTCTGACCTAGTGGGAACAAAATTGCCCTCCTCACCCACTTTTCTTCTTGCTCTGCAGTTTCCCAGAGGTCCTACTCCTCCTAAAAAATCAGCTAGAAGGAGACCTTTTGCTCCACTGCTAATGTTGAACCAGTGTTAAGTTCCTCACGTGTCCCAGAGGACAGCACTAAGGTTACTGCCAGCAAAGGATAAGGATATTTCGGAGGAGGAAATCTATTTAGCTAAGAGGAGAAAACCTTGAAGGAGATTGTGGGAATTGGCTTAATTTATAAACTATGCAACTTTGAGCAAGTGCCTTCATATCTCTAAACATGCTTTCTCACCTATTTCTTTTACAGAGATACTGCTAGCACTTACTTAACAGAATTATCAAAAAGATTAAATAAGATGCAGAGGTGGCTTTCACAGTGACACTGATGAATTTAAGCCTTCAGGCCCTTTTCCAAAACTCTGGAAGGAATCAACCCATGTCTTCCTTAGAAAGGGTCCCCATAGTCGTACAAACTTTAGGCCCTACCAAACCTAGATCAGCCCCTGCGGAGTTTGTAGCCTACAAAGCACAGCACCTGCCACAAATGAAGCTCTCAGTAAAGGTTAACCATTATTTTCTAGCAATGGCAGTTATAAAATCTATGAACTTTGAGTCTCTTGCTAAATATATTGAGAACATATCCCATGATCCACATAACCCCTTTCCCTGTGCATATAAGTAAACTAATTTATAAAAATTAATAACTAAACTTCTTGCTCAAGACATTTGGAGGCATGATTAAATTTACCTAAGGAATGGCCAATGGGCCAGGGTTTGAAATTCTACTGGCATACCACCATCCTAGACAAGCTCTAGCAGGCCTTTTAACTCCTATAAGTTAGTTGTGCCTCAGGCTGCTAACTTTATGAGCTAAGAGCTTGACTAGGGCTGTGTGTGTGTGTGTGTGTGTGTGTGTGTGTGTGTGTGTGTTGGGGTAGGGTTAGGGAGTTGGGTGTCCATGCATTTTCCACACCATTTTATACCCTAGAAGCCACCACACCCATAAATTGGGGCAGGGAAGAGGCTTCATAATCAGCAACCAAGTCAAACCAGAAAAACTGGGAGCCTCAGCCTCACCTGCAGGAAATGGATAACATCCTTGGCCTTGTCCCCAAAATGTATATTCCTGAGTCAGGGAAGGTTCCTATTGGGTGTACAAAAAAAGACTTGCATTCTTGCTTTTGTATTAAACAAATAAATATGAGATTGTCTAAGGAAATGTATAAATAGAACAGGAACTCCTTTATCACTGAGCTAATCCAGAGATGTGTCAGGGCCCTGCAGGCCACCAGAGGCAGGCTCATAGTTATCATCCTCATGTTACTTACCACAAGCAGTTTTCACTTCCCCAAAGAGGGGTGGTGTCCATCTCCCACTGTCCCCCAAACCAACAGGAGATTGGCCTTTACTTTTCTGCCCATGGAAGTCTTATCACTTCCCTCAGAAAGTGAAAGGGAGAAGAGAAAGGAAGGGTCTTTGTTGCTTTCTTAAAACCATTCTGCAAACACACCTATTGAAATATTGTAGCTTTGTTCTTTATTTCCTGTTCTGTGTTTGACCAAATAGCCCTGCATTATAGTAGTCCTTTCTCCTCTCAGGTCAATACTGCAAATATAGTTGGCACAGTCTACCATGGAGCCACAGTGACAGGATACTTCCTTCTCATGTCTGGCCAGTAGTGAATTTAAAAGAGTATAGCAGGAAGATTATCAGTAGTAATTCACTTTCTACGGTGAAATAAATGGTTTGATCAGGATTGAGAGTTGATTTTGTCATGAAGATATAGCCAATAACAACTGTTTACATGGTGGAGACATGCTGAAATGATCCGGATTATGTGAGAAACAAATTGAGTGAATATACACAAATATGCTGAAAATAAAACTTTGGAGTCACACATGCTAGCAAGAGTTATTTACTCAATCACAGAATGTTGGTGTAGAAGGGCCTGAAGAAGTTATTTCATTCAGTGTTTTTCAACATGTGGCCTGCAATAGTGGTATGAAAGATTATTTTAGGTTGTACATAGATAAATATTTTCTAATAGTATGTATTTATTTTTATGGTTACTTTCTATTTATGGAGAGTAAAGCTGGCTTTCCATTTATGGTAGTGCTATTTTTGATGAAATTTATTTTAGTAAAATAAGTCAGTTCATTTAAAGAAGCATATTAAGTAAATGAAAGTACAGGTGGTACTCAGATATGGTCTAAATCATGAAAGTGAAACATTAATAATTGAACTTTAGCAAAAACAGTGTGAATCCAATTCTTCTCCCAATTGAAAAATTCCTTAATTAGACACCTTTATTTAGAGGAAGGGTAACCTGAAATCAATAAATACAACATAAACTTGTTGCTTCCTCCTATGCCTATAGCAGAATTAACAGAACATATCATTTTTCCACTGAGCTTAGGTAAAGCCTTCCATTCTTTCTTGAACCTCCAGTGTGTGCTAAGGAACCCTCTTCTGGCTCTTACAGCACTGTAAGGTACTTCTCTTAGGGCTCACAATATTATAATATACCATTTATGTAGCAATCTTACCCATTTGACTGTCAGATACTTGAGGTTAGGAGTTGAATCATCACTAGGTCAATCATATTTATGCTTTCAGCTCTTAGTACAGAATCTGTCATATGATACAAGTTCGTAGAATGAAATAATTTAGACTTAGAGATGCATGGTTGTTAATTCTGGTATCACCATTTATTAACTATTGACTTTGGACAAATTACATAATCTACCCAGGTTTTCTCATTTGTAAAACAGAGATTATGATAGTATGCACCACATAGGACAGTTAGAGGATTATGTAATTTAATATGTGTACATGTACCATGATTAGAACAGTACTTGGCACAGAGTAAGCAGTATGTACATTTTTGTTATTACGAGGTTGAGCATTCCTCATGTGAAAATCCAAAATGCAAAACGCTCCAAATTCTGAAACATTTTCAGGGCTGACATGACACTACAAATGAAAAATTCCATACCTGACCTCATGTGATGTTTTGCAGTCAAAATGCAAGCACGCTAAGTATATTGTACGTAATTACCTCCAAGCTATTTGTATAAGGTGGATATGTAACATAAATGAATTTTCTGTTTACACTTGGGTCCCATCTGCAAGATATCTCATTATGTATATATGTAAACATTCCAAATTATGAAAAAATCTGAAATCCAAAACACCTTGGGTCCCAAGCATTTTGAGTAAAGGATACATGTATTATATTACAATGAATTATGTCTTGTTGAAATTTTTACTAATTCCTCTGGGAATTCAACTCTGGAGAAATGTAGAGCAAGTCTACTCTTTCCATATCATGATCCCTGAAATGGCTCACCTTCCTTCTTTTGCCATAAACATCCCAGATTTCTTAATCTATTTCTTATATAACACAGTTTCCATATACCTTACCACCTGTTGTTACCTTGGTTGGTTAGAGAAAGATAATTAAAATCTCCTGGGCTAGGGATGCCATCTCAGTCTAAGGTGATTTACTATGTTGTTTACCAGGTAAACAAGCGCAATAGTGAGAATAAGTGTTTCTGTTTACACAAAACAGAAATGAAGACAAAAAAGAACACCCCATATTTAAATATAATGAAAATAAATATAATGAAAAGTTGGAAAGAATCTAAATGTTCAGCAATAATATATTGGGTAGCTAAATTATAGTACATCTATAATATACAGTGCTGTGGTCTGAATATATGTTCCCCCTTCCCTAAATTCATATGTTGAAATATTAATTTCCAAGGTGATGATAATAAGAGGGAGATGATTAGGCCATGAAGGTTCCACCCTCATGAATAGGATTAGTGCCCTTATAAATGGCTTACAGGAAAGAGTTTGTCCCTTTTGCCCCTTCCATCCCTTATGCCATATGAAGTCAGTGTTAATCCCCCCTGTAGGACACAGCAATAGCACACCATCTTGGAAACCTAAAACAGCCCTTATAAGAACACAAATATTCCAGCAGAAGAATTTTAATTTGTTACCATCCTATTTACTTATTCTTCATATTATTTTCTGAGGTATAGGAGGCTTACTAAGGAAGTGGTTGCCTGTACCTATCATTGATTTGTATCATTTTTGTAATTAGTATTTTTGGGGGGTACTGGTGATAACACCCAGGGGTGCTAGCTACTGAGCCACATCCTCAGCCCTGTTTGTTTGTTTGTTTGTTTTGGGGGGTACTGGGGATAGAACTCAGAGGCATTTGACCACTAAGCCATATCCCCAGCACTATTTTATTTAGAGACAGGGTCTCATTGAGTTGCTTAGTGCCTTGCTGTTGCTGAGGCTGGCTTTAAACTCTCCATTCTCCTGCCTCAGTCTCCTAAACTGCAGGGATTACAGGCATGCGCCATCACACCCAACCCTTTTTATATTTTATTTTTTTATTTTGAAATAGGGTCTTGCTAATTTTCTTAGGGCCTTGCTAAATTTCTGAGGCTGGCCTTGAATTTTCAATCCTCCTGCCTCAGCCTCCCGAGATGCTGGGATTACAGGTACGTGCCACCTTGCCTGGCTTCATTTACATAATTAGAATAAAAAATGAGATGAATTATTTGTAAAGCATCATCATATCACAATCTTCACTTATATTAGTCATATCAGCTCCAGAAAAGGATACTGAAGGAGCATGAACATATAACACTACTAATGGGAGGATCATATAATTTCTTACCTAGATTATCAAAACAACCTCCTAATTGATCTCACTGACCATATTTGTCCTCTTGAACTACAACTAGGATAGACCATTCTAAAATCAGAAAGTTCTGAAAGGTGACTCATTGCTCTTAAGACAAAAAATAAAATCTCCAGTATGACTTTCAAGAAAGGCCTCTGCAAATAACACATGCTTTTCTTCCTAGTTTCATCTCCTCAATGAACATTTGCCAGCTACTCAGGACAATGCTTTGCAAGCCAAAGTACACAAATCTTGGATGAATGTTGCTTTTCACTTACACATTTGGCAGAATAATTTTCCTTTAGTAGCAATAAACACAGTTTGTAATTAGATATGCTACACATTTGTATAATTATTTCTTTTAAGCCCATCTCTCCAACTGGACCTATTTTTTGTGTAGGCAGAAACCAGGTCAACTTTATTCATAGATATAATCTAGCACTTGGAAGAATACTTTCTCAAAAATATTGATTAATTTAATTGCTAGGTTGACTGAATAATAATCCTCATTGTTTTTTTTAAATGAAACATTCATCTTTGACTTCTCTGATCTACAAGCTCCTGAAAGTTTTTAGATGACAATGGGTTATAATGATGGGAGTAGGGTAGGTTGTAGTAGTTCTTTTCTCTCATAAATGAGAATTGGAGTAAGAATGTGAGGTTGAAATTAATTTACATTTCTATGACAACAATGAACATGATTGGAGTACTTGCTATACACTAGTTCTGTTTTAAGCACTTTACATATAGTAAGCATTATTATAAGCTTTATTATTATAAGCATTATTATCCCCATTTTACAGATGAGAAAATAGAAACACAGAGAAGCTAAGTAATTTCATCAAGATCACACAATATACTACCCTTTCCATTTGTCCTGATTGAATTTGGACTCATATATAGGACATATCACAGGAATCTCAAAAAGAGAGACTTGAGGTCTGAATAAGGGACTATTTTACTTTTGTGTGAGTTTTTGTAAATGACAATCCTTTTTTGCCGGCTCATACCTGTCCTTAGACATACTGTTTTGAAATGAGACCAGGGGAGGTTCATCTAGTGTTGGCATGAGTAGAACAAAGCAAGAGGTATGTTTCCATGGTGACAGAAAAGGCCATTAAAAATCTATTAGTGCACATTATACAAAATAGTAGGTTGCATTGTGGCACGTAACATAATTTGATGCACATAATTTGATAAATTTTGTTCCCCAGTACCACCTCTTGCCCTCCCCTTTTCCCTCCCTCTGATCCTCTTTACTCCACAGTCTACCTTCTATTTTCATGATCCTTTTTCCCCTCTAGCTTCCAGATACGAGAGAAAACATATGACATTCGTTTTTCTGAGTCTGCCTTATTTTGCTTATATGATTCTATCCAGTTCCATCCATTTTCCTGCAAATGACATAATTTCATTCTTCTTTATGACTAAGTAAAAATTGTGAATATATACCACAATTTAATCCATTCGTTTGTTGACATATACCTAGGCTGGTTCCATAACTTGGCTATTATGAGTTGTGCTGCTATAAACATGGGAATGCATGTATTACTATAGTATTCAAGTATGGTGTTTTTTAATCTTTTGGATAAATACTTAGGAATGGTATAGCTGGGTTATATGGTAGTTCAAATTTTAGTTTTTTTGAGGAACCTGCACACTGATTTCATAGTAGCTATACTAATTTACATTCACACTAACAGCATATAAGTGTTCCATTTTCCCCACATTCTTGACAGCATTGATTGTTATTTGTGTTCTTGATGACTGCCATTCTGACTGGTTTGAAATGAAATCTCAGTGGAGTTTTGATTTGATTTGCTAAGGATGTTAAACAGTTTTCATATAATTGTTAGTCATTTGTACTTCTTTTGATAAGTGCCCATTTCATACATTTGCCCATTTATCAAATATGTTATTTGTATTTTGGCTATTTAGGTTTTTAGGTCTTTATATATTCTGGATATTAATCTTCTGTCAGAAGAGTAGCCAGAAAAGATTTTCTTCCATTTGGTAGGTTCTTTCTTCATGCTGTTATTTCCTTTGCTATGCAGAAGCATTTTAATTTGATGCAATTCTATTCATTTACTTTTGATATTATTTCCTGAGCTACAGGAGTCCTATTGAGGAAGTTGTTGCTTGCACCTCTATGTTGGAGTGTTTCTTCTATGTTTTCTTTTACATGTGTTTACTATGCAAAGTTTCTGATCTAATTCCTAGTTCATTGACATGGTTTGGGCTGAATTTTATGTGGGGTGGAGATAGGAATCTGTGTGTGTGTGTGTGTGTGTGTGTGTGTGTGTGTGTGTGTGTGTGTGTATATATATCCTGTTTTTCCAGTACCATTTGTTAAAGAGGATATCTTTTCTCCGATGTATGTTTTTGGCATGTTTAGCAAAAATAAGATGAAAGTATCTGTGTGTTTGTCTCTGTTTATGCTATTGTATTCCATTGGTCTACATGTATGTTTTTATGTCAGTATAATGCAATTTTTTTGTTAGTATAACATTGTAGTATAATTTGAAATATGGTATTGTAATGACTTCAGCATTGCCCCTTTTGCTCAGAATTGCTTTTGCTGTTCTAGGTCTTTTGATCTTCCCTGTGAATTTTAGTACTATTTTTTCTAGGTCTATGAATTGGAATTGGAATTGCATTGAAACTTTAGATCATATTTGATAATATAGCCATTTTAATCATAATAATTCTGCCTATTCATTAACATGGGATGTCTTTCCAGTTTATAGCATCTTCTTTCATTTCTTTTTCAGTGTTCTGTAATTTTCCTTGTAGGGGTCTTCTTCTTCCTTGATGAAATTTATTCTAGGTGTTTTTAAGGTACTGTGAATGGAATTTTTTCCTTGTTTTCTTTCTTAGTGGGTTAATTATTTGTGTATAAAAACCTATTGATACTTGTATGTTGATTGTGTATCATGCTACTTTGCTAAATTTATTTATCAGATCCAGATGTCTTCTGTTAGAGTATTTAAGATATTCTGTGTTATAGATTATATCATCAGTAAATGGGACAATTTGACTTCTTCTTTTGTTATACAACCCTGCAATTTCCTACTCCTGCCTAATTGCTCTGACCAAAATTTCAAGTACTACATTAAATAGGAGCAGTGAGAGTCCTCATCCTTGTTTGGTTCCTGATTTCAGAGGAAATGGTTTCATTTTTCCCTATTCTATATGATGTTGGCTTTGCGTTTGTCATATATAGTCTTTGTTATGTTGAGATAAGTTTCTTCTACCCCTAGTTTCTTCAGGGTTTTTATCATGAAAGGTTGTTTACTTTTGACAAAAGATTTTACATCTATTGTAATGATCATGCCATTTTTGTCCTTGATTCTACGTATGTGGTCTATTAAATTTATTGATTTTTGAATGTTGAACCATCCTTGAATCGCTGGAATATAACCAACTAGATCATGATGTATGATCTTTTTGATGTGTTGCTGAATTTGATTTGCAAGAATTTTGCTTAGAATTTTTGCATCAGTGTTCAACAAGATTGTTGGTATATTGTTTCTTGATGTGTATTTATTTATTTATTTATTTATTTATGGTAGCAGAGTGATACTGGCTTTGTAGAATGCATTTGGAAGCATTATCTACCTTTTCATTCCATGGAATAATTCGAGGAGCATTGGTATTACTTATTCTTTAAAGATATGGTAAAATTCAGCTGTGAATCCATCTGTTCCTGGGCTTTTCGTTTTTGGGGAGGCTTTTTCTTACTGTTTCTATCTCATTGCTTAGCTTTTCTATATCCATTTTTAAAATTTTGGTATATTTCAAGTGTCCACAAATTTATCTATTTCTTTTAGGTTTTCCAATTTATGGGAATATAAATTTTCAAAATGATCCTTAATGATCCTCTGGATTTCAGTGCTTTCTATTGTTCAATGCCATTTTTATTAATTTGGGTCTTCTCTCTTTCTTTTAGTTAGTTTGGCTAAGAGTTTCTGAATCTTATCTTTTCAAAGAACCAACTCTATTCCACTGATCCTGTGTACTTTTAAAATTATTTTTCATTGATTTCAGCTGTGATATTTATTATGAATTTCATTATATTGAATTGGGGATTGGTTTTTCTAAGACCCTAAGATGAATCACTAGGCTATTTAGTTGAGACCTTTCTTATGCTTGCTAGGTAGGCACTTATAGCTACAAATTTTTCTCTTAGAACTGCCTTCAGTCCCGTGCAGGGGAGCAGGCCAGCTGGCCTGGCTGCCCTGAGGAGGTGGGGTGGGGAGGCTAGGCACCAGCCAGCAAGCAGGTGACATATTGAACTTCTGTGCTGCCCTCAACTGCACGCAAAAGAGTATGCAGTCCCACCTGGCCTTCTTCAGGTTCTGGCAGGATCCTGCCAGATGCCAGAAGTGGGTGGAGAATTGTAGGAGAGCTGACTTGGAAGATTAAACACCTCATCAACTAAATAAACATTATTGATTTGTGCCAAATACTTCGAGACCACTATGATCTGAAGACCTATACATTTTGCAGAGGCATCACAAAACTAAAGAATGAATGGATTATTTTATTTCTCAAAATTAACTGAAGCACATACTTGTGAAGTAATTGATAGAGTCCTTATAGGATAGTTTTTCAAGATAATGCAATACCAATAGTATTTGATCTTACCAGTCATTTGAACAATTCTCATAGAATACATAGAAAACACACACACACACACAAACACACACACACACAAATTTACGAACTTCCAAACAGGAACAAAAACATAAAGAAACAAACAACAGCAATGCTCAGAACCCTGGTACAGAAGAAGGGGTGGGGGATGAGCAGAATGAAGATATTTTACCTTTATCCCTTGAAGGAAAACAAAGAATACTTAAAGTCTTTATTTGAAATTTTGATTCTTATGGGAAAACAAAACATACCTCTGGATGGGCATGAGGCTGATGAAGTCCCAGAAGGTATCTTCACTCCTGATAACTTTCAGGCCCTGTTGGGATACTGGATAAATTCTGGTGAAGAGGTCCTAAGAAAACGCTTTGAGACCACAGCAGTTAACACATTGTTCTGTTCAAAAACACAGAAGAAACAGATTCTAGAGATCTGTGAGAGCTTATTCGTGAAGAAATCCTCAGGAAATTGAAAGACTAATGCTTCTTTTCCATTATCACTGACGATGTGGTGGACATAGCAGGGGAAAAACACCTTCCCAAGTTGGTGAGGTTTCTACATGAATCCCATAACCTAATAGAGGAATTCGTGGGTTTCCTGCCTTCTGAAGCTGATGCAGAAATTTTGGCTGTGAAATTCTACACTACAATAACTGAGAAGTGGAGACTAAATATGGATTATTGTCGTGGCCAGGCTTACATTGTGTCTAGTGGTTCTCTTCTGAAATGAAAGTTGTTGCTTCTAGACTTTTAGAGAAATATCCCCAAGCTATTTACACACTCTGTTCTTCCTGCACCTTAAACATGTTGGCAAAATTACTGCCTGTGATGGGGGTGTCTGTTGCATTAGGAACAATTGAGGGAGTTTGTTCTTTTTTCCATCATCATCACAACTGCTATTAGAACTTGACAATGTAATTTTTCTGTTCTTTTTCAGAACAGTGAAGAAAGGGGTAAAGAACTGAAGGAAAATTGCCATTTTCAGTGGACTGGCAGGCATGATGATTTTTAAATTTTGGTGGATTTCCTGCAAGCATTTGTTTTATGTTTAGATGTTATAAATATTGACACAAATATTAGATGGAAAAACTGTGCATTTGTACTTTGTAGTGCAGTAACAGATTTTGATTACATTGCTACTATTGTTGTTCCTAAAAATATCTTATATTTTACAAGAACATTTGGGAAAAATCACCAGGGCAAACTTCTGATGTCTTCTTTGCCACCAGTAGCTTGACCACAGTGCTGCATTCACTCAATGAAGTAATGGAAAATATTGAAGTCTATCATGAGTTTTGGTTTGAGGAAGCAAGAAATTTGGCAACCAAACTTGATATTCAGATGATACTCCCTGGGAAATTTCACAGGGCTCAGCAGGGTAACCTGGAATCTCAATTAACCTCTGAAATTAACTATAAAGAAACCCTAAGTGTTCCAACAATGGAGCACATCATTCTGGAAGTTAAAGATATATTTTCAGAAGAGTACCTCAAAGCTCTGTTTATCTCTGGTACCCTCAGTCATGGGACAGCTCAAATTCAATACATCAGAGGAGCAACATGCTGATGTATACAGAAGTGACTTGCCTTATCCCGATGTACTTTCAGTAGAGCTTCACTGTTAGAGAATCAAATGGAAACAAATAAGGAAAGATACAGAGGGGTTCCATCCACCATTTATGAAGCCCTCCATCTGCCTGATATCAAGTTTTTTTTCTAATGTATATTCCCTGCTGAAGATCCTGTATATTCATAAAGTTTGAGAATGAATGCTCTGAAAATGGACGAAAGCATCTCAAACCATAATTCAGGAACACTTTGACAGACCAAAGGTCAAGTAACTTGGCTTTGCTTAAATAAATTTTGATATAAAACATGATCTGGATTTAATGGTAGACACACATATCAAACTATATACAGCTATGTCAGATCTTTCTACCAATAATTCAAAAACTGTT
This sequence comes from Marmota flaviventris, assembly GCF_047511675.1. Taxonomy (NCBI): domain Eukaryota; kingdom Metazoa; phylum Chordata; class Mammalia; order Rodentia; family Sciuridae; genus Marmota; species Marmota flaviventris. The sequence continues at coordinate 47,569,798 of NC_092518.1, read as the reverse complement.
GAAAATACCTAAAAGACTTTTAAAATGGGCTTTCTCCTATATTTGATATTTGGAAGAAAAGCTATAAGGTATTATGTAAGTCACCTAATCACTAAATATCTTTGCCTACAGGCCTCTGAAGAATATATTAGCCATTGATAATCTGCCTATATACGTGGCAAATGTTTGAGCTCTCATGCTTTGAAAGCTTGTCTTTTCAGAAAATAGCACTGGAAGTACCACATTTCACCTCTGCATGACCTCTGCTAGCAGCACTCTGGGATTGTTTTAGTTAAGTCATTTAGCTATAAAATGTATTATTACTGTGGATCCAGTTGTCAGGTATTGTTATCAATTTTGAGGAAGTACATTTTGAGGAGGTATATAAAAAAGAAGGCATCTTTTGAAATGTTGCAATGAAGTCTACTGTTGATCTTTGACTTTTAGGAGTTTTAAGTGATTTAAAAATCTGTAATGGACAGTTAAGGGAATTAATCACAGAGTTGTGATCTCACCAAACAGATTTCAGTATAGATTTTGTCTTTATCAAATCAATTTAAAGAACAAGTTACAGTTAAAGTTTGAGTGGAAGAGTCTGCCATTGTTGTTCCACATCTGGTTTTTGCTGGTACATTCCTTTGTTGAGCCTACTTCATAAGCCTATGCCTTCATTTTAGCAGGTAAATGTTGAACATTCTGCTTCATGGTCAAGACAGAATCAGAGGCCACCGATTTGGACTTGTCTGTTTTATTCTTACCATGATTATATCTACTGTCTTGTCTTAATTTATAAGCAAGACCTGGAGAACCTACAAAATAAATATTTTGCAGTTTATCTAGAAATAATACTGCTTTTATTTTTGGTGAAGAAAATAAATTTTTGTATAATTTATTCTAATTTAAATAAAATGTGAATTTTTTAAAAAGAACTGCCTTCTGTATATTTCATAGGTTCTTTTATAAACATTTTTTTAGTTGTAGATGGACACAATATCTTTATTTTATTTATTTATTTTTTATGTGGTGCTGAGGATCAAACCCAGTGCCTTTCATATGCTAGCCACAGCCACAGCTTTTCCATAGGTTCTTTTTAAAAATATTTTGTTTTAGTTGTAGCTGGACACAATATCTTTATTTCATTTTTTTAAATGTGGTGCTGAGGATCGAGCCAGGTATCCTGCATGTACTAGGCAAGTGCCCTATTGTTGAGCCACAAATACAGCCCCCCTCCATAGGTTCTTGTATGATGTATTTCTATTCTTATTTCATACTAAGAAATTTTAAAATATCTCACCAATTATTTGATGACCCAATCATCTTTCAAAATAGTATTATTTAATATCAATGTGTTTGTATAATTTCTGTAGTTTTCTTGCTATTGATTTATAATTTTATTCCAATATGGCCTGATTAAGGTTCAAGGAATTATTTAAACTTTTTGTATTTGCTAAGACTTGCCTTGTGACCTAAAATACTTCACAGAAAAGTCCATGAGGAGCTGAAAAGAAAATGTATTCAGTTGTTGATTAAAATGTTCTCTAGATGTCTGCTGAAGTTCATTTTACCTGTAGTATATTTTAACTCTGTACTTTCTTAGTTGATTTTGTTTGGTTGACCAATTAGTTGGTTCGAGAGGTATATTGAAATCACCCACTATTAATGTTGAAATGAGCAGCACCAAGATTTGGGGCATAAATATTTACAATTGTGGTATCTTCTTGTAGTATTGTTCCGTTTTCCATTATGTAGTGACTTTCTTTGTATCTTCTTACTAATTTTGGCTTGAAGTTTGAATTGTTGAATATGAAAGTAGCTACTCTTGTTTGCTTTAAGATTCCATTTACAAGGAATACCATTTATTATATTCCATTCTAGTACCATTTCACTTTGAGGGTGTCTTTTCCAATGAGGTATGTTTCTTTGTAATATATACTTGGGTCTATTTTTAAATCCAGTCTACCAGTCAATTCCTTTTAATTGGAGCGTCGAGAACATTTATAGTCAGTGGTATTATAGAGAAGTATGTATTATTTCCTGGAATTTTGTTTTACTTCTAATGTTTGATTTGGTCCTAATCTCATATATCAGTTGAATCTTCTAATGAGATTTATTCCTTCCAGAGATCATTTGGTTGTTTTTATATTTCTCTTCTGTGAGAGGAGATCCTTTAACTGCTTTCTGCAATTGTTTAGTGGTCATGTAGTCCTTTAATTTATGATTATTGTGGAAAGTTCTTATTTCTTCTCTAATTCTGAAGGATATCTTTTGTGGATATAGCAATCTAGCTTTGCAGTTATTTATTTATTTAGGTACTGGGAACTGAACCCAGGGGTGCTTCATCACTGAGCTATATTACCAGTACTTTTATTTTTCACTTTGAGATATGGTCTTGCTACATTTCTTAGGGCCTTGCTAAATTGCTAATGCTGGTCTTGAACTTATGATTTTCCTGCCTCAGCCTCCTGAGTCACTGGGATTACAGGTGTATGCCACCACATCCACCTACAGTTATTTTCTTTCAGGATTTGAAATACATTTTTCCAACCCCTCCTCTCTTTTAGAATTTTTACCGAGAAATTTTAAAAAGGCCACTTTCTATAGAATTATTTTAACATTTAGAGCTTGCTTTAGAACAGTCCTGACAATTCCCACCAGTATCTCTTATTCCCATTTTAGTATGACAGAAAGACCAGGGGTTTTGTGCATAAAATAATCAACATGTTTTATTATGTGAAAGTAAGAAAGTATAATTTAACTTACATTTGTTTGCCAAAAATACATACAATTATTGTATTAAATATGGAAGCCAAAAATGTCAGGTTCTTTATTTGGATCATTATTTTAAATGTTACAAAGCACAGAATAGATGAATAAAAGTATTCTGTAATACACATTTGTCAGAGAAACATGAACAATTTAGATAAGATAAAAAACTTATGTGAATAATTTGTCTTCTTTGAAAAAGAAGTGCCTCACACAGAATTCAGATTCTGTGACAGCACTTAAAATTGTAGTATGTCATGGATCTCACACTTTAGCATGTATCAGAGTCACCTGGAAGTCTTGTTAAAAACACAGATTGTAGGTATCTACTCCCAGAGTTTCTGATATAGTAGGCTATAGGTTGGGCCAAGAATTTTCATTTCTAACAAGTTCTCTTATAATGGTGATACTACTATTCCAAGGACCACAGCTGGAGAATTAATGGTCCAGTTCTTGCTCTTTAGAGAATGACAATATACATCCTGCTAGTCTGTTAATATTCTACAGATATTAGAAACCAATAGTTGACAGATCCCCAGAATTACTTTTTGTTGATCTTCAGAGAAAAGAATACATTTTACCATTAATTAAAAAAAATCAATTTCATTGTAACAGCTAATAATTATGATTACTGTATTGGAGATTATATATATATATATATATCCTCAGTACCCTGAGATTCCTATTTTATCTTGAATTCCTGGTGGTAAAGGAGTGAAGACAAAGTTGGCTCTGAATGACACAATTGGAGAACAATAATAATGATGATAATGGGCTAACATTAATGGAACATGATGCTAAGCATGATATTTGCCTTATTTAATCAATGAATCCACCCTAAGAGTTATTATCCCTGTTTTAGGGTCAAGTACATACCAATTTGTATATGTGCTTCATTTCTACTGCCCCCCAGTACTGAGTCATTCTCAACATTTGACCAGTTTTAAATTAGGTGGAAGAAGAGGAGGACAAGTAGGGAGAGGAGTGGAGTGGATGCTGGGCAGAGACTGAAGATCAATGGGCTTCTCTAGCACTGGTCCCCATCTGAATATCCCTGGACTCCAGCCTTATTTTAGTTAAGGATCTTTTTTGGGAGGAGATTATTCTTAGTATGAGGTGAAAAATGAGACTGACATTTTAGCAACAGTTCATTCTCAGTTGCCTTGGGTTTAGAGCCTCTCAATTATTAAAATCATTATTAAAATTATAATTATGAAAATCTGTATGTCTATGTAGAATACCTAGAGAACTGATCCCTCTTGCTTGAGAAACTGTGATAATTAGCTATTGACTATCTATGTTAACAATATTACATTCTCAGAAAGGATTATAAGTGGTTTTTTTCATGGTCTATCACAGGGGAACCTGAAAATCACTTGGTCAAAGTCTCATATCCCCCAAGGATATCCAGTTTAAACTTCTGCCCTTATTGCCAAGTCACAACATTGAAAGAATATTTCATCATACAAATTCAAATATAGAAACATAATTGGACCACACCTCCATAGTACACTATGAAATTTTACATTTATAACTAAGAATATTATTATTATCTTGTTAATCATATTGTGTGTGGTTACTAAAAATGTATTCTTGTTTAATGTGATATTTAAAACATGGCATAATTCTTGGGATACTTTTTGATATTTCATTTTTAAAAAGTATTCTGAAAATTTTAACCATAGTGGGGGCCTGAGACTTCATGCACTTATCCCCTTCTCTAAATTGACTTTGATTTATTAATCTCACAGCTCTACTATCACAGGGTGAAAGCCCATCCTAATCTCCACAAATTCTTTTGTTAAAATTTTTAGTTGTAGATGGACACAATACCTTTTATTTATTTATTTATTTGGTGTTGAGGATCAAACCCAGTGTCTCACACAGGCTAGGAAAGAGCTCTACCACTGAGCTACAACCACAGCCCACCCCACCCCCCAAACTCTTTACAGTTCTACAACCTGGATGGACAACTTCAGAGAAGATGTTTTATCCCATTTAGATCCATATCTGGGATAAAATTAAATAATTAGATATTTTATTGACCTTCCAACCTTCCTCACTTTTTTTTTTGCAGTACTGAAGACAGGATGATTAGACCCAGGGGCATTCTACCACTGAGCTATATTCCCAGCCTTTTTGCTTAGTCTTTATTTTGAGATAGGATGTTGCTAAATTGCCCAGGGTGGCCTTAAATTTGCAATCCTCCTTCCTCAGACTCCCAGTGTGCTCCACCATGCTTGGCTCCAACCTTACTTACTATTTATGACTTTTCTTGTTGGGGGGTAATCAGGGATTGAACTCAGGGGCACTCAACCACTGAGCCACACCCCCAGCTCTATTTTGTATTCTATTTAGAGACAGGGTTTCACTGAGTTGCTTAGTGCCTCACTTTTGCTGAGACTGGCTTTGAACTTGTGATCCTCCTGCCTCAGCCCCCTGAGCCTCTGTGTGTGTGCCACTTGCCCAGCTAGATTAACTTTTACATTTTAAGTTTGAATTCATTATATCAATAAAACAGTATGGGTTCTTTTGATATTCATAGTATATTCCTTAGATAAAATAATGATCTGCTTATAATAAAAGGGAAGGATTATTGATTTTAAGAGGATAAAATGTTAATATGTTTGTTTCTAGCTTTGCATATAGGAAACAGACAATTTATTTAGGTACTCTGAGCATAGAACATTTTTGATCTAGAAGAAGACTGTTTTATCCATACCCTAAAGTATACCTGCTACTCAGCAGGACTATGCTTTCCATCACTCTAACCCAAACTCTTAACTCAGCATCCAGAATTCCATTCTATGTATATTACCTTACTAATCCCTGCTTTTAGCAGAGGAGCTTGAACACTTTATCCAGTACTTCAGACACTTATAGGGTTCTAATTAATCAAAGCTCTTTCATCTCTGCTCTGAGAAACAGGTTAGCTTTGGATCTCCTCTACACATATATAAGCATTAGTAGGTTTTCCTTCCTGCTCTTTGCATATGGAGCAAGTCAAATGATTCCACCTCTCTCTAGAACCGCTGCTGCCATGGCTGCTCAGTAGTCCTATCTCTGACCAGATTACTTGCTGAGATTTTGCTATTTCTACCAGTAGTCAACCCACTCCTACCTGGTCTGCAACAAGTAACCATAGATAACATTAGGGGCCTAGAAGCTTGGATTTCCTGCCTACCACTCACACTTCTTCAGTGTATTTCCCCTTTCTTATTGCCTTCTATCTATATTCCCAATATTAATTTACTTCTTCATTTCAATATTCTGCCTATTGGAATATCTGCTAACTTTCTATGTTGCTTTCTTATCTCAAAGGCATATTTCTCTCTGTTCAGAAACTTCAGTAAAATCCCCAGAAGCAGTGTTTAGTAGAATAATGGAGCAGGACTTAGTACCCGCCATTCAAGGAATTCCACCCTGATTCTTGGTCAAGCAATATCTGCAGCTTTTTATTTTAAAATTTTAAATTATTTCCTTGTAGTTGGGGGCCTTACTATAAATGCCCAGGCTTCCCTCAAACTTGTGATCCTCCTGCCTCAGCCTCCGAAGTAGCCATGCACCATTATGCCTAGCTCTATCATTAGCCTTTTAAAGATACAATTGAAAATGGCACAGAAGAATCTTGGATGCCACAATTATAATTACATGAAACCGGAAGTAATTAGTGTTTAATTTAGTTTCAATAAGTTCTATTAGAGATACCAATATAAATAAGGGATTCTTCCTTATACCACTGGAGTTAAAGGGGAGATGTTCTGGTTTCTAACGTATACTACATTTGAAAGCACTACCAAGATGTGGCTCACTACCCTTGAGTGTGTCTCCAAGTTAAGAATTCGAAAGGTACACATTTTTCCTATCAGGTATGCTATCCAAATAAGTAGCACATATTCACATTACCATTCTGAAAACAGCCATATACAAATTAGCATTTCTAGACACCATAGGCCAGCATAACAAGATTATGAGCATCAAGAAAGTCTTCCTGTCTTGAAACATATCTAATTACTTAAAAGATACGTGTTTGGCACATACCATACGATATGAGACAGAGAGAAGTCCTGAGTAAGATCTTCCAGCAAGCTTTCCTCATAGACACACTAACTTGAACAGCTATATACAGACAAAGCTACCAGTACAAGAACTAAGGAAATTTGCTCCTTAAAATCAAAATATGTTCTTTGTGAGCTTAGGTTAGCCATAAAGCAAAAACCTATAATGTACAAACCAAAAATAAAAAGGAAACAAGGGTTGGGATTGTGGCTCAGTGGTAGAGCACTCGTCTAGCATGTGCAAGGCCCTGGTTTCGAACCTCAGCACCACATAAAAATAAATAAATAAAATAAAGGTATTGTGTCCAACTACTTCTAAAAAACTAAATGTTTAAAAAAACTAATAAGGAAACAAAACACACTACTAGCATAATTCATTTAATCATCAGAGAAGATTATAAGAAATGGAGAAAGGAAGGAACTATAAGAAAACTGGAAATCAAGTTACATAATGAAAAAAGTAAGACCTTACCTTTTGATAGTTATCTTGAATGTAAATGTATAAAATTTTCCAATTAAAAGACAGAGTGATGGAGTAGATAAGAAAAACAAGCCCCAACCCTATGTCCCTTACAAGAAACTCACTTAATCTCCAAGGACACACATAGACTTAAAGTGAATGGGTAGAATAAGATATTCCATGCAAATGATAGCCAACAGAAAGAAGAAGCAGCAATACTGTTATTAGATTAAGTGGACTGTAAATTAAAAACAGTAAAAAGAGACAAAGAATGTCAATATATAATGATAAATTGGTTCATTCAGCAAGAGCAAATTCAACAATTCTAAATGTATATGTACCCAATACTGAAGGGAGAGACAGGCTACAATACAATAATATCTAGGGACTTTAATTCCCCCTTTCTGCAATGGGCAGATCACCCAGACATAAAATGAACAAAGAAAGAACAGAGCTAAATTGTACCCGAGATTAAATGTACATAACAGACATCTACAGAATATTATACTTAATAGATGCTGAAGGCACATTTTTCTCATTGACACAGGGAACATTTTACAGAATAGATCATGGGATAGGCCACAAAACAAGTTTCAGTGAATTTAAAAAAACTGAAATCATATAAAGTATCTTTTCTGACCATGATGAAATAAAGCTAGATATCAACAACAGGAAAAGGTTTGGAAACTAAGAATAATGGAAATTTTAAAAACTTACTTTTGAACATTCAGTAGATCAAGGAAGAAATCAAGAAGAAAATTTAAAAATTTTTTGGAACAAATGAAAATGGAGTCACAAAAACCAAAGCCTATAGAATACAATGAAAACATTACTAAGATCAAAGTTTATAGTAATTAATACCCAAGTAAAAAAGTAGAAAGATCTCAGATAAACATGCATCTCAAGGAACCAGAAAAATGAAAACACAAAACAAACTAAAGCCAAAATTAGTAGAATGAAAGAAATAATGGAACTAAAAGTAAAAACAATAAAAAGAGCAATGAAAAAAACTGATTCATAAATAACAAAAAATAACCTGATTTTATTAATGGACTATATATCTAAATAGACATTTCTGAAAAGAAGACATACAAATAGCCAATAGGAATATGAAAAATGCTGAAAATCACCACTCAACAGGGAAATGCAAATCAAAAGCACAATGAAATATCACCTCACCCCAGAAGAATTAGTATTATCAAAAAGACTAAAGATAACAAGTTTTGGTGAAGCTATGGGGTAAAGGGAATCCTTGCAACTGTTGATGGATGCAAATTAGAAGTGACATTGCTGAAAACCATATGGAGATTCCTCAAAAAATTAAAAATAGAACTAGCATATAGTCCACAATTTCTCCACCAGGTATATAAACAAAAGAAATGAAACCTATATGTCTTCATTCCAACATTCACTGTAACACTATCCATAATCACCAATAAATGGAAACAGCATAAGTATCCATCAGCTGATGAATGGATAAAGCAAATGTGGTATACATACATAATAGAATACTATTTAGCCATAAAAGAACAAAATCCTGAGCTGAGTGTGTGGTGGACTCCTGTAATCCCAGTGACTTGGGAGGTTGAGGCCAGCCTCAGAAACTTAGTGAAACCCTCAGCAATTTAGTGAAGCCTTAAGCAAGTTAGCAACATCCCATTTCAAAATAAAAAAAATAAAAAGGTCTGAGGATATGATGCAATGGTTAAATACTGCTGGATTCAATCCCCAGTACTAAACACACACACACACACACACACACACACACACACACACACAGAGAGAGAGAGAGAGAGAGAGAGAGAGAGAGAGAGAGAGAGAATGAAATCCTGCCATTTACAACAACATGGATGGAAATGGAGATAATTAGTGATAAGACAAATAACTCAGGTATAGAAAAACAAGTAATGAATGATCTCACTCGTGTAGAATCTAAAAAAATTGATTTCATAAAAACTGAGAGTAGCAGAGTGGTCATCAGAGGCTGGGGACATTGGTGCAGGTTAGTGGGGAAAGTTGATTGATGGTTACTAAGTTATAGTTAGATGGGACTAAAAAGCTCTGGGGTAACATTGCATTGTACACTTAAAGAAGCTAGAAGAAAGGATTTTGAAAGTTTTCATCTTAAAAAATTAATAAATCTTTGAGGATATAAATATGTTTAACATGCTTTAAACAATATACAATGTATACATGTACTGAACATTATATTGTACAGTAATAATAGTACAAATTTATGTTTTATGTATCAGTTGAGAATAAAAAGAAAAAGAAAAAAAAACAGACATGAGACAGAGGATGAGGAAAAGTTAGCTGGGCCCAGTAAAGAGGTAACAGGTATAGGGAATGCCATAGCAAAGGCTTTGTGCAAGAGGGGCCAGGTTTTCATAAACCTGAAAAGACAGAGAGGTTGGAGGAAAGTAAGCAAAAACATATGTAGTGTAAATTGGGGTGAGAAAAAGAGGCATCTTTAGATATCCTAGAGTTTTTGTTTAACTTTTTTTTGAGTTTTGTTTTTATTCAAAGAGAAACCAAATATTTTAAACAAGGGAGTAACATCATACGCATTTTTTTTAGAGAGAGAGAGAGAATTTTTTAATATTTATTTTTTTAGTTTTCGGTGGACACAACATCTTTATTTTATTTTTTATGTGGTGCTGAGGATCGAACCAAGCGCCCCACGCATGCCAGGCGAGCCACATCCCCAGCCCCATCATACGCATTTTGACAATGTATCTTGGCTTGTATCATGAGAACTGATTGGAGGGTGATGTGGTAATTTTGCAGAAGCTAATTAGGAGGTTGGTACAGGAGTTCAGAAATAAAGGATTATAGGTTATTCTAGAGAGGGGGCAATGAAGATTCAGAAATATAGACTGACTTTAGAGCAATTGAGGAAGCTCTACCAACAGAATTTGGTAATTGATTTAATACTGATGGTGATGAAGAAGGAAGTATCTAGGATGACTTAGAATTATAACTTGAGCAAATGGATAAATATCATCCAATGAGAAAATGGAAAAGAAACAGGTTTGGGGAGAGAAAATCATGACTGGTTTTAGATGTATAGATGTTAAGATGTTTTTTAGGCAATGCCAAATAAGTAGTTGATTATGTACATTTCTGAGGAGCTGCATGTGAGCTGTGGAGAACTTAAATATTTGTTGAGCACCTTACTTCTACAAACCTCAGGTCTTATTTTACTCTCTAGACGGGCATTTTCTCAAGACTACTTGGAGCTCTCTTCTAAAAGTATTTTAGAGTCAATAATAAGAGACTTGCTGAGTTTGGAGCCAAACATTTTTTTTCTTTTGTCAAAACAAATTCTCTCTTGAATTTTCTAATTTACTGAATTAATTAGGAATCTTATCAATAGTGAGGACTGGCTCACTTTATATACAAATAACCAACATTATCATGGTAGCTTCAATTTTTCAGTTACATTTCTTTCATAAAACAACAACAATAATAAATAATTACTGAGCACTTAAGAGGTGGTGTGTATTATTTGATGGATTCTGGAGATACCAAAATGAATTAGGACCTGGTCAGTCTTTGAAGAAGACTCAAAGTTTACCAATCCATTTGGTCATCTACTTCTGTCCTATATCAATAGTTAGATTTCTAAATTGGAAGGCCACTGACACATGTTGAGTACCTATTGTTTGTCCAATATGAAATAGGCATGTGTTTGAGTGGAAGGCAGTATAGGTTAGTAGTTAAGAGTGTACACTTCAGATTTAGACTCCTGGGTTTTGATCCTGTCTCTGTCATACTGGGTAAATTATTTAAACTTACTGTGCCTCAGTTTCTTCCACTATAGAATGAGGCTAATAGTAGTACCTATGTGTATTGATTTTCTAAGGCTACCATAACAAAATACAATAGCTAATTGGTTTAAACAACAGGAATGTATTGTCTCACAGTCTGGAAGCTAGAAGTCCAAAAATCAAGATGTTCACTCGGTTGATTCATTCCAAGGTCTGTAAGGCAAAGTTCTACTCCAGTCCTCTCTCCATGGCATGTTGATGGCTGTCTTCTCCTTATGTCTCTTCATATTATCTTTCCTCTATGTATGCTTCTGTGTTCAAATTTCCATTTTTTATAAGGATAATAGCAATACTGAATTGACTGAGGTCATTGGGCTCACCCTAATGACCCCATTTTAACTAATCACATTTGTGATGACCCTATTTCTAAATAAGGTCACATTTGAGCTACTGAGCATTAGGACTTCAACATATAAATTTGAGGATGCAGTGGCATAATTCAGCTCATAACAATAGATCATAGGATTTATTTTAAAGATAAAAAGAGATAACCCATAAAGTGCTTAAAATGGTTCCTGGAACACAGTACACACTCCATGCTACTATGAAGGTATATATTATCTAATTTAATGTTTATACATATGACCTATATGAAGTAGGTAATTTTTTTCAGTACTGGGATTGTATTTCGGGCCTCATGCATGCTAGGCAAGTATTATATCATTGAGTTATATCTCCAGACCATTTTTAAAATAAATTATTTAACATTTTTATTAGTGCATTATAATTATACATAATAGTGGGATTAGTTGTGCTATTAGTTTTATGTGCACATAACATAATTTGATCAATCTCATTCCCCAGTACCTTCCTTTTCCCTCCCATAGTCCTTCCTCCTTATCTGTTTTTAAAATTGATTCTTTTTAGTTACACATGACAATAGGATTCATTTTGATGTAATTATAAAAGCATGGAATATAGATTGTTCTAATTCAGTCCCCAGTACTTTCTCTTCCTTCCTCCCTCCTCCCTGTTTCCTTATAGCAGCCCATCCTGTAAAAACTTTTTGAGACAGCGTCTCATTAAGTTGCCTATGCTGACCTCAAACTTGTGATCCTCCTGCCTCAGTGTCCAGAGTAGCTGGTATTACTAGTATGTGTCACTGCACCCAAATTGAAGTAGGTCATTTTTAAAGATGATGACACTGAAACTCAAGGTCATACAACTAGTAGTAGTAGAGCCAAGATTTCATTATATGTAGACCTATCCCAAATGACTTGGTAATTGTCTGAAACTGACTGCCACAGAAATATTTTCAGAAATAGCTAATTATTTCATGCATCAGTGCCATAATCTTACTTTCTGGGCAACTCTGATATGTGAAACCAATTACATATATAACTTTTATCAACCAATTATAATAGCACCTTCAGGCTACTCAGGCTAACAGCAGTGTTGCAAGAATAAGACTTGCCCAAGCAATGTGGCAGAAAACTTGGGGTCTCAAAACTATTAATACTTCTTTTCTCATAAAAAACCCAGTAGCCCACCTGGAAAATTCTTGGAAAGAATCACTCATTTTCATGCTCTCTCTCTAGAGATGGATATTCTTATCCTCTATAGTATGCTCTGATATTTGCAACTAGAATCTTAAGGGGATTGGCAATGAGGGAGGAGTCATTGACATATTCCTGAATCCCAAGAATGTTCTTAATTCTTGATATTTGGTAGGGCATTAACCAGGTTTTAATGATAAGCATTTTCTTGGCTCCATGTTGTTCTACTTGATAAATTATATACATCTATATTATTTAAGCCCAGAACAATTAAAATTTGCTAGGGAATGACTTATGTGAGCCATATTTAGCCTACTGGGTTTCTAAGGAACTTCTATTTATATAATTTTTATGGGTGCATATTAATTATAAAGAATGGTGTATATATTGAAAAACACTTTATTTTGAAGCAATATTGGCATGTAAAAATCTGTACAATTTAATGAATAAAATTCAAAGAATTTGAAACCATTACTATCATCAAGGCCATTGATACACCCATCATTTCCCAATGTTTCCTCCCAACCTCCTCATTATTATGATTTTTATTATGGTAAGAACACAACATAAGACATACCCTCCAAGCAAATTTAGAGTATACAATGTAGTATTGTTAGCTATAGGCACTATGCTGTACATTAGATCTCCAGAACTTACTCATCCTGTATAACTAAAACATTTTACAATTTATTTTAACTGATAAAACATAAAAACTACCTATTAATGGGCTATTATGTAATGCATTGATACATGTATAAATTGTTTTTTTTATATTTTTTATTGGTTGCTCAAAACATTACAAAGCTCATGATATATCATCTTTCATACATTTGACTCAATTGGGTTATGAACTCCCATTTTTACCCCAAATACAAATTGCAGAATCACATCGGTTACACACTCACATTTTTACATAATGGCATATTAGTGACTGTTGTATTCTGCTACCTTTCCTTTCCCCTACTATCCCCCCTCCCCTCCCCTCCCATCATCCCTCTCTACCTCATCTGCTGTTGTTTAATTCTCTCCCTTGTTTGCCCCCCTTTCCCCTCACATCCTCTTCTATGTAATTTTGTGTAACATTGAGGGTCTCCGACCATTTCCATATGCTTTCCCTTCTCTCTCCCTTTCTCTCCCCCCATTCGTCTTTGTTTAATGTTAATCTTTTCCTCATGCTCTTCCTCCCTGTTCTGTTCTTAGTTGCTCTCTTTATATCAAAGAAGACATATGGCATTTGTTTTTTAAGGATTGGCTAGCTTCGCTTAGCATAATCTGCTCTAATGCCATCCATTTCCCTGCAAATTCTATGATTTTGTCATTTTTTATTGCTGCGTAGTACTCCATTGTGTATAGATGCCACATTTTTTTTATCCATTCATCTATTGAAGGGCATCTAGGTTGGTTCCACATTCTAGCTATTGTGAATTGTGCAGCTATGATCATTGATGTGGCAGTATCCCTATAGTACGCTCTTTTAAGATCCTCAGGGAATAGTCCGAGGAGGGCGATAGCTGGGTCAAATGGTGGATCCATTCCCAGCTTTCCCAGGTATCTCCATACTGCTTTCCAAATTGGCCTTACCAATTTGCAGTCCCACCAGCAGTGTACAAGTGTACCCTTTTCCCCACATCCTCGCCAACACTTATTGTTGTTTGACTTCATAATGGCTGCCAATCTTACTGGAGTGAGATGGTATCTTAGGGTGGTTTTGATTTGCATTTCTCTGACTGCTAGAGATGGTGAGCATTTTTTCATGTACTTGTTGATTGATTGTATGTCCTCCTCTGAGAAGTGTCTGTTCAGGTCCTTGGCCCATTTGTTGATTGGGTTATTTGTTATCTTATTGTCTAATTTTTTGAGTTCTTTATATATTCTGGATATTAGGGCTCTATCTGAAGTGTGAGGGGTAAAAATTTGTTCCCAGGATGTAGGCTCTCTATTTACCTCTCTTATTGTTTCTCTTGCTGAGAAAAAACTTTTTAGTTTAAGTAAGTCCCATTTGTTGATTCTTGTTATTAACTCTTGGGCTATGGGCGTCCTATTAAGGAATTTGGAGCCCGACCCCACAGTATGTAGATCGTAGCCAACTTTTTCTTCTATCAGACGCAGTGTCTCTGATTTGATATCTAGCTCCTTGATCCATTTTGAGTTAACTTTTGTGCATGGCGAGAGAAAGGGATTCAGTTTCATTTTATTGCATATGGATTTCCAATTTTCCCAGCACCTTTTGTTGAAGATGCTATCCTTCCTCCATTGCATGCTTTTAGCCCCTTTATCAAATATAAGAAAGTTGTAATTTTGTGGATTGGTTTCTGTGTCCTCTATTCTGTACCATTGGTCCACCTGCCTGTTTTGGTACCAGTACCATGCTGTTTTTGTTACTATTGCTTTGTAGTACAGTTTGAACTCTGGTATCGCTATACCTCCAGATTCACACTTCCTGCTTAGAATTGCTTTTGCTATTCTGGGTCTTTTGTTTTTCCATATGAATTTCATGATTGCTTTATCTATTTCTACAAGAAATGCCGTTGGGATTTTAATTGGTATCGCATTGAACCTGTAAAGAACTTTGGGTAATATCGCCATTTTGATGATGTTAGTTCTGCCTATCCATGAACAGGGTACATTTTTCCATCTTCTAAGATCTTCTTCTATCTCTCTCTTTAGGATTCTGTAGTTTTCATTGTATAAATCTTTCACCTCTTTTGTTAGGTTGATTCCCAAGTATTTCATTTTCTTTGAGGATATTGTGAATGGAGTGGTTTTCCTCATTTCCATTTCAGAAGTTTTGTTGCTGATATACAGGAATGCTTTGGATTTATGCGTGTTGATTTTATATCCTGCCACTTTGCTGAATTCATTTATTAGCTCTAGCAGTTTCTTTGTAGACCCTTTTGGGTCTGTTAAATATATTATCATGTCATCCACAAATAGCGATAATTTAAGTTCTTCTTTTCCTATTTTTATGCCTTTAATTTCTTTTGTCTGTCTAATTGCTCTGGCTAGTATTTCAAGAACTAAATTGAACAGAAGTGGTGAGAGAGGGCATCCCTGTCTTGTTCCAGATTTTAGAGGGAATGCCTTCAGTTTTTCTCCATTTAGGATGATGCTAGCCTGAGGTTTAGCATATATAGCTTTTACAATGTTGAGGTAAGTTCCTGTTATCCCTAGTTTTTCTAGTGTTTTGAACATGAAGGGATGCTGTACTTTGTCAAATGCTTTTTCTGCATCTATCGAGATGATCATATGGTTCTTGTCTTTAAGTCTATTGATGTGGTGAATAGCATTTATTGATTTCCGTATATTGAACCAGCCTTGCATCCCGGGGATGAATCCTACTTGATCATGGTGCACAACTTTTTTGATATGCTTTTGTATTCGATTTGCCAGGATTTTATTGAGAATTTTTGCATCCGAGTTCATTAGAGATATTGGTCTGTAGTTTTCTTTCTTTGAAGTGTCTTTGTCTGGTTTCGGGATCAGGGTGATGTTGGCCTCATAGAATGAATTTGGAAGAGCTCCTTCTTTTTCTATTTCTTGAAATAGCTTGAAAAGTATTGGTATTAATTCTTCTTTGAAGGTTTTGTAAAACTCCGCTGTATACCCATCCGGTCCAGGGCTTTTTTTGTTTGGTAGTCTTTTGATGGCTTCTTCAATTTCTTCCTTTGTTATTGGTCTGTTTAAATTGTGTGTGTCTTCCTGACTCAATCTGGGCAGATCGTATGACTTAAGAAATTTATCGATATCTTCACTATCTTCTATTTTATTGGAATATAGGGTTTCAAAATACTTTCTAATTATCTTCTGTATTTCTGTAGTGTCTGTTGTGATATTGCCTTTTTCATCCCATATGTTAGTAATTTGAGTTCTCTCTCTTCTTCTCTTCGTTAGCATGGCTAAGGGCCTGTCGATCTTATTTATTTTTTCGAAGAAACAACTTTTAGTTTTTTCAATTGTTTTTTTTTTTGTTTCAATTTCGTTGATTTCTACTCTAATTTTAATTATTTCTTGTCTTCTACTACATTTGCTGTTATTTTGCTTTTCCTTTTCTAGGTTTTTGAGGTGTAGTGTGAGTTCATTTATTTGTTGGTTTTTTTCTTTTTTTGAGGAAAGAACTCCAAGAAATGAATTTCCCTCTTAAAACTGCTTTCATTGTGTCCCATAGATTCCGGTATGTTGTGTCTGTATTGTCATTTGTCTCTATGAATTTTTTTATCTCCTCCTTTATGTCTTCTGTAATCCATTGATCATTCAGTAACATATTGTTCATTTTCCATGTGATGTAGGATTTTTCCTTCCTTCTTTTATCATTGATTTCCAGTTTCATTCCATTATGATCAGATATGGTGCATGGTATTATCTCCATGCCTTTATATTTACTAAGAGTTGCCCTATGGCATAGTATATGGTCTATCTTTGAGTAGGATCCATGTGCTGCTGAGAAGAACGCGTATGCACTTGATGATGGTTGATATATTCTATATATGTCGGTTAAGTCTAGGTTATTGATTGTGCTATTGAGTTCAATAGTTTCTTTATTCAGCTTTTGTCTAGAGGATCTGTCTAATGGTGAGAGCGGTGTGTTGAAGTCACCCATAATTATTGTGTTGTAGTCTATTTGACTCTTGAACTTGAGGAGAGTTTGTTTTATGAACGTTGCAGCTCCATTGTTTGGTGCATACAAATTGATAATTGTTATGTCTTGTTGGTGGATGGTTCCTTTTAACAGTATATAGTGTCCTTCTTCATCCCTTTTGATTAACTTAGGTTTGAAGTTGATTTTATTTGATATGAGTATACATGTATAAATTGTGTAAAATTTACATTAGATTAAGCATATCTACTTAGACATTTATTATTTATGGTGAAAATTTTCAAAAATAATTTCTTTCAGTTTTTTGAAACATACAGTACATTATTATTTATTTTAGTTACCTCACTGGAAAATATCATGTCATAGCTTTTTGCTCCTATCTAAATGTAACTTAGTACCTATTGATCAACATTTCCCCATTCCTCCCCCACCTCTACTCTTCCCACCCAGGCTCTGGTAACCACCATTCTACTCTCAACTTCTATGAGATCCACATTTTTAGATTTCACATATGAATAAGATCATGCGGTACTTGTCTTTCTGTGCCTCGCTTATTTTACTTAAATAGTCATCTCCAGGCATAATTGAAACTTTTCCTCTTTAACCATCATCTCCCTATTTCCTCACCCCAACCCCTGGCAACCACCATTCTACTTTGTACTTCTATTAATTTTATTGTTTTATATACTTCATATAATTGAGATCATACAGTATTTGTCTTTCTGTGCTTGGCTTAGTTCACATAGCATCTTGTCCTCTAGACTCATCCATGTTGTCACAAATAACAGGATTTCTTTCTTTCTAAAGATAGAACAATATTCCATCATTGATATATCTACATCTATATTTATATGTATCTATCTACATCACAATTTCTTTATCCATTCATCCATTGGCAGATGCTTAGGTTGTTTCCTTATCTTGGCTAGTGGAAATAATGTCCCAGTGAACATGAGAATGCAGACAGTGTTTCAAGATAATACTGGTTTCAATTTCTTTGGATACATACCTAGAAGAATGAGATTGTGGCATTTGTCAGTAAATGGATGGAACTGGACACTATTATGCTAAGTGAAATAAGCCAATCCTCAAAAAACAAAGGCCAAATATTCTCTCTGATATGTGAATGGTAACATAATAAGGGGGTGGAATTCTTCTTTATGGCTGAGTAATATTCCATTGTGGATATATACAACATTTTCTTTAGCCATTCATCTGTTGTAGAGCACCTAGGTTGGTTCCATAGCTTAGTTATTGTGAATTGAGCTGCTATAAATAGTGATATGGCTGCATTACTGCAGTATGCCAATTTTAAGTCCTTTGGGTATACACAAAGGAGTGGGATAACTGAATGGTGGTTCCATTCCAAGTTTTTGGAGGACTCTCCATACTGCTTTCCATAGTGGTTGTACCAATTTGCAGTCCCACCAGCAATGTTTGAGTGTACCTTTTTCACCACATCCTCGCCAACATTTATTGTTATTTATAGTCTTAATTGTCGTCATTCTGACTAGAATGAGATGAAATCTCAGTATAGTTTTAATTTGCTGTCAGAATTTTTTGGTTTGATGTAGTCCCAATTGTTTATTTTTGCTTTTCTTGCCTGTGCTTTTGGGTTCACACCTAAAAAACATCATTGCTAAAACCAATGCCACAGATCCTTTTGTGTATGTTTTACTCTAGCTCTATCATTTCAGGTCAACATTTATGTCTTCAATTCATTTTGAATTTTTAAACATGGTATAAGGGTCCAATATTCCCACCATCATTTAATGAAAAGGGCATCCTTTCCTCATTGTGTGTTCTTGGTGACCCTGTCAAAGATTAGTTGACCACATATATGTGGATTTATTTCTGGGCTCTCTATTCAGTTTTGTTGCTTTGTGTGTTCATTTTTATGTTGGTTAACATACATTTTTTGGTACTGGGGATTAAATTCAATAGTGCTTTTCCACTGAGTTACATCCACAGACTTTTTAAATTTTTCATTTAAAATAGGGTCTTGCTAAGTTGCTGATGCTGGCTTCAAACTTGTGATCCTCCTGCCTCAGACTTCTGAGTTGCTGGGATTACAAGCATTTTCCATCATGCCCAGCCAATAATATTTTGATTACTACAGTTTGTAATATGGTTTGAAATCAAGAAGAGTGATCCCTCCATATTACATTACATTACTCCAGACTGTTCTGGTTGTTTGGGTCTTTTGTGGTACCACACTATTTTAGTATTATTTTTTTCTATTTTATGTAAAAATGTCATTAGTGGTTTTTAAAATTTTTTTTTTACTATTTATTTTTTAGTTGTAGTTGGACACAATACCTTTATTTTGTTTATTTGTTTTTATGTGGTGCTGAGGATTGAACCCAGGGCCTCGCAGGTGCTAGGCCAGTGCTCTACTGCTGAGCCACAACCCCAGCCCCTCATTAGCATTTTGATAGAGAATGCATGGAATGTATGTCATACTTTGGTTAGTATGGACATTTTAACTGTATTACTATTTCTAATCCATCAATATGGGTTATCTTTTTACTTATTTCTGTCATTTTAATTTCTTCTATTAATGTCTTAGAGATTTGGGTATACAGATATTTCACCTTCTGGGTTAAATTTATTTGTAAGTATTTTATTTTTTCTGATGCAATTATAAAAGTGTATATTTTCATAATTTCTTTTTCAAATAGTTTATTGTTAGTATACTGAGATGCAATTGACTTTTGTATGTTGATTTCTTATTCTGCAAAATTACTGAATTAATTTATAATTTCTAACAAATTTTTGAGAATTCTATTTGGAAGCCTACAAAACTTTTGCCTAAAACTATGATATCATGTAGAACCACAAACATTCTCATGAAATGTATGACTTTCATCACCTGTTCCATGACACCTCAGACCACTGTTTCAAAACCCTTCAGAGCAGGCTTTCAAAGTGATAAAATTTAACCAGGCCAAAATTAGGTTGAGATACACATCATATCATGGCTCTTTTGTCACATATTTTATGAAAATCCAGCATTGAAAATAACTGAATATGGGCTTAATCATTGATCCATTTTGTTTTTCTCAAAATCTGATAAGTAACATAATTTTATTTTTCCTCAATACTTCCATATATAGGGAAGAAGTATTACCTTTTAAATATGTGTTTAAAATCAAGATTGCCTGCACTAGAATATTATCTCTATCATTTATTGGAGTATAGTTTTGAATGAGTCATTTAACCTCCTTATACTTAGATATCATTTTCTGTGAAGTAGGAATGGTGATGGTACCTAACTTGTATAATTACTGTGAAAATTAAATGAGATAATTCATAGCAAGTGCTCAGTTGAGTGCCTGGCATGGTAAATTCTTAATTGTTGTTACAAACTACTGTTATTAAATTATATTTTGACAATAATGTCATTGCCCAACAGTCCTTTCATATGAGCACACTGGTTCATAATTTTAGTCTTAGGGAATTTCCTAGGTGGCTGTCTTAAAGCCATGAATCATGAATGAAGGTCAACAATAATAGGTTCTTCTAGCCAATACTTTAGTATTAACTCACACCTTAGTCTCTTTTACTAGGCAGGCACTGGAGAAAACCCAAGATTAAAATTTTGTGACTTACATATGGCAATCCTATTGCCTTCTTCAGCTGTTTCTGTAGGCCCTGAAAATTCATTCACTTTCCTTTTAGAGTGGCCAGAAATTCAGGACATATGAACATTGCACACCATGTTCCCAAACTGAACCAGAACTTCTAGAAACTTGATTACAGGAATGGAGGCCTCAGAGAGACCTCTCAATTTCTTAATTAATAGATTCTAGTCATCAAAGCCTGACACTTGTCACATCTTGAGCATCTCTATAAAAGGCTTCAGCCAGAACACAAATGCTCCCTCCTCAGAAATAAATCATACACCTAGGAGCTGGGTGTGGTAGCACACACCTGTAATCCCAGAGACTGGAGTGGCTGCGGCAGGAGGGTCTCAAGTTCAAATCCAGCCTCAGCAACTTAGTGAGGCCATAAGCAATTTAGTGAGACCCTGTCTCAAAATAAAAAGTGAAAAGGGCTGAGGGTGTGGCTCAGTGGCTAAGTGCCTCTGGTTCCATTCTTTGTACCAAACAAACAAATCATACCCCTAGGAAACATCTAGTGCTTTTACTATCTGGTAAAAGTGAAACTGAACAGTCAGTCTTTCTGAGTCTACCTCT
This sequence comes from Marmota flaviventris, assembly GCF_047511675.1. NCBI lineage: Eukaryota > Metazoa > Chordata > Mammalia > Rodentia > Sciuridae > Marmota > Marmota flaviventris. Next base: position 47,548,419 of record NC_092518.1, on the reverse strand, counting down.
GTGCTAGTGATCAGGAAATTTGGGGGCACTAAAGAATCCTGAAGAATGGAAATGTGACCCATACATGCTTGTTTTGCAGCTCAGATTCCATTCATTCTGTGTCTCTATAACAGTACTTCTTAATGTATGATCTGCAAATATCTCAGGGGCCTCATGGCATTTTCAGAAGATTTCATGAGGTCAAAATATTTTGATAATAGGGGCTGGGGTTGTGGCTCAGTGGCAGAGTGCCTGCCTAGCATGCAAGAGGCATTGGGTTCGATCCTCAGCACCACATAAAAATAAATAAGTAAAATAAGGTATTGTGTGCAACTACTACTAAAAAACATATAAAATATTTTGATAATAGGATGAAGACTTAATTTGCCTTTTCACTGTATTGATATTTTCTATGATGGTACAAAAGCAATGGTAGATTAAATTCCTGGCACCTTAACACAAATCAAGGCAATGGCAGTAAAATAAACTATTAACTATTATGTTAAATGATATTACACATTTGTAGTTTTCAAAAATTGCAGTTTCAGTTAAGAATATTTTTATGAAATAATTTTCATAGATTTGTTGGCTATTTATATTTCTTCTTTTGAGCAATGGCTGTTCAGTTCCTTTGTCCATTTATTGACTGGGTTATTTAATTTATTTTTTTAGAAAGAGAGAGAGAGAGAGAGAGAGAGAGAGAGAGAGAGAGAGAATTTTTTATTTTTTTTTAGTTTTCGGCGGACACATCTTTGTATGTGGTGCGAACCCGGGCCGCACGCATGCCAGGCGAGCGCGCTACCACTTGAGCCACATCTCCAGCCCTTAGTTTTTTTTTTAAATTTTTATTTATTTATTTATTTATTTTTAGTTATACTTGACAGTAGAATGCATTTTGACATATAATACATACATGGAATATACATACATCAATCAAATTGTCTATTCTATTCTGCTGCCTTTCCTATCCTCCTTACTCCTCCCCCCCCCATCCTTTCTCTATCCAATCTAATGTGACACACTTTTTTTTTCCTTTTTCTCATTACAACATCATATATGTATTCTGTATAACAATGAGGTTCTCCTTCCATCTTCTGTGCAACTCTCCTTCTCCCTCTTTTTCCCTCCCACCTCTCTTCCCTATTTAGTGGTAGTCTTCTTCTCATGCTCTTCCTCCCTATCCCATTTTGAGTCACCCCCCTTATATCAGAGAAGACATTCAGCATTTGTTTTTTAGGGATTGGCTAACTTCACTTAGCATAATCTGCTCTAATGCCATCCATTTCCCTGCAAATGCCATGATTTTATTATTTTTTAGTTCCAGCCCTTAGTTTTTTGATGTTAAATTTTTTCAGTTCTTTATATAACTGGATATTAATTACCTGTTGGGGGAGTAGCTGGCAAAGATTTTTACCCATTCTGTAGGCTCTCTCTTCACACTTTTGCTTGATTTGCTATGCACAAGCTTTTCAAATTGAAGTCATTCCATTTATTAATTTTTGGTTTTATTTATTGAGCTTTAGGAATCTTAATAAGGAAGCCAGTGGCTGTGTTGATATGTTGGAGTATTAAGCCTGTTTCCTCTAGCAGTTGCAGTGCTGCTGTTGTAATTTCTAGGTCTTTGATACACTTTGAGATCATTTTTATGCAGAGTGAGAGACAGGGATGTATCTCTCATTCCTTCATTTATCTACATATGGATATCCAGTCTTTCCACCATAATTTGTTAAAAAGCCTGTTTTCTCCAACATAAATTTTTGGCATTTTTGTAATGGGTCAGATGACTCTATCTATGTGAATTTATTTTTGTGTCTTCCATTCTATTCCATTGTCTGTTTTTTTATGCCAATAAACTGAGATTTTATTTCACTCCAGCTAAATTAAAAATCATCAAGAATATAAATGATAATAAATATTGGCAAAAATGCAGGGTAATAGTGCACTCATACATAGTTGCTGGCACTGAAAATTAGTACAACTACTATGAAAAGCAATATGGAGATTCCTCAAAAGACTAGCAATGTAATCACACTGTGATCCAGTTATTCCACTCCTTGGCATTTAAACAATAGTACTAAAATCAGCATAATACAGTCAGACAGGAACATTAATGTTTATAGCAGCACAATTCAGAACAGCCCAGTTATGGAACCAGCCTAGGTGTTCATTAACAGAGCAATGGATAAAGATAATGTAGTATATATACACAGTGGAATTTTACTCACCAATAAAGAATGAAATTATGGCATTTGCTGTTGAATGGATGGAATTGGAGAATACCATGTTAAGTGAAATTAGCCAGACTCAGAAAGGCAAGAATCAAATGTTATCACTCATTTGTGGAAGGTAGAGAGAGAAAAGGAATTTTAAAATGTTGATCTCATCAAAAGAGAAGAGAAAACAGTGGAATACAGGAAGAGGATCAGGGGAGAAAGGAGATATGGATGAGGGGAAGAAATGCAGAATGAAAGTGTCCAAATTATGCTGTGTGCATAAATAAATGTAGTATACTAAATTCCATAATTTTAGAATATGTCTGTGTATAGAAAAACATAGATAGTATTATCAGGTTTACATTTGTCTACTAACATTATTGAGATTGATTTTTTTTCTTATATCTGTTTCAAAAGTTTTCTTCAATAAAAAGACATTGTATATTAAAAAAGAATACCTTGATGAAGCTATAAAAATCATCTTTATTAAATTAGGTTTGAGTCTTTTTCTTCTGTGTAGCCAAGGTACTTCTGCTATACACTTTAGCATAATGGTTGTCCCAAGGAAAAGCACTTGTTATTTAGGTTTTAATGGAACTACCTGAAATTTTCACTGAACAGTAGTTTTACTTTAAAGAACAACTGTCAGACAAACTCTGGTCATTCAGACTTAAGTCTCTGATATTTACCAAAAGTAAATTTGTTTTTTAAGCAAAAATTAAAAATTTGAAGACTTGTATCAGGCTCTATGAGCTTAACAGCTTAAAGACTTCTCTGTTGAGATTAGTGGTAATACTAATGTATGAAATTGTTTCATAGTGTACAAGGAAATATAATAAACATAATAACATTTGGAAGAGCTACAAAACAGAGCGAATCAATACTTTCTAAGTGACCAACATGATAATTATAAAATAATGCACAGGTAAAAGAGTCATTCAAAATATAATGTAGTACAATGGGTTTTAATGGAAAAGAGTATGAAAAGTTGATTAAATGAGAAGTTCATTAATTTGCTTTTACATTTCGTATACCAACCAAGATTGTACCACTTGAGAAATTTTAATCAAAGAAGAATATCCACAGTTATCTGAAAAGGTTATTAAGATACTTATCCTTTTTATAAATATAAATCTTTGTACAGTTATATTTTCTTCATATATTTGGGCCAAAACAATGTATTACTATAGATTGAACGTAGAAGCAGTTATGAAAATTTGTCTTCTTTTATTTTTTCTTTTCACATTTTTATTAGTGCATTATAGTTGTACATAATGATGTGATTTGTTGTTACATATTCATACAGACACACAATGTAACAATATAATTGAGCCAGTATCACTCCTTCTTCCCTCACTGCCTCCAACTCCCTTGGTCCCTTTCCCTCTACTGACATCCCTTTGATTTTCATGAGATCCCTGCCCCCCACCTTTCTTTTCCTTTTTCCACTCTAGCTTCCACATATGAGAGAAAAATAGCACATTTGACCTTCTGAGTTTGGTTTATTTCACTTAACATAATGGTCTCAAGTTCCATTTATTTTCCTAAAAATAATATAATTTCAATTTTCTTTATGGTTGTACAAAACTCCATTTTGTATATGTACCACATTTTCTTTATCCATTTATGGTTACCTGGCTGGCTCCATAGTTTGACTATGGTGAATTGTGCTGCTATAAACATGGGAATGCTTTTATTAGTATAGTATAATGACTTTGATTTAGAATAAATGCCAAGGGATGGTATAGCTGGGTTATGTGGGGGTTCCATTCCTAGGCTTTTGAGGAAAGTCCATACAATTTCCATAGGGGTCCTATTAATTTACAATCCCTCCAACAGTGTAAAAGTGTTCCTTTTCTCCACATCCTCTCCAGCATTTATTATTGTTTGTATTCTTGATGACTGCCATTCTGACTGGAGTGAAATTATATCTCAGTGTGGTTTTGATTTGCACTTCCCTAATTGCTAATGATATTGATAATTTTTTCATATATTTGATGGCCATTTGTATTTCTTCATTTGTGAAGTGTTTAATTCATTTATTAATTAAGTTATTTGTGGGTTTTTGTTGTTTTTTGAGTTCTTTATATATTCTAGATATTAATTGTCTGTCAGAAGAATAGCTAGCAAAGATTTTCTACCTTTATGTAAGTTCTCTCTTCACATTCTTTATGGTTTCCTTTGCTTGCCAGAAGCTTTTAAACTTGATGACATTCCATTTATTATCTCTTGGCATTATTTCCTGAGCTTTAGGGATCCTAATGAGAAAGTTGTTGCCTGTGCCTGTATGCTAGAATGTTGACCCTACATTTTGTTCTAGGATTGCATACTTTCTGATTTAATTCATACTAGGTCTTTGATCCATTTTGAGTTGATTTTAGGGGAGGGTGAGAGATAAGCATCTAGTTTTATTCTTCCACATATAGATAAGCAGTTTCCCCAGCACCATTTGTTTAAAAAGCTATCTTTTCTCCAATGTATGTTTTTGGCAACTTTGTCAAGCACCAGATGGCTGTAGAGTGTGGGTTTGGCTCTTTGTCTTCTATTCTATACCATTGGTCTATGGGTCTGTTTTTATGCCAGTACCTTGTAGTTTTTGATACTATAGCTCTGTGGTATAATTTGAAGTCAGGTATTGTGATGCCCCCAGCATTGCTTTTTAGGCTTAGAGTTGCTTTGGCTATTTTGAATCTTTTATTCTTCCCAATAAATTTTAGGACTTTTTTTTTCTAGTTCTATGAAGAATGTCATTGGTATTTTGATGGGATTGTATTGAGTTGACATATTAATTTTGACATTATGACCATTGACATTATGACCATTTTAACAATATTAATTCTGGCTGTCCATGAATATAGGAGATCTTTCCATCTCCTGTGGTATTTTTCAAGTTTTCTTCAGTTTTCTATAGTTTTCATTGTAGAGGTCTTTTACTTCATTGCTTAGATTTATTCCTAGGCATTTTATTTTATTTTAAGGCTATTTGAATAGAACTGTTTCCCTGATACCTTTCTCAGCAGATTCATTATTGGTATATAGGAAAGTTATTGATTTTTTTTGTTGACTTTGTAACGTGTATCTGTCTTCTTTTTAAGTAAACATTAAAGAAATCTGCTATAATACAAAACTGTAATGGTGAAAACTAATTTATTTTGGAAAATAAAGCTATTTTTCATAAATGTTATTTATTAACTTATTTATATCATATTAACACTAATTAATACATAAATATTTTCAATTTTTCTCATTTTAATTTCTACTATTATATATATTTTCCACATAAAAATCTCCTTTGGTCTCTAATAATTTTTAAGTGTATAAGTCTTGAGGCCAAAGTTTGATAACTACCATTCATCAATCTGAGGAATTTGTTTTATGATGCTAGACTCATTGTGATCTCATTCATGTTTCTTAACCTCTCTGGGCTTGTTTCCTCATCTGTAAAATGGAGACGATTATAATGCTTACTGGACCATAATGAGGATTAACTATATTAGTAAAACCCAAGAATTGTAGAACACACATTAAACATTATCTTTAAGGGGCATAGACCTGTCCAATATCTGAGGAATGCAGAATTCATGATGGGCTCTCCACTTTAGGTGGATCCAAGGAGGAACCACATAAATGAAGCACTACCTCGGATTCCCTCACCCCTCTGCCGTCACACTCTCTGTTTCACACATTTCCACACTGCTTCCTCCAACATATTGCCTTTAAATACAGTGAGAAAATGCCACATAAAGACAATGTATGTGCCATTGCTCCTTTACTCCTACCTTAGTTTTACGTGCAGCAAAATTCTCTGTGGTCTACAATGCCCAGTTAACCTCTTTGTTGAAGGTCTAAAAGGAGTCAATATGTTCAGACAAGGCCACTCTCTTTGATCACACAGCAGAACATCAAAAGGGACTCATTTGTCTATAAATCTCTGGCTTCAGGCCCTCTCCATGTCCCTAATATCTAATAACCACCTTCTAAAGTACATCTCATGCTGAGATACCATCTGCCACATACTCTGGTCACCTGATATACTTAAGTTTAATAATCTGATTCAACAAGTTTGAGTTAAGCACCTTCCTGAATCCATTCAATTATACAACAAGTAAGAAATAAAAATAAAGAAAAGGAAAAAAGAATATATGTAGTCTTTTCAAATATCTATAGAACATTTAAACAAAGCCTCATGGTTTATTTAGCTATTAAGAAAATTCCTACATATTCCTAAATATTAAAAATTATATAAACCATATTCTCTAACTACATAATGAAGCTCTAAATTAACCACAAAAAGATATAAAATAGCAAGACAAGGAATAAACATATAATTATAGAGTATATTAGGAGAAATAAAAAAGTTAAAATTGAAATTATGAATTATTTGTTTTTTTGTATGCCATAATAGAGATTAAAATTATCTCTCTATTCCCTTTATGCTTTAGCAAAGTGTCTCATTAAATGCCAGATTTTGTTGTGGATAAATTCTAGACTTTTTATCTTTTCAATAGAGTCTCTCCCATGAAGAGTTCATCCATGCCTAGAAATTAAATTCAAAATATGTAAAAATAGTGCATTCGGACTGGGGCTGTGCCTCAGTGGTAGCACACTTGCCTGGCATGTGTGAGGCACTGGGTTCTATTCTCAGCACTGCATATAAACAAATAAAATAAAGGTCTATTGACAACTAAAAAATGCTTAAAATAGTGTATTCACATTTATATCTCCATTTCAAATATGTCATCCATTTTCATTCCCATTTTACCAATTATTTACTTGGCTGTTTCAAAAGCATCTAAAGCTAAGTGGATTCAAAACTCATAATCCCCAAATCTCCATCTGATACCCTTCCTCCATCATGTTCTTTTCCATTGTTACTTATATTTGTGTGGGTACCGTCATACATTAAGTTAAACAAGCCAAAACAATAGAAATTATCCTGGGCATCGGCTTCTCTATTATCTCCTCCTACCCATATCCAGTCTATCACCATTTACTGTCAATTGTACTCACAAAAATTTTCTTTTCTTTTCTTTTTTTAGAGAGAGAGAGAATTTTTTAATATTTATTTTTTAGTTTTTGGCGGACACAACATCTTTGTATGTGGTGCTGAGGATCGAACCCGGGCCGCACGCATGCCAGGCGAGCGCACTACTGCTTGAGCCACATCCCCAGCCCACACAAACTTTCTTAAAACTGTGCACCTCTCTTCTTTTCTACCTTTACTACCTTATTCCAATATACTACTACTATCTGGACTTGTAGTGGCCTTTTAATTGCTCTCTTATGGCCCCCACTTGTACCCTTGAATTCATTTTCCACATAAACAACTAGAGTGATGCTGTTAAGTGTCAAAACTGACCATATCCCTTTCTTACTCCAAACTTTCTAACAGGCCTTCTCATTGCTCTTAGAAGAAAATACATAGTCTTTATCAAGATGTACAAGTCCCTACACGGTCTAACTCTACCTCTGTATCTTCAGTCTCAACATGTTTCTGCTTTCTTTATTCTTTTACTAACAACCATACTTGACTACTTTCAGTTTACAATTTTTTCTTGTGCCAAACATGATGTTCACTCTTTTTGGAATGCTTGTTTGCTCTGGTTTGCCTAATTTACTTATATTTACTCTTTTTCTGGACTACTTAAGTATTCTTCCTTTATATTTTCTTTCTTTTTTTAAAGTTTTGAGAGACACTAAAATATTTCAAAAATTTTAGGACTGCTTAAACTAATAATATCACAAAATATGAGATGTTCTTAACATTATATAACAATGAGTTTATGACAGATTGCCATAAGATGGTTTTGTTTATCCAATTGGAGTAATTGCTAATAAGGTGACCATTTTGGTTACCCCAAAAGTTTTGAAAATATCACTTTGTTATTCATCAAGTCTTTGTAAAGTCAATGATTAGTTTAGGTGAATGTGAGCTAAAAATGTTCATCATGAGTCAAAATACTCTTTTTTAAAATTATAATTATTAATGCATGCTAATGGTACAAATTAATGGGTTTCATTAATTTGACATTGCCATACTTGCATATATTGTGCTTCGATCATGTCCATCTTCCCTTCTACCCTTTCTTGCCCTGTCTTCTCTTCTCCCACACCCCAGCACCCTTCACCTTACCTAATAGGTCCTCTTCTATTTTCAGATCATCTTTTTGTTTTGTTTCAACATACAAGAGAAAACATGTGATACTGATCTTTTTGTATATGACTCATTTCTCTTAACATTATGTCCTTTGATTCTATCCATTTGTGATAAAATTTGTGATCTTCAAACAGAGGTAATTTAACTTTTTCCTTTCCTATTTGCAGCCCAATCATTTCTTTCTCTTGCCTTACTTCTTGGACTAAAATTTTAAGTATTATATTGAATAAGAGTGGTGAGAGTGGACATGTTTGTCTTATTCTTGATTTTAGAGGCACTGCTTTCAATTTTTACATATTCACAATGATGGTGGCTTTGGTTTTGTTATATATAGCCTTTATTATGTTGAGATATGATCCTTCTATAACTAAATTATTCAGGGCTTTTTTTGAGAAGGGATGTTAAATTTTATTAAAGGCTTTTTCTGTATTTATTGAAATGATGATTTTTATCCTTGATTTTAATTATGTGCTGTATTACATTATTGATTTACATATGTTGAACCAACCTCCCACTTCCAGAATGAAACTAGCTTGATAATCATTTATAATCTTGTAAAATACACTGCTGAATTTGAATTGCAAGTATTTTATTGAGAATTTTTTTGCATCTAACTTCATCAAGGATATTGGTGTATAGTTTTGTTGTTGTTGTTGTGACAGGTTTGGTAAGGTAGTACTGACTTTGTAAATGAATTTGGAAGGGTTCCCTCCCTTTCTAGTTTACAGAATAGTTTAAGGAACATGGGTATCACTCCTTCTTGAAAGTTAAATAAAATTGAGCAGTGAATCCATCTGGTCCTAGACTTTTCTTAATTGGAAGACTATTACTCCCTTCATCTCACTGTATGCTTTTGATGCATTTAAGATTTTACATCTCTTGGTTCAATTTTGATAGCTTATATATGCTCCTTTGTTCATTTATTCTTTATTTAAAAATTTATTGGCATAGAGTTTTTCAAAATATTTCCTATTTTATGAGTCTCAGTGGTATGTTTTAATATACCCACTTTATCTCTAAATTTATATACTTGAGTATTCATTGTGTATTGATTAGTATAGCTAAGGCTTTGTTAATTTAGTTTATTTTTTCAGAGAACCAACTCTTTGTTTCATTGATGCTTTGCATTGTTTTTTTAGTCTCTCTATTTTGTTTATTTCTGCCCTGATCTTTATTATTTATTTTCTTTTAATGATTTTGGGCTTAACTTGCTCTTGTTTTTCTAAGACCTTGATAAACACATTAGGCTATTTACTTGAAATCTCTCAGGGCTATAAAGTTCCCCTCTTAGGACTGTTTTCACTGTATCCCAGAGGTCCTGGTATGCTGTGTTGGCATTTTCATTTGATTCTAGTAATTTTTAAATTTACCTTAGATCTCTTCACTGACTCACTGTTTAAAAAATATTGTTCAGTTTCCATGTATTTGCCTACATTCTGTAATTAATTTTGCTATGGATTTCTAGTTTTATTTCATTGTGATCTGATAAGATACAAGAAATAATTTCAATTTTTTTTAAATTTGGTAAAACTTGGCCTAATATTCCAATCTATTTTAGAAAAGTTTCATGTCCTGATGAAAAGAATGCGTACTCTGAAGTTTTTGGATGGAATACTCTGTTGATGTCTGATAAGTACATTTGATAAATAGTATAATTCAACTTTTATTATTATTAGAGTACTGGGGATTGAATTGAGGACTTCACACATGCTAGACAAATGCTCTGCTTCTGAGCTACATCCCAGCTCTTTTTATTTATTCGTGTTTTAATTTTGAGACAAGGTTTCACTAAGTAGTTGTTCTGGCTGACATCAAACTTGTGATCCTCTTGCCTCCATGGTGTACCACCTTGCCTAGCTCTTTGTTGATTTTTTTTTCTGGATGATATATTTATTGGTAAGAGTGGGGTACTGAAATCACCCATTATTATTTTACCATAGCCTATCTCTCCCTTTATTTTCAGAAGTATATTTTATAAAATCAGGTCTCCAACATTTGTGGCATATATATTTATCATTGTTATAACTTCTGGATGGACTGTTCCCTTTATCAACATGTTCCCTTCTTGGTCTCTTCTGACCGATTTTGGTTTGATGTCTTATTTGCCATGTATGAGTATAGCTGCTCCTGACTGCTTCTGGATTTCATTTGCTTATAATATCACTTTTATCCTTTCACTTTCATTCTATTTGTGTCTTTATCAATGAGGTGAGTTTCTTTCAGGCAGGAAATTGTTGGACCTTGTTTTTGATCTAAATAACCAGTCTGCATCTTTTAATTGGAGAACTAATACCATTTACTTTCATGGTTGTTATTTAAAAACATGTACTCCTTCCTGTCATGTTGTTGTTTTTCTTTTGTATGTTTTGAATCTGTTTCTTCTTCCCTCATTCATCTTAGAGGTTTGGTGCTTTATTGAATTTATAGCATTTGATTGTTTCCTAATTATCATTTGCTTATCTATTCTTCCAGTGAGATTTATTCATTACTGTGCTCTAGTGATTATGTTTATCTTGCTTCCTTTTCTAGGTATTGGTTTAAGTATCATCTGTAGTGCTGGGTTAGTGGTCATGAATTTTTTTTTAGTTTATCTTAGATGTTATTTATTTTGCCTTTAATTCTGAATAATGACTTCTTGATATAGTAATCTATGTTGGCAATTTTTTTTTCTTCCAGGACATGAAATGCATCATACCATAACCTGCTGGCCTTTAGAATTTCTGCTGATAAATCTGCTTTTATTGCAATGGGGTTGCCTTTATATGTGATGTGGAACTTCTCTCTTGCAGTATTAAATATTCTTACTTTATTCTATAGTTTTGGCAGTTAAACTATAGTGTGTCACAGAGAGTTTCTTTCCTGGTGATGTTTATTTGGGGTTCTAAATGACTCCTGAACCTAGACGTCCATTTCTTTCCAAGATTTGGGAAGTTTTCTGTCGTTATTGCATTTTTTTCTGTGATGTTTGCCTATAGCTATCCTCCATTGTCAATTCCAATTTCATATATATATATATATATATATATATATATATATATATATATAGAGAGAGAGAGAGAGAGAGAGAGAGAGTCTTTTAATGGTATACTAGTAACTTGTATGTTCCATTAATTCTTTCTTAATTTTTTCCTTTATTACTGTCTGAATGTGAAAATTCATCAACCTTGATTCCAAGCTGATATTCTTTCTACTTGATCCATCTTTGGGGAGGCTTTCAATTATTTCTTATTTGACTTGTTTAGGTTTCCATTTCTATGATTTCTATTTAGTTATTTTTCAGAATATATATCTCTTCATTCAATTGGTTTTTCATAGCCTGCATTGTCTTCCTTAATTCATTCATCTATTTATTTATATCCACTTTGAATTATTTTAAAATATTTTTTTAAAAATTCCTTTTCCAGCATTTCATACATTTGTAATCAGTTTACTAGAGGTTTATACACTTTTGGAGGAGTCATGTTGCCTTGCTTTTTCATATTTCTTATTTTATTTTTAGTTGTAGATGGACATAATACCTTTATTATTTAATTATTTATTTTTATGTGGTGCTGAGGATTGAACCCAGTGCCTCACATGTGCTAGGCAAGTGCTCTGCCACTGAGCCACAATCCCAGACCAATATTTCTTATGTTTTTATGTTGATATTTTTATGTCTGTTGGAATGTATATTTTTTCTACTTTTACGTGAGATTCTTCTTACTAAGCAAACTTCTCTTTAAAATGTGCCTTGAAATATCAGTTTGTTGAGTTTAATTACAACTGAACTTCATGGTTCAGTTTTCCTGCTGCTTCTTTAGTTGTGATTAGTGGATAAAATTATACTTCATGCTTGTATTAGTCCTTCTTTATCTGTGCAGTCTTTCAGGCTCAGAGATGCCTGCTTTCTCTGCAGGCATTGGAAAAAAGGGGGTCCTTCTTGTAGTTCAGGCAGGTGTGAGGTAGATAGCAAAATATATGGGGTGGAATTCTGTGGTAGAATGAAACTGACCAAGCTATCCTATGTACCTATATGGATATACCAAAGTGAATTTCACCTTTTTGTATATCTATAATGCACTAATTAAAAAACAGTATAAATAAATAGAAGAAATAATGGTAGAATAGAGGAAATAGAACAGGGGGAAGAAGGAGGAGAGAGAAAGGAAAAATACTAGTGACTGAATGGGAATGAAATGTATTCCATGCTTGTATAATCATGTTAAAATGAACCCCATATAACTGTAATATTTATTATAGTATAACTATAATAAAGTAATAAAATTAAAAAGTAATAATAAAAATAAAATTAATTTTAAAAAGGAAAAAAAATAGAAAAGGAAAAAATTGAAAAAAGAAAAAAGTAAAAATCAAAGAGGAAAGATTTGATCCCCCAAATCCTGCACCTGCCTCTTGAGCTTCCAAGTGGCTCTACCCCAGGGCCAAACTGGGTTTCAAGGCAGGTGCCTGCTGAGTCAGTGTAGTTACATTGTTGTGGGCTCCCAGAGACAAGAAAATGCAGGGGACTTTTGACTCCCAGAGCACCAAACTCAGACAAAGCCTTCTCAAGATAGTTCCCCATTACAGCACTGTGAACATCCACTGGAAAGTGCATAGGACTTCTTCATAGCCAGTTCACTATGCAGATCTCAGGTTCACTGTTCAGACTTCACTTTTACACAGTACAGAATTCTGTGCTAGGTGTGCTCACATGGACTTTCTCTCTTTCACATCTACCCTAACCTCTGCCTCACTGTCATTCTATCAGTGCTAGGGCATTTTGTCTCACCCTCTGTTCTACTACCCAAGGTATCTGGGTTTTTCCGTCTCTGACTATCCACTATTGAAATTCAGCATTCTCCCATAGTCACTCACCTTGATAAGCAGTTGCTCTCCAGTTGTTTTGATTTTATCTGGTGGAGAAACAGGTGAGTGCTAGGTGCCTTTTATCTGCCATCTTGGATCTCCTCCTAATCTTTCTTAAGACAACCTTCTTTGACCTCTTAAAGAGGTCAAAAATCTATTATAATTTTTCATAGCAATATATTTTCGTATGTTGCAATTAGCATAGATAAAATTTTATATTTGTATGATTAATGATAATCATTAACAATAAACTGTAGGTCTCCTATTAGGAACCACTTAAGTGAGGCATATTGGAAAGGGATCCTTCAACACTAGTCAAGTCTTTTAGACAACTGAAATCCTGAGAAAAACAGATATTTCTGACATATAAGGAAGAAGAGAAATAAGAGTGCTAATGGAGTAGCTCAGGGGAAGAAAGGAAGTCAGGCCATATAATGGAGACTAAAGAGAGACTATATATTAGGAATTCTTCGCCAATAGTATCCTGTGGGGCAAGTCAAGAGAGGAGGGAGTCTCCAAGTTTCCTTATTCATGATGCCTTTCCTTGCCTTTATAGAGTCAGATGATAAATGCCCATCTGGCAAAATATCTACTACATGTTGCCAAGTGCTGCACTGGGCACTCAAGTTTTTTTGAAATACCAAAACTGCTTTGCCTTCAGCTATCTCTTAAAGTTGACACTACAGTAATATCTAAGTTTTTGTTTTTTCACTATTGTGAGTTTAAAAAACATAAACATCCATATCAGTATGGGATAGGGGCTGATTAGGGTAGGCAGGGAGAAGGAAATCTTATTTCTACTGGAAATAGAACTCCAGGTTCATTCATCATGAATTTTTATCTGATGTGAAGATTTTAAAATGTCCTCACTATGGTCTCTGTCTCCTTTTCTTGCCTATTCACTCACAGCTGACTCAGGATGACCTTAGGCTCAGCCCAGGGCTAAAGAAGCCATTTTGAATATGGCCATTTGGCTTGAATAAGTCAGTTCAAGCTACAGTACTTTGCACAACAGAGAAACCTGAATATTCCCTTTAAGCTAACCTCTTGTCCAACATTCAGGTGGAGCAAAAATATAAACCAGGGCATATCAAAAAATACTTTTAAATAACAAAAAATACTTTGTGGGTATGTATATGTGCATGAAATATAAATATTCCTAAAAATTTTAAAAATTAATAGGTAACTTTGGAGTTTGTAAAAGTATAGGTCTTATGATGTGCCAGTGGTTTTCCAATGATACTTTTCTGCTGCTAAATTACCACTTAAGGCGATAGACTGTAGAAAGCAGTTCTGAATTGAAGCCTATTGTGACAGCAACTATCAGAAGGGCCAGGATGGAACAGAAGAATTTTCAAATTAAAACTACACAAAGAAACTCAAAGAGGAGAAAATGGCAGATCTAACTCTCTGTGGGGAAGAGAAGAGACCTTGTAAAATATAAAGAACCAAAGTTTAAGATCGTGAGTGGTCAATATATTCCAAAATTTGAACCATTACTGACCTCTGGTGTATGGTTGATTATCTTAAAATTCATGTTCACTTAAATAACCCAATCAAGCAAATAACCCAATCAAGCAAAATGAGTTTATATCCTAGGATATTCTTCCTTTAAGAAAGCAGTTTACCAACTGAACAACCTCTCCCCTACTCACCTTAGCCTCTGGTAATCACTCTTCTACTCTCAACTTCTATGAGAGCAACTTTTTTAGATTCCACTTTAGTGAGATCATGCAGCACTTGTCTTTCTGTGCATGACTTTTTTACTTAACATAATGTCCTCCAGGTCTATCCATGTTGTTAAAAATATTGCACAATGTATATAAGAATGGAAACATCATTTTATCCCATTGATATATACACTTATTATTTTCATTTATAATGCATTTTGATCACAAATGGGGGACTGGAGTGTGGAGAAGGATGAAATGAAAACAGGAATTACCCTAGAATTTGTCATTCAAATATCAAAAAATGTCTTGAACTTTAGGGGTTTTGTTAAGGAAGTCAGTGCTTGCACCAATATGGTGAAGTGTTGAGCTTATGTTTTCTTCTAAAAGTTGCAAATTTTATGATTAAACTAAGAATCAATAAGTGGCATCAAAATTAAAAAGCTTCTGTACAGCAAAGGAAACAAGAGTTTGAAGAGATAGTCTACAGAATAGGAGAAAATCTTTGCCAGCTACTCCTCCAGCAGAGAATTAATATTCATAATATATTAAGAACCCCCCAACATTTAACACAACCCCCCACAAATAACCCAATCAATAAATGGGCAAAATAATTAAACAAGATTTTCTCCAAAGAAAAAATACAATGAATTAAATTTTAAAAAGAAAAAATACACTGGCCAACAATTACGTAAACAAAATCTTTAATGTCTCTAGCAATCATGCAAATGCAAATCAAAACCACATTAAGATTTTACTTCACTCCAGTTAGAATGGCAATTATCAAGAATACAAATAATAACAACTGCTGGTGAGGATGTGGGAGAAAATATACACTCATATATTGTTGGTGGGACTGCAAATTAGTATATTTACTCTGGAAAGTAGTATGGACATTCCTCAAGACTAACAATGCATCTACCCTATGACCTCACTATCCCACTCCTTGGTATTTATACAAAAATAACTAAAATTGGCATAGTGTAGTGATAGAGGCACATTAATGTTTATAGCAGTGCAATTCACAATAGCCAAGTTATGGAACCAACCAAGATGTGTGTCAACAGACAAGTGGGTAAAGAAAATGTGGTATATATACATATTGGAGTATTACTCAGCCATAAAGAAGAATGAAATTATGGCATTTTTTTGGTAAATGGATAGAACTGGAGAACATCATGCTAAGTGAAATAAACCAGACTCAGAAAGTCAAGGATCAAATGTTTTCTCTCATATGCAGAAGGCAAAACAAATTAAGGGTGAAAGGAAGAGGATCCCATGAAAAAGAAGAGAGATCAGTAGAGTAAAGGAAGGGGATTCGGGGGAGGGAGGAGAGACAGGAGAAAGGAGGAACTGTGGAATGAAATTGACCAAATTATGTTATGTGCATATATGAATATATCACAATGAATTCTACTGCCCCCCTCTATATATATGGCACCAATTTTAAAAAATGAATAAATAGAAGGAAGAATAGTGTAGAGGAATGGGAATAGGGGAAAGAAGGAGAGGAGGGAAAGAGGAAGTACTAGGGACTGAAATGGAACAAATTATATTCCAGGCATGATTGATTGTGTCAAAATAAACCTCAATATTATGTATAACTATAATGAAATAATAAAAGACATTCTAAAATAAAAAAAAAATTATCCTAGATACTTTGTTTGGAGAGTTGGAAAAATGGTGTTGCTGTGATCCTAAAACGGCAAGTTGGGAGAGAGGAGCTGCTGAGGGGCTTCAGTGGACGTTTTGTCTCTGAAATGTTTATCTGACCATAGCTATCGTCCTGACCTATGCTCTCAGTTTCATCTAAGGAAGAGTCAGAAAGTTGTGAGTTGGTTTCTCTAGGCAAGAAACAGGAGTCTGGAGATAAAGTCAATATTACAGAAAAGTCCAAAACTGAACTTTGGAAATTTTCTCTCACCAAACATTAATGTCTCCCTCACTCTACTTTTGAGGTACATTTAATAGGTAAACACACATTTTCTTTGATTTTTCATGAAGACTAAAGTAGTATCGGATAGTCTTTTACCTCACTAATCCTCTTTGTGTCCCCGTCTTCACCTAGTTTCTTCCAGGTTCATGCAGGTTGGTTCAGGACACTGGCACCAAAAAAATATAGAAAAATTTCTTTAGAATTGAGGTTGTATTGCCTGAGTGTGATAACAAGTCATCAAACACATTTCACTTAGTTGTTTAGGGCAAATAAAAATTTAAAAGTGGAAAAATTAATGTCTAAATTAAGCATGATAATACATGTATCCAATGTAATAATAACCAACATTTTTGAGCATGATGTAGTAGTAACAGTAGATACCATTTAGTGATTCTGCCTATGTTAACTCATTTAATATTTACAATATATATGTAATATCAATTGTAATGCATTCTGCTGTCATATATAACAAATTAGAATAAAAAAATAAAAATTACAATAGCTCTATGAAGATGGCTGTATTATTATACCAATTTTACAGATAAATAAAGTAAAGAGAATAATGATAATTTGCCCATTATTACATAGCTAGTAAGTAACATAGCTATAGTTTGAACTCAAGAGATCTGGTTCCATGATCCACATTCTTAACTACTGGGTTGCACTTTTTCTTATGAGGTTAAAAAAATAATATAAAATATATACTAAAATGTTTAGAATATGAAAAGCTTCTAAATTTTCAATATTGTTATTGTAACATAAAAGATCCTATGGGTAGATGACTTCTATCTTTTTTCTTATATTGATTTAAAATCCTAAAACCTGATCATTTTACAGGCTTTTTAATATTTAAGGGAGAGATGGAGACCATCTTTTATGTTTATGGCCTAATTCCATCTTAAAAAACAAAACAAATAAATAAGCAAAAGCCAAGAAAGGGTTATTATGTAAAGGTGAGACAGCTAATAAACCCTTTAACTGAAATGCAAACTCAGGTCTTTTAGAGCTGAGAACTAAGCTCATTGCATGACACTATTGCAGACCTCATGAGGCCTCAGAGGTTGGTGGGGTTAATAATATGAAATATATCAATGAACAAATATTAATGCACGATTTAGAAAATAGTTCCACCCATTTTTGCAAGGTGTTTGTTAAAGTGTATAGGTAAAATTTACTTCCTAACTGCTTAATGACATTATCCAGACTACTTTCTGTATTATCTCTCTATGTCATTGCTTCCATTGAAGTTTACCTCTCCTTAATTCAGCTTTTTTTCAGAACCAATGATTGAACCCAGGGTCACTCTACTACTGGGATACATCCTTAGCCTATTTTTAATTTTTTTTAAATTTTGAGATAGCATCTCACTAATTTGCAGGCTGCCCTCAAACTTATGATCCTCCTTCCTGAGCCTCCCAAGTCTCTGGGATTACAGGCATATAGCACTACACCCTGGTTCCTTATCTTACTTGTTTTATATGTCAGCTTCAAAACATTAACTCATAAAACTTCCTTTTCATTTATTCTCCTGTGGTCCTTCATAAAACTTTAGGACACATTCTTAATAAGACCTCCAGTGCCTGGACCTACCCAGAGTGGGTAGTGGAGGGACCTCTCATCTCTCCATTTCAGTGGGTATAGCTACCACTGAGACCATTTTCATTACATGAAATTACACCACGTTCTTGATCTTGAACTCTGTTTTTCCTTCCTCTGACCTCTGCTTACTATACATCTGATTTCTTCCATTCCTATCTTCCTATTGAACCAGTTTTCACCCACATCTGCATCTGTAGTCCTTGGTTACCTCCCTATTCTACCAGGCTATCGTCCCATCTGCCTTTAATTTTGCTCAGTGTACAGCATTATGCAATCCATGAGATTCTCAGTTACTTTCCATGTCCTGTTTTGAAAACTGCTAATTTTGAGTAAATCTCATTATTTTTTTTTCCTGATCCTTTGCCTGAGCTACAAATCCTTTCTGGAGAAAAGTTGAGAAACCAGACAGATTGGCTTCATTACAAATCTATGCTCTTCACCCTAGGTGGACTCTTCATTTCCAGCTATTTGGTAACTATTTTACTCATTCATGCCTGGCTATCATATTCCACTCATATATCTTCTCCATCAACTTTATCCCATTAGTCTCAAGTCAGATCCCATCATTATAAATAATTTCATCAACTTGCTTATGAAACACCAAGTTTAAACTACATCTGATGCACATTTTCATAACTTCCTTTCTTTGTACCACAGCAATTCACTTCTCTTTATCATTTTCCTATCCCTTTATTGTATCCTATTTCCCAAGAGATTTTCCTCCTCTCCTCCAAATCTTTGGCTCAGGACCCTCCTCTTCTAAGGACCTTTCTTCACCTATTTTTACCCATTCCTTCTCATATCTTCTATCTATACCTCTTTCTTCTTCCACTAAACCTATCAGAATTCTATCACAAAATTATATCCAAACAACAAAAATCCAATACTTTGATTTGACCATCTGTATCACCTTCTTTCTTTATGATGTTTCCTCTATTGCATAAATTTTAGAAATATAAGTCTATATTAACTGCCACTACTTCCTGACCATTTTCTAGTTCTGGGGTCCTTTTTCATGAGGTGAGGCTCAGATAATGCAGTTGGTAGCCAAAGTTCCCTTAACAGTAACCAAAGACCTAGCCACAGAAGACAATACTGTCAGCAAGTTGAAGGCCAAAGGTGTAATGTGACTTTCTTGATAGTATCCTTTGATGCACAAACATTTTTAACTTTGATACAGTCAAATTTATTTTTCCTTTTGTTGTTCATGCTTTTGGCATCATATCTAGGAATCCATTCTAAATGCCAAATCACAAATATATGGCCCTATGTTTTCTTCTAAGAGTTTAAAATTTTAACTCATATTTCTGTCTTAAATGCATTGTCTTGTCTTTTGTAAATGGTGTGAAGGCAGGTACACTATATTCTTTTGTATGTGGATATCCAGTTGCCCTGGCATGAATTGATGAAAAGACTATTTCCTTCCTATTGAATAATCTTGGCACCTGAATCACCAAGGTTCTTGTCATAGTTTATGATTAACTAGAACTTCTTGCATTATTTTTCTTCATGAATTCTGGGTTTCTCTTATTAATACCACAGCTAACATGATGATCCCAAGTATAAAACTTGGTATTTCTCTAATAAATTGTATTCTGTGGACTTTTACTCAGTTATTCATTCAACAAACATTTATTGCATATCTAAATATATATTAGGCATTGTGATTACCAAAGCAGTTTATTTGGGCAAGATTGTTTTAAATGGTTTTACCAAAGTATAAAAATTTTATTTTTCTCTCTTTTATTTCCAAGTGATGTATACAGTACACATTCATGATTCTCATTTCATCACTGAGACTTTCTTTGTAGGATCAAGAATGGGAGGAAGTAAAGAATTATAAGTGATGAGGTAGAACTTAGCAAGGGAATTAAGTTCAGGGATGTTATAGGGGAGTGGTATGGAATGAAGGTTTTTGTGGTACAGGAGATATACATATCACTCAGGACCTCAGGGTCCTTGACACCTTTTGCTGCACAAAAGGTACTAGGGACCCTGACATGCTGTAGCATCCAGAGTGAGAATAGAAGGTAATGAGGTCAGAGAGGGAGCAGAAGCCCAGAGTGCATAAGACCTTGATAACATTTATTGTGCATAAGATAGAAAACCACTGGAAGTTTCCAAGGAGAAGAATGATAAGATCTGAACAATGGGATCAGTTTAGAACAGAGAAAAGCAAGGAGATAAAATTTTAAAAGAAAATTGATAATACTCTCTGTTGACAAGAATGTGAAGAAAACATGTAGTTATATGCATAGTTGGTTGGTTATGTAAATTGTTACAGCATATCTATTAAGATTTAAAATATGGGGCTGGGGGTAGCTTAGTGGTAGAGTGTTTGCCTTGCATGTGCAAGACGCTGGGCTTGGTCCACAACACTGAAAAAAAAGATATAAAATGTGAATACCATCTTATCCAGCAATGTCATGTCTAGAAATCTAGCTACAAGTATCCAAAGATATAGGTTTCACATTATCATCATCTTCATCATCATAATCACTTGAGGAACTATTATAAGAGATTTTAACTAATTTAATCCTCAGAAAAATATCTCTGAGGTACGTACACTTATTATTCTCTTTTATATAATAAATTATTGAGGCACAAAGAAGATAATAATCTGCCCAAATTCACATAGACTGGAAGTAGACTCAAAGTCAAAACTGAGCAACCTAACCTTGGTGACTGGATGGTGATACACATCTCACATGTGTCTACAATTTTGTATACCAGGGATACATTAGTGAAAAGAGCAATGTCCCTTATGGAGTTCCTCATTTTTTTATTTAATTACTCTCATCTCCTTGCATTCTGGAAGTAAGATGAGAATATAGAATTACTCAGAGACCTCTCCAGTATATGTAAAATAAGATCAAACTGGAAGCAGAGAAACTAGTCATGAGACAGTTGCACTAAGTTAGGCAAGAGACAAAAGAACCTAGAGGAACACAACAGAATTTTAAAATTTGATTTTGCAACTGATTAGACCTAGGATGCATAGGAAAGTAAATCATCTTCAGTACCCAACTCTACCAGGTTATCCCCTTTTAACCCACCTCGAAGTGTGATTGAGCATAAGAAGATGTTTTTAGAACTATACAACTAGTAATTTATTTCTGTCTTCCTCATTATACTGTCTTGCACATTGCAGGCATTCAATTTTCATGTGTTCACAAAATGGTGTTTGAGCAGTTCATTACACCTCCAATACGACAATCCAATTTTATTATCAGCTATATTTTCACACCACTTACAGGTAGATTTGTGGTGGCGGGTTGTTTGCTTGCTTTGCTTTGCTTTTCTGATCCCATTTGCCACTTTAATAAAATCTTCACAATCTATACTGAATGCAGAGTTGGACAGCTGACCCAATTTTGATCTCATTTGGTACATTACCAGGGATTATCAGTTTGGCTTGTAGGTGGGTGCAGCATCTTTGAAAGTGGTGCTGAAATAACCAAACATATACATTAAGCCACTGATTTAAAAAGAAACCTTCCTACACTATGTCAAATATGAAAATATATCTTTACTTTATTCTTTCATCTATTGGGTTGGGATTAGGTAGGAAAATAGTCTCTTGTCAACAGACAAAAGTATTCTGAAATGATTAAGTAATGAATCCCACTGCTGAAAATCTGGAGAAAGGATATCTTCACAATTTTCCCAAAGCTGGTGAGTTGCACTAAGATTTGACTTCAATAGTATGTTATCTATTGTTCTCTTCCTTACCTAAAGTAGAAGATAAGCTAACCCCAGGAACATTATCCATGCTGAAGGACAGCATCTGAATAATTTTTAAAAGCATAAAGAGCTCCTTCAGTCTATCAGAGCTCCTCTCCAGTGAATGGAACTTCATACTTTCTCTTCTCTCAGTCTCGAATGCCTTCTCAAAGAATCACTCCCAATCACTACCTTCTCTTCTCAGTTGATTACTGTATATCCATCCTTCAAGATTCAGCTCAAATTATAGCTCAAGCACTACCCTCCTGATAAAGACCTTGGCATGTTTTTTGCCATCAAGCTTTCTCCTCTAAACTTTCATGGTACCAGATCTTTATTACAGCACTAAACA
Source organism: Marmota flaviventris (assembly GCF_047511675.1). NCBI lineage: Eukaryota > Metazoa > Chordata > Mammalia > Rodentia > Sciuridae > Marmota > Marmota flaviventris. The sequence goes on along the minus strand of NC_092518.1, from coordinate 47,525,945 downwards.
TTATAATGAGAATTGCAGTCTTATTTCTTTGCAGGCCTTCATCTTTTATTTCCCCAGAGGGCCAACACACACTCTTTTTAAACAAAATCATTTTATTGTTTACTTTCTCAAAATTCTGTTAAATATTCAAATATTTTTTCCAGATTTAGTGAGGTATAATTGATAAAAATTGCATACACTTAAGGTATAAAATATGATGTTTTAATATGTACATGCAATGTGAAATGATTACCAGTGAGTCTTTATATTAACTTAGTTTGTGAACTCTTCTAGCTAGAGCTTATGTTTTATCTATAGCCCTGAAACTACAGGTTTCTAATGGAGAGGGTGTTTAGTGAGTCTTTGTTCATTTTTTCAGCATGGGATACATTAGTGAAAAGAACAACGTCCCTTATGGAGTTAATTTTAGTTAGGGGGAATGGACAATAAATAATATATGTCACAGAAAATAAGAGAGTGTAGGAGAGATGGGGGATACTTGAAAGAGCATTGCTCTTTTACATAGGTATCCTTGGGAAGATAATATTTGAACAGAGGCCTGAAAAAAAAAACAGAGAAAGTGAGCCATGTGGATATTACAGGGAAGAAGATTCCAAGCAGAAAGAATGGCAAGTACACAATTCCTGTAGATTGAATAGAGTAAGTGAATGGGGAGAGGGGAAAGAAGATGGGGTCAGAGAAAGAGCATGGACCAAATCATGCAGATTCTTGTATGCCAGGGTAAGGATGTTGGCTTTTAGTTTGAGTGAGATAGAAAAACATTGGAGGGATTTGTGTGGAAGAATGACTTAATATTACTTAGTTTAAAACAGAATCACTACTAATATAATAGAATGTATTGTTAGGAGCAAACATAGAAGAAGTGAGACTAGTTAAGAGGTTGCTATAATACTCTGGGAGAGAGATGATGGTAGCTTGGACCATGGGTGGTAGGCTGGGAGTAGTGAAAAGGTGTTGGATTTAGGATAGTGTCTGTTATTTGTTTGAGGTTAGAGATACAGCATTGGATGGTGCAATTATTACATATGGGTGTAACGATATTAATGTTTTGACCCTATCAACTGAAAGGATGAGTTTCAACTTACTGGAAAGGTAAAGGCTGAGAGAAGCAGGTTGGTACTAGAGATGGGAACCTTGAGTTGTACTTTGGCTAGGTTAAGTATAGGATAAGTTAGAATGAATGGATGGATGAATGGATGAAGGTAAGCAGTTTTCTAGTTGGCATACAACTAGAGTATGTCTACCTGAGTTTGGCATTTCCTAAAGTACCATTCATTACAAAACTACTCAAACAAAATCTATAACCATTACAAAAATCACTATAGCTTGGGATGTAGTCCAGTGGTAGAGTACCAAATTAGCATGTAAAAGGCCCGAGTTTGATCCCCAGTGTCATGAACATCACTGTGATTAATGGAATAAATAACAATTATCAGATATTAAAGCTTTATATGTGTACTCTCATCTAATCATTACCCAAATTCAAGAAAGTACAAAATTTCTGCATTTTTTAAATGATATAGCTGAATTTCAGAGAGACTGAGCATCATTGCAAGGAATAATACTGCACCAGTCCATCTCACTCTAAGCCCTTCATGTATTCTACTCCACCTTCTTGCCCATGAACTAGATCTGACCTATCCCAGTTACAGTATCTTTTTTCAGTTTTATAATTGGAGAAGTGAATATCCTGGAAAGGGAAAATAACTTACTTGAGGTCTGACTTTTGGCTGTGATGCAGACAGAAAGATATCATAATCCAGGAAAATATCTCCTCATTTAAAAATGTTTTATGAACACTGGAAAAGATGCCAGACAATGTAATGAAGGCATAAACTAGAAAATGTGTTCAGAAGTTAAGCTGATCCAGAAAACAGAGGTCTAACAGTTGCCATCTCAATTAAGCTTCCCTACTTGACTACTAGCTTAAAATCAACCTAGCATATAAAGACCCTTCTGAAGTGATATTGAAGTGCATTTCCATTTCTAAATGAAATCCACAGTTGAACTTCCTCTGACTTTTGATCTTCATCATGAAAGTTCTTATCATGACTTGGGAAAGGGGAGTGAGAATGTGAAAGGACTAGACACCAAAAGGTCACAGTTACATTAAACAAAAGAATCATTTTCTCTGAGTTTAGCCATGCCAAGACTCAACAGAAAATGCACAATCCCGTGTGACATCACCCTTCTTTACCCAGAATGACCACACTGTACATAAACCAAGCTAAACTGAGCCCACAACAGCTGATGCATGCTGGGAAGTCTCCCAAGGAAATCCCTTGGCAATGATGCAGAAGACTCCACTGACCTCTCCCTATATAGACCACAATGGGTCTATGGTTTATAAGGGCAGCTGTGGAAAGCATCATATTTTATATGGCATCAGAAACTGATGAATAATTCATATACTTCAGGTAGAGAGACAGTATAGTCTAGTGGTTAAGAAAGTATACTGAAGCCAGCTTGCCTGTGTTAAAATATGGACTCAGTTCTTCACAAGTTGCATAGACTTCAGCAAGTTATTCATTGACCAAATATTAAATGAGGTTCTAATATGGGCAAAGCTTCATTTTAGACACTTTGGATGCCTCATTGAACAAAATGGATCGAGATCCCTACTTTCATAAAGCCAGCATTCTATTGGGGGGCAGATAATAAACAATAAATGTACAAGGGAGAAATGAACAAGTAGAGCAAGGTAAGTATTCCTAAGAAAGCCAGGGGAAAGGGAGTTACTTAATTTCACTGCCTCAGTTTCCTCACTTGAAAATGAGCATAATAAATGATTTATAAATGTAAAGTTATCAGAACTGAGCTTGGCAAATAGAATATGCTTCAATAAATTTTAATTAATATTATTACTGTGCTATGATATCATTTTGCAAAAGAGTTTTTCATATCAAAATGCCATCAGTACCTTAGAAAATAATTCTTTAGTTCATCTTCCTTTTTGTGCAAACAGGTTATCAGTATCCGACCCCAGAGTTAAGCAGAGTTCAGGAATGGCTAAGAAGAGAGGTCAGTCAGGTAGGTGCCATTTGTGCAAAATATTCCTATTGTGTAGAGAATAAATCTAGAGACCATACTCTATACTTTATGAAATAAATAACCTATTTATGAAAAATATGTTTCTTCCCTCAATGAGTGAGACCTCATCATTCTTCCACATATCAATCTCCCTTCCCTTATTCCTTCATTTAACTAACTCTCCTCTTATTTTCTTATTAGTGCCCTCTGCCCAAGCTTGCTGCTTTCATTCAATGGATAGAAGAATTATAACAATAAACAGGTCAGAGTTTGTTTCAGGCATATGCTCAGGATCAAGACTTCATCAGTTTTATTTCATGGCTAAACAAGATTGGTAACTCTTTTGAAAAGTAAGGGGATTGTACTGCCCCTCTGCCAAATACATTAGGGGAGAAAGCTTAAGAAACATAAAGAAAAAATATTGAAAGGAAGCATAATGGGGAGTATTCATGCCAGAAGTTGTGTTATACAAGACATTAGTGATGTCAGTAAGGCAAGCATCTTACAACTTTCTTGACCTCTTCAACTTCATTCACTTATTGTGTATAAGTGTCTTTTAGGGTGAAGGAGGGAGAATGTGGGAGTATATGAAGAATACAGTATTAGAACCACCAAAGTAAGAAAAGCAATAAAGGATATAAGTGAGGCAAGGCAAGTAAGAGGTCCTTTAAAATTTTTAAAATTTTTTCATTAACACTATTCTATATTCAGGTTGCCTTTTAAAACTTCCACATATAAGTGGAAATATGCAGTTCTTGTCTTCCTGTGTCTGGCTTATTTCATTTAACACATTGTTCTCCAGCTCCATCCATCTTGCTGCAAATGACATGAATTTGTTCTTTATAGATGAGTAATATCCATTGTGTATATATGCCTTATTTTCTTTATTCATTCATCTGTTGATGGGCACAAAGGTTGATTTCATATCTCAGCTATAATTATAAGTGCCCACCATAAACTTTGGTGTTCAGGTATCTCTTTGGTATTTTCATTTCCTTTGGAGATATACTCAAAAGTGGGGTACATGGATCATATGAGAGTTGAAAGTGATTTTTCAAGGTATTAAGTGGGTAATTTCCCTGAAATGAGGGTCCTTCCATTTAAGATCACATTCTCTAGGAACTATCAATTGCTTTCTGAAGTATGCTACAGAGCATATCAAAAGTACATAGGTGCTCTTGCACTATTAAAAACCATCAGGGGACTGGCATTGTGGCTCAGCGGTAGAGTGTTTGCCTAGCATGCATGAGGCCCTGGGTTTGATCCTCAGCTCCACATCAAAATAAATACATAAAATAAAAGTATATATTTCTAAAACAACCATCAGGTCCTGGCTGGGACAAGTATTCTCTATGTGATCCTAAAATTCAGCCAAGATAGGCCGCGTGTGGCTCTTCTCTAATTATCCTCCTTTACTGGCTGCCTTTGAAAAAGCAAAGAATGCAAAAACATGACAGGATAAGTGAAAATGACGCTTCTCTGTGTTTGGAAAAAAAATTCAGGTCAGAAGAACAGAGCTTTCAGGTCAAGCTGCAAGAATTACAGTCACATGAAAACTAAACAATTCATGACAGATATTCAAAAGCACTAACACAAACAGACAAATAAGTCAGTCTTGCCCACTCAGAGGCCTTCCTTTTCCCTTTCATCTCCCCTTTCTTCACTTTACTCTAGTTTCTCTTACTTCAGCTTACCAGCCTCTTCTTTTCCAGGCTCCCTCCCTCTTTTCCCTATTTAATATCCCTTTTACAGCCTTGAAGAGGAAGTCTTATGTGTGTAGGGTCTAAATGAAGTATTTTCTTTAGGTCCAGGGCATGCTGTACTCACACTGCTCAGAAACCAGCAGGATCCTTGAGAAAATATGAAAAAGGTCAAACTCTCACCTTCACTTGGAAATATGCCCTCCAAAACCCAGCATTTATTCTTCCCTGGGACTCAAAGGGGAGGAAGTGGGGTATATTCTCTTTTCTTTTCACTTTCATAAAAAAGAGGAGGTGAAAGCCCCTACATTGGGGGGTGGTGACTAGTGGTTGGAGGGACAATCAAAGACATGTTTCTGGGGCTGGCAATACCTCTCATCCCAAGGATTAGAGGCCACAGCAATTTTGTAGCACTACTATAAATGCAGGACCTGGATTAAGGCCATTCGGGTGGGGACCTTTTTCTTTTTCTTCTCCCTCCCTTTTCATTCATGCAGGTATTAGAAGCACAGAAAATTAGAGGCCCGGCCAGCTGCCTGGAATTGGTTCTACCTTAAGATCAGCTACTGCACAAAGGTCAGCTGGATAGTGGGCAATAATGTTTATTTAAAAGTAGAAAGGACTAAATGAAAGCTTCATATATTACCAAGGCTGAACAATGAAAATATGAGCCTTCCAGAGGGCCATAGCTTATAGTCAAACATCCATGGACATTTTACCTAAAGCCAGGCATTTGGGGCATGAGGATTGCAATTGGGTGGTGCAAGTAGAGAAAAGGGAGCCAAGGTAATTGTGGCATCCAGAATTCCCACATCAGAGGAGCTTAGGGGAGAAAGCAGGTAGAAAATAAGGTAGGGAATGAGATTAAGATACTTGAGGTTGTATTTACATTGAGAGTATATTGTTTTACTTAACATTGTAGATTATAAATAATAATCTACTTAAAATATAGCTTTCAAAGATGCTTTCATTCATACTTGATGTAAGATTGACAAAATGTCAATTATTCACTTAAAAGAATGTTATCTACATTGTTTTTATGTGGTGTGGTTTTGGTTACTGATGGCAATTATGGAGAAGCCATATTCCATTTCCTAATCCATCCTTTGGTATGGACATAGAGCTGAATGGGGAAGGCAGGCCCTCCAAGGTAGCCAAATCATAATAGGAATAAGAATGCAAGTGGAAATGGCCAGAATACAAGTAGAAATAGTGGAAAGCGGCTACTCAGAAAGTAATGCTAGTGACATCCAAGCAAAGATAAATTTGAAAAGATAAGAAAACACACACACACACACACACACACAATGTAAATGAATTTCTAAATACCCTCCAGCGGTATCAAAAGACTCAAATGAAGCAACTATCATGTAGAAGATGATCATCCCAAGTGCTTCCTTGTATCCAAAAACATTTCCTTGGCTCCTATGCCTTTTTCTTCCCCTACCCCTCTATAAGCCTATGAACATATGTTAAATACCTAAACCTGAATTCCCACAACCTACTCTTTTGCTTGTAGGCACAATGGAAGAACTAACTATAATAAAACAAAACAAAAATTAAAACCCAATGCTCTATTGTTATATTGTATATTGTGTGCATGTATGTATGTGTAACAACAAATCCCATCAGTATGTACAGATATAATGCACCAATAAAAATGTGAGGGGAAAACCCAAATGCTCTTAAATAACTGAAAATAAGTGGAACCTGTTGTGATAATGAGATGGCTCTTTCACAGCCAGCTTGCTTCAGCTGGCCTCTCCTGGGCTGCCTCCTCAGCTTTCCCATTAGGATCTCTGAACATCGGGTAGCTATGCCAGCCACTTCTTCACTCCCTTCAGTGATCCTCCCCCTCCTCATGCTTCAGCAAAAGAAATCAAAGCTCTCTTCTGTCAAAGAGAATGCCAGCAGGAGGGAAGAAGGTTTTGTTGGAAGTAGACCAATCCCTGACTTCTTCTTCTTTCTTTCACACACAAACTATGACAAATACCTCTTGATTCTAGGGCTCAGATGAGAGGGGTTTCATAGATTTAAGAAAAACTAGTCTGGGTCCTGCAGAACAGGATTATACCCCAAACACTCTATATCCACCCTTCTCCAGGAATTTCTTCTCATTTGAGGTTTCTTATGCCTTTTTCTTCCCCTACCCCTCTATAAGCCTATGAACATACGTTAAACACATGTGACTGTGATTGAGATATACATATATACGGCACATAAATGTGTGCACACAATAAGAAAAAAACAATCTAAATTAGAAGCTCCTGGCACAGTATCAGTCCCAGTTCAGTTACCACAGACCTCACATAATCAACCTTTATCAAAGGTCAAAGATGTTGAGAGCCACAGCCGAAGGGGCCCCAGCAAACTTCCAGCTGCCAGCAATCCAGCTGCCGGCTGATGATTGGCTCACAGCGCCCCCAGCAACATCTAGCTGATTGGCTCCTCGGCCCCAGCAACATCTAGCTGATTGGCTCCTCTGCGGTGATGCTCATTGGACTGTTTCCCTGCCCTTTCAGACCACGGAGCTGCTCATTGGGGGACTTTTTGGCTCTGCCCACGTGACCCAGCCAATCGGCCTCAAGAGCAGGAGGATTGTGGGAGGTGGGAAGAAGCTTGGGTGGGAGAGAGAGGCTTGTGGAAAGCCGGTGGTGGCAGTTGAGGCTCTGAGGGTTTTTCCTGAGAGGCTGTTTTGTTTGGCGTGTGTGGTTCTAAAAATAAAGTTAGTTTCTTTTGACAAGTGGCTCCTGATTGTGCCCAGCCAGACTGCGGCATTTGGTGGCCCGTACAAAATGCTGGGGCCGCAACATCTAGCTGATTGGCTCCTCGGCCCCAGCAACATCTAGCTGATTGGCTCCTCTGCGGTGATGCTCATTGGACTGTTTCCCTGCCCTTTCAGACCACGGAGCTGCTCATTGGGGGACTTTTTGGCTGTGGCTCTCAGCAAAAGGGGACAAAAAGGAGAAATAGAAAAACAACTATACACAGCTTCAAAAATATTTACTACGTACTCAGGAAGAAGAAAATTACTATTGGCAAAATTTCATCAATCAAAAGAAGTTTTGCCATTGCAAATAGAGACCATTATTTAAGTACAATAATCAAACCCAGAAGGTCAAGGGTCGTTTGTTTTCTCTCATATGTAGAAGCTAGAGAGGAAAAAGGAAAAGAAAGGGGGGCAGGGATCTCATGAAAATCAAAGGGAGAACAGTAGAGGATAGGAAGGGGGGGTGGCAAGTGGAGAGGGAGGGGGAAGTGCTGGGGAATAGTATTGGTTAAATTATAATACTATGTGTATATACACATATGTAACAACACATTTCATCATTATATACATCTATAATGAACTAGTAAAATGTGAAAAATAAAAAATATAAATCTGTTATAAATACTTAAAAATTAAAATAAAAATGAAGTTTTTCCATTATAAGTTATTGATGATAAAAATGACTAACATTTTCACTGATAACTTATAAAGAACAATAGGTTGCTGGGTAGTCTGTAGTAGAAGAATATAAAATGTGGAGTTGAGAGATTTAGGCTATTAGGGGTGACCCTAAGCTAGTCACCTAATCTCTTTAGGCTTCAAGTCAAAATTTCTATGTATCTCTTATAGATCTCAGAGTGAATAAATGAAAACAAAACTGTGAGAGCCTTACAAAAATATAAATGTATGTTAAGAATAGAAAAAGTAGTAAGCATTTATAAGTTCTTTTTTTTTTCATTATTTGAGGTCTATCTGGCTTTCCGAGTCTTTTATGGGGTAAAATAATTTAGCAGCTAATTTCTCATAGCACATATTAATAGTAATAGCTAATTTACACTGAGCACTAGGTACTGTGTTTACATATGTTACCTCCTTTTCAACCTTTATAGTAGCCCTATTGGGTAGGTAAACTGAGTACTCAGAAAGGCTAAGTAACTTATCTAAGGATGTACAGATAAGAAGTTGCTATAGACTGAATATTTGTGTCCCCTCCCAATTCATATGTTGGAATCCTAATTCCCAAGGTGATGATATTAGGAAGTATAACATGTGGGAGAGGATTATGTCACAAGGGCAGAACCTTCATGAATGGAATTAATGACCTTATAAAAGATGTCACAGAGAGATCCCTTGCCCCTTCCCATAGGAGACCATGTTAGGAAATAGAGAAAAGATGCCTTTCTATGAACCAGGAAGTGGATGCTTACCAGCTAATGAAATCTGCTGGCATCTTCATTTTAGACTTTCCAGCCTCCAGAACTATGAGAAATAGACTTATGTTGCTTATAAGTCACCCAGTCTATGGACTTTGTTATAGCAGCCTGAAAAGACTAATTTAAGTGGAGAAGTTAGGAATTAAATTTGGCAGCCTGACTTTAGAGCCCACTATCTTACTCTATAAAATGGATTAGATTAAAAAGTTAAAGATGAATCAATTTGAAGAAACACTAGAGGGAGACAGCCAATCTCTTAGTCAATCAAGAACTAATTATTCAACATGCTGGTCCTGCAAATATCTTGCTTTTATACAATTTTCCTTTTTAAATATGACTATATGAAAGTAACATGTTTAACAAGAAGGTGACACAAATTGTCCCACTGTTCCTAACAGTTCTGATTAAGGAAGAGTCTGGAATTAATGGTACGCTGAGATTAGATGTATTTTAATCAACCAAGTTCTTCCTGTATACCTTTCCAGAGATAATAGAACTGGACAAACTAAATTTAAATTCTGTACAGAGAACAGGATCATGATTTTGTCACAGAGTGCAAAAGTTCAGTGAATGTAAAGCCCCAATTCTGCCTGAAAATTGAACTTCTTGCTCAGCACACAGCACATACTTATAATATAGTGGATGCTCAGGAAATATTTGTTGGATGGATTTTATTTCAAAGAGGATCATGCTAATATTCAACAGGTGGCTCAAATGTAAGAAATGGGAAAGCTAAAACAGGAGGGTACTACTTGTACTGAAATGAGCTAGGATAGTTATATCAATGTCTCTGATTTTTACAAGGTGTTCTAGGGCTTGAAGAATTGTAGGTTATCAGAAAAACTATTTAAAAATTCATTATAATAATTTACTATAGAACAAGATATTGCATCAAAGAAAGTATAAAAGTTCTAACATGTTATGATGCTTATTAACTGTTAAAATATATCGAAGGAAAAAACATTTCAAATTCTTGCACATTCTATACCAATATCTTGACTAAGTACGCAACCCAGTCCAAATTCATTTCCTTAACTCAAGTGCATTTGGGAGAAATAATGAGAAAAGCAGGAAGCAGTCTGAGACTCTGTGAGTATAATGATCTTGAACTCTGGACTGCCCTGTGAACTTTCTTTATTCATCTGCCTCCTGTTACAATCACACAGAGTTCTCAGAGAAATTTTCTTTCCAAATGGCTTTTTCAAGAAAATAATTTCCAAAGTGAAATAAAACGTATCTTACAATGGCAGATACCAGAGTCTCTAGTACAAGCTACATAGCCCAAATTCAGTTCTCAAAAGTTGTGGTGAGCACAGTGACTATTGTTAATAATACTGAATTGTTCATATGAACTTTGTTAAGAGAGCAGATCTTGAATGTTCTCAGTATTCACACAAAGAGAATGATAACTTTGTAAAGTGATGGATGTGTTAATTAGCTTTATTGGGAGAATCATTTCCTAGTATATAGATACATAAGAACATTACACTGTATACCATAAATACATTCAACTTTCATTTCTCAATTATAATTCAATAAATGTGAGGAGAAAATCAACATTACTGATTCATTCCCCCCGCCCCCGTCTCTCTCTCTGTCTTTACAGTGGTGGAGTCTGAACCCAGGCCCTTGTGTATGGGAGATAAGCACTCTAACATTGACCTATATCCCTTCCCCTCACCTTCTCCCTTAACCACCCGCACCCCAGCTTTCCAGGTTCTTTTTAGTAAGCTGCAATTTCTGGAACTCTGGCTATAACACTGGTTTCTGGAAGAAAAGGAAAGCCATAGGAAGAAGCTCAAAATCAGCTCTCAAAAGAGTGGATATTTTCCACTCAATGAGTAGTTATTTTTACTAGTCCTTTCATCAATTCTTCTAATTGGCTCCTCTCAGGCCACTTTTGCATAAATACTATGTTGCAATAGATCCAGCCATTCTCTCAGAATCCCTGCTGGCTCAACCTACTCATAGCCATTCCTTCCAGATGGCATTCTACATGAGCACTCACCTATGCAGCCAAGATCCCTTTGGCCAAATGCTAAACCTAAGACTATCAAAGCAGCATCATTCCATGCAGTAACAGCCTTAATTTTAGAGAAGACATAGTCTGGGGCCCAGGGCAAAAAGCTTGGAAAACACAGAATAAAGAATCATATCAGGGAAGAAATGCTGCTCTAGATATAAGCTCACTACCCATTAGATAGGTTCATATTTAATTAAGTGTGTTTGATAACTTTAGTGGGGTGTTAACTAGTTGAAAGGCCTTTGGGTGGACAGGAAAGGACAGATGTTGAACTTTTACCCTTCCACTTATTAGCTGTATGACCTTGGGTATGATATTCATGTGTTCTGTGTTTCAGTTTTCTCACTGGAAAAAGTAATAGGAAGATTTTAGCTGATAGAACTGTCATATATTTTAAATGATATATTTCAAACAAAGTTCTTAGAACCTTGTTTGACACAAGGTAAATACTCAGTATGTGATATTATTATTATGGAAATGTCATATTTGGACCCTGATAACCATTTCATTTTACCAGGGGTGTATTTATTATACTGAAAGATAGTTTACTACATAATGACTACCCATCTGTCTTGAGGACACTTCTAGTTTGATTATTCAGTCTCTGAGAATGTTAAAGTCCACCCCTATCACTCATTAATCGGGCATAGAACCACTCTAAAATGTACAGGGAATAAAGATTCCTTTGATTATGTCTTCCAACATGTTAAAGAACCTTTATTTATTGACTCCCAAACCTAGATCCACTAACAAAAATTCTCAGCAATATGTGCCTTTTCAGATTTGTCTATTTTAATCTTCAGAATAAGAAAAATCAATAGTTGACAATTTTTAATGGATTCACTTGAAAATGAAATAATTTAAAGAGAAAAATACAACATTACCATGAATGGAAGACAGAATTCATTTATGCATATTATTATATATTCAAAGAAATCCATAACCCTTCAAAATTTTAAAACTTTACCAGAAAAGAACGAGCTACAAAATCTCTTCATTTTATAGGTGAAAAGAACTGAATTATGGAGAAAAGACCACACACAAATAAGCCATGTCACTGAGTAAAAAATAAAACTAAAAGCCAAGGCTCTTAAAGACAAATTTAGTATTCTTTATACCATACTACCTATGGTTTGTGTAAAATTTTAATTATTCTCCCCACCACTCGACATATTCCTCCCTTTTATCTCAGGCAACCCTGGAAAAGAAGTGATTTCTAGAACTACAGACCAAAATTTTTCTTAGTCCCTGATTCTGCTTCCATAGCAGATAGGCAAACTGATGTACAGGAAAATAATTTGCTTTATCCCACACACATTACATAGAATTATATCTATGCCCATATCAAATATAAAGGAAATCATTGTACTTTTTTTTGCTTGCCAAAATTTTATTTCATATTAATCATTGTACTTTTTGCTTATCTTGACAGAGATAGTCATAACTCAAAGTTTACTGTCTTTCCTGCTGAATCACAGAGATCTACAAATCAAAGTTACAAAAAGGTCTTAGAGTTTATGTAATTGCAAATACGCTTTATTTAGTAAATTAAACTGAGTTTTCAAAGGGGCAAGCACTTGGGCAAGGTCATACAATAAATTCATGGTAGAGCAAGAAAAGTCACAGCTCAATATTTTTCTCCTTATTATATTTTAGTCCTTCCAAAGGCCTGGAAATATCACAGTTTATAATTTTATATTTGTGGTTATTAGGTTAATTTGGTTTATTTCTTTGCTATATTGAAATGTCTCGAGGCTCAAACATGGCCTTCTGTATCTACATACAATATTTCCTATGGTCAACTCAATCCAGGCTCTTGGCTTGATAAACCATCTTAATGATAACTCTTAATGTATACATCTATCCTGGCACTCTTCCCTGAACATCAGATTTGCATACACACCTAACCATTTGATACCTCGATGTGGATGTTTAATTAGCATCTCTAATTTAGCATGTTCGAAGTAGAAGCATTGTTTTACTCCCCAAACCTTATCTTTCCTGAGTTTTGCCTATCTCAATTAATGGCACCATCATTCTGCCAGTTGCACTCTAAAAACTGTAGAGTCTTTGATTCTCCTTTTCCCTTCCTGCCATATTCAGCTAATCATGAAATGTCAGTTCTATCACCCAAACATATTCTGTATCTGATCACTTCCATCTCTACTGCTAACAGGTTACTCATCTCTCACCTATAACAGAATCCTAATTGGTCTTCCTGGTTCCTCTACATTCCATTCTCTGTGGAGCATCCAGGGTGATTTTTAAAAACACAAATCAGATTATATCATCCTCTTGCTTAATATTTTCCAGTAATTCCAATTATAATTAGAATAAAATTAAAACTTTTAACCGTGGCTTATAAAGTCCAAAGTGACTAACAAGATCTAACTCTCAAACTTTACTTCCTGGTAATATGTTCCTCATTCACTATGCTCAAGCCACATGGGCCTTTGGCTGTTTTCCAAATACCCCTTTCATTCCTACCCCATGGCTTTTGTGTTTGCTATTCCTTCTTGGAATGTACTCATCCCAGTTTTGCATAGCGATCATAGCTAAGGTATTGCCATTATTTTTAACCTTCCATCCTTGTGTGTGTATGTGTGTGTGTGTGTGTGTGTGTGTGTGTGTGTTCTATAGCACTTACTAATGTATGAAAATTGTTTTTCATCTTTCTTTCCATGCACTAGACAAACTCTATAAGGGAAAAAGGATTTTTATTTGCTATATACCTAGCACTTATAACAGTGCCTATCACAGAGTAGACACAATAAATAATCCCTGAATAAATTAATCAGGAAAAAACAAAAGTTGCAGTGCCCCAAGAATACTCAAAGCCTGAAATTTATATCACTGTTGGGACATGAGATGACTTTGGTTGGTATACAGATGAATTATTTTTTTATTTAATGATCATGCATTTATACCAATATACACCACAAAATATTACTAGCATTTCTAATCTGTAAGTATATGATGTAGATATAGATATCACTGCTAAGAATAAAACTAAGTAAAAATACAGTAGAATTTATAAATAAAATTTTTAAGAAACTAAAAGTATAAGTGGTATATGGATCTCTTAAAAGTCATCAAGGTGGACTGGGGCTATAGCTCAGTGGCAGAGCACTTGCCTAGTGTGTGTGAGGCACTGGGTTTGATCCTTAGCACCACATAAAAATGAAACAAATAAAATAAAGGCATGCTGTTCATCTACAACTACAATTTTTTTTTAAAAAAAGTAATCAAGGTGGTATATGTATCACTAAAGTCTTGAAAATGTTACTCAAAATCCAATTATATAGGTAAAAACTGATTATTGTCACAAGAGTTATAAAAAATACTAGGAAAAACTGAACAAGGGGTGAAAGATCTCTATGAGAAAAATTACAGAACATTGAAAAAAGAAATTGAAGAACCCCTTCTTGGACTATTCCCAAAAGACCTAAAAAGAGCATACTACAGGGATACAGCGTCATCAATGTTCATAGCAGCACAATTCACAATAGCTAGACTGTGGAACCAACCTAGATGCCCTTCAATAGATGAATGGATAAAAAATGTAGCATATATATATATATATATATATATATATATATATATATACACACACACACAATGGAATATTACTCAGCACTAAAAAATAACAAAATCATGGCATTTGCAGGGAAATGGATGGCATTAGAGCAGATTATGCTAAGTGAAGTCAGCCAATCCCTAAAAAACAAATGCCAAATGTCTTCTTTGATATAAGGGGGGCAACTCAAAACAGAGCAGGGAGGAAGAGGATGAGAAGAAGATTACCATCAAACAGGGACGAGAGGTGGGAGGGAATGGGAGAGAGAAGGGGAATTGCACGGAAGATGGAAGGAGACCCACATTGTTATACAAAATTACATATAAGAGGATGTGAGGCGAAGGGGAGAAAAAAATAAGAGAGAGAGAGAGAAATGAGTTAAGGTAGATGGGGTAGAGGGAGGGGAGGGGAGGGGAGGGGAGGGAGGGGGATAGGAAGGGGATAGGAAGGGCAGCAGAATACAACAGACACTAGTATGGCAGTATGTATAAATGTGGCTGTATAACCAATGTGATCCTGCAATCTGTACATGTGGGAATAATAAGAATTCATACCCCATTTGAAACAAAAATATGATATATGATATGTCAAGATCAATGTAATGTTTTGAGCAACTAATAAATTTCTGATGTTAAAAAAAAGGAAAAAAAAGATATTGAAGAAGACAGTAGCAGATGGAAAGAACTCCCATGTACATTTTTTTGGCAGAATTAGTATTGTTAAAATAGTCAACGTACCAAAAGGGATGTGCAGATTCAAAGAAAGCCCCACATTTTATTTATTCATTCATCTATTGAAGGGCACCTAGTTGGCTCCATAGCTTAGCTATTGTGAACTGAGCTGCTATAAACATTAATGTGGCTGTGTCACTGTAGTATGCTGTTTTATATCCTTTGGGTATATACTGAGGAGTGGGATAGCCGGGTCAAATGGTGGTTCCATTCCTAGTTTTTTTGAGGAATTTCCATACTGCTTTCCAGAGTGGTGGTACCAATTTGCAGTCCCACCAGCAATGTATGAATGTATCCTTTCTCCCATATCCTTATCAACATTTATTTTTATCTCACTCCAGTCAGAATGACAATTATCAAGAATGCCAGTTACTCTGACAGAGGATTAATATGTAGAATAAAGAAACAAAAGAAAAAGCTCAATCCCCCCCCCCAAAATCATTCAACAAATGGGAAAATAGAAGAGTTACAAATGGCCAACAATTATGTGAAATTTTTTTTCATATTTATCTATCAGGGAAATGCAAATCAAAACTACCCTGAGGCCACCTTGTGCAGAGCCTGAACTGAATCCTGCATGCCCCACCTCACATGGAGCCTGGATGGGAACCACCAGCCTGTGCTGAGCCAGTAACCATTGTGCCCATATGGTTAGGAATACTGCACTGGGGTTCCCTATCCACCAACGTGTGGCTGCACCCAAACCACTTCCATCTTGGAACACTGTAGCCACTGCCATAACCTTTCTGACTGTGGTAATCTCCACTGTGGGACAACAGACAGGGCCAAGAGGCAGCTGCCCATTGCAGCATCATATGCCACAGTGTGCCATCACCAAACAGGCCATCCAACACAAGAAACAGTTCAAAAAATTGACAAAATAAAAAGGTGGTTCTTTGAAAAAATAAATGTAATTGACAAACCCTTAGCCACCCTAACAAAGAGTGAGAAAACTCAAATTACTAAAATTTGTGATGGAAAAGGGAATATCAAGACAAGACACATTTGAAATACAGAAGACAATTAGAAACTATTCTGAAAATTTATACTCCAGTAAAATAGAAAACCTTGAAGACACCAACAAATTTCTAGAGGCATATAATCTACCCAAACTGAACTAGGAGTACATACACAATTTAAACAGATCAATTTCAAGCAAGGAAGTAGAAGACGCCATCAAAAGCCTACCAACAAAGAAAAGTTCAGGACCAGGTGGATTCAGAGCTGAGTTCTACAAGACCTTCAAAGAAGAACTAATACAAATACTCCTCAAATTATTCCATGAAATAGAAAAATGAGGTAACCCTTCTAAACTCATTCTATGAGGCTAGTATCACCCTGATACCAAAACCCAGACAGAGACTCATCAAGGAAAGAAAATTTCAGATCGATATCTGTGATGAACATAGATGCAAAAATTCTCAATAAAGTTCTGGCAAATCACAATACAAAAACAAATTTAAAAATAGTGCACCATGATCAAGTGGGGCTCATCCCAGGGATGCAAGGTTAGTTCAACATACAGAAATCAATAAACGTAATTCATCACATCAATGCACTCAAAGATAAGAATCACAATTATATCAATTGATGCAGAGAAAGCATTTGACAAAATACAGCACCATTTCATGTTTAAAACACTAGAAAAACTAGGGATATTAGGAACATACCTCAACATTGTAAAAGCTATCTATGCTAAACCCCAGGCCAACATCATTCTAAGTGGGGAAAAATTGGAAGCATTCCCTCTAAAAACTGGAACAAGGCAGGGATGTCCTCTTTCACCACTTCTATTCAACATGGTTCTTGAAATTCTAAAGCCAGAGCAATTAGACAGATGAAAGAAATTAAATGGATATAATTAAGAAAAGAAGAACTCAAAAGTATCATTATTTGCCAATGACATGATTCTATACTTACAGGATCCAAAAAATTCCACCAGAAAACTTTAGAATTAATAAATGAATTCATCAAAGTAGCAGAATATAAAATCAATACCCATAAATCAAATGCATTTCTATACATCAGGGATGTATACTTTCAGGGATATGAAAGAGAAATTAGGAAAACTACCCCATTCACAATAGCCTCAAAAAAATAAAATACTTGGGAATCAACTTAACAAAAGCAGTGAAAGACTTCTACAATGAAAATTACAGAACACTAAAGAAAGACATTGAAGAAGACCTTAAAAGATGGAAAGATCTCCCACGCTCCTGAATACGCAGAATTAATATTATCAAAATGGCCATACTACCCAAAGCAATATACAGATTCAATGAGATTCCAATTAAAATTCCAAGACCATTCCTTGTAGATATAGAAAAAAAAGCAATCATAAAATTCATTTGGAAAACTAAGAGACCTAGAATAGCCAAAGCAATACTTAGCAAGAAGAGTGAATCAGGAGGCATTAGAATACCAGGTCTTAAACTATACTACAAAACTACACTAACAAAACAGCATGGTTTTGGCACCAAAATAGACATATAGACCAATGGTATAGAATATAAAACACAGAGACAAAGACCCACATAAATACAGTAATCTCACACTAGACAAAGGTGCCAAAAACACACCTGGAGAAAAGATAGCCTCTTCAACAAATGGTGCTGGGAATACTGGAAATCCATATATAGCAAAATAAAACTAAACCCCTATCTCTTACCATGCAGAAAACTCAAGTGGATCAAGGACCCAGGAATTAGACCAGAGACCCTATGCCTAATAGAAATCCACTTGAATCAAATGTATGAAATATGATATGTCAAGAACTATGTAATGTTTTGAACAACCAATAATAAAATTTTTTTTAAAAAGAATGATTTATAAAAAAAATGTAGGCTCAAATCTTTATCATGTCACATTAGGCCCCTCCTTCCTTAACAAGACGTCTAAAGTGCAAGAAATAAAATCAAGAATCAATAAATGAAATGGATTCAAACTAAAAAGCTTCTTCTCAGCAAAAGAAAAAATGAATGAAGTGAACAGAGAACCTACATTTTGGGAACAAATTTTTGCCATGTGCATGTCAGATAGATCACTAATCTCCAGGATATATAAAGAACTCAAAAAACTTAACACCAAAAACAAACAACCCAATGAATAAATGGGCTAAGGAGCTGAACAGACACTTCTCAGAAGAAGATATACAATCAATCAACAAATATATGAAAAACTGTTCATCGTCTCTAGCAATTAGAGAAATGCAAATCAACACTACTCTAAGATATCATCTCACTCCAGCCAAAATGGCAGTTATCAAGAATACAAACAACAATAAGTGTGGGTGAGGATGTGGGGGAAAAGGCACACTCATATATTGCTGGTGGGACTGCAAATTGGTGAAGCCAATCTGGAAAGCCGTATGGAGATTCCTTAGAAAACTGGGAATGGAACCACCATTGGATCCAGCTATCCTACTCCCTGTTCTATATACAAAGGACTTAAAAACAGCATACTACAGTGACACATAAATGTTTATAGCAGCATAACTCATGATAGTCAAACTGTGGAACCAACCTAGATGCCTGTCAATCGATTAATGGATAAAGAAACTATGACATATATACACAATGGAGTATTACTCAGCAAGAAAGGAGAATAAAATTATGTCATTTGCAGGTAAATGGATGGAGTTAGACATGCTAAGCTAAGTAAACCAATCCCCCCAAACCAAAGGCTGAATGTTTTATCTGATGAAGTGGATGCTAATTCCTAATGGGAGGGGGGAATGGGATGAGTGTAGGAACTTTGAATGGGGCAAGGGGGTGTGAGGATAGGAAAGATGGTGGAATGAAATGGACATCATTACCCTAGGTACATGTATGATTGCATGAATGGTGTGACCCTACTTTGGGTACAACCAGAGAAGTCAAAAATTGTGCTGTATTTGTGTACAAAGAATCAAAGAGCATTCTGCTGTCATGTATACTGATTAGAATAAATAAATAAATTTTTAAAAACTACACTCTGAGATTCCATTTCACCTAATTCAGAATGGCAATCATCAAGAACACACATACTGATAAACCTTGGTGAGTAGGTGGGGAAAAAGAATTCTTATATAATATTGGTGGGAACATAAATCAGTATAGTCACTATGGAAATCATAATGGAGGTCCCTCAAATAACTAGAAATAAAACTACCATAAGATCCAGCTATATCAACTCCTCAGTATTTTTCTGAAATAAACTCAGCATTCATTAGAGAAACATATATACTTATGTTTATCATAACATGATTCATATATACATTGTTTGGAGAATGTCACCAACACACACTCAACTGCCAATCCTGCCTAGTTATCACCCTATTGTTCACCAAAAGATGAGTAGATGAAGAAAATGTGGTATTTATACACAATGCAATATTATTCAGTTATATACATCAAGAAAATTATGCAATTTATGGGAAAATGAATGGAATTGGATATCACATTAAGTGAAGTAAGCCATACTCAGAAACATAAGTATCATGTTTTCTCTCATATGTGGATGCTGTGTGTTTGTGTCAGGGGAAGAATACCATAAATATAACAGAGAGTCAATAGATGCTGTGAATTTAGAAGAGTAAAAGAATGGGATTTTGGAAGGGGAAGTGAGGATAAGGGGAAGATTTGAGGAATGAAACTGATCAAATTATGTTATAGGAATGTAAGAATATGCCACAATGATACCCACTATTCTGTCAAATTAATATGCATCAATAAAAGATTCTGATTTCTGTTTCTTTGGAAATATACAGTAGTGGGATTGCTGGATTCTATTTCTGATTTTTTCAGGAAACTCCACATGGCTTTCAATAATGGCAATGTGATCAGCACTTGTTACCTTTAGTTTTCTGGTAATGATCATGCTTTCCATTTTAAGTGATCTCTCATTATGGTTTTGATTTGTGTTTACCTGATGATTTGTGATTTGGGGCATTTTCTCAGTTTAGTCCAAATTCTTTTTGGAATACATCAAAGCAATGGACAGGAGATCATTTTACACATTCTAGAAAACTATTCTTATGGCATTGTATCATAGTTTAATTGTCATTTTTCTTTTACAATGGTATATAAAATAACAGTTCATCTTAATAATGTATGCTAACTTAGATTTAAGGAAATAGAGTAGTAACTCCTCATGAGGTTTTTGTGGAAATATGAGTTCATGCCCATTAGCTCTGTGCCTAGCGTGTATAAGAATTAAATAAGCATTAGCTAATATTTTTCAAAGGTACCACTTTTAACTGCTTGCAAAATACGAGACGTTTACATAAACTAAAATAATTCATATTATTATATCTACTTGATACATGAGAAAACCCTACCATACAGAGATTAAATTACTTTTTAAAGTCATAGTTAGTAAATGGATAAGAAGCATTTGAACACAGGTACAATTTCTCATACTCTAAAACACGTTTTTCCCTTTTTACTAGGCCTCTTTTACATAAACCTGTATTGGTTTGAGAATGAAAACAGTTTCTAAGGGGAAGCCAGTTGGAACCATTGTACTTCAAGTACATATTGACTGTCTAACAATGTCCTTGCAGATAATTTGCACAGAGGGTAACAGGATGTGAGCTTGACGAATCACATTGGAGCTCAGGAGCAAGTTGAGAAATGGATTTGCATGCATAAAATAAATATTACTAACCTGTGTGATAGTGTGAATGAAATCACCAGTATGGGGTTTCAAAATAGCTTCATCAAAGCCTTCTTTTGTCTCCAGACCTAGAGAGTGGAGGCCACAGCATTTACTATGATCTAGGTACAGGTTTTCAATCTATCTTTTCCTTTTTCTCATTTATTAAATATTTATTCAGAAACCAGTATGTATTTGGCATTGTTCTAGGGGCTAGAGATACAACAGAAAACAAATTGTCTCTCCATGGAAGTTAATATACTAGTGAAGTTATGCAAATTAAAACATGATAAAATACAGGTTGCTGCTAAATTCTAAAAACAAATAGAAAGGGGAATGGGGAGAGGATGGGATTTTAGATAGGAGAGCCAACTCAAAGAATTTAATTTCCCTCATGTGAGTTTTTGTTTGGAGAATGTCACCAACACACACTCAAATGCCAATCCTAAGACAAAGGTTGATTTTTTGATGTAGCTATTGTTCTATATCTGTAATAAGTTTCCAATGCATTTAATTATTTCCTTTCCACTGCTATGACATTAGGTTAACCTAAAATTATCTCTTAGCAAAGTAATTATGAAGACCTCCAAAAGGTCTCCCTCCAGTCTTTTTAAAAAATGTCTTTATTAGTGGATAATACTTATACATAATCATGGGGTTCATTTTGACATATCCATACTTGCATATAATTTGTTCCATTTCAATCCCCAGTACTTTCTCTTTCCCTCCCCATCTCCCTCCCCCTGATCCCCTTCCTCTATCCTATTGGTCTTTATTTTACTTAGTTAATTTTAAGTGGTACATTATGAATATATATAAAAGTGGAATTCATTGTGACATATTCAAACATGCACATATAATCAATTGGTCAATTTCATTTTGCAGTTTCTTCCCTTTCCCATCCTTCCTCCTTCCTCCACAAATCACACTCTCTACTTCAATACTTTCCCTTCTATTTTCATTGAATATTCCCCCTTTTTAAAAAAATTGCTTATTTTTCTCTAACTTCCACATATGGGAAAAACAATCTGACCCTTGACGTTCTGAGTCTGGCTTATTTCACTTAGCATGATGTTCTCCAGTTACATCCATTTACCAGAAAATGACATAATTTCATTTTTCTTTGTGGATGAGAAAAAACTCAATTGTGTATATCTATCACATTTTCCTTTTCCATTCATCTTTTGATGAGCACCTGGGGTTGGTTTCATAACATGACTATTGTGAATTACCCTGCTATAAGCATTGGTATGCATGTATCACTATAGTATGCATATTTTAATTATTTTGGGTAAATATCAAGAAACGGGGAAGCTGGGTCATATGGTGGTTACATTGCTTGTCTTTTTAAAAATTTTTTTTAGTTGTCAATGGACCTTTATTTTATTATTGATGTGTGCTGCTGAGAATTGAACCCAGTGCCTCACTGTCTTTTTTTTTAAAATGTCTTTATTAGTGGATAATATTTTGCTCTAATTCAGTCCCCTTTACTACCCCTTCCCATCCCCTCCTCTATCTCCCTGTTCCTTTCCCTCTACTCAACAGTTTCTCTGCTATTTATTTATATGTTTTTCAATATCAGTATCTTGCGGATATACATGATGATGAGATTCATTGTGGTATATTCATATACATACACAGGAAAGGTAGGTCAGATTTATTCCCTTATCCAATCACTCTTCCCTCCCCTCAATCCATTTCCTTTACTCAACTGATTTTTCTTTTATGTTGATGGAATCCCCCCCCCCTTTGCTTTTTTTTCCCACTTATTTTGGACTAGCTTCCACATATCAGTGAAAACATTTGACTTTTGGGGACGTGCTTATTTCATTGAACACAATAGTCTCCAGTTGCATTAATTTTCTGGCTAATGCCACAATTTCATTGTTATTTCTGGCTGAGTAATATTCCATTGTGTATATATACCACATTTTCTTTATCCATTCATCTGTTAAAGGGTGCCTACTATGGTTTCATATATTGGCTATTGTAAATTGTGTTGCTATAAATATTGATGTGCCTGTATGCCTATAGTATGCTGACTTTAGATCTTTTGGACATATGGTGATTCTATGTCTAGTTTTTTGAGAACTCTCGATATTGCTTTCCAGAGTGGTTTCACCAATGATGTATTAGTGTACCCTTTCCAGCAAATCCTCTCCTATGCTTATTAGTATTTGTATTCTTGATAACTGTCATTCTGATTGAAATGATGTGAAATCTCAATATAGTTTTGATTTTCCCTGATTGCTAGAGATATTGAAAATTTTTCATATATTTGTTGGCCATTTATATTTCTTCTTTTGAGAAGTGCCTGTTTAGTTCTCTTGCCTACTTATTTTTGGGTTATTTGTAGGGGGCTGGTGTTAAGTTTTTTTTGGTTCTTTATATATTCTGGACATTAATGCCTTATCCCAGGAACAGGTACAAAATATCTTCTCCCATTCTGTAGGCCTTTCTCTTCACAATCTTAATAATTTCCTTTGCAGCACAGAAGCTTTTTAAACTGATGCCATCCTACTTATTGTTTTGTTTCATTTCTTGCATGTTAAAAGTGTTATTAAGAAAAACAGTACCTGTGCCAACATGTTGGCATGTTGGGACTACATATTCTTCTACCAGTTGCAGAGTTTCTGGTCTAATTCTGAGGTCTTTGTTCCACTTTGATTTAGCTTTTATGCATAGTGAGAGATAGGGATCTAGTTTCATTCTTCTACATATGGCTATCCAGTTTTCCCAGCACCATTTGTTAAAAAGTCTATCTTTTCTCCAACAAATGTTTTTGGCATCTTTGTCTATTTTTATTTGGATTTGTCTGTTTGTCTTGTATTCTGTTCCATTGATTCATATCTGTTTTGGTGCCAATACCATGCTGTTTTTATTACAATAGCTCTGTAATATAATTTGAGGTCTGGTATTGTGATGTCTCCAGCATTTCTCTTTTTGCTCGAGATTGCCTCACATAGGTTTCTATTCACTATTTGGTTTTAAACTGCATGATTTGCTTCAAGGACACTGCTGTTTCTGTCATGTTTTATTTTTTCCTGTGTTTTTTTTTTTTTTGCCAGTTGTTTTAAAGGGGGGGTTGTGCTTTTCCTTTCCCTCTTTCTCTTGCTCCTGGCCTCTTTTCCACCCAGGTCTGGGTTTGGGGTTAGGAAACTGCTTTGTTTTCTACTCTGGTAACCAATCTTCAAGTCTCTCCCGGTCTCAGATTTTGTAGTAATGGGTCTTAGAACATTTTTTTTTGTCACCCACCTCTCAGATAACTTTTTCCTTTACTGCCTTCTTTTGGAATTATGGGAGATCAGGAATTTCTCCCTAGCTCCATTCTACCACCTATTCACATTGATATTCCACATCATATTGCTACTTGTATAAGGCAGTGTAATAGTGTTTAGACACCAAGGTTATTCATAAGGTAAATCTGCTTTAACTGTACTATCTGTTACTTAAGGCAAATTTATGTTATAAAATAAAAACTTGTATTGTGCCAGGATTACAAAAATAAATACTTTAATAGAGATATGAGAACAAAAAAAAATTGTCTGATAAGATTTCATCTCACTCCTGTCAGAATGGCAATCATCAAGAATGCAGGCAACAATAAATGTTGGAGAGAATGTGGTGAAAAAGGTACACTCATACATTGCTGGTGGGACTGCAAATTAGTGCAACCACTATGGAAAGCAATATGGAGATCCCTTAGAAAACTTTGAATGGAACCATCATTTGACACAGCTATCGCCCTCCTTGGTTTATACCCAAAGGACTTAAAATCAGCATACTATAGTGATGCAGCCACATCAATGTTTATAGCAGCTCAATTCACAATAATTAGACTATGGAACCAACCTAGGTGTCCCTCAATAGATGAGTGGATAAAGAAAATGTGGTATATATATATATATTCAATGGAATATTACTCCGCTTTAAAGAACAGTAAAATTATGGCATTTGCCAGTAAATGGTTGGAATTGGAGAATATCATGCTAAACGAAATAAGCCAATCCCACAAAACCAAAAGCCAAATGTTTTGTCTAATATGCAGATGCTAATTCATAATAAGGCAGGGGGGCACTAGGGAAGAAAAGCATTACTTTGGATTAGGTAGAGGAAAGTGAAGGGAGGGGAGGGGAGGGGAGGGAAGGGGAGGGGATGTGGGGATAGGAAAGATAGTAGAATGAAACAGACATTATTACTGTATGTATATATGTGACTACATGTCCAATATGATTCTGCAACATGTACTCTCTGAAAAATGAGAATTTATATCCCATCTATGTATAATATATCAAAGTGCATAAATGCATTCTACTGTCATGTATAACTAATTAAAACAAATTAAAAATTTTTGAAAAAAGAATTCAAAGCAGTGATCTTAAGGAAGCTCTATGAGATAAAAGGAATTATAAACAATTGAAAAAAGTCAGAAAAACAATTCATAATCTGCCTGAGAAATTCAACAAGGACATAGATACCACAAGTTAAACAGAAATAATAAAGTGGAAGACTTCACTGATTTGAAAAATTACAATCAACAGCAAACTAGATCAAATAGGAGAAATAATTTCTGAAATTGAAGACAGGTCTTTTGTAATAACAGAGAGGAAAAAAGGTAAAGAAAAATATTCATGTCCTACAATTAAGTGAACAGATATTTGCATTATGAGAGTTATAGAGGGAGAAGAGATGGAGGAAAGGCACAGAAAGCATATTTATTAACATACTGGTTGAAAATATCTGACATCTTGGGAAAGATATGGACATCAAGATCATTGAAGCATAAAGCACCCCAGTCAAATTCAACCCAGAGCAGTCTTCTCCAAAGCACATTATAATTAAGCCATCAAAAGTCAAAGACAAAGAGAGAATTATAAAAGCAGCAAAAGAGTTAAGTCATATAAGAGGGAATCCCTATTTGACTGTCAGTAGCACAAACATTGTAGGCTGGGGGAGAATGGACTGTGATATTTCAAGTGCCAAAGGAAAAAAAAAAAAAAAAAACTACCGCTCTATAAAGAAGTATGGAGAGTCCTCAAAAATTAGAAATGGAACCACCATGTAACTTCACTATCTACTCCTTAGAATTTATCCAAAGAACTAAAACCAGCATACTATTGTGATACAGGCATACCAATGTTTTTGGCAGCATAATCCACAATAACCAAGTTATGGGACTAGCCTAGGGTCCATCAATAGATAAGTGGAGAAAGAATATATATATATATATATATATATATATATATATATATATATATATATATATATATATATATAAATACACACACACACACAATGGAATATTATGTCATTTGCTGATAAATAGATGGAACTGGACAGCATTATGCTAAGTGAAATAAGTCAGACTCAGCAAGTCAAGGGCTGAATGTTTTCTCTCACTTGTAAAAGCTATAAAGAGAAAAGAAATAACAAAGGGAGATCTTATAAAGATAGAAGAAAGATGAGTAGAGTAGAAGGGTATGAAGGGGTAGTAAGAAGGGGAGAGAAAGGGAAAGAACTGGGGAATGAAATTGACCAAATTATGCTATATGAGTGTATTAATATATCATAATGCATTACAATTTCATATGTAATATAATGCACCAAATAAATGAGAAAACATATAAATAAATAAATAGAAGGAAGACCAATAGAGTAGAGGAAAGGAATCATAGGGAGATAGAGATAAAGATGAAGTACAATAGACTAAAATGGAAAAAAATATGCATTTATGAATATGTCAAAATGAGCCCCATTATTATGTATAATTATAATGCACTAATTTTTCAAAACTAACAATAATATCATACCCAACAAAGATATTCCTCAAGACTTAAAAGGGAAAAAAGTCTTCCTCAGGCAAGCAAAAGCTCAGGGCATTAATCATCAAGAGACTGGACTTACAGAAGATGCTTAAGAGAATACTTCAACCAAAAGAAAAAAGGATAACAGTTCCATATCATGGAAATATGAAATTATAAAACTCAGTGGTAAACTCATATTTAAATTTAGAATGATCCACTTTTGTAATGGTGGCATAAAATAGTATGAAGAGAGGAAAAAAATCCAGGTGATCAATGATAATCATAGTTACAAAATGTTAAGGGAAACACAATATAAGATGTACTTTAAAGCAACAAAATCAAAAATTGTGGAAAGAAGTGTAAAAGTCCAGAGTATTAGCATGGAATCAAAATAAAGCTGTCTTAAGCTTTAAATAGTTGATTTTATCTGTGAGATTTTTAATCAGAAGCAATAGAGTAACTACAAAGAACAAAATTACAGCAGGTACAGAAAAGAGAAAGAGAAAGGAATTAAAGTTTATCATTACAGAAAAACCACCAAAACAGAGAGGCAAAAAAGAATAGGGGAAGAAAGGAATAAAAAATGTACAAAATAACCAGAAAACAGTTAACAAAATGGGAGAATTAAGTCTTTATCTATCCATAATAACCTTGAATATACATGGATCAATACCTCCATTTGACAGATGTAGAGTGGCTAAATAGGAGAAAATATATTCTGCTTATAAGAGATTCATTTCACCTTTGAAGCATACACATAGACCCAAAGCAAAGGAATGTAAAATTATATTTTATGCAAATGGAAAATAAAATATAGCTGGAATAGCTATATTTCCCTGTGATCAAAATAATTGAAAACCTGTGAAAAGAGAAAAAAAAGATTATTTTATAATAGTAAAGGGGTCAACAAGGTTAAAGATATAAATATTGTAAACATATATTTATCTTACAATAGAATACTCAAATATGTCATACAAATATTATAAGATCTAAAGGGAGAGACGGACTTCAGTAAAATAATAGGAGGGGCTATGCCAGACCACTTTCAGTAATAGAAAAACAATACAGACATAAAATCAACAAAGAAACATCAGATTTGAACTGCACTGTTTATAAAATAGACCTAACAGACATTTATAAAAATTTCACCCAATGTCTGCAGAATGTACATTCTTCTCAACAGCACATGGAACATACTCTAGGCCAGTTCATATATTAGAAAACAAAAGTCTTGGGCTAGGGTTGTATCTCAGTGGTAGAGTGCTCGCCTCACATGTGGAAGACACTAGGTTTGATCCTCAGCACGACATAAAAATAAAATAAAGATATTGTGTCCATCTACAACTAAAAAATATTTTGAAAAGAAAAAAAAATCTTAAAAAAATTTAAGAAAACTTCAATAATTTCAAGTATCATCACTGGGCACAATGGCATAAAACTAGACATCAATAATAGGATGATTTGCATTACTCCAATTGTTAAGGATGTTGGATATTTTTTCATATATTTGTTGTACATTTGTACTCTGTTGAGAAGTATCTGCTTAATTAATTTGCACATTTATTGATTGGAATTATTTGAGGGTTTGTTGGTAAGTTTCTGAGTTCTTTATGTTCTGAATATTAATCCTCTGTCAGAAAAGTAGCTGACAAATGTTTTCTTCCATTCTATAGAGAAGAATGAAATAATGGCATTTACAGAAAAAAATAGACAAAACATTAATGCATAATGTCAAGTAAAATAAGCCAAACTCTGAAAGTCAACTATTGTATGTTTTCTTTAATGTGTGGAAACTAGAGATGAAAGAAGAAAATAAAGGTGAGGGAGGAATCTCATGAAAATAGAAGGAAGACCAGTAGAGTAGAGAAAAGGGGCCAGGGGGAAGAAGGAGGGAAGGAAAAAGGAAAGTACTGTAGAATAATATTTGCAAAACTGTATTGTTATATTGTGTGCATATATATTTTACAATGAATCCCTCTAGTATGTATAATCATAATGCAGCACTACAAATAGGGGGCAAATAATAGGAGGAACTTTGGAATCTTTAAAATTTTTGGAAATTATATAATATGCTCCTGAACAACCAAGGGGTCAAAGAAGAAAGTAAAAGGAAATTTAAAAATTTCTTGAGATAAATAAAAATGGAAGCACAACATAATAAAATCAATGGGGTACAGCAAAAGCAGTACTAATAGGAAAGGTATAATAAAATCCTAAATCAAAAAGGAAAAAAGATCTCAAATAAACAACCTAACATTATACCTCAAGGAGGCAGAAAAAAAATAGAACAATCTAAATATAAAACTAATGGAATAAAATTAAAATGTTAGAGAAGAAATTAAAAAATTGTCTAAAAATACAAAAGATAAATGAGAAAGAGTTGTTGTTTATATAAACAAATGAGAAACTGAGTTGTTTTTTTAGATAAACAAAATTAACAAACCTTTAGCTAGTCTAAGAAAAAAATGAGAGAAGAGGGGCTGGGGTTGTAGCTCAGTGGTTGAGCACTTGCCTTGCATGTGTGAGGCACTGGGTTCCATCCTCAGTACCACATGAAAAAATAAATAAATAAAATAAAGATATTGTGTCCATCTACAACTAAAAAATACTAAAAAAAATGAGAGCAGACTCAAATAAAGATAAAATATATCTTTCACATTTCTGATATTAGATAACCTGGGTGAAATGGATATGTTTTGGGACATATACTAAAATGGAAGTATGAAGAACTAGAATATGTGAACAGACCAATAATAAGCAACAATATTGTGTCATTTAGAAAGTCTCCCATAAAGGGCTATGATTGTGGCTCAGCAGCAGAGTGCTCGCCTAGCACATGCGAGGCCCTGGGTTCGATCCTCAGCACCACATAAAAATAAATACATAGAATAAAGGTATTGTGTCCAACTAAAACTAAAAAATAAATATTAAAAAAATTTTTAAAAAGAAAGTCTCCCATGAAATAAAAACTCAGGACCTGATGAATTCACTGCTGAATTCTACTAAATATTTATAGAAG
This sequence comes from Marmota flaviventris, assembly GCF_047511675.1. Taxonomy (NCBI): domain Eukaryota; kingdom Metazoa; phylum Chordata; class Mammalia; order Rodentia; family Sciuridae; genus Marmota; species Marmota flaviventris. The sequence goes on along the minus strand of NC_092518.1, from coordinate 47,496,224 downwards.
AACTAATACCAATTCTTCTGAAACTCTTCAGAAAAAAAAAAATCAAAGAGGAAGGAATTTTTTCAAATTTATTCTACTAGGCTGGCATTACCTTGGTACTGAAACTAGACAACGACACAACTAAAATTCAAACTACAGGCCAATATCCTGATAAGCACAAATGTAAAATTCTCAATAAAATACCACCAAACAAAATTCAATAGATCATTTAAAAATTATTCATTATGACCAAGTGAGTCTCATCCTAGGGATGCAAGCAAGGATGGTTTAACATACACAAGTCAATTAACGTGATGCATATGAAGGGGAAAAATCATATGATCATCTCAGCAGATGCAGATAAATCATTTGACAAAATATAATGTCCCTTCATGATATAAATATGAGCAAATTAGTTATAGAAGGAATGTACCACAATACAATAAAGGCCTTAAATGACAAATGTACATATACTGAAATGGGAAAAGTTGAAGGCCTTCCCTTTAAAAAAAGGATGCCTTCTCTCATCACTTCTATTCAACAGAATATTGGAAGTACTAGCCAGAAGAAGTAGGCAAGAAAAGAAATAAAAGGCATTCAAACTGGAAACAAAGAAGTTAAATTTTAGCCAGGTGGTGGTGCATACCTGTAATCCCAGCAGCTCTGGAGGCTGAGGCATGAGAATTGCCAGTTCAAAGGCAGCCTCAGCAATTTAGTGAAGCCTTAAGCAAAGAAGTTAAATTTTCCTATTTGCTGAAAACATGATTTTATGTGTGTGTGTGTGTACACACACACACATATATACATACATGTGTATATACATGTGAGTATATATTTGTGTATGTGTGTGTATATTCCAAAGACTCCACTAAAAATTGTTTAAATTAATAAATTAATTGTTTTAGGGTATAAAATCAACATACAAAGAACAGTAGCATTTCAACATGCTAGCAGTGAAATTCCTGAAATAGAAATCAAGAAAACAATCCCAGGGCCTGGGGTTGTGGCTCAGTGGTAGAGCACTTACCTAGCAGGTGTGAGGCACTGGGTTCAACTTTCAGCACTGCATATAAATAAATAAATAAAAGTTCCATCAACAACTAAAACAGAAAGAAAATAATCCCATTTCCAATAACTACAAAACTAAAATACTAAGAAAAAAATAAAATTCATGTTTATATGTTTATGTCAATGAACATAAAAAAGTCCTGCAAAGACACAAACCAAACTATTAAGAATGGTATACTAAGAGAGGAGAGTAGAATGAAGACAAAAGTAAAGGTCAGTTTTATTCTACTTCATTTAGTTATATATTTTTAATCATCTTATAATGAGTACATATTATGTAATATAAGAAATAAACATTGCGTTACACAAACTGAATTTGAGGTGAGTAGGATATGTAGAAGTCTACATGGAATATAATAATTTGATCTCTCATGTATGTCTGTGTTCTTATTTGTACCAAAGAGGCTAAAATCTACAGGGATTAAATTCTTATTACACTTATTTGTTATCCTGATACACTGTGTCTTCCAGGACTGACCTCCACCTGGAATACATAAAAGTCCTTCCTCAAGCCAATTCTAGAACCAGTAGAAAACAGTAAATAATTAAGATCAGAGCTAAAACAATAAAATTGAGAATTAAAAACAACAATAAAAAGGGCCACTGCAACCAAGAATTGGTCTTTGAAAATATAAACAAGATTGATAAATCCTTAATCAAACTAACCAAAATAAAGAGAAAGAAAACGCAAATCAAAAACATGAGATGGGCCAGGTGCACTGGTGCATGCCTGTAATCCCAGTGGTTTGGGAGGCTGAGGCAGGAGTTTAAAGCCAACCTCAGCAAAGTGAGGTGCTAAGCAACTAAGTGAGACCCTGCCTCTAAATGAAATACAAAATAGGGCTGGGGATGTGGCTTAGGGTCAAGTGCCCCTGAGTTCTATCCCTGGTTAACCCCCTCACCCCAAGAAAAAATATGAGATGAAAAAGGATATATCACTACAGACATTTAATGCCTGGATCATTAGTAGAGGATCATTAGCAACTTTTGAAAACATATTCCAAAAATGTGAAAAATCTAGAAGATATTAACAAATTTCTAGTCATATTTCTAAGTCATACATGACTTACCCAGATTTAACAAATGGAACATATAAAACATAAATAGACCAATATTAAGAAATGAGACTGACTGAATGAGTGATAAAAAAAGGCTCCCAAAAAAGTAAAGCCCAGGACTAGAGAGATTCTCAGTTGAGTTTTACCCTAACCTTTAAAGAACTAATGCCAATCATCCTGAACCTATTCCATGAAATAGAAAGGGAGGGAGCACTGCAAAATTAGTTCTATGAAGCCAGAATCACCCAGGTAGCAAAACCAGAGAAAGACACATAAAAGAAAGAAAACTACACACACATACCCCTGATGAACATAGATACAGGTATTCTTAATATTAACAAACCACATTCAAAAACCCATTAAGAAGATGATACATCATGATAAAGTTGGTTTCATTCCAGGAATGAAAGATTGCTTCAAATTATACAAATCAATAAATGCAATTCATCACACGAATACAATTAAGGACAAAAATTACATGATTATCTTAACAGATGTAGAGAAAGAATTTGACAAAATCCAGCACCCATTCATGTTAAAAAAAAAAAAAACATCAAAAAAATTAGGGACAGAAAGAACATACCTCAATATCATAAAGGCTATAAATGTCAAACACAAAGCCATCATTATACTTTAGAGAAAAACTGAAAGCATATCCTCTATAGTCAGGAATAAGACAAAGATATCCACTCTCCCCACTCCCATTCAACAGAGTTCTTGAAACTGTAGACAGACTTAAAATCAGCCTACTACAGTGACACAGCCACATGAATGTTTATAGCAGCTCAATTCACAATAGCTAAACTATGGAACCAACCTAGATGCCCTTCAACAGATGAATGGATAAATAAAATGTGTACATACACACAATGGAATATTACTTAGGCTTAAAGAAGAATGAAATGATTGCATCTGCAGGTAAATGGATAGAACTATCATGCTAAGTGAAAAAACCCAATCCCCCCAAAAAACCAAAGGCCAAATGCTTTCTCTGATAAGCAGATGCTGATCCATGGAGGGGTGGGTAGGGAAAAATGAAGGTACTTTGGATTATGTAGAGGGGAGTGAGGGGAGGGGTGGGGCAGTGAGGATGGGAAGGAGGGTAGAATGAGACAGACATTATTACCCTATAAACATGTATGATTACACTATTAGTGTGACTCTGCACCATGTACAGCCAGAGGAATGAGAAATTGTGTTCCATTTGTGTACAATGTGTGAAAAAGAATTCTACTGTCATGTATAACTAATTAGAACAAATTAATTTTTTAAAAAATTACAAAAAAAATTATAGCCAGAGCAATCAGGCAGGAGAAGGAAATTAAAAGAATAAAATTGAAAAAGGAGTCAAATTATCTCTGTTAGCTGATGACATTATTCTATACTTAGAAGACCCAGAATACTATGAATACTATAAGCAAAAGACTTCTAGATCTGATAAATTCAGAAATGTAGCGGCTTATAAGATCAGCATAGAAAAATCAATAACCTTCCTGTAGTAAATCTGATGAGAATAAATTCAGGATTACGGGCCTCAAAGAAAGAAAGAAAGAAAGAAAAGAAAAAAACTCGGGAATAAATCTAACCAAGGAAGTGAAAAACTTCTACAGTGAAAAACAAAGAACACAGAAGAAAATGAATAAGACCTTAGAAGATGCAAAGTCGTACCATGAATTTGGATAGGCAGAATAAATATTGTCAAAATGATAATATTAGCGAAACTGATATATAGATTTAATGCAAAACCCATAAAAATACTAATGGCATTCTTCATGGAGATAGGAAAAATGCTAAAATTAATATAGAAGAATAAAAGAATAGACAAATCAGTACTGAGCAAAAAAAGAGTGATGCTGGTGGCATCACAATACCTGATCTCAAATTATATAACAAAAAACAGCCTAGTATTGGCATGACAACAGACATGAAGACCAGAATAGAAGGCATGGAGACAAATCCATATAGATACAGTCATCTAATCCTTGACAAAGTTGCTAAAAACATATATTGGGAAAAAGATACCATTTTTAACAAATGGTGCTAGGAAAACTGGATTTTCATATGTAGAAGAATGAAACTTCTGTGAAGCCTTTATTCGGTTAGTTTGCCCATTTATTGACTGGGTTATTTATTTTTTTTAAGTGTTAAGTTTTTTGAGTTATTTATATATCATGGAGATTAATGCTCTATTTGAGGTGCAGTTGGCAAAGATTTTTCTCCCATCCTGTAGGCTGTCTCTTCACCCTCTTTTTCTAAACATATTTTTTAGTTGTCAATGGATTTTTATTTTATTTATTTTTTTATTTATATGTGGTGCTGAGGATTGAACCCAGGACCTCACACATGTTAGGCAACTGCTCTACCACTGAGCCACAACCCCAGCCCTCTCTTCACATTCTTGATTGTTTCCTTTGCTGTGAAGAAGCTTTTCAGTTTGATACCATCCCATTTATTGTTTCTTGATTTTACTTCTTGCACTATAGGAGTCCTGTTGAGGAAATTGGTTCTTAAGCTGACATGATGGAAAGTTGGGCCTACTTTTTCTTCTAGTAAGCACAGGGTCTCTGGTCTAATGCCTAGGTCTCTGATCCACTTTGAGTTAAGTTTTGTGCAGGATTAGAGATAGGGGTTCAATTTCATTTTGCTACATGTGGATTTCCAGTTTTCCCAGCACCATTTGTTGAAATGGCTATCTTTTCTCCAATGTATACTTATGGCCCCTTTGTCCAGTATGAGATAACAATATATATGTGGGTTTATCTCTGTGTCTTCTATTCCATTGGTTCTTCATGTCTGTTTTGGGACCAATACCATGCTATTTTTACTTCTATATTTCTGTAGTATAATTTATGGTCTGATATTGTGATGTCCTCTGCTTCTATTTTCTTACTAATGATTTCTTTGGTAATTCTGGGCCTCTTATTTTTCCAAATGCATTTTATAACTGCTTTTTCTCAGAAGAATGTCATTAGAATTTTAATAGGAGTTACATTAAATCTGTATAGCACTTTTGCTAGTATGGCCATTTTGACAATATTAATTCTGCCTATCCAAGAACATGGGAGATAGTTTCATCTTCTCAGTTCAAGTATGAATGGTCAACAGATATATAAAAAAAATGTTCAACATCTTTAACAATTAGAGAATTGCAAATTAAAACTGCATGAAAATTCCATCTCACACCAGTCAGAATGGCAATTATCAAGAACACAAATAACCAATAAATGCTGATAAGGAATTGGGGAAAAAAGTATACCCAAAGTATACCCAAACATTACTGGTGTGCCTGAAAATTGGAACAACAAGTATGGTAAACAATATGGAGATTCATCCGAAGATTTGCAATGAAATCACATTTGACCCAGTTATCTCAGTCCTTGGTATATACCCAAAGGAATTAAAATCACCATACTGCATTGATGCAGCCAAATCAATGTTTATAGCAGCTTAATTCAGAATAGCTAAGCTATGGGACCAACCTAGGTGCCCTACAACAGATGAATGGCTAAAGAAAATTTAGTATATATCCACAATGGAATATTACTCAGCCATAAAGAATAATGAAATTTTGGAATTCACCAGTAAATGCATGGAACTGGAGACTATCATGCTATGTGGAATAAGCCAATCCCCCCCCCCCAAAAAAAGGCCAAATATTCTCTCTGATAGTGGATGCTAACATACAATGGGGCAGGGGGAGTGAAGAATAGAAGTTTAGTGGATTAAACAAAAGAGAATGAAGAAAGAAAGAGGGATGTGAATAGGAAAGACAGTAGAATTAATCAGACATAACTTTCCTATGTTCATATATGAATACACAACCAGTGAAACTCCATATCATGTAATGGGATCCATATTAGAATACGTTATACTCCATGTATATATGTCAAAATAACCTCTACTGACATGTATATCTAAAAATATAAAAATTTAAAAAGAATAATGACACTAGATCCCTTCTCTTGCCCTGTACGGAAATCAACCCAAAATGTATCAAAGACCCAAGAATTGGACCAGAAACACTGCAACTGCTAGAAGAAAACATAGGGTCACATCTCCAACATATTTGCACAGGTGCCAACTTTGTTAATAAGACTCCTAGTACTCAAGAAATAAAACCAAGTATTAATAAGTAGGATGGCTTAAAATCAAAAAGCTTTTTCACAGCACACAAAAACAAGAGTGTCAAGAGAGAACCTACAGATTGGGAGAAAATCTTTGCCAGGTATCAAATAGGAGATTAAACTTCAGAATTTTTAAAGAACTCAAAAAAAAAAAAAAAACTTAACACACACAAACAAATAATAATTAGGCAAAAGAACTAAAAAGATATTTCTCAAAAGAAAAAAACCACAAATGGTCAACAAATATATGGGAAACAATGTTCAACATCTTTAGCAGTCAGGGAAATGCAAATCAAAACTACATTGAGATTTTATCTTACTCCAGTTAGAATGACTATTATCAAGAATACAAATCGGGGCTGGGCATGTGGCTCAAGCGGTAGCGTGCTCGCCTGGCATGCGCAGGGCGCTGGGTTCGAACCTCAGCACCACATAAAAAAAAAATAAAGATGTTGTGTCCACCAAAAACTGAAAAATAAATATTAAAAAATTCTCTCTCTCTCTCTTAAAAAAAGAATACAAATAACAATAATTGCTGGTGAGGATACAGAAAAAAAGATACACTCATATATTATTGGTGGGACTGCTAATTAGTACAACCATTTTGAAAAGCAATATGGCGATTCCTGAAAAGATCAGGAATGAAACCAGCATTTAACCAGCTACCTCACTCCTTCATACTCATCCAGAAAACCTAAAATAAGCACTCTATAGTGACACATGCATACCAATGTTTATTGCAGCACAATTCACAACAGCCAAGTCAGGGAACCAGCCTCACTCGTGTCAACAGACAAGTGGATACAGAAAATGTAATACACACACACATATACACATATACATACATGCATACACACACATCCATGTACACACACATATACACAATGGAGATTTACCTAACCACAGCAAGAATAAATTATGTCATTTGCTTGTTAATGGATGGAGATGGAGAACATTATGATAAGTGAAATAAGTCAGACTCAGAAAGTCAAGGGTTAAATGTTTTCTCTTATATTTTCAGAAATAAGGAATTTTGACCAAATTATGCTATATTCATGTATGAATATACCACAGTGAGTTCCACTTTTATGTATAAGTATAATGTACCAAATATAAAAAAACAATAGAAGGAAAACAATAGAGTGAGGAAAGGAATCAGGGGGGTGTTAGGAGGGAAGGGAAGGGTTTATTACTGGGGATTGAATTGGAGACAATTATGTTAATGCATTTATGAATGTTTCAAAATGAACCTCACCATTCTATAAAAATTATATTGTACTAATAAAACATTAAAAAGATGAAAAAATGAATAGTCCTTCCTCAGCTGAACTTGAGGTCTTTTATGATAATATGAATGCCCATGGCTTCTACTGAGGTACCATCTATATTAATATGCTAGTCTTTTTCACTGGAAACACGGATAGATATAGAAATGACCTCAGAAAATAGATGTTAGAACAATGAGGCTTATTTTACTTTAGTTTTCTTCCATTTATCTGTAGACTGGCAAAGAAAATAGTTAAATCCTTACCCATATAGAATTCATAGTACAGTTTTGTTATTTAAGATAAAAGTCACACTTGTGAAATGACACAAATGGGAGTTTGCATGATTCCTACTATAGGTAATATATTCATATTCATAAGATAGAGCAAGTTAGTAGTTAATCTCTTTTCAACATACTGAGTGGCCAATTTATTAAAAAATACTTTTTTTCTAGGCAGTTCCAAATCTCTCCAGCTTCACTATGGAAAGATTTATGACTATTAGTGACAGCATGTTGATAATATCAGTATGTGACATTATAAAAAAAAAAAGGTATGCTAGTAGAAGCATCGCAAAATTAAAGCCCCATGTAACTGCCAAATCTACTTTCACATCTTCAGCCCAACCCCCCCTAAATGTCTGGTACACAGGACATGAGTGAAAATTGAAAAAAAAATCATCAATGGTTTTCACCAAGGCCCACAGCTTCAGGCAGGGGGCTTTATCTCTGTGAACAAAAGGCAGTCATACTAGCTGGCAGCATGGGGTTACTGACCCCAGGAAAGGAAGACTGTTGCTGGCATCTTCACAGGAAAGAATGCTGACCTGAATAAAAGGAAAGGTCTGAGGGAAGTGATTCAGAATTTACAGGAGGCACTTAAAAAGGAAGTCAGAAGCATTTCATTCCCTACTAAACATCTGTCAGGATTTCCACCCCCACAGCTGTTGAATTGATTGAACCTAATCCATCATAATGATACTTTATAGAGAGTCCCATCCAGAAAATAATTATAATTTAACTACAGTTAATTTTATAGTTTTTGGGGAGAAAAAAATGGTGCTCCAGATTCATGGGAATAATAAAGTTACCACTTTTATGTATGTGAGGTGGTGACGAATTGTTTTGTTTTATAGACAAGGGCTCAATATCATACAGCTTGCTTTTGGTGACAGGTAGTACTGCTTCCCAGGAGTTTCAAATCCTAATACTGTACTCTTTACACTTATAGAATAATGTTGCACATGTTCCTGGTGCAAGTTGTTTTACAGTTTTTTTTAATCATGTGGAAGTTTTCCAACTGTTGTCCCCAAACCTTAAAATATTATTTAATTTTATCCTATCCCTCAATCCAATAAGCTACATTTATCTCTTTATTAATTTGTTTCTTTGTGGTTTATACTCTGCTTCATTTATAAAACCACAGTTTATACCAAGGAGGATTAGATTTCTTTTTTACAATCAACAGGAATATTCAAGTGACAGTTGCCTAAAAAGAGTCTTACTTATTTCATATAAAAGAAGCTGGGGAGAAGGCTGTTTGGGGTTGGTTTGTAGCATTGTGCTTGTAAGAGACATAGGTTCTACCATCATATCACAAGGCTCTCCTCTTCGGAGTATCTTTAGGATGACAGGTTTTCCAGGGATCAGGAAGGAGCAAAGGAAGAAAGGACAAAAAAGGACTCTCCAGCAGTAGCATGCAACAATTACTTTGACATCTTATCTTACTTTAGTAATATGCCCACACCTAGCAAGGGAGAATGTTAATTAGCTGAGCACAGTTCCACCATTATTGCTCTGTTAGTAAGTGCTCTGGAACTAAGTAAGAGAGGGAATACTGGGCATTCTACTAGGATCCTTTGATAAAAATATAATTTGTGGAATCTAAGTGAAGAAAAGATAAGGGTAAATATTTAAGAAAAGATTCTAAGGTGCTTAAGCGGGTACACTAGCAAGAGACTGGTAGAATATTGGTATTTGAATCAACTACCAAATAACCTGAAGTCTACTTCTGCCTTATCTTACAAATCTTTCCTCTTTCCCACTTTCACTGCCATTACTTCCATAGCTCATCATAACCAGATCTTGGGCAACTGCAGAACTAATAAGCTTTTAACTCATTTTCTAATCTTTAGTCTCTTTCATACTTCATAGTAGTCTTCCAAACACCAATTCTGATCATGCCATTCCTTGTTCAAAAATATTTAGTGACACAGTTAGTCACATCTCCAGTATTTTATCCTGTTCTTTCCTCCTGCCTAACAGAACCTTGACTTTATTCATGTATTTGCCTCTGTTATACATAGGATGGGCTTCATAGGAAGTCAATTTCATGCCTGGCTGAAATAAATAGCATTTATAAAAAGTAAATAGCATTTGGTATAAGCCTATCATAGTTATCTGAATCCCCTTGTCAGTAACTGGTAGAGAGGTCAGTGGGGCTTGGAACAATAGGCAATGAGGCTTTAGGGAGGACTTCTGGGAAAGCATGTAGGAAAGTATTCCTCCTACTGTAAAGGTAAAACTAGATGAAATGGTCATTTGGTATCCCTCTAATGTTAATATTTTGGGATAAATTGCCTGAAGCTATCTAATTACAAGTCTGAGTATAACTCTAATCAGTGAAGGGGCAGATCTAACAGAATCATACAGAAATAGATTAAAAGTCCTGAAATACACCTAGAGCTAGCCTAACTTCTAGCTGTAGTGTTATATATGAAAGTAAATTTCTGTATTGTTTGCATCTATGTGAATTGGTGTTTTCCTTTACTTGAAGTGAAAAGCTGATGTACAAACATTAATGGCTCCAAATCTCCTCCAAAATGATGTCCAAAATCTTTCACATAGCCCTAAGAGCTTTTGTGATTTGGACCCAATTTACCTTTCTAACCATATGTTTCCATTATCCTTGATATTCATTAACCCCTAACCAAACTGGATCAGTTGATGTTCCTTGAGCATCTCCATGCATTCTTCCCTCCAAATTCATCTCGCTAGTACACTCTGCCTACCACACCTCATCTCTACTTGTTGAAATTCTACTGAACCTTTAAATCTTATCTCAAGGTGCTATCCCTAGCTTGAAACATTTCCTAGTTACAGACATGTGATATGTTTCCATTCTTAATGTCCATAATACTTAGCCAAGCAAAGACTGAGGAAACAGTGAGCAAATGGGAGCATATAACCAGATGAGATTAAGGATATATGGGCCAGATTATGAAAGGCCTATTAAATCTTGGTAATATGTTGTGATTTTATTCTTAGCCTAAAGACAGTCTTCTTGTGTAAAACAGAGTAATCATATAATCTGATTTACATTTTTTTAAAATTTTTTATTGTTGGTTGTTCAAAACATTACATAGTTCTTGATATATCATATTTCACACTTTGATTCAAGTGGGTTATGAACTCCCATTTTTACCCCGTATACAGGTTGCAGAATCATATCAGTTACACATCCATTGATTTCAATGTTGTCATACTAGTGTCTGTTGTATTCTACTGCCTTTCCTATCCTCTACTATCCCCACTCCCCTCCCCTCCCCTCCCCTCTTCTCTCTCTACCCCCTCTACTGTCATTCATTTCTCCCCCTTGTATTATTTTTCCCTTTCCCCTCACTTCCTCTTGTATGTAATTTTGTATAACCCTGAGGGTCTCCTTCCATTTCCATGCAATTTCCCTTCTCTCTCCCTTTCCCTCCCACCTCTCATCCCTGTTTAATGTTAATCTTCTTCTCATGCTCTTCGTCCCTACTCTGTTCTTAGTTACTCTCCTTATATCAAAGAAGACATTTGGCATTTGTTTTTTAGGGATTGGCTAGCTTCACTTAGCATAATCTGCTTTAATGCCATCCATTTCCCTGTAAATTCTATGATTTTGTCATTTTTTAATGCAGAGTAATACTCCATTGTGTATAAATGCCACATTTTTTTATCCATTCATCTATAGAAGGGCATCTAGGTTGGTTCCACAGTCTTGCTATTGTGAATTGTGCTACTATGAACATCGATGTAGCAGTGTCCCTGTAGCATGCTCTTTTTAGGTCTTTAGGGAATAGACTGAGAAGGGGAATAGCTGGGTCAAATGGTGGCTCCATTCCCAGCTTTCCAAGAAATCTCCATACTGCTTTCCAAATTGGCTGCACCAATTTGCAGTCCCACCAGCAATGTACAAGTATACCCTTTTCCCCACATCCTCGCCAGCACTTGTTGCTGTTTGACTTCATAATGGCTGCCAATCTTACTGGAGTGAGATGGTATCTTAGGGTGGTTTTGATTTGCATTTCTCTGACTGCTAGAGATGGTGAGCATTTTTTCATGTACTTGTTGATTGATTGTATGTCCTCCTCTGAGAAATGTCTGTTCAGGTCCTTGGCCCATTTGTTGATTGGGTTATTTGTTATCTTACTGTCTAATTTTTTGAGTTCTTTGTATACTCTGGATATTAGGGCTCTATCTGAAGTGTGAGGAGTAAAGATTTGTTCCCAGGGTGTAGGCTCCCTATTTACCTCTCTTATTGTTTCTTTTGCTGAGAAAAAAACTTTTTAGTTTAAGTAAGTCCCATTTGTTGATTCTAGTTATTAACTTTTGTGCTATGGGTGTCCTATTGAGGAATTTGGAGCCCGACCCCACAGTATGTAGATTGTAGCCAACTTTTTCTTCTATCAGACGCCGTGTCTCTGATTTGATATCAAGCTCCTTGATCCATTTTGAATTAACTTTTGTGCATGGCGAGAGAAAGGGATTCAGTTTCATTTTGTTGCATATGGATTTCCAGTTTTCCCAGCACCATTTGTTGAAGATGCTATCCTTCCTCCATTGCATGCTTTTAGCCCCTTTATCAAATATAAGATAGTTGTAGTTTTGTGGATTGGTTTCTGTGTCCTCTATTCTGTACCATTGGTCCACCCGCCTGTTTTGGTACCAGTACCATGCTGTTTTTGTTACTATTGCTCTGTAGTATAGTTTGAAGTCTGGTATCGCTATACCGCCTGATTCACACTTCCTGCTTAGCATTGTTTTTGCTATTCTGGGTCTTTTATTTTTCCATATGAATTTCATGATTGCTTTCTCTATTTCTACAAGAAATGCCGTTGGGATTTTGATTGGCATTGCATTAAACCTATAGAGAACTTTTGGTAATATCGCCATTTTGATGATGTTAGTTCTGCCTATCCATGAACAGGGTATATTTTTCCATCTTCTAAGATCTTCTTCTCTTTCTCTCTTTAGGGTTTTGTAGTTTTCATTGTATAAGTCTTTCACCTCTTTTGTTAGGTTGATTCCCAAGTATTTTATTTTTTTTGAGGATATTGTGAATGGAGTGGTTGTCCTCATTTCCATTTCAGAGGATTTGTCGCTGATATACAGGAATGCCTTTGATTTATGCGTGTTGATTTTATATCCTGCCACTTTGCTGAATTCATTTATTAGCTCTAATAGTTTCTTTGTAGACCCTTTTGGGTCTGCTAGGTATAGAATCATGTCACCTGCAAATAGTGATAATTTAAGTTCTTCTTTTCCTATTTTTATGCCTTTAATTTCTTTCGCCTGTCTAATTGCTCTGGCCAATGTTTCGAGAACTATGTTGAACAGAAGTGGTGAGAGAGGGCATCCCTGTCTTGTTCCAGATTTTAGAGGGAATGTCTTCAATTTTTCTCCATTCAGAATGATGCTAGCCTGAGGCTTAGCATAGATTGCTTTTACAATATTGAGGTGTGTTCCTGTTATCCCTAGTTTTTCTAGAGTTTTGAACATAAAGGGATGCTGTACTTTGTCGAATGCCTGATTTACATTTTTAAGAGGTCTTTTTCATTGTTTTGTGAGAGAATAAAAGGTAACGCATCAAGAGACAAATCAAAGAGAACAATTAAGAGGTGATTATAGTAGTGCAAATAAAATACAATTAGTGACTTGGGCCAGATACTAGTAGTGGGGATAGAGAAAAGTGGATATATTCAGGATACAATCCAGAGGTAAGGGTGATAGACTTTTTGATAGATGAATATAGGAGAGATGAAATGGAAGAAAATAAAGATGAAGCCCAAGATTTTATCTAGAGCAACCAGAAGATGCCATTTCCTGCGATGGAAAATCTAGGGAAGGAAAAATTATAGGGAAAAAAGTAGGATAGACTTCTATTTTGAACATGCTATGTCTTGATGCCTAATAGACACCCAAATAATATCCAAGTGAAGAACATTAAGCTGAGTGAAGTAAGACTCAGAAAAATAAGTGTCATGTGTTTTCTCTTACATACAGAGGCTAGCGGGAGGGGATAAAAACGGGATCTTCTGAAAATAGAAGGGGCACCAATATAGTATCATTTCTTTTAAAAATGTTAAGGTGTGTAATATGTACTAGAATGTTTTCTGGTTTGGAGAATATTCCATATGAGCTTGAAAGGAATGTGTATTCTGCTGTTATTACATGAATTTCAATTGTTATAGTTGACTGATGGTGCTATAGAGGTCAACTCTGTCCTTACTGATTTTCTGCTTGCTTCATCTATCCTTTTTTAATGGAAGTATGTTGGAGTATTTATAAAAGTTGTCTGCAAGTTATCCACATACACTAGCAAATTTTGTCTCCAACCTAGATTTTCCTCTACCCCAAAGGCCCAAAGGAAATTCAGCCAAATAATGTGACAGCTTACTGATTTTTTTTTTTTTTTTTGTACCAGGGATTGAACCCAAGGATGCTTAACCACCCAGTCACATCCCCAGCCCTTTGTATCTTTTATTTTGAGGCAGGGTCTCACTAAGTTGCTTAGAGCCTTGCTAAGTTGCTAAGGATGGATTTGAATTTGCAATCCTCCTGCTCCAGCTTCCCAAGCTGCTGGGCTTACAGGCATGCACAACCAGGCCTGGCAGTTTACTGATTTTTATAATATCAGATTGTCTTAATGATTTTTTCTTCTGCTCAAAAATGTTTTCTGTATTATCTAGGCCCCTCTCTTACCCAGCTGGATAATTCTGGCAACCTTCAACAGAGAATCAGAATCATTCATATACCATATTCTGAGATCACCCTTAAATTAATTTTTGATCAGGTATGTATCTGAATTAATTTTTGAATGTTAATGTCCAATAGTTCCAGTATCATAATTGAAAATTCTGTGTTTTATTCATTATATTGATTTTGCTTGTTTGTCAACAATTAGCTATATTTGTATGGGTTTGAGTATGGGCTTTTATTGTATTCCATTGATCTATTTGTCTATTCTTCTGAGAATATCATATTCTCTTGATTATAGTAACTATATAGTCAGTCTTGAGGTTAAGTAGTGCCAATCCTCAGACTTTGTGCTTCTCCTGTAGTATTGTATTGACTATTCTGATTTTTTCCCCTCTCCTTATATACTTTAGAATCAGTTTGTTGGTATCCACAAAATAACTAGCTGATTTTTAATTTTGGCTGATTTGAATTTACAGATAAATTTGAGAAGAACTGAAATTTTGACAATATTGTGTCTTCTGACTCATGAACAAGGTATATGTATCCATTTATTTAGTTCTTCTTTGGTGTCTTTCATCAGAATTGCAGTTTTTCTCACATATCTTATAAATACTGTGTTGGGTTTTTAGCTAAATATTTCATTTTGGGGGTATGTTAATATAAATGGTAATGTATTTTTAATTTCAAATTCCATTTGTTCATTGTTGTACTATATAAAATCCACTGACTTTTATAAAAAGTACTGGTGGTTTTATTGATCACTAGATTTGGTCTTCACAGATGGTCTTTTCAATATTGAAGTTCAATAATTAACATGGTTCCTCAAAAATAGCTAATGCTTCCTTAAACAAGGATTATCCTTATTTTAATTATTAAATCTTTGCAATTATTATCTTTATTACATAACTGAGGAAAGTAATATTTCTATAGTACTTTGTTTAATACCACTTTGCTATAATTTCTTTTTACTTCCCAGAGAATTTTGTTAATTTCGGGTTTTCTTCATAGATAACCCTGTCATCTGCAAAATGTCTTATTTCTTCTGAGCTCTCGATTTTCTGCTGGATCTAAATAGTCACTGATTTTTAGTTTGTTCTGCTTTTTCTCTTGCTGTTAAGATAGGGGTGATAACTTCCAAGATTTCTATGTGGTAAATGCCAGAAGTCCTCCCAATGTTTATTTTGATTAATAAACACTCATATTTTTAACAGTGTGTGTGTGAGAGTGTTTGTGTGTATGTGTGTGTGTGTGTGTGTGTGTGTGTGTGTGCTGTACTTGTGGTAGAAGTAAGTAGTTATTAATGATTTGATATACATGCCTATAATTACTTTTCCTTCCTATCTCCTTAATTCTAGCTGAGACCTTGGTATTGAATGAGTGAAATCTTTGAATAAAATTAAGGATGAGAAACTGAAAAGTAAGAGTCAAGTGTTGATAGTAGTGCAAATGTTAATTTCAACGATGGTTGGACCTGAGTGGAATATTACAGTGACTTTAGATAACCAGTGAGCAATACATTCCTAGAAGGTAGGGAAAAAGAAAGAACCATGCACAGGAATAGGTGAGGGGCTTAAAAAGAAAATATTTTCTTCCTTTGAATGTTCCCGTAATTTATGTACAACTGTTATTTCAGACTGCTATATTCAATTTCTCATAGCCAAGGCTTTGCTGCCCCATTTCCTTGCTTTGAAAACCAGGGGGCTGTGTTCTTTGTGAAAGAATGTCCATAGATTGAACCAGGTTTCCTGACCACCTAAGAGTGGTATACATTGACTTGTGGGAACCCATAACATGGAGTGGTAAGAAAGGCTCTTATCAAGAAAAATAATAATGAACTAGACCTACTAGAATACTTTTTTTTGGACTTTGACCAGGAAAACAGTCAGTGATTAATGAATATTAGAGCAGAATCATGAGAAGAAAAAAAAGGACAGACACTTCAGCATATACAATACCACTTAAAGACATACTTCTTTAATAGCTCATCTCAGTAGATTAATAATGTGGCACATATACCTTTGCTATGTTTAATTCTGTTTGTTGGTTGGTTAGTTTGTTTTGATGACAGATTCATCATGGAAAAACAGAAACATTTTAAAACTATGTATGCATTCAATATCCCAGAAACAAAAGCAATTACCTGCATTTAGGGGCTTTTCCCTCTTCCTTTAAAATAATAGATAAATTAATTGCTCTAAAAAAGAAAATAGTAATCTTTAGCACTCATCTGATGAACAATGAAAAGTTCACCTTCCTCCTAACACCTTGGAAGATTCAAGGAGAGTTTTTGTTTCTTCTTATTATGTTTTTCTCCGATAATTGCCTCTAAAGAATTAATCTTCCTTGCATCCTAATATTGGTTTCTTCTCGTTGGTCTATAATTTCCCCAGAAAAAGGCACATTCCATTTGACTTTGATTTTCCTAAAGCATCACTTACACAAGGCAGTTTTATAGGTATTAGAGTCTTTAGGGAATAATGTTCTCTATACATATGGCATATTCATAGCTATATGATCATAACTAAGTGCAGTTTGATTTCTCTGTCCAACTTCTGAAGAAAGCGACTTACTGTAAATAAACCAATAAATATTTATTAAGCAATAAGTATATGTGGATTACAGGAAAGAGAAACAAAGAACCTAATTGATATAAAAAGTAAATAATCACCCCCCTGTTAAATAAATAAAGCTATTTTTCTACTCAAAGAAATCTAGTGAAAAATAACTATTCACAAGATATATCTTAAAGACTACAACTTGGTTATCTCTAAGGAAGATTGGTATCATTGTTCAGTAAGGGCATAGTATGTATTTGACATGCAACAAGCATTCAGTGAGTAGGTGAATGAAAAAATGAATGAATGAATCAATCAATCAATCTAAGTATATAACCAGATGTCTCTAATATTGGCAACTTCTATATTCTGTCTGGTTCACTCCACATTCCTCCCTAATGAGGTATCTGATAAACGCTCACCTCTGAATTCCACTTCAAGGAAAGCATCAAAAACTAACTGTTGTTGGTTCCAATTTGATCTTAATGACTCCATCTCCCAGTAAAGGATCTTTTTTGTTTTAATACCAAGGATTGAACTTAGGGACACTCGACCCCTGAGCCACATCCCCAGCCCTATTTTGTATTTTGTTTAGAGACAGGGTCTCACTGAGTTGCTCAGAACCTCGCTTTTTTTTTTTTTTTCTGAGGCCTCCTGCCTCAGACTCCAGAGCCGCTGGGATTATAGGTGTGTACCACTGTGCCCAGCTCCAATAAAGGCTCTTTTTAAAATTTTTATTTGTCCTTTTTAGATATACATGATAGTAGAGTGTATTTTGACATATTATACATATATGGAGTATAACATTGTATGCTTGTGGTTATACATGATGTGTAATTTCACTGGTCATGTGTTCATATATGAACATAGGAAAATTGTGTCCGATTCATTCTACTCTTTCCTATTCACAACCCCCTCCGTTTCCCTCATTCTCCTTTGTCTAATCCAATGAACTGTTATTCTTCTCTCCCCCACCCTTACTTTGTGTTAGCATCTATATATCACAGCAAACATTCAGTCTCTGTTGTTTTAGAATGGGCTTATTCCACTTAGCATGATAGTCAACAGTTCCATCCACTTACTGGCAAATGCCATAATTTCATTCTTATTTATGGCTAATATTCCACTGTGAATATATACCACATTTTCTTTAGCCATTCATCTATTGTAGGGCACCTAGGTTGGTTCCATAGCTTAGCTATTGTGAATTGAACTGCTATAAACATTGATTTGGCTGCATCAATGTAGTATGGTGATTTTAAGTCCTGTGGGTATAAACTGAGGAATGGGAAAACTGGGTCAAATAATGGTTCCATTCCAAGTTTTCTGAGGAATCTCCATACTGCTTTCCATAGGGGTTGCATCAATTTTCAGTCCCACAGCAATGTATGAGTGTAATTTATCCCCCATATCCTCACCAATATTTATTGCTACTTGTATTCTTGCTAATTGCCATTCTGACAGGAGTAAGACAGAATCTCAGTATAGTTTTAATTTGCATTTCTCTAATTGCTAGAGATGTTGAACATGTTTTCAGATATTTGTTGGTCATTTGTATTTCTTCTGTGAAGTGTCTGTTCAGTTCCTTTGCCAATTTATTGATTGGGTTATTTGGGGGGGGGGATTTTTTGTTGTTAAGTGTTTTGAGTTTTTATATATTCTGGAGATTAATGCTCTATCTGAGGTGCAGGTGGCCGAGATTTTTCTCCCATTCTGTAGGCTCTCTCTTCACGTTCTTGTTTCCTTTGCTGTAAAGAAGCTTTTTAGTTTGATTCCATCCCATTTACTGATTCTTTTTTAAAATTTATATATGACAGTGGAATGCATTTCAATTCTTATTACACATAAAGAGCACAATTTTTCATATCTCTGGTTGTATGCATAGTATATTCACACCAATTAGTGTCTTTATACCTGTTCATTTATTGATTCTTGATAGTACTTCTTGTACTTGTTGAGGAAATTGGTACCTAAGCCGACATGACAGAGAGTTGGCCATACTTTCTCTTCTATTAGGTGCAGGGTCTCTGGTCCTAAATGCCTAAATCCTTGATACACTTTGAGTTGAGTTTTGTACGGGGTGAGAGATAAAGGTTTAATTTCATTCTGCTACATATGGATTTCCAATTTTCCCAGCACCATATGCTGAAGAGGCTATCTTTTCTCCAATGTATGTTTATTTCACCTTTGTCTAGTATGAGATAACTGTATATATGTGGGTTTGTCCCTATGTCTTCTATTCCATTGATCTTCATAGCTCTTTAGGTGCCAATACCATGCTGTTTTTGTTACTGTAGCTCCATAGTAACAATAAAGGCTCTCTTGCCCTTCAGATCTAGTCTCCAAATGACTGGATTCCTTTGTCATATGGTATCTAGTGTATGAAACTGAATTTCTGAATTAATCCAGTTCTCTAGTTTGGATTTTGTGAATCAACTCTGATATCTTAATGTTTACTGCTTTGCCAATTCAACTACTGCTAATTACTAAATATATTTTTAATTCCTACCAGTAGTTGTAGTTAGTTGTGGTTTATAGAGGCTTTATTGTGACTAACCACCTCCATTACTATGACTACCACTACTACTACTAGTACTCATTATCATTGTCATCATCATCATCATTATCATTATGGTAATAAATACATGCATTTATTTTCAAATTATATGGAAAGCATTAATAAAATGATTTTTAGAAAAAAATGCTGTTATTTCTTTGCAATATACAAAGTTGTAAGAAAAGTTGTCTAAATCTTATTCCAAAAAATTTTTCAAATCTAAGTTAACCATATTTAGAAATATTCAACACACTACTCAATATTGTTCTTAAATTCAGGAGTGATAGCTCTTCACCCCATCTTTTAAAGACCCTGCTCTGGACCTCTTCTATTAGTGCCCCTTCTACAGGATGAGAACATCATAGGGTGAAGGGAACTGCAGGGAAGGAAAACTGTCACTGGGAGAGGGAACTAGCAGCATGAAACACTTTAGACTGAACTGGAAAGTGAACTTGGGGGTAGTAATTAAGTAGAAGGATAAGATTAACTAAGGTACCTAATCATAGAATTATTTCTGCTTTTTAGCAGTTTATATTTATACTACTTTTATTATAACTTAGTTATAATTACATATCCTTTGACCAACATCTCCCCATCTCCAGATCCTCCTATAACTATTTAAGCCTCTGGTAACTACTCTTCAAATATATCCTTCTATGAGATCAGCTTCCTAAGATTCCACATCTGACTGAAATCATACAGTATTTCTCTTTCTGTTTCTTCCTTATTTCACTTTACCTATTATCCTCCAATTCCATCCATTTTGACACAAATATTGGATACTGATTTTTATTGTTCAGTAGTATTCTCTTGTACATATACATTTTCTTTATACATCTGTGCATTGATGGATACCCAGGATGATTCCATATCTTAGGAATTATGACTAGTTCTGTAATAAATACGAGAGTGCAGATATCTTTTTAACATACTGATTTTATTTCCTTTGGATATATATACAGTATTAGTATTACTGGCTCATACTGAGTTTTCATTTTTAATATTTTGAGGAATATTATTTTCAATAATGTCTGTACTAATTTATATTCCACCAACAGTGTACAAAGTTTCCCTTTTATCTACAGTTTCACCAACAATTGTTCATTTTCCTTTTTATAATAGCTATTTTGATAAGCATGTAGTGACATAGAAAAGGCAAACATATAGAGACAGAAAGTAGATAAGTAATATTCTGGAGCCACGGGAATAGGTAAAGGAGAAAGAAATTAGAAATGACCACTATTGTCTATGAAGCTTCATTCTTAGGCAAAGAAGGAGCTCTAAAGTTGATTGCGGGGATGGCTGAATAACACTGCAGACATACTAAAAACCATATTGGATTGTGCACTTTAAGTGGATGAATTGTATAATATATGAATTTTCTCCAATCAAGCTGCTTTGTTTTTTAAAACTCCAATCCAGGAAAAAACCCTGTTTCCCTGTGCTTTTCCCAAAATCAACTCACAAAAGCCCAAATCCTAGAAGGGTCCTCTCATGCTGTCTTCCTGAGATGCCATTGGTTCCCTATGGTATCTGTTTTCCCTGTTGCAATGAGTAATAAATTAAACTGTTTGAATCAGATGTTTTCCCAGTTGGTTTTGATAATAAATCACCCTCCAAAATGTGAAGGACTCATTGAGATTCAGATAAACCTCACTATCTTAAACCAGAATCCTAGACTCAAATAGTGTACACATCAGAGACTCCTTGTGTTTCTATACTCAAATTGACATCTTGTGCATGACTGGGAGGTATATTCATAATAAAATGAGCTCAGAAAATTTTCAAGTCCTTCAGCATTACATTTTTAAAGGAATAATAAAGTCCCTAGGGAGGAAGCACTCTGGAGGATTCAGAAAATGTCTGCATAGAAGCAGGCTTTATGTCCCTGCTCCTCTGAAGTTAGGAAACAAAATAACCAGAGAATAACTACTCATGAGGTGGGTGATTGAGGGAATGTACTGAGACTCAATTTGGAACAGTCAGAGACTTGGAAAAAATCAGAGACTATAGTTACTGGAAACGAGAGAGAATTTTAATCAGGTATGAAGCTGTATCCATGGCCAGCTTCAGGGCAGGTTGGAGGGGGGGTGATCACACAAAGGGAGAGAAAGAAAGTCATATCTAACAAAATTATGACAAAAACAGTGTCAGAGTGAAAAGTCAGTCTGAATTTAGCTGAAACCAGAACTGCATAGTGGGCAGCTGTGTGATAATTACTCCATTTTTCTCCAAGTATAAGCAGAGAACTGTGGAAGGAAGCCATCTTGTTGGGGCTGAGTCTTGTTTCTTAAGCCTGAACCTTAGGGAAATATAATCTCCTGTATCTTCATCTACCTTCATCTACCTTCATGACTGACCTGTAGGTAGCAAGCCATCTGAATAGTTTATATACTGAAATCACTGTAAGCCTAAAACGAACAAACAAACAAAAATTGGTCAGCAGAGAGAATGTAGCAGAACCCACTGCACTATTTGGGTACCCTGGCATCTTCCCTCATGCATGGAAGCTTCCTGGGGGCACACAAAGTGCACTGCCAATACCAAAGAAGGTTCGGTCTGCTGGGAAGTGTACATAATGGCACCAGCTTCTCTGCAATATGAGGAAATCCACAGGTTCCCAGGTTAGTTCTGGAATTTTTAGAGCCACCTAGGTCCTCACCAGAGGAGGGGAGGGTAAAGTCTTTGTGATCAACCCCAGCATATGGTGCTTTTCCCTGAGCATCACAAGAAAACCTTGAGGGCATGGAAAACTCCCACCTGTACCAGTGAAGAGGAACTTCAAGCCTAAATCCTGTTAAACATTACGTCTGGCAGAGGGAACACAAATAGAAAGACTCCAATGTCTATGTACACAGTGTTTCTATTTGCATACTAAAATTTCCCTGTTGAAGTATTCTACCCATGCCAGAGAAAGTCCAGATTCACTGGTCAGGGATGTGTTTTAGTCAGCTTTTTTGCTGCTGTGACTAAAAAATCTGACCAGAACAATTTTAGGGAAAAAAGTTTATTTGAAGGCTCATGGTTTCAGAGGTCTTAGTCCACAGAAGGCTAGCTCCTTTCCTCAGGGCTTGAGGTGAGGCTGAACATCATGG
Source organism: Marmota flaviventris (assembly GCF_047511675.1). NCBI lineage: Eukaryota > Metazoa > Chordata > Mammalia > Rodentia > Sciuridae > Marmota > Marmota flaviventris. Next base: position 47,473,564 of record NC_092518.1, on the reverse strand, counting down.
TGGAAGAGTTTAACAGAGGAAAGCAGCTCACAATGTAATCAGAAAGCAGAAAGAGAGAGAGAGACCACTTGTCAGATACAAACATATACCCCAAAGCCACGCCCCAATCCCCATCTCCTCCAGCCACACCCTACCACTTCAGTTACCACTCAGTTAATCCCTATCAGGGAATTAATTCATTGATTGGGTTAAGACTCTCACAACCCAATAATTTCTCCACTGAACTTTCTTGCATTGTCTCACATGTGAGCTTTTGGGAGACACTTCACATCTAAATCATGACAGGATATCCCAGCACTATCCCATCTGTAAAGCTAGGAGATCCACAGGTTCCCGGGCCAGTCATGAAATCTCCAGAGTCACTTAGCTCTATACCTGAAAAGGAGGGTAGGGTAACATTTTGTGATTAACACCAGCCTGCATTGCTTCTCCCCATATAGGAAGAAAACCCCAAGAGCACATAAAACTACAGACTGTGCCAGAAAGGGATCCAGCAACTGGGTTGGAATTCACACAATACCCAGGTAACACAAAAATCTCACAGGCCCTGATAAGGATACCCAGAGCCAGATGAAGAGAGAATGGGCAAAGTTTGAATGAGTAAGTTGCAGTAACAGCTCCACACAGATTTTTTAAACAAGAGACTCACCTAGACTTTGGAAAATCCAAATACACAACCTCCACCTCAATGCTGTACCCAGTATTTCGGAAGTTGCCTCCACCAGCAAAACCAGTCAGAAGATACATATTCAAGGCTTGGACATTGGCCACATCTCTGATACCTGACTGATTTTAAAACTTGAAGTACTTGAAAGAAGTATCTATATGTCAAACATCTAGGCAAGGTGAAGTTTTAGTCTTTTTCATATATGACTTTACTTCACTTGTACTGCCTTCTATGTTGGCTTGTTTGGATTCCTGTCACTACTTGTTATTTCATACTTTTATATAATTTTAAGTATTTTTAAATTTATTAATTATATTTCCTATCTTTTTCTGTCATTTATGTTCTCTGGTTTTTTTCTTTCTCTTGTTTTTCTTTTATTTGACTTCCTCCCCCACTATTTCTTTTTCTTTCTTCCTCTCTTCTTTCCTTCAAATTCACTCTATTTTCTATGTTTGATATTAACTTTATATTCTCTATGTCCTGATTTTTCAATCTATTCTATATACTCACTCTCCCTTCTGTTTGAATAATCTTCAATAAATTTTTATTGAATATGTATGATTTCCTTTCAAGTTGCTGTTGTTACTGATGGTTAGTCTCTCATCTCAAAGCAGAGCTGGGATTGAAAATAGCATTTTTAACACATTGAATAGATGCTTTGAGGTTAAGATAAACCATGATGGGCTAGGATCCACCATAAAGAGAAACAAGCTCACTAAAAGACTCTTACATAACATTGTTAGATATCTCCATCCTGAGGGAAAAAACACTTATCAACATAGAAACAAAGATAACATGAGAAAACAAGTATGCAAGATGCTTCCAAAAGGTAAAACAAACAAACAAACTTCCCAACAAATAAATTCCACTCATATTGAAGTAGAAGAAAGGGCAAACAAAAAATTCAAAAAATTGATTGTTACAATGATCAATGAATTAAAAGAAGGTCTGAAGAATAAAGTGAGAGAGAAAATGCAAGATATGAAAAAGTATTTCAATAAAGATATAGAGACTATAAAAAGAATCAGAAAGAAAACTTGGAAATGAGAAACTCTGTATGTAGAGTCTCAATATGAAATCATATCAAGCAGAGGAAAGAATATACACACTAGAAGATAAGGTACAGGAATTAGAACACCCAGACAGTTAAAAAACTATAAGACTCTATTGGAAGAATATACAGGAGCATCATAACAACATTAAAAGCACAAACTTAAGAATCATAGGCCTTGAATAAGGAAAGGAGATTCATACTAAGAACACTGAAGACATATTCACCAAACAATAGCAGAAAAATTCTGTAACCTAGGGGAAAACATGGATATACAAGTACTGGAGACATTTTTTTTAACTCTCAATAGACAGGACCAGAAAAGAAGTTATCCATAAAATATTATAGTTAAAATGCCAAAAATTCAGAACAAAGAAAAGATTTTTTTAAACTGTAAAAGAAAAGAACTAAATCAATTAGAGAGGCAAATCCATCAAGATAAAAGCAGATTTCTCAGCAGATATTTTAAAGACAAGGAGGACATGAAATTGTGAAAAATAACAACTGGTAACCTAGGTTATTGTGCTCAGCAATGCAATCCTTCAAAATCCAAACAGAAACAAAAAAAAATTTTCCAAAATGAGCATAAAGTAAAGGAATTCATGACCACTAAAATGGCATAGGAAAGGATACTTAAAGGAATTCTTCACAGAGAAGAGGAAGATAAAACTAAACAAGAGAGCATGGATAAGTATAAATAACATTAGGGAAATAAATAACTAAATGAAAATTGGGAGATAATCAAATATAAAACAATATGACAGTAACACAAATCTCTTGATAATAATGATGAATATAAATGATATTAATTCTCTAATTAAAAGAGAGACTAGCAGACTGGATTTAAAACAACACCTTATTTTATGTTGTCTCCAAAAAATGATCCTCATAGGCAAGAACAATATTAGACCGAAAGTGAAAGAATGGAAAATTATATTCCACACAAGTATAAACCAAAAGCAAGCAGGAGAATCCACTCGTATATGAGACAAAGCAGACTCTAAGTCAAAATTAGAAGAGGCAAAGAAAGCCATTACATATTGTTAAATGGAAGAATCCAACCAAAAGTTATACCAATTAGAAATACTTATGCTGTAAATGTTGGGGCATCCACTTTCATAAGACAAATATTATTAGATATGAAAGGATTGACCAACACTATAAAATAATAGTGGGGGATTTCAATCTACTTCTTTCACTAATAAGCCATCTAGACAGAAAATCAACAAAGACACATCATATTTAAACCTTACAATAGATCAATTGGACTTAGCAAACATCTACAGAATGTTTTATCCAAAAACAACAGAATGCATTTTCTTTTCAGCCACTCATGCGAGTTCAACATCCTTTCATGATAAAACCCTGAAGAAATTGTGGATATAAGGAAAGTATCTCAACATCTTGAAGTGGATGCATGATATAACCAAAGCAAAAACTGAAAGCATTTCCACTAAAATCAGGAAATAAACAAGTATGTCCATTCTACACATTCTTATCCAATATAGTACTTATAAATTTAGATAGAACAATTAGGCAAGAGAAGGTAATAAAAGGGACACAAATAGTAAAGGAAGAAGCTAAATTATCCCTCTCTGCAGATGAAAAGATTCTATATTTTTGAAGACCATGAAAATTTCATCAGAAAACTTTCAGTGCTGATAAATTCAGCAAAATACCAGGATATAAAAATCAATGTACAAAATTTAATACCTTCTTTATACACAAATAAATTTGCTATGAAATGATGAAAACAATTGCATCATAAGAGCTTCAAAAATAAAATAAAATACTTAGGATTAAGACTAACCAAAGAGGTGAAAGGCCTCTATAATGAAAATTATAGAACTCCAAATAATGAAATCAAAGACTTCCCATGTTCATGGATAGGCAAAATTATTATTGTTAAAATGGTCATTTTACCAAAAACAACAGAGATATTCAATGCAATCACCATCAAAATGTCAATTATATTCTTCACAGACATAGAAAAATTAATCCTAAAATGCATATGGAGGAATAAAAGACCCAGAATAGCCACATAAATCCTAACTAAAAAGAAAAATGTTTGAGATATCACAGTACCCCATTTAAATTTAACTACAGATTCATATGACAAAAACAGCATGATACTGGCACAAAAACAAATGGACCAGCGGAACAGAATAGAATATACAGAAACAAATCACACAGCTACAATCATCTGATCCTTGACAAAGATGCCAAAACCATACACTGGAGAAACGAAAACCTCTTTAACAGTAATGGCAAAATTGCATATCCATATGTAGAAAAATGAAACTACATCCCTATTTCTTACTCTGTGCAAAAGTCAACTTAAAATGAATCAGAGATCAGGGATGGGATTGTGGCTCAGTAGTAGAGCTCTCGTCTAGCATGTGTGAGACCCTTGGTTTGATCCTCAGCACCACATAAAAATAAATAAACAAAATAAATGTGTTGTGTCCAACTACTTCTAAAAAATAATTTTTTTTAAAAAAAGAATCAGACATCTAACTATAAGACCTGAAACTTTGCAATTTCTGGAAGAAAAACAGGGGAGACATTGTAACATATAGGTCCTGGCATAGACTTCCTTAAAAAAAAAAACTATAGCTGAGGGAATATGAGAAAGAATCGATAACAGGAATGACATCAAATTAAAAAAAATCTCTGCACAGAAAATGAAAAAGGAGTGAAAATACAACCAACAGAATGGGACAAAATCTTTGCTGGCTACTCCTCTAACATAAGAATATATAATATATAACATAAAGAACTCAAAAAACTAAACATTAAAAACAAATAATCTGAGCTGGGCATGGTGGTGCACACCTGTAATTCCAGTGACTCAGGAGGTTAAAACAGGATAATTGCAAGTTTGAGACCAGACTTAGCAACTTAGCAAGGCCCTAAGCAACTTAGTGAGACCCTATATCAAAATATAAAAATAAAAAGGGCTGAAGATGTACCTCAGTGATTGAGTACCCTGGGTTTAATCCTACTACAAATACACAATGAATAAAAGTGCAAATGAACTGAATGGACACATCCCAAAAGAAGAAGTACAAATGGCTTAAAAATATATGAAAACATATTCAATACCTTTAGCCATGAAGTAAATAGACCTTCAGACTCAAACTTGTCTGTAGTCTATACTATCAGCTCTCTTTTCCTTGGGTCTTTGAACTACAAACACTGGCATTCCTGGGTCTCCAGTTAGCAGGTAGCAGACTTGGAAACTTCTCAACTTCCACAATCAGGTAAGTTAATACTTTATAATGTGTGTGTGTCCTCCTGGCTTTATATATAGTGATTCAAGTGCTGTTTATCCATAGGAAGAAATGCCTCTATGGAGTGGTAGGGGGAAAGCCACATAAGCTCATTCTCAAGCTGTTCTACGGGGTTAATTAGTTCAAAAGATCTCCTAAGACCAGCATTCTTTGAATAAAATTTGTTTAGAGTCATCATTTTAAAACCTTATAAAGATTTCTTCCTAAAGATTTAATTTGTATCTCTGAAATCACCTTTGCATACTTATTTTTCTTTATTTATAGTAACTGTAAATTGAACCCAGGGGCACTCTACCACTGAGTTACACCTGCAGCCCTTTTTATTTTTTTATTTTGAGATAAGGTCTTGCCAATTTACCCAGGCTGCTTTTGAACTTGAAATCCTCCTGCCTCAGCTTCCTGAGTACAGACATGAACCACCATGCCCAGATGCTTTGTATACTTTCATTTACCTAGAATCATCAGGTTTTGTCCAGTCCTTAATTGGTACTGATTGGCTATTGGCCAAACACAGAATATAGGAAGCTATATGAGCAGCATACTTAAATAAAATTCTCAAAGGACCTTCTCAATCTAAAGCTGTGCCTCTTCTAGGTTAAACATTTGTATCTTTCATGTATTCTTACAAATATAATTCTCAGTTTTATAATTATCATTCTAATTGGAAAAAGTTCACTAGGGAGAATTTGAAATTCCAATGGCTACTTTGAAAACTTTTAATATAAACAAGATTATTAATTTGAGAGGTAACATATGACAAAAACCAAAGAAAGATCCATGAGGAAACTGTTTTTTAAAGAGAGATCATTTCATTTAATGTAGAAGACCTTCTTACTTTTGACTCATACTTTGAAGATTAGGAAAACTCTCATTTTTTTGTAATATTGTTTAAAAATTTTAATTGATTTTTTTAAAAAATAAATGACAGTGGAATATATTATAATTCTTACTACATGTATACAGCACAATTTTTCATATCTCTTGTTGTATATAAAATATGTTGACACTAATTCGTGTCTTCATACATGTATTTTGGATAATGATGTCTATCACATTCCATCATCCTTGCAGTACATGGTTTGATTAGAAATATCAAGAGCTCAAGTTATGTCGACATTGGCTCTATGCCATTCTTTTTTATGTACACTGCTCCTCTGCTGAGGCATCACTTTCCATGGTTGCAGTTACCTATGGTCAACTGTAGCCCAGAAACATTAAATGGAAAATTGTAGAAATAAGCACTTCACAAGTTTTAAATGACATACTGTTCTAAGTAGCATAATGAAATCTTGCAGCAACCTGCTCTATCCTACCTAGGGCATGAATCACCTTTTTTTTTTTTTTTTTGTCCAGTGTCCCACAATATATATGCTAACAACTTGTTAGTCACTTTTTAGCCATCTTGGTTATCAGATCATCTAAAATGGTATTGCAGTGCTTATATCCGAGTAACTGTTATTTAACATAATAATGGCTCCAAAGGGCAAAAGTAGTAATGCTGGCAATTCAGATATATCAAAGAGAGGACTTAAAGTGCTTCTTTTAATTAAAGAAGGTGAAAGTTATTAATAATAAAGGAAAACATCATCTTAAGAATAATCTATGGTAAGAATGAAATTATGAAGAGAGCAAAAGATATTTATGCTAGTTTTGTTATCACACCTCAAAAAATCAAAAATTCCAGCTAAAGTGCATCACAAGTACTCTTTTAAAAAGGAAGAGCCATTCAATTTTTTCTAGGAAAAATCATAGTTCAGTACTCCTATAACATCAGGCAACAACTAAGGGTCATCAAATGTATCCCTCTCATGAAAAATTTTAAAGATATCCAGATCGAAAAATAATTCAGTTGTTTCCCATTCACTCTAAGATATTTAGTTCAGGTAAACAGTCAAATAGTCTTAACAAAAAAAATTATTAAATGTGTTTCTTTTAGTGGATACTGAAATGTATGTTGACATAATAGCCTTTTTACTACTACTATGAGAAGAGTATGGGAGGAATAGACAAACTCTACATAGGGCAGAGGGGTGGGAAAGAAGGGAGGGGGCATGGGGTTAGAAATGATGGTGGAATTTGATGGACATTATTATTGAAAGTACATGTCTAAAGACACGAATTGGTGTAAATATATTTTATATACAACCAGAGATATAAAAAATGTGTTCTATATGTATAATATGAATTGTAATGCATTCCACTGTCATATATAAATAAAAAATAATAAAAAGACAAACTCACAAATAAGCAATATTCTAGTTCAGATGCACTATAAAAAATGCTTTGTTAGCAAGGTAGAAGAAGGATTTTGAATTGTAGAGTCTTAAAATTTTGGTTTACAATATGAAAATGACATTAGCACAATATTTAGGATATTAAAGACCAATGTTACATTTATTATGCTTCACATTTTCTACAACACCTTCATTTGTTTTATGAGTTAAATATTAATGTGTTATGAGCTAAATGTTAACTGTCATAGTTAAATGAATCCTATGAATGTTGTTTTCATAACTTGTTCAAAAACTTTAAATATATATACATATGTAATTGTATTCAACTAAATTAAATGATAATGAATATTCTTCTAAAGTGAATCATTTAATGAAAATTTCACAAATATACATAGATAAAAATGTAATGTGTTGTTTATAATTATATTACCCAGATCTTTAGCTAAATTCAATATCCTAAACTTATACAATATCCAGCAAACTTCCAGCTGCCAGCAAACTTCCAGCTGCCGGCTGATGGACAAATAGTAAATAATCCCTGAATTCCTGCCTGATCAATCACAAAATATAATTTTGTTATATTACTTCTTAAAATGACAGTAGTTTAATAAATATTCAAATACTGTTAGTTGCTAATATGTATACATTCATTTTTACTTCCTCAAAATTATTAAAATGACATGATGTCAGTATTGATGAAAAAAACCTACCTAAACAATCATTAATTTTATTTCCACAGTTTTCTCTTGTGTCTGAAGAAAAGTTGATTACTTTGGCTAAAAATAATAATTAGTATAAATGATTAGTAATACTACTTACAATTTCAGAGAAATACAAATATATACATGCACAAAACAATGAATAGGACTTCATTTTTATTTAAAAATGTTATAGTACATTCAAATAGTAAATTTAATGTAATATATAAGGTATACATATGTTTTTTTAAATATACTGATAAGCCAGTTCTACTTTAAAGCTATAGTTAAAAGCTTTAAATTATTATTGCCTTGTAATGTATGCCCAAAGCCATATAAACATGGGAATATGTATAATCGTATTAATAAGTTATTTACTGCAAGCTATTAAATGAATAATGCACTAAAGTTGTAAAATTACAATCTGGATCTTTTATGCAGAATGACTAAATAATTTTATGCACAAATTACAAGAGAATCCATTTATCATCCTATGATTTAATGCAGTCCTTTTTTAAATAATTGTAAACCATATTTTAAGAGTCCATACATAAAAAAAATTAGTTGCTAATAATCATTATGGTTTACTGATGGGTGTTTCTACAATGATGAGTGAAAATATTTATTGTCTTCAGATACTTTCATCATATTCTTATCTCCTCTAACAATATTTTTTGGCTTTTTGCTGGTCTCAAATTAAGAGTAAGAAAACAAGCCCAGTGTGGTGGCAATTGCCTGTAATACTTGTGGCTCAGGAGGCTGAGGCAGGAGGATCTTGAGTTCAAAGCCAGCCTCAGCAACTGGCAAGGTGCTAAGTAACTTGGTGAGGCCCTGTCTCTAAATAAAATACAAAATAGGGCTGGGGATGTGGCTCAGTGGTTGAGTGTCCCTGAGTTCAATCCCCAGAACGGAGTAGGAGGAGGAGGTGGAGGAGGAGGAGCAGGAGGAGGGGGAGGGGGAGGGGGAGGAAGAGGAGGAGGAGGAGAAGGGAGAGGAGGAGGAGAATAAAATGTTTTTAGCTGGGCATGGTGGTGCATACCTGTAGTCCCAGAGGCTTGGGCAGGAGAATTGCAAGTTTGAGGCCAACATCAGCAATTGAGCAAGGCACTAAGCAACTTAACAAGATCTTGTGTCAAAATAAACAAATAAAAATGGGCTGGGGATGTGGCTCAGTAGCTGAGTACCTCTGGGTTCAATCCCTGGTCCTCCTGTCATTCCCCCCGCCACAATAGTTTTTATACCTAAACTATCTTTGGTTTTTGGCTCTTGGGTAACAAAGAGCTCTGCTTTTTTTTTTTACCCTGTAAATGAAAGTATAATTAAAGATAAGTCTAGAGTAATTTCAGAAAAATTCCAGAGTTGGCAGCTCCCAAAGGCTTCCTCTCTATAAAAAAAAAAATATATATATATATATCTCAATAGTAAGCAAAAAACTACTAGAACTACCTTTATTAAAATTCTGGAAAACAAATTTTACAGTAATCAAATGAACATCAAATGGGACCCTCATATTTATTTCCAGAAACAGCATAGCAAATCTTATTCACAAATTACTATATCTATTATAACTCTGAAGGACTAAGATAAATTATTCATCTCTATTTTTCCTAAGTCTAAGCTCACTAAGGGAAAACTGATGGACATTCCCCAAAGATATTGTAAGAAACCTTACAGCCACATGGGGAAAAGATTATGGTGGAAACACACAATACATAATCTAAAGACTGGAAGAAAAAGCTGTAGAAGTAGTTTCTTTGAGAATAAAGAACATTCAAAAGCACTTGTGTACACTGGAAAAATTGAAAAATCATACATGTGGCTCAAGAAAGGACACATGCTCACAGAAAATCCTGAGAAGACTAAGCTTTCAAATTTGGTTAGTTTCTAGTGTCAGTGCCAGCATGCAGTGAAGACTAAGGCAGAGTTGTAAATCAAATTCAATGTTAAAGGAGTGTTCCAACACAAAGTGAAACCATAATGATCCACAAAGACTGGGAGAGGATTTATTTTTATGTCTTGGAGTTCCAGGAAATCATTGTCAAAACCTCAGACAGGGGCTGTGGATGTGGCCCAGTGGTATACTTCTTGCCTAACATGCAAGTGGCCCTGGGTTCTATCCTCAGCACAGAAAAAAATAAATCAAAGATAGCTGAGTGACCATACAAAACAAAGAACTGACCCTATGTAAAAACCACTGGGACAAATCCTTAAGAATTAGAACAGCAGTCTTCAGTAATCAGGAACACAAAGCCAAAAGAAGTAAGGAAAGAAAATGATCTGATTTCCAGAGTTACTATATTAAAATATTAAAATATTCAGAGCCCAATTTTTGATAACAAAAAAGTAACATAACATACAAAGAAACAGGAAAGTATATCCCATCCAACGGAAAAAACACAAACCATCCCCAAGGAAGTTCAAAAAACTAAACTCACTAGAAAATGATTTTTAGACTGGAAGAACAAATTATAGTAATGTAATGCACTACATGAAGACCAGAGTTGTTAATGATTATTTCAAATGTCAGGGCTGGGGATATAGCTGGGTGCTAGAGTTCTTGCCTAGCATGTGTTGGGTTCAATCCTCAGCATTACAAAAAAATTGTAAATTAACTGTCTTAATTATGCTCAAAGAAGTATGAGGAAGGAACCTTGGATAAATATCTAGAAAAAACATGAATAAAGAAGGAGAATTGGGGCAGGGGTTGTGGCTCAGTGGCAGACCACTTGCCTCACACATGTGGGACACTAGGCTCAATCTTTAGCACCACCTAAAAATGAATAAACAAAGATATTGTGTCCATGTATAACTAAAATATATTTTGAAAAAAGAAGGAGAATTGGAAAGTGGTAGGCTAGAGGCATTCAGTGCATACTGGCTACTTTCCAAGACCGAATCAAATCCATGTGGGAAGAACTAGTACTTGATCTGCATTGCCCTTGGGTGGGTCTTGAGAAGGGACCACAAAGACTTGCATAATTATTTTATTTAGATGTAAGATATATTTGTAGATAATTTTTGTATGTGGCATGTGGTTTCTTTTTTGTGTGTATATGGCAGTTTAATTGTTAAGCACCATTTGCAGAAAAGATGGCCTGTTCTGTTAGAAATACCTTTACACATGGGCTGAAAATCAATTCACCATAAATATATTTGTCTAATTTTGGACTCTCTGTTTGGTTCCACTGATCTTTACATCTATATTTATACCAGTACCACACTGTCTTAGTTATTATAGCTTTATAGTAAGTTTAAAAGCTGGTAGTGAAAGTTCTCCAGTGTTGTTTCTCTTCACAATTATTTTGAGTATTTTATGTCTTTTGTACTTTCATATAAATTATAAAATTAATGTCCAATTTTATGGAAAACCAAACTGGTATTTTGAATAAAATTGCTTTGAATCTATAACTTATTTTGGAAGATAAGTCTTCTAAACAATATTGAGAGTTCCAAATCATGACCATAGTATATTTCTTTATATATTTAGATCTTCATTAATTACTCTCAGTGATGTCTTTTCATTTTCAGCCTACAGGTCCTGCACATCATTTCTCAAATAAATCTCTGATCATATCATTTTGATGCTACTGTAATTAGTATTTTAATTAAAAATACCATTATCATTGTTTAGAGATATACAATTGATATATTGTACATTATATGTACATTAATTGATGTACATTATATGTACATTATTGTTTTAGAGAAATACAGTAGATACTTGTACTCTATAATCTTGCTAAATCCACTTTTTAGTTACATTGGCTTCTTTGTATGTTCATTAGGATTTTCTAAGCAGATATTAGTATTGTCTGTGAATAAAGTAAGTTTGGTTTTTACTTTTCAACCCATTTGTCTTTTTTCAACTTTTCTTGCCTTATTTACATGGATGAAAACCTCCAAAATAATGTTAAATAGAAGTAGTGAGTGCATATCCCTGCCTTGTTCTTGATCTTAGGATAAATGACTTAGTTTTCATTATACATGATGACAACCATAGGATTTTCATAGATGCTCCTAACATGAATGATTAAGTTTATTTCCATTCTTAAGTTGCATTGAATTTTCATCATGAATGGAAGCCAGTTTTGTTAAATGTTTTTTTTCTGCATCTACTCAGGCTATATATAATATCTTATTTATTTTGGTAGTATGGTAAAATACATAGTTTGATTTTCAAAACCATTCCTGCATTCCTGGGATAAATTCTACCTCATCACAACATATTATCCATTCAAAAATTTTAATATGTTTTGCTAAAATTTTGTTTAGGAGAATATTCATTTGTAGTTTTTCACCCATTGTTAGAATCATTGTGGTATCTGGGCCTCATAAAATACTTTGATAGGGATTCCTCTTCTATTTTCTGGAAGAATTTATATAAATTGGTTATTATTCCTTCCATAAATGTTTGGCTCAATTCATCAGGTAAAATATTTAGGCACAGAGTTTTCTTTCTTTGAATGTTCTATTCTACAAATCAATTTCTTTAATAGACAAAGGGTAATTTTGTTAATATGTTTTGTCTTGAGTGAGAATTCAGATCAAGTGCCTTTCAAAGAATTTGCCTATATCTTTAAAGTTATCAAATTTCTTGAATTAAGTTGTACCTACATAGTATTCATTTATTATCTTTTTAAATCTATATTTTCACTAGTTATATCCATCCTCACTCCTGATATTCATGTGTTTTCTTTTTTTCTTGTCCCTAAGTCAGAGAAGATATTTATTAATTTTATTGATCTTCTAAAGAAATGATTGATTTTATAGACTGTGCTTCAGTCTTCTATTCCATTGTCTTCTGCCTTGTCTTTATTAATTCCTTTATTCTGCTTACCTTGGAATTATTTTGATTTTTTTTAGTTTAATGAGGTAGAGTATTATATCACTGATTTGAGACCCTTCCACTTTTCTAAAAGCCCTTTAGTACTACACATTTCCATCTAAACAATTTTTTTGTGTGGTAATGGGGATTGAACCTAGGGCCTTGCACATGCTAGGGAAGCACTCTGCCTCTAAGCTACTTCCCCAGCCCTTTTTTATTGTTTATTTTGAGACAATGTTTCACTATGTTACTCATGCCTGCAACTTGTGATCCTCCCAAGTAGCTATTATTACTGGTGTACACTATTATGCCTGGCTAAACCCTGCTTTAGCTGCATTGGGCAAATTTTGACACCACGTTTTCATTTTAATTCAAATTCAATTACTATTATGGTTTGGATGTGAGGTGTTCTCCAAAAGCTCATGTGTGAGACAATGCAAGAAGGTTTAGAGGAGAAATGATTGAGTTATAAAAGCCTTAGTAAATCAGTCCCCAGATGGGATTAACTGAGTGACAACTGAATGCAGGAAGGGTTTGGCTCAAGGAGGTGGATCCAAAATATATAGTCCAAAGGACCTGCCTTTGGAGTACATACTTCATATCTGGTGAGTGGAATCAGTCTCTCTCTCTCTCTCTCTCTCTCTCTCTCTCTCTCTCTCCTTCCTGATCACCATGTGAGCCACTCCCTCCATCACACTCTTCCATGATGATGTTCAGCCTCACCTCACCTATGGTCTGAGACCTCTGAAACTGTGAGCCCCTAAATAAACTTTTCCTCCTCTAAAATTGTGTTGTCAGGGCTTTTAGTCACAGCAGTAAAAAAGCTGACTAAAACAATTACTTTCTACTTTGATTTCTATTTTGATGACTTGAGTTATTTAGATTAAATTAATTTTTAAAAATAAACAAAAAGAACACAAAAAATTGGCCTAAAGAAAAGAACAGGTCATTCATAGGGGAAAATGAGACCTTTAAAAAAAAATAAAAAGATGATCAACATCTTTCAAAAACAACTAAAACACAAAACAATCCTAAATCTCTTTTGGAAACGCCTAACTCCAAATACCCAATGAAATATTGAGCAAAAAAGGACAAAGCTAGAGCTACCATACCCCTTGATTTCAAACAGTATCAGAAAACTATAGCAATTAAAACAGAATGGCATAAAATAGAAATATTATTTAATAAAATAGAATAGAAAGCCTCAAAATGTATGTATAGTCAATTGATTTTTGACAAAGGTACCAAACCATACAATGGAAAAATAAGTGTTTCTTCAATAAATAAGTTTATTCAGAAGAATAAAACTGAACCTCATACCATACAAAAAAATCAGCACAAAATGGATTATAGATTTAAACCTAAGACATGAACTGTAAAAATACTAGAAGAGAAATCAGGTGAAAAACTACAGACCTTTATTGGAACTCTGTGAAAAAAAAAACAAAACTACAGACCATTATTCTAGGCAATGCTTTTTCTTTTCTCTCTCTCTCTGACTGATGAATTACAGGCAACAAAAGCAAAGATAGGTAACTGGGGTTGTATCAAACAAACAAACAAAAAAACTCTGTCAACAGAAACAATTAACAGAGTAAGGATACAATATATGAATGGGGAGGAGATGTTTGCTAGTTAGACATCCGGTCAGGGGTTGATATCCAAAATGAATAAGAAACTCAACCAACTCAATTGAAAAAAAAAATAACTGATTTTAAAAAATCAGCAAAGAACTTGAATAGAAACTTCTCAAAAGAAGACATACCAATAAGCTACTAGTATTCGAAAAATTCTCAGTATCACTAATCATTAGAGAATAAAAGGAAAACCACAATAAGATATCTATCATCTTAAAACCTGTTAAAATGGTAATTATTTGGTTCAAGACGGCTAAATAAAACTGCCTAGCTCTCACTTTCTCTTCCAAAAAAAAAGCCAAAGGAACAGTTATCTAGCTGCAATTTAAAATTAGTAACCAGAGACAAACACTGGAATCAGCATAATGGTGACTGGAACTTGCAAGATTCAGAATCCTGAGATAACAGCATAAAAAGAGAAACAAAACATCCCAGAATGTGCTACCCTGTTTCTAATCTTGGGAAAGGGAAGTCTTCCTTTGCAGGGTGTTATGGTTTGGTGTCCCCTAAAAGTCACTATGTTGATGCAGGAATGTTAAGAGGTTAAATGTAATCTATATTACATAGAGTGCTATAATGTAATACTAGTTTGAATGACCTGGTGGTAACTGTATGTAGGTAGGGCATGGCTGGTGAAGGTGGGTCATTAGGGGCATTCCATGCAGCCCCTTCCCCTCCCTCTCTGCTTCCTGATTCTTTCTTGAACTGAGAAGCTTTTCCTTTGCTGGGCCCTTCCCCAAAGATACTCTGCCTCACCCTGGTCCCAGAGCAGTGGAGTTGGCTCTCTATGAACCTTTGGAACCATGAGATCCAAATAAACTTTTCCTCCTCTAAGTTGTTCTTGTCAGGTGTTTTCTTCATAAATATGAAAAAGCCGACTAAAACAGAAATTGGTTCCAAATAGTATGGCTGTTGCTGTGGCTAACCTGACTATGTGATTCAAAAGACATTGGAGCTGGTTTGTGTGGAGAATTTTGAAAAATTTAGAGATGCAGGATGGAAAGCTTTAGAATGGTGTAAGTGCAGCTTAATGGGTAACTTTGGTGGGGCTTCAGAAGATCAGAATGGCAACAGGAATGTGAATTGTCCTCATGAGGTTTCAGAGGGAAATAATGACTCTAGGGAACTGAATTAGAGGCCACTTATGACACATTATGGCAAAGAACTTGTCCACATTTTGCATATGTTCTGAGGCTTTGTGTGAGTTTAAACTGAAAAGTGATAGACTAAATAATCTGATGGAGAAAATTTCAAGGCAGCACAGCATTTGGTCAGTGACAAAGACATTGCTAGCAACTTTTAGGCAGGTTTGCTATGAAAATCTGCAACAGAAATCACAGATAATGGATTTTTAAAACTTGTAGTTTGGCCAGAAAAGTTATTGTAAAGCTGGGGTCAGGGAAGCTCTACTTGTTGGAAAGATTACAGTCCCAAAGAGATACTTGCAGGGACACAATAGAAGATAGCTTGGAGGACATCTCAGGAATTTGCAAAACCACACCCATGACAGGCTCCTGGATAAAGAAAAAATGCTTTGAGAAGAGATTACTGAGGTCCCCTGCTTGCCCAGGAGTGCCTAAATGTTGTTTTACCATAGGGAGCCACACAAGCATGCAGAAGCCACGGGAGCTATGATCCCAGGGCACCTAGGTATTGCACAAGCTGTCAGCAGACTTTGACATCATCTGCGTAGTGCTGCAGGAATACAGGACACTAATGTTTAGGGATCCTGGAGGCTTCCACCAAAATTTCAAAGGAAGGCCTGGGAGGCCCAACAAAGTGTAACCAGATTGGAATCCCTGAAAGGGCAATGCACGAAAAGCCAAAGCTGGAATGCAGACCCCAGGAATTAAGAGATATCTGTAAAACGTACTGTCTGCTGAGAAAAGCTGCTGGCTGTGGAGAGAGTCAGTCATGAGAGAGTCAGCCCATGTGTACAGCAACTGGAAAGGCCAAAGCAGTAGAGCTAACCAAGGCCTTTGGAGAGCATATCATTGGCCATATGTCCTAGATACTATTCACAGATTTACAGGCAATTATAGGACCTGTTTGTCTTGTTATGTTTCAGCCTTGCTTTGGACCCATCCCTTCTTTCTATGCTGCTATTCCTCCCTTTTGGAATGGGAATGTTTATTTTGTGCCACTGTATATTGGATATTTGTAACTTGCTTTTGATTCTTACAGGGGCTCACAGCTAAGTGTTATCCTTCAGTCTCAAAGGAGATGTTGGATTTTGGGGTAATGCTGAAAATGCTAAGATTATGGCACTCTTAGAGATGGACTTTGTATTCTGAGGTGCACATGAGCTTTCGGGGGCCAGGGACAGAATATTATGGTTTGGACAAGAGGTGTCCCCCCCAAAGCTTCTGTAATACTTCAGGAATGTTCAAAGGTAAGGTGATTGGATTGTGAGAACTATAACCTAATCAGTCCATCCCAGTTTGAATGACTGAGTGGTAACTGTAGGCAGATGGGGCTTGGCTACAGAATTTAGGTCACTGGGGGCATGCCCTGGAAGGATGTATCTTCCATGAGATCCCTTCCCCCCACTCTCTTTCTCTTCCCCTATCCTCTCCTCTTCCCTCTCCCTCTCCCTCTCTCCCCTTCCTGGTCCAGCATTGAGCAGACCAACTTTCCTCTGCTGGGTCCTGCCATCATGATGATGTACTATTTTGCCTTGGGCCCAGAGCAATGGAGTCAGATGTCTATAAACTGAAACTTTAAAAACCATTAGCCCCAGATAAATGTTCCTCCTCTAAGTTTATTTTGTCAGGTGTTTTAATCACAACAATGAAAAAGCTAACTAATACACAGGAGTAAGCATGAAAGACTGCCAGAAAATTCTATCAGTTTAGATGCTGGCAATCCTAGCTATTGGAAATTTTCAAAATTCTCACAGGCTTACTACACCCAACCTACTTGAATAACTTGAACTCTCCACAGTAGCCTTGCTTTGGAAAATGATCTTGCATCATCTCCCAGCCAACCCCCAGGGAACGGTAGCCAGAAGTCATCTTGAGAAGAGAGCTATCATCTGAATTTGGGCTGCTCTAGGAATCAGAAACCCTTGAATATTCTTATACCTGGAACCCCACAGACATTCTATTGCAGAGATTTGGGAGTAGCTTCCTTGCAAAACCAATTTAACCAAGCATAGTGACTGTGAGCCAAGCCCACTGGGTGCCCTGCACTATAGGAGATGGGTGTGTAACACAGGGGAAGGAGGGTGCTGTCTTGGAGAACCAGGTGATCAGGGTGCTTGACCTCTGAGATTGAGGGTGTGGAAAGCCATGTGTGAAACTGCACCACCTCCAGGACTGAAGGGAGTTGCCCATATGATTTTACCATCCCTCCTACCTATACCACTGGCAGGTGGCTATTACTGGGATGAAACATTGCAGTTCCCATTGTTGCCCCACCCAAAGAGGCATGCTGAGGGGACCTTAAGTAGTCCTATGGCTCCGACAGCTGCCCCATTCCAAGAAGCTCTGAGCTAAAGAGATCAAGAGGAAATTTTCCCAACTCCAGCTGCAGTCCATCTTACAGACAAACACTATATCTAAAGGTATTTGGAAAAAATACTGGAGATCCAAAAGCTGCCTTGCTCCTGGATGTGCATGGCTAAAGGGAACAGAGAGAAATTACGCCCATCTCTAGCTTCTGCCCCTCACCCAAGCACGTACTGCCACTGAAACAGCAGTTCCTACTACCACCTCAACTATGCAGTTCCCACCACCACTCTAACCTCATATCTTTTGTGACCACACGGTGATGAGATCTGTAATTTGACAACAGAGGTAGTACCGTAGTGCCCACCACCCCAATCCTGGTGCAATACCTGGACTCACGTCCTGACTGGTTGGAGGAAAACACTTTCCTCGCCAAAGTTGAGGCTACTAGTGCCAGAGGCCCTTGCTAGTAGCAAAGCAGAAGCATCAGTTGTCCTGAGGGGGGTTTCCCTATTGCTCAAAAAGTATCACTATCCTCACTATAAGAATAGCCACATAATAAGCACCCCAGACCCACTGCTACCTGTACCACACCTGCCTGAATTGCTCATGTCCTCACTCTGTGTGACCCACAGAAACAGTGGGGTTCTAGGACTTTGCCATGGCATACAATGTGCCCATCATAATTAATTTCTAGAAAAGAAGCTATAGAGAAACCATAAATGAATCCCAACTGAAAACAAAGCCAACATTGCATAAAAAATCAGCACCCCAAACCCATGTTCTAGACAAAGCCACTTACATAGAAGGTCATTCCATAAAATTTGTAAGGATAACTGATCTACCATATGCACAAATGTCAACAGAGGACTACAAGAAATATGAAAAACAAAATACAATGCCTCCCTAAAGCACAACTCTCTAGCAACAGATTCAAAAGAAATGAATACTAATATTAATCAATATCAGTAAAAAGCTGATAAATAATTTAAAAGAATGATTATAAAAGTTTCAATGAAATTGTGTTAGCTTTTCATCACTGTGAAAAAATATTTGGCAGTGGGGGGGACAAGTTGAAGGAGGAAATATTATTTGGGCTCAAGATTTCAGAGGTTTCAGTCCATAGTAAGATGGTCCCATTGATTCTAGGTCTGTGATAAGGCAGTATACCACTGTGAAAGGTTGTGGCAGAGGAAAGCTGCCCACCTAATGGCAGGTGGGAAGCAGGAAAGGTGGGAAGCATGTATGCACAAAGAAGAGGCCAGAAACAAGATATCCTTCCAGTGTAAGCTCCAAAAGACCCAGATCCTCCAGCAAGGCCCTAACTCCTAGTTCCTACCATATCTCAATGATGCCATCAAATTATGAAATTATCAATGGGTTAATCCATTGATGCAGACAGAGCCATCATGATCCAACCACTTCCCAGAATCACACTTCTGAACATTGTTGCATTGGGGACCAAGCTTTCAACACATGAACCCTTGGGGACATTTCATATCTAAATCATAACAACGATCTTAGAGAATACAACTAAATAAAATTAGGAAGATAATGCAAGGTACAAATATGAAACTCACCAAACAGAAGTTCTGAGAAAGAGCCAAGTAAAAATCTTGGAAATGAAGAGTTCAATATGTCAATTAAAAATATAGCTGAAAGCCTCAACAATAGACTGGATCAAGCAGAAGAAATAATGATTGAATTTGAAGATGGGTAATTTGAAACATACCACTCAAGGGAAAAAAAGGAAAAAAGTGTCTGTTTTAGTCAGCTATTTGCTGCTGTGACTAAAGGACCCAACCAGCACATTTGTATGGGGAAGAAAAGTTTATTTGTGCTCATGGTTTCAGAGTTCTTAGTTATACAAGGTCTGCTCTATTCCCCAGAGCTCAAAGTGAGGCAAGACATCATGGTGGAAGAGTGTGGCAGAGGGAACAAGCTCACATGATGTTCAGGAAGCAGAGAGAGAGAGAGAGAGAGAGAGAGAGAGAGAGAGGACTCCACACTCCAGATACAACATATATGCCCTCAAGCCATGCCCCCAATTCCCACCTTCTCCTGCCATACCCTACCATTTTAATTACCACTTGGTTAATCCCTACAAAGAGATTCATTCACCGATTGGGTTAAGACTCTCACAACCCAATCATTTCTTCTCTGAATCTTCTTGTATTATCTTACAAATGAGCTTTTGAGTGACACCTCACATTCCAACCATAACAGTGTTAAATCACATTTAAGGGTATCTCCATTAGACTAACAGAGGATTTCTCAAAAGACACCTTACAGGTCAGAAGGGAATGGAATTAATTACATATTTCAAGTCCTGAAAGGAAATAAATTCCAATGACAAATACTATTCTCAGTGAGACATTCTTTTAGAAATCAAGAACTTCCAAGACAAAAAAAAAAAAAAAAAAACTGTTGGAACTTGTGAACATCAGACCAACCTTTAGGGATGCTTTAGGTAGTCCTACATTATGAAGTGAAAGATAACTACCATCGTGAAAGCACATGAAAGCACAAATCCCACTAGAAAAGTAGATACAAAAAAAAAAAAAAGAAAAGAAACATAATCAGCACACCAAATCATTAAAACACAAATATTAACAAGAAAGGAAGAAAAAAACAAAGAATATTTGAAAGAACTAGAAGCAAATCAACAAAAAAGATAGGAACAAGTACTTATGTATCATTAAAACGGTGAATGTTAACAAACTAAATTCTCCAGTTAAGATACAGACTGGCTGAATAGATTTGTTTCTCTGTCTCATCAGTAAAGACTCACAGGGTGTAACCGATGTGATTCTGCAATCTGTATTTGGGGTAAAAATGGGAGTTCATAACTCACTTGAATCAAATGTATGAAAGATGATATGTCAAGAGCTTTGTAATGTTTTGAACAACCAATAAAAAAAAGTCAAGGATGGAAAATTATAGTCCAAGCAAAGACCTAAAGCAAGCAGAAGTGGTTATATTTATATCTGAAAAAAATAGACTTTAAAACCAAAAAAGTATGAAGAGACAAAGAAGGTCACTATATCATGATGAAGTGATCAATTCAACATGAAGATATAGATTGTGAGTGGATATGTCTATAAAGTCTGGGCACTCAACTCTATAAATCAAATGCTATTAGACCTAAAAGGAGACATAGACTTTGGGAACCAGTGGTTGAATGTAATCATTTGGATATAGAGTATTCCCAAAAGGCTAGTGAGTTGAAGATTTAGTCTCTGATGAAGCAATTGATGTTCAGAGGTGGGACACTTGGGAAGTGACTGGATCATGATTTTCTTGATCTCATCGATGGATCAATCTAATGATGTATTAACATTTGATGACATTACAGGGAGGTTACAGAAACTGTAAGTATTGGGCCCTCATTGGAAGAAGTAGTTCACCGTGGGCATGCACTGGAATGGTATGTCTTACCCCCAACCCCCTTCCCATTCTGTGCCTGCTTCACAGCTGCCATGATTGAGTAACTTTCCTTTCCCATTTACTTCTGACATGATGTTTTGCCTTGCCTCAGATCCAAATTAATGGGGCCAGTGGACCATGGACTGAAACCTCTGAAACAATGACCCAAAATAATCTTTTCTCCTTTAAGTTGTTTTTCTCAGGTATTTGTCACAGCA
Organism: Marmota flaviventris; assembly: GCF_047511675.1. Taxonomy (NCBI): domain Eukaryota; kingdom Metazoa; phylum Chordata; class Mammalia; order Rodentia; family Sciuridae; genus Marmota; species Marmota flaviventris. Next base: position 47,452,066 of record NC_092518.1, on the reverse strand, counting down.
ATGAAAAGCTGACATAATAAAATATTGAGGAATAAATTTATCCTTTGTTTGAAGAATTACAGAAAACATCCCAAATTTAAGGATGAATGTTAATCAACTCATCTAAGAAGCTTAAAAATTGCAACTAGGATAAACTTATGGGAAACTACACCAGTACACATCATAGTCAAAGTAGTAGAAATCAAAAACAAAGAGAAACTTGAAAGCCAAAACAGAAAAATCATTAATCAAACATTAATACCTGTGTTGTTATCATAAATTATGGAGGCAGAGGCAGTGGAATAACATTTTTAAAGTGTTGGGGGAAAGGACTGTCAACGAAGAATACTATGTCCAGCAAAATTATCTTTCATTGGTTATTTAGGAGTATGTTTAGTTTTCACATATTTGTGAATTTCCCCAAACTTTGTCTCCTATTGTCTTCTAGTTTCATTCCATGCCGTAATAAAACACACTTTGCATGATTTTAATTCTCTTTTTTAGAATGATAGATTTTATTTACTCATTCAATAGTGCCATCCATAAAATAGCTGGAACATTATTAATTGATAACACAATATATTCAATTTTAAAATAGATAAGATTCTTTTAAATTTATTGAGATTCATTTCATAGTTTAACTTGTGGTCCATGCTGAAGGATATCCCATGCGCACTGGAGAATGTATATGCTGTTATTGGTGGATGAACTTTTTCTATAGATGACTATTATGTCTAGTTGGTTTATAGTGTTACTTGAGTCTTCTATTTCCTTGTTAATTTTTGCCTACTTTTTTCTATCCATTTATAAAAGTTGGGTATTGAGGTGTCAAATAGTAATGTTGTTAATTTGTCTATTTCTCCATTCAATCTGTCACATTGTATTTCATGTATTTTGGGTTCAGTTTTTAGATGAACATATATTTATCATTATTATATCATCTTGAGGAATTGACCCTTTATCATCATAAAATGTTATTTGTATCTAGTAATAATTTTTGCCTAAAACATGTTTAGAAAAAAGACCTGTTTGTCTGATATTAATATATCTACTTCTGGTTATGGTTTGCATAATGTATTCTTTCATACATTTATTTTAACCTATTTGTGCCTTTGTATCCAAAATGTGTATCTTATAGAAAGCAGAAAATTGAACAACATTTTTGAAATTTATTCTGTCAATCTTTACCTTTTGGTCAGCATATTTAATCAATTCAAATTTAATGTAACTACTAATAAGGTAGGATTTATATCTGCTATTTTATTCTTTGTTTTCTATATGTTTTATGTCTTTATTCTTCCATCACTACTTTCTTTGAAATATTTGCAACATACCCACTTAATTTCTCTGTCATTTCTTTTACTCTATTTTTGACTAATATCAATAATATACAAAACCTTCACTCATAAAATCTCAATTCTCTCCCTGATCTTTTCATTGTTGTATCTTTACTATAGGCCCATCAACATTCCTACAGATATCTCATTCCCCACATTTTTCTTTTAAGCTTTTTGACTAAGCTATTGTTTGACCCTATGCTTATCTATCACCTCAGGAGGCTATATTAAAAATTTTCTCTGATCATTTTTTACAAATACCCCAAGGGGTAGAATATTGACTGTGGGGAAGCTCTTAGGGAAATTAAAGATCAGACTTATACATGATATTTTCCAGAGAGCCAACAAGAAGGTTGAATGACAACAATTTTCTGGTAATGTGGCTAAATAAGTACCCACCCCATTTTGCTCTCTCTAGTTGCTGCCAGATTGCTGGTCTCACTGATTGTACATTCTTGATTTCATGGCTACTGTGGAGCTGGCAGGGGGACACGCAAATAGAACACATTAAAATGCTATAAAACTCATTGTTCTTACTAAAAGTTAAATATTTTTCTTTAATAAATGCTCCATAGATTTCTGCAAGCCTTAGGTTAATTTTAGAGTGCTGAAAACATTTCATTTTTTCCCAGCATTCACATTGCTTTTAAGTATGAAAGGTATTCTGAAAGTTGTTACTCTACCATTTTCACTGATGATAACTCAGATATATTATTCTTTTTTCTCAGATATAGCATTGTTAAATTCAAATATTTTATGTGAAGTTTTTGTTTGTTTCACTTTGGTTTGATTTAATGATTATAGTTGAATATGGTTAATGCCTGCTTTGAATTTTTTCCACCCTGGTATATTTTATTCTATGCTCTCTGTATGGATCTTTAGGAATCTCAACTACCCAATCTTCATTTCCTAAACGAGGCTATAAACATTTCTGAGGAATTCAGTTCGTGTGCATATGTAGCAAAACACCACCATAAATACTTATCTGACTGATCAGATTCCATGACACATAAGTACATGATTGTGGTTGATACAGACCTATAGACTGTATCCCTTTGGCTAAGCTCAGTGCCAAGGTGGGGCAATCATATATTCAGGTATACATCTGGTGTTGAATTCCAGACTTTCTTTATAAGATATGAACCTAAAATACTACTTACTTGCCCATTCAATAATATTTCTGAACTTTGTATTTTCTGATTTAGAGCATAATTCTGACATCTTTGTTATTCAATTACCTAAAACTTAAGAGAAACGGCATGATTATATTGGGGGGAGGGGCAGGAGAGACTGGGTCAGCATAACCACTTTGTAGATGTATTTGCCTATGTTGACTAAAATTAATCATATACATACCATATGACATAGCAATTCAACTACTTATATATAACCAACATATCTGAGTGTGCATTTGTAGCAAAACACCACCATGTACATAACGTTTCATACAGCATTATTAACAATAGTCTCAAACTGAACACAACTCAAATGTCCATCACTTGAATAACTTACGGTATAGAAACACAGTGGTATACTATTGAGTAATGTAAAAATGACGAACTACTGCATTTTTGCATCATCAGTGAATGTTAAAATCATAAAGTTGAGTGAAATAAACTAGATACAATAAAGTACATACCATATGGTCCCATTTATATAAATTTTATAAACAAATGGTTCTAATCTCTGATGCTAAAAATCAGCATAGTGATTTTCCTTGGGATATAGTAACTAGAAGAAAGTAATAGGGGCTTCTGAGAAGCTGATAATGTTCTGTTTCTTTTATCTGGTATGTATCACAAAGGTATGTTTAATTTATGAAAATTGCTGTTCATGTATAATTTCTACACTTTTTTATTTGTATTCCCTATTACAATAAAATATTAGCAAATCAGAATAACATGCATATTCTGACTGGAGAAAGGGGTCATTTGAGACAAAAGGGTAATGTGGATAAGTACACTGAGTTCGTGGACTGGGTGATCATTTCAGTGGGGAAGAAGCAAGTTAGGCTTATAGGTAAGGGAGAAGAGATAGATAAAGTCTTTTGTTTCTGTAATATGGTAATGTGATTAATAAAGTGCAATATTATTGCATATATGTATTTACATATGCCATCTAACCAAATGTCTCAGAAGTATTTCAATGTGTATATGCTGAAATTAAATATATGATACTAAATCCATACACTGAAATTTGCTCTTTCTTTGGTACCATTTTGTACTTAGTTGCTCAGGTCAGAATCCTGGAAGTCACCATTACTTCTTCCCTTCCCTCAACCAATTTACTACCAAATAACTTCATTTATATATTTAGAATTTATCTACCTTTCTTGATTCTAACATATTCTAGTCTATTTAACTATCACAAATGCTTCCCAACAATATTCCTGTAGCTAGTCTCTTTTCTAAGCATGCTCCACACTGTTGAAGCATGATGTTTTTAAATACCCAGATCCTTAGCATGCCTTACACTGCCCTTTCACATATTTCTGATACCACTGCTCTTGTCTTCTCTAAGTCAAGCTGCTATCCTTCTAAATAGCACCCCCAGCTGACTATGTGCTGATTTCCATTATGTTTAAAGTCCTGCTTTAATTCCTTTCTTATTTAGTGCATGTACAATTCTAGAATGACAGAGATAGCACCTAAAAACCTTTTGTGTTCTCCCAGTCACCACCATAAATACTTATCTGACTGATCAGATTCCATGACACATAAGTACATGATTGTGGTCGGCTGTCTATTCTTTTTTTACTAATCAGGCTTATCTATGCAATCATGTCACACTGCAGGTAGATTTCAAATAAGGCTCTGAGATTCAGGTTTGTGTTAAGGTAGAGGAAAAGAGGCCCCATAAGGCCTCTGAAATGAACCATAAGATCCAGCTTTACCTACCACAGTTCTCTGCCTAGAGTTCTGGGGAATGATTCTGCCTATGTGTTAATTTGTTACCATTGTTTCCAGTGTGTATTTTCCTCAGGAAATTTGTGATAAGGCAGGCTATTGTCCAGGATAGTTATTCCATGGTATTCTGAATCGAATGCCATTAAATTCTACTAGTACTTCTAAAGATATACACGCATAGAAGAAAATTGGCCTCAGGACTTTATTGTCCCATATAAGCCTTGTCACTAAGTTTATGTATCCCCCTCTGCTTTTGACCATTATTTCTCAAAAATATATCACTATGGAGACTGTTAAATCAGTTCCAAATATCCAGAATATAGAACTTAGAATAGTTTGAAGCATGTAATAAGTGCTCAATATATTCTCTGAAAGCAAGATTTTAAAACAGCAGCCACAGTTTTCTAAAAGTTCATTCTCCAAGAGAAACAAAAGTAGTTTAATAACAGTAAATAATCTGCAGGGACTGGATTTTATAACAAATGAACTGAGAGGATTTTGGTCATATTTATGTAATCTACTACTAATTTTTCCATTGTACTCATAAGATTAATTGCCATCTACAGATTACTATTATTACTTTTTATGATGATGAGTTGTTTCCTTTCTTATTCTGCAAGGAATACAGAATTCAAAACAGATTGAACAAATTTAAATAGCACTATAAGGATTCAGCTTATACATATGACCAAAACATCTGGAGAGTAAAGGTTGTCAGACCCAAAAATCACTGAAATAGAGTTAAGAAGTGATTTAACTACCTTCCTTAGAAACATATGAAAAGCAGAATGTTAGCCATCTTTCTGAGATGGCTTATGGAAAAACTAAATGAACTCCACAATTAGTGTCATCCTTATGGTTGTACAACAAGCCTTCCTGAATACAGATACATAGATTCCTAAAATTGTAACTTTTACTAGGACATAGATATGCCAAATACACACATGCCTCTCTCTCTCTCTCTCTCTCTCCATTTCCCTCTCAATCTCATTTCTCTCTCTTGCTCTTGTTCTCTTTCCTTCAAACATGTGCATGTGTATATACACACACATGTGCATGCATGTACACGCATGTGCATGCACATATGCGCATGTGCGCGCGCGCACACACACACACACACACACACACACACACTATGTAACCATACAGACTTGCTGATAAGCAGCAATATTTTTAACCAACAAAATGGCAGTTTCATATGGTTCAACTGAAAATACTCCTACATATGCATAATTAATCTGTATATAATACATATATTTCCCTCACCAGAAATTAGGCAATCGAAGTTTCCACAAATACCAAACCACCAAACTTTGCCAAAGAACATAATTCAGTTTTAATCAGCAGTTGCATTCTCCTTTCCACTCAACAGACACATTCATACACACAAAGGGAAATAAAAGCCTTCACTATCACTTCCACTAAGAGCTATATTAAAGACAGGTTTCTTTCTTTCCTTTAAATAGCATATTTTCATTAATAGTTAAGAACATGGATATTAAAATTAATAAAAATCAATGAATCTTTTAAAAATGTATTTATGTAGGGACAGGTATAGTGAGCAAAGGAATAAAACAAAATAAGACTCTAAGCCAAAATGAATGCCATTTTTTCCATTTCACTTTATGTCAGTTACTTAAAAAAATATCTTTTACTTTGAACTCAAAAGAGAATTAAATAAAGAGTTATACTACATAACTGAAAGGGAAAATCCATCCCACTCAAGATTATGACGGTAATCACCACTACCACCCCTCAAAATAATCTAACCCACTAGCAAACATACACCATCACCACCATTACCCCCAGTGCACTGGGAGACCTGCCTGCTCACTTTTTATGGCACAGCAATCTTTTCTATACCTTACAACCATTGTGTCAGTCTCAGGCCCACGACATCTTCCTCATTGCCCTTCCCTAATTTCTCTTCTCCTTCATACCAGCTGCATACATATTTTTCTCTTTGTCTGAAAGGCTTACTATTCGCTTTGCTTTCTCCAGTACAGAAAGAACCATTTCAGTGTTGGCCAGAGCTTTTGACAGGGCAAGGAAAGAGGCTCTGTTCTGGGCTTGCTGCCATTGTGTTTGGAAGCCTGCTTCAGCTCTGTAAGGCCACACTCCCAGTATATGCATGCACTGTCACAGTCCCAGTATGCCTGTGAGCTTGCTAGGTCCCAACTATTAGCTTTCCAGAGTCTGCTTCTGTGTTGTAGGAAAAAAATAATAACAAATGAAAACTTACTCTTATGAGTCTTGCTGCTATTTCCTTCAGGCAAGACTGACTGAGATTGAAAGTAGGTAATAGATTTCTAGACCAGACACTGTGGTATTTTCCATAATAGAAAAAACTCCTTGATTTTAAAACCAAATGTTAAAGATATAATCTATCTCTCCCCCAATCCTCCACTGACCTTTCCCCACTTTTTAAAATGTTTCACTATAAAAAGTTTTATTTTATAATATAACCACATGGTATTTCAATTAAAATAATATTTGTAAAACAACTATAAAACTTTTAAGGTAAAGGAACTAACAAGTAAAATGGTCTTGAAATCCCAAATATTTCCTTGTGAAACTGAAGGAAATGAGGAACCTGATTTGAATCTTTGCATGACACAAAAATTGCATAAAACAAGGTAGGTCATTCCTCTCTGAATACAGTGGCTAAAATGCAGACACAGGACCACAAATATTTGTATGATGCTAGATATGTTAATGAATTCCTTTATGCCTTAGTTTATTTTCCCATCTGTAAGTGGGAATAATAATAGTACCTATCTCTTAAGTTCATAATGAAGATCCTTGACTTAATTAATGTAAAGCACTTTTAAGAGTGCATGGATATAGCATTTATGTGGATTCTTATAATTTCTAGTAATTTTTAATCTGGCATAAGAAATGAATGGCATGTTCTTATCATTCATAGAGTCTAGGTAACTAAAAATTACTATGCATATCACCAGGAGTTATTATTTTAAACATAAATATAATAGAAAAAAAGAAAATAATACTTTTTAAAACTGTAAATTACTAGGGGTGCTTAACCACAAAGCCACATCCCCAGCCCCTTTTTATATTTTATTAGAGACAGGGTCTTGCTGAATTGCTTAGGACCTCACTAAGTTGCTGAGGCTGGGTTTGAACTCGAGATCCTCCTGCCTCAGCCTCCCAAGCTGCTGGGATTACAGGTGTGCACCACTTCAACCAGAAAGAATATCAATTTTGACTGATCCATTCAACAAATACTTTACATATGCTACCTTATTACCTCACAATAATTCTGGGGAAGGGCAAGTCTTATGACTATAAATGTAGTGAGGAAAAATGATTTGCCCAAGGTTATACAGCTACAACTACTCAAGTTGAGATTTGAATGTAAGTTACAAAGTTCAGGTTCAACAACAAGCAAAAATTGAACTGACATTGCATTAAGCTCTAGAAACAACTGCTTTAAAAACTTTACCTTTGTAATTAGAGCTTGTTATTTGTTAGTTACTTATTTTACATAACACACACAGAGACTGAAAAGGCAAAACTATCCCCTATTTCCAAGATATTTCTGTGGCCTTCATTTTGGCTTATAATTTTCTCCCTTCTCAAGAAAAATCCTTTATAACCTTTATTCAAATCTTCTCTTACATTAGCACCCTTCTTTCTACCACCAATGATGCTACTGTCCTTGTTTACATCCTTGTTACTTATTTTAACAACTTTTCCACTGTTTTTTTTTCTGCTGCTCTTCTCCCCCTCCTCCACTGCAGCAGAGAAATATTTATATCACACCATTATGGATTTTACCTTGCTTGAACACACCCACCTTGACTCTTATCAAAATGAGAAAAATCGAAACATTCTATTAAGTCAGAAAGTGGTACAGCTAGAAAAGTTCTATAGAGAAGGGCAAAGACTGTTTCATTTTCCTTCCCCAAAACTTCATTGACCTTTTAGAAAATAGACAAAAGCAGTTCACCACAACAAGAAAGACAGATGGCCAGTAAACAGATGAAAAGATATTTGGGCTCACTTGTTATAAAGGACATTCAAATTAAAACAACAGTGAAATATTAACCCATCAAAATGAAAAACAATATAAAGGATTGTTGAATGTGTGAAACAATACAAATTCTCAAATTCTCAAATACTGCTGATGGGGGTAAAAACTAGTACAGCCACTTTGAAGAGTGATTCAGGCTGAAAATGTGCAATCTTGTGACCCAACAAATCTACTCCTGAGTACATACTTTAAGTAAATATTCTTAACCTGAGGTCTGGAAGCCTTCAGGGGATACATGATCTTGGATGGAAAATAAACACCTTTGTTTGCACTAACTGAGGTACAGTAAGCATTTATTTTCATGAGGAAAGTAGGCAAAAAGCCAGTTTTATTACTAGTACATATATCTTTGCACTAATATTAATTCTACTTATTTGTGCAGAGAATATTTTTACACTCAATGGTATTTTTTAAATTACAGTAGCTATTAGACCCACTAATAGATTTTATTATTTAATGAATTTTATAAAGAATCACACCAGGCATGGTGCTGCATTCCTGTAATCCCAGTGACGTGAGAGGTTGAGGCAGGAGGATCACGAGTTCAAACCCATTCGCAGCAACTTACTGAGGCCCTAAGCAACTTAGCAAGACCTTGTCTCTAAAAATATGAAAAAGGGGTAGGGATGTGGCTCAGTGGTTAAGTGCCCCTGGGTTGAATCCTAGTACCAAAAAAAAAAAAAAACACATTTTCATATCATAGTTTTGAAAAATAATTTGAATAATATATTTTCATAAAATTTGTTTTCTTTGTAATTTGAGGCATTGTATTTTATGTATTGAAAAACAATTTCCTGATAACGGGCCTGTAAACACCTCCTAGATTCTCAAAAGAATACCATAGCACAAAAAGGTTAAGAATCTCTATTGTAGAAATATTCTTGCATTTGTATATCTGGAAAAAACACATTTCTTAAATTTTTATTTATTTGACAAATAAAAACTATCGACATTGTATACAACATCATGTTTTGAAACATGTATACATTGTGATATAGTTGAATGAAGCTTATTATCACAAATTGTCTCACATTTGTGTCATTTTTTTGTGACAGGAACACTTAAGTCTTAAAATTGAGAATCTATTCCCATAGCCTGTTTTTGTTTTTTGTTTTTGCAAGGACAGGTGCTGGGGATTTAACTGAAGGAGCTTTAACACAGCTACATCCCAAGTCCTATTTTTTTAAATTTTTTGTTTTTAAATTTTGAAACTGAGTCTCACTAAGTCACTGAGGCTGGCATTGAACTTGCAATCCTCCTGCTTCAGCCTCCTGAGTCATTGGAATTACCTATGTGAGGCCTGGTTCTTTTGGCCATTTTTAAGAATACAATAGATTGTTATTAGTCATCATGTTGTATAATAGATTTCTTGGAATTATTCTTCCTATTTAACTGTTGTATTTTGACCAACGTCTCCCTAACCACCATGATCCACTTGCCTGCCAGACCCCAGTAATTACCATTCTCCTCTCTCCTGTAGGAGTTCAATTTTTCTAAATTCTACATGAATGAGATTGTCTATGCATGATTTATTTCATTTATTATAATGTCCTCCAGATTCATCCATATTGTCACAAATGACAGAATTTTCTTCTTTTATGGCTAAACAGTATATCATTGTATGTATATTCCACATTTTCTTTATCTACTCAGACACTTAGATTCCATATGCATAGCTATTATGAAAAATGCTACAATAAATGAACATGGTAGTTCAGGTATCTCAACATACACACACACATATACTGGATATATATATACACACATATATCATATATATAATCTCATATATATATATATATATATATATATATATATATATATATATATATAATATGATATATGAGATTGTTGGATGATATTGTGGTTCTATTTCTAATTTTTTGAGAAATTGCCATACTGCCTTCCATAATGACTACCCTAATTTAAATTTCCACCACAAGTGTACCAGTCTTTCCTTTTCTTTATATCCTTACCACTACTTATTATCTTTTTAATAAAAGCTATTTTAACAGGTATGAGGTAATATCACATTTTTATTTTAATTTGAATTTCTCATATGACTAGTGGACATTTTGGAATTTTAAAGAATGGGCTTCTCTGAAATAGTAAGTAATTGAAAACTGAGAATAAATAAATCAAATGTAGAATAATTCACATAAATGAATATCAGAGGAATGAACTAGATTCATATATATTAACCTGACTAGATGGCAATAACTCCAATCTGAATGGAAAAGAATAGATGCAGATTAATAGGTGCAACATGTATTAATTAAGGATGTTAATTTAAGAATGTACACATGGAACTTACCATATATTGCTTAAAAATCCATATGTAGGCATATAAAAATATAAAAAATGGACTAGATACCATGCTTTTATAATTATGTCAAAATGGATTCTGTCATGTATAACTAAAAAGAAGCAATTAATTTAAAAAGTGGACGAGGCAACGATATAGACCAAACCCACAATAATGGTTTTCACCACTGTAATGCCATCTGCCATGAGACATTCACCAGAGCGAAGTTGATACCAGTGCCATGTCCTTGAACATTTACAACTGTGAGTTAAAATACCCAACCTCAGGTATTTCATTATATTAACAGAAAACTGGCTAATACAAAAGCCTACCTCAAATGGAATTTTCCTCATCAGACTTTTCCTGATTTCTAAGAAATAAATTTACCTCTTAATGTTATTATTATTCCTTTGTTATAGAGTGAAGTGGCAGAAGAAATAGTGGTGGTGGAAGGGAGGTGGGCAAGCTTGCAAGTTCACAAGGTCGACTATTTAAACTCGAGGTATTTTTTTTTAGTACCAACTGCTGAAACAAGCTTCTTTTATACTTTCTTTCTCAGACATCTCTTAAATACTAGTAACATATCTGCTCCCTTAAAATGACATGAACGTTTTCAGGAGAGGTATGACATACTGTGATTGAAACAGGTCTGAGGAAAAACAAGTATAAATGGTATAAAGATAGAAATTTTCATTAGGGCAGCATCCTTGATAGAGATATCATTTTCGAGGTACAAACACACATATCTTCCCACAGAAATCCCCAGGCATGCCACAAGTTACCTGGTCACACCATAGATGCCTCACAACTTGTTTTCTATATCTAAATTCATGATTGTACTGATATCTTCTGTTTTGTCCTCCAGACCCACTCCTAAACCTTCTTCACTCTGCTTTGTGTTCCTAAAGGTTACTTTATGTATACTTCATCAACAGGTGCCCCATCTCTAGCTTTGGTTAGTGTTTAGCCAATGAGAAATACCAGCATGTGATTGGAAGGAGAGAGGTTGACATACTTATTCTTTAAGCCACCACCCTGCAAGATCATTGCAGGCTTGCTGCTTCCTTTAACCAATTATCATAGTTTCTGCTAAGTGACACTCTTTAATAGCTGTATCTACTCATGATTCTAGGAATCTAGGAATCACTCCCTACTTATAACCCCTTTAGACCTTGGAGTAATAGCACTTCCTATGAATATACTTAGAATATTACACTATATTTTATCATTTCTCTATCCCTTGCTCACAATTTTGTAAGTAGATTCTGTATTAACCTTACTCAAATTACTTAATACGAGCAGGACATATGTTTTCAGCTGGAATGCTCTCTGACACAACAATCATCATCATAATCCAAGAAATAATAGTCAGTATTTATTGTGCATTTACTGTGTGTCAGGTTTCATTCCAAATATTTGAAGTGTATTGACTTAAATGAGTCATTTTCACAATAACTCTATGAGTTAATTATCATTTTATTTTATTTTTCTTTCTTTTTTTCTTTTTTACCAGAGGTTAAAACCAGGGGTGCTTAACCACTGAGCCACATCCCCAGCCATTTGTTTTTAATTTTGAGAGAGGTCTCACTAAGTTGCCAAGAGCTTCATAAACTTGCTGAGGCTGGCTTTGAACTTTCAATCCATCAGTTTCAGCCTCTTGAGCCACTGGAGCTACAGGTGTGTGCCACTGTGCCCAGCTATGATTTTATTTTCCACAAATTACTTAAATCTCTCCTTTCTTGATCTCTGATCCAGGTATTTCCCCCTCCATTTTATTGTGAAAAGAAATTGGAGTTGCCTCTTCCTATATCACTAAAAGGTGAAGAATTGATAAGGCCCCAAATGCATCAAGGGTTGCAAAAATAATGTATGGGTAACAGAAAGGACACACTTTAATTATATTCAGAACAAGATGAGGAAAGAATGAATAGGGAAAAAAACTACTTAAAGTCAATTGTATAAAATTGAGGAATGATCTTAGAAGAAGTTGTTCCTCACCTTCCATTTTACTCCTTCTGATGTTCTTCTGTCACAGAGAATGATTTTCAGGCTAAAAGGGATATGAGAAGAAAAGGTAAAATATACATAGGGAAGAGGCAAAAGTCCGTGACAACTAAAACAATAGTGAGAAATTATATGAATCCATTTTAACAAAATTGTTAAATTCCATCATCAAGAAGGGGGTTGAAAAATACAAGAAAAAGAAGCCATAGATACAAATCAAAAATATCTAAGTAGAAATGAGGATTTTTAAAAATCATCTTTTCTTGTACTTTTCAATAATATGTTACATGCAATTTTATTTTTCACTATATACAGTCTTGAATTGTTCTTTTTTTTGTAACATCTTCTTGTTCTCTCAGTAAACTGAGGAAATGCTTTTTCTTCTAGAACACAATAACTCCTTGATCAGAATCTATTTTTCAAAGCTTCCCAGTGTTCATGGAATGATATCCAGACATTTTACAAAGGCTCTACTGCAAAGGTTCTGTACAATCAGGGAAATAAAGGAAAGAAGGAGCAACGAAGTAATTTTTGTAAATCCAAAAACAATGAATAATTTCTCTTTCAATTATTTCTATTCCTCCAAACTCATTTTGTATCCCATTGTTCTTTAATTCCTTTATTTCAGCTACTGGAACTCTTATAATACCTGGATATTCTACATTTCCTTTTTACATAAATGCCTGGTATTCTGAGATTAAAATATAAATTATATTGCATACCAGTTACACACACACACACACACACACGGATTTCAATTATATATCTGGAAACAATGCTTTGCTGAATTAGATAATAGTTTTACAGATTCTTTACAGCCATGGAGTGAAGAGGATTGAAGTTAATTATTGGGCTAAGATACAGTTTGTAGAAGTAGCATAGCACCTTAGAACACAAAACCTATAGTCTTTATTTATATATTGACTCATTCATTCATTAAGCAAATATTTATTGAGCATCTATTCCTTACAAAACCCACAGATCCTTCAGGATCCCTATTCATTCATTCAATCAATATTCTGTCAACCATGTGCCAGAAAAAATGTTAGGCACTTTGATGCATGAAACAAAAATTATCCTTGTTTTCATGTAAGATACAGACTAATGAGGACGGTAGATACTAAAAGTAACACAAATTGATCATTTACAATTTTATAGGTTCTACAAGTGTGAAGTACAAAGTGCAATAAGAATGAATCACAGAAAGACCTGACCTAGTCCAAGTGTCTGAGCAGGTTGCATTGAGGAAATGATATATAATACCTGTCCCCCCCCAAAAAAAAACCCAAAAAAATGAGTAAGAATTAAAAAAATAAGATGGGTAGACTTGATTCTGTGTTGGTTGTATAATAAAGGAAGTAATCAGAACCACCCCTCAGTGATATTTCACATATGTATCACAAAACATCAATGTTAGGAGTTCTAAAATGGTCCATAGCAGATGCCAGCACTCACCTCCTTTTCCACAAAGAAAGATCTGCATAGCTGTATTTTGAGGTGCGTTACTGCAGGAGAATGCTGGAACCCAGAAAGACAAATTGGAACATTGTAAGATTCTGAGACCTGCAATGACAGCATAGAAAGAGAAAGCACCTTGACAAATACAATACCGGCTCCCCGGCTGGAGGAGGAGGTTACTCTACTTTGCAGGGGAAAGATTGAATGAGAGAGTCCCAGCAAACTCCATCACCATGGACACTGACAATCCTAACTACAAAAAGTTTCACAATGGTCACAGTTTTACAGACCAATTAGGGAACAACCTGAAATCTGCACCATACTTTTGTTTTTCAAAAGGAATTCACATTGTCCCCCAATCAACCCCAGAGAATAGACTGCTATGACTGACACCATCTTGAAAGGGAGCTATTATTTTAATTCATACTAATTTAAAGGGCAGAAACGCCTGCATATTTGCATCTCTGGGATCTTATATACACCATACAACACTGGTAAGGTGTATATAACACTGGTAAGCATAAACTAACTTGACCCATCTTGTCCAAGAAAAGAAGCTGTAACCCCAGCATCAAACCCACTAAGTGTCCTGTACTTCAGGATTGAGGTATTTTAGCACAAAGGGGAAGAGAGAGCACCACCCATGAGAACAGAGACCAGAGCACTTGTCCACAGGGGAAAAGAGGGTGGTCAACCATGCATGGACATTAACCAATGCCCGAAAAGATGGCAGGAACTTGTAGCCCTCACTAGCCAGATCTTTCCTATACCATGTGCAGCATGTTCCTTTCCTTTGAGGGCTAGAGCCTGATATTAAGTGTCCTGCCACCACAGCCCCACCTTGGTGCCACATCTGGGCATATGCTTATCGCCCTTTGGGGCTAAGAATGCACCAGATATGCAAATCTCAACACAGAAATATAAGAAACGGGGGAAATAAAGTCATATGACACCTCTAGAACACAATAACTCAATAGATAACATGATACAACACAAGAACTCAAAAAAATGTATTAAAAAGATTCCTGATAAATTTCAAAAGAATATTACAATGAAGCCAAATGATATTCAAGAGAACATTAACAGTTTAACTAAAATGAGTCATAATATGAATAAGATATTCATGAAAGAGATGGAGATCTTGAAAAAGAACCAAACAAAAATCTTGGAAATACAGAGAGCTTCATAAGACAAATTTTAAAAATACAGTTGGAAGCCTCAATGATAGACCAGATGAAACAGAGGAAAGAATATCTAAACTTTAAGCTTTAAGACAGATCATTTGAAATCCCAAGTCAGACAAAGATAAAAAGAAAGAAGAATGAAGAGAGCCTTCACAGTTTGGAGTGAACCATTAAAGGTTTTTGTGGTACTTGAAGGAAAAGATAAAGGGGAAGGCATAGAAACCTATTCAAAGAAGTAATAGGTAACCCAAATTTTGGGCTGGGGATGTGGCTCAAGCAGGCCCATGGAACCTCAAACAGACATAGTGTGACCAGAAAAGATCCTTAACCCAAAATAGTAGAATCAAAGATAAAAGAAAAAGAGAAGTTTCTTAAACCTGCAAGAAAAAAGAACTAAGTCACATCTAAGGGAACCACCATTGTACTACAAGCAGATTTCTCCGTGGAAACATAACTGGCTAGAAATAAATGGAATGATATGTTACAAATTTTGAAAAAATAAATAACTTTAAATCAGAACTACTATATCCTGAAAATGTATCTTTCACAAATGGAGAAAAAATAAATATTTTGCAAGTTAGGCAAAAGTGGAGGGAATTATCACCAGATAGGCTAAACAAAAGATGATTAGGCCATGTAGAAGACAAATTTCCAGCCCTCAAATATAGGGTATATGATCTTGAAAACATACTCAGCAATAAAGAAAACATGATAAGAAACCATAGCCAGAATATTCAGGAAGTCTGGGACATTATAAGAACAAACCTAAGAATTATCAGCATTAGGGTGCATATCAAGATACAAGCTAAGGGCATGCATAAACTTTTCAGGGAAATAATGTCAGAAAAATTTTCAACCTTGGGAATGAAAATCAGATATATGAGATATTCGGAAGTCCAAATAGACAAGATCCTTTCAAGACACATTATAATTAAACTGTCTAGTATACAGAATAAAGATAAAACTTTAAAAGCATCAAGAGAAAAATGGAAGGTTATATTTAGGGGTAAGTCAATAAGAATGACCTCTGATTTTTCTACATAAACTCTTAAACCAGGAGGGCTTAGAACTATGTATACCAAACCCTGAAAGAAAATAATTTCCAACCAATATTGTTACACCCAACAAAGTTTTCGTTCAGAATTAAAGAACCAAAAACATTTCCAAGGTAAGCATAAATTAAAAAAAATTCATGGCTACAAAGCCAGTAAAAACTTTGCAACTTCTAGAAGAAAACACATACTTAACAGTCCAACATATTGGTGTAGGCACCAACTTCATAAACAAGACCCCTGAAACTCAAGAAGTAAAACCAAGAATCCATAAATGGTATGACATCAAATCTAAAAGCTTCTGCACAACAATGGAAACATGAGCATGAAGAGAGAGCTACATACAGAATGGGAGAAAAATTTTGCCAGCTACTCTTCAACAGGAAATTAATATACAAAGTATATAAAGAACCCAAGAAACTTAACACTGAAGCAAAATCCAAACCATAAATGTATAAATGATGTAAATAGATATATTTCAGAAGAAGAAATGCAAATGGCCAAGAAATACATGAAAAGATGTTCAGCATCTCTAGCAATCAGGAAAATACAAATCAAAACTATTCTGAAATTTTATCTCTCTCTGGTTAGAATGGCAACCATAAAGAATACAAACAATGATTGCTAGTGATGATATTGAGTACAGGTACACTGAAACATTTATGTTTGGAATGAATATAAATTAGGACAACCACTTTGGGAAGCAGTATGGAGATTTCTCAAGAGACTAGAAATTGGCCAGTTGTAGTGGTGCAGCCTGTAATCCCAGTGGCTGGGAGGCTGAGACAGGAGGATCATAAGTTCAAAGCCAGCATCAGCAAAGGCAAGGCACTAAGCAACTCAGTGAGACTCTGTCTCTAAATAAAACACAAAAAAGGGTTGGGGATGTGGATCAGTGGTTGAGTTCCCCTGAGTTCAATCCCCAGTACCAAAAAAAAAAAGAGACTAGGAATTGAATTAACATATGATCCACCTATTTCATTCCTTGGTACTTACTAAAAAGAACTAAAATCATCATACTACAGTGATAGATGTATACCAATGTTTATAGCAGCACAATTCATGATACCCAAATTGTGGAACCAGCTTAGATGTCTGTCAGAAGAATGGATAAAGAAAATGTGGTATATATACACAATGAAATTTTATTCAGTCATAAAGAAGAATGAACTTATATAATTTCCTGGTAAATGTATGAAAGAAGAGAACATCATGCTATGTGAAATAAGCCAGACTCAGGAAGTCAAGTGTCAAATATTTTCTCTCGTATGTGGAAGCTAGAGAGAAAAAGACAAAATTAAAATTAAAAAAGGGCTCTCATATTTCATGAGAACAACAGAACATGAGAAGGGGAGGTCATGAGAAGCACTGAGGAATGAAATCCACCAAATCATGCTAGGTTCATGTATGAATACACCACAATGAATCCTCTGTGTGTGTGTATATATATAAATACATATTATATAATTAGCAAAATTTATATGAATTAAAATGGAGATCAATAAACTACTACAAGTGGATCAAGGGGATGGGGATGGGTGAGAAAGAGAAGGTACTTGGAAATGAGAATGATAAAATTATATTATGTGCATATGCAAATATGGCACATGTGCCTCTATTATGTATAACTATACTGCACAAATAAAATTAATAAAAAATCAATAGCTCAATAGGTTCTGTGTATACCAATAATTAATATGCTGAAAAATATATCTGAAAAACAATTACATTCACAATAGCTTCAAAAAATTAAAATACTTAGAGATGAATCTATCCAAGGAGGTGAAATACCTCCACAATTAAAATTATAGAATTTTTAAGAAAGAATCTGAAGATATTTCAAGGTAGAAAAACCTCTCATGTTCATGGATGTTCATGACTGATATTGTTGTTAAAATGGTCATATTATAAAAAGTGATCTACAGACTCTATGAAATCCCCATTAAAATACCAGTGATACTCTTTACAAAACTAGAAAAACATTCCTATAATTTACATGGAAGAATACAAGACCCAGAATAGCCAAAACAATTCTGAGCACAAAGATCAATCCTGTAGACATAGCAATACCAAATTACAAATTATACTACAGAGCCAATGTGGTGCTGGCATAAAAAACAGACACATAGATCAATGGAACAGAATCGAATACACAAGAACAAACCAACATAGCTACAGTCATCTGATTATTGACAAAGGGGCCAAAAATATACAATTAGAGAAAAGACAGCTTCTTTAACAAGTGGTGCTAGCAAAACTGGATATCCATATGGGAAGAAATGAAACTAGATCCTTATCTCTCTTTCTGTACAAATGTCAATTCAAAGTGAGTTGACTCTGGTCCTTTCTATAAGACCAGAAACTTTCCAACTCTTAGAAAGAGAAATAGGGGAAACATTTCAACATATAGGCACAGGAAGACACTTCCCAATCAGAGCCCTATAGTTGATGAAATAAGACAGAATCAATAAAAAGGAATTGCAGCAAATGAAAAACTTCTGTACGGCAAAGGAAATAACACAGTAGTGACAACCAACAGTATGGGAGAAAATCTTTGACAGTTATTCCTCTATTAAAGGATTAATATCCAGAATATATAAAGAATTCCAAAAGTCAATATTAAAAATCAAGAAGCCAAATAAATAAATAGAAAAAAAGAACAGAAAAGACACTTCTCAAAAGAAGTACAAATGGCCAATATTTATTTGAAAAATCAAGGAAATGCAAATCAAAACTACACTGAGATTGCATCTCACTTCAGTTAGAATGGCAAGTATCAAGAATAAATATAATAATTGCTGAATAAGGACAAAAAGGAATACTTACACACTAGTCGTAGGAATGTACATTAGTATAGCCTCTATGGAGGTTCCTCAATAAGCTAAAAATAGATCTACAATATAATCTAGCTATACCAATGTATTTATCCAAAATAATTAAATTTATAGATACATGCTTACCCATGTTTATTGCCACACAGTCATACCAGCCGAATTATGGAATCAGCCTGGCTGTCTGTAAACACCTTTAATTGCACCTAATCATAGAATTTTAGAGTTGCAAATTTAGATATGAGGTGTCTCCCAAAAGCTCATGTGTGAGACAATGAAAAAATGTTCAGAGGCAAAAATGATTAGATTATAAGACCTTTAACATAATCAGTAGATTAATCCACTGATATGATTAACTGTGTGATAGCCATGGGCAGATGGGGTGTGTTGAAGGAAATAGGTCACTGGGGGCCTTTCTTTGGGGTTTATATTTTGTACTTGGCAAGCAGATCTCAATCTCTCTCTCTCTTTCTCTCTCTCTCTGTGTGTGTGTGTGTGTGTGTGTGTGTGTGTCCTTCCCTTCCTCCCTCCCTCCCTCCTTCCTGGTTGTCACTTCCTGAGCTGCTTTCCTTTGCCATGCCCTTCTGCCATGATATTGTCTCACCTTAGGATCAGAAGATGGCACTGGCTGACCATGGACTGAACCTCTGAAACCTTGAACCAAAATAAACTTTTCTTCCTCTACATTGTTTTTTTCTTTTTTTTTTTTTGTTTGAGGTAACTGAAAACTTTATTTTTTTATTTGTTCTTTTCAGATATACATGACAGTAGAGTGTATTTTGACATATTATACATACATGGAGTATAACTTATTCTAATTAGGATCCCATTCTTATGGTTGTACATACCGTGAGTCTCACTGGTCATGTATTTATATGAACATGGGAAAGTTATATCCAATTCATTCTACTGTCTTACCTATGTCCATTCCCTCTCCCTTCCCTTCATTCCCCTTTGTCTAATCCAATGAACTTCTATTCTTCCCTCTCCCTCCCCCTTATGTGTTACTATCAGAGAGAACATTTGGCCTTTGGTTTTGGAGGATTGGCTTATTTCACTTAGCATGATAGTCTCCAGTTCCATCCATTTACCAGCAAATGCCATAATTTCCTTCTTCTTTATGTCTGAAAAAATATTCCATTGTCTACATTATTCTGGTCAGGCATACTGGTCACAGTGCGGCAAAAGTGGACTAAAATAGTAAGAATCTAATCTTACATTCAAAATATAAATCCTCTCTATTACAGACATAACAAGTAATTTTTTTTTTTTGCTTTTTCAAAATAGTTCTAGACTAGTTTGAGTAATTTTGAGTCAGTCCATTGCAATGATCTCCAGCCCACCAGGGTGTATCAATGGATTCAAAAGCATCTCTGTGCACTTATGGAAGAGCATATTTAAACAGAAAACTAAAATATAGAAATATTTGGGTGTGGGAGACTAAATTGGAAAAAAATTACATAAATAACTTTTGTCCCATTCTCTCATATCTGATACCAAAGAAAGAGATTCTTACAGCCTAAGTGTCTTTCTTCAGACTAAATGTATCAGCTTATAGACATGGACCCTCTAGTTTTAGGCTTTGGTCAATGCTGCAACAATATCTTATTCCCCTCCCCACCTCAATTTAAGGAACTTGACTTTTATAAAGGAAGTAATGAGGAAGTTAAGCTCAGTCTCATCACAGCATCTAAAACAAAATATACTTTTTTAAAGTTAATTAAATTTAACAGACACATAAAATTGTACATATTTATGGTATAACGTGACATTTTGATATATGTATATGTTGTGTAATGTTTAAATCAGGTTAAATATATCTGTCATTTCTCTATGGCAAAAACTTCCAAGATGCTGTCTTACAGTTTTTTTTTGAGATGTGCAGTTCATTCTTTTCTATAGTTACCCTGCCATGCAATAGCACACCAGAACATTTTGCTCCTATCCAACTGTAACTTAGTACCCACTGATCAATCTTTCTCCATCTCTCTCCCCACACTCTTCCTGCCTCTGGTTACCACCATTCTATTCTCAACTTCTATGAGATCAACTTTTTTAGATTCCACAATGTCATACAGTTACTTGTCTTTCTGTATCTGACTGAATTCACTTAATGATCTCGAGTTCCATCCATATTGTCACAAATGACAGGATTTTGTTCTTTTTTATGCCTGAATTACATCCCATTTTCTATCTATTTTATCTATCTAAGGATTTTTTTTTACCATTTCTTGGCTATTGTGAATTTGCACTCCCATGTTTATTGCAGCACTATGCACAAAATATGCTTTTAAGCAGCTCTATTCCCTAGCTGATATTTGAAAAATTCCTCCATACTCCACCTCTATTCATCAGAAAGAGAACCAGATTTTGATTCATCCTTTCTTCCCACTGCTGTTATATTAGAAGTGAGGCACAAGCTGAGTACTGTGGTGCACACCTGTAATCCCAGTGACTTGAGAGTGTAAAGCAGGAGGATTGCAAGTTCAAGCCAGCCTCAGCAATTTAGCAAGACCTCAGCAATGTAGCAAGATCCTGTCTCAAAATAAAAAAAAATAAAAAAGGACTAGGGATGTAACTCAGTGATAAAACACCCCTGAGTTCAATTCTGAGTATAAAAAAAGTGAGGCACAAAGGGCTGGAGGTGTAGTTCAGTGATAAAACTACATTTTTCATATGCATAAAGCCCTGGGTTCAATTCTTAGTATCAAAACTATGGGAACATTTATTCCTAAGAAGCAATAAAAGGAATAAAAATCTAATTTCCATTAGCTACTTTGCTTTATCTTGCTAATGCAAACATATTATGAGTTGGCCTCTTTTCCTACTCCTGTGTCTGTATCGCCCTGTGTAATATTGAACAAGTTACTTTCCATGCCTTAATTTTCTCATCTGTTAAATTAGAATAGTTATAGTAAACATTGTTATAGGATTGTTACAAATTAGAAGAGTTCATGCCAAACGCTTGATGCCTTACATATAGTGAATGATCATAATATGCCATCAGTATTCCCCAAGTTGATGAGTTTTAATGATGTTCTGTGTAAGAAAATTCTGTGATTTACTCATTTTCAACATCCAAGTTCAAATAATTATTTAAAAACGCTCCCAAACAACTAACAATGAGCAATCTGAAAAGGAAATTAAGAAAACAAATCAGTTTATGAGAGGATAGGAAATAATAATATATTCAGGAATAAATCTAATCTAGAAAGTGAAGGATGAACACATTAAAAACTAAAAAATTAAAGAAGATACAAATAAATAGAAAGACAATTACATTCATAGATTGGAAAACTTATAATTGTCATGATGTCAGTACACACAAAGCAATTCAATGCAATCTTTACTAAAACCCCAATGGCATTTTCCTACAGATATAGAATAATTCATCATAAAACTCATACAGAATCTCAAGTGACCCTGAATAGCAAAAATAATTTTTAAAAAGAACTAATTGGAAGGCCTCACATTCCCTGATTTCAAAATTTAATGAGTTAAAGTAACCAAAACACTGTGGTACTGACATAAAGACAGTCAAATAGGCCAATGGAATATAATAGCAAAAAAAAATGGTTGCATATATCTTAAACTAACTCCAACAAGGGTGCCTGGGTCTTTCACAGAGGAAAGAGCAGTCTCTTCAACAAAAAGGTACTGGGAAAACAGGGTATCCACATGTAGAACAATGAAATTTGACCCTTATCTTATACCAGATATCAAAACAAATGTAAGACCTAAAACTACAAAATTCCCAAAAGATAACACAGGGGAAAAGATTCATGACATTGAACCAGGCAATGATTTATTTACTATAACATCAAAAGTATAGGCAACCAAAACAAAAGTATACAAATGGGACTACATCAAACTCAAAACTGTATACATCATTAATAGAATGAAAAGACAACCTATAAAATCAAAGAATATTTGCAAATCATATATCAAATAAGGGTTTAATCCAGAATACATAAATAAATAATTTTTATCACTCAACAACAAAATATCAAATAAAAAAATACTTAAAGAATTTGAATAGACATTTTTCCAAATATGATATACAAATGGCCATTAAGAACATGAAATGATGCTCAAAATCATAAATAGAGAACTGCTGAACAAAACCACAATGGTCCTTCATATTTCTGTAATATCAGTTGTAATGCCTCCTCTTTTCTAATTTTGAGTCCTCCCTCCTTTTTAAAATATTTCTAGTTGTAAATGGATCTTTTATTTTGTTTATTTATTTGTATGTGATGGTGAGGATGAAACCCAGGGCCTCACACATGCCAGGCAAGTGCTCTACCACTGAGCTACAACTCCAGCCCCTCCTCTCTCTTTTTTTTAATCTACTTAAAGTCTTGTCAATATCGTGCATCTTTTTTAAAAACCAATTTTTAGCTTTGTTGATCTTTCTGTTGTTTCTAATCTTTCTTTTGTTTAGTTATGATTTGTTCTTTCTTATTTCTTTCTCTTTGATAGGTTTGGCTTACTTTTTTCTCCCTTTCTACTTCCATGAGGTGTAATGTTAGGTTGCTTATTTGAGATCTGTCTTTTTTCATGTAGGTGGTCTATTGCTATAAACTTCCCTTTCAGGACTGCTTTTGCTGTGTCTCATATATTTTATGTTTTCATTTTCTTTTTACTCTTGTATCAGCCCCATTTATTTATTTTTACCTTTGCATTTTAATTATGTATAATAGTGGAATCCATTACACAATAATGTAATTTGTTATCTTTTAATTAATGCATTATAACTATATATAAAAGTGTGGTACATTCATTTATGGGCATACCATAGTTTGTTTGATTTCATTCCCTAGTTCTTCCCCTTTACCTCCCATTCTCCCTACCCATTGTCTCCCACTTCTATTCTACTAATCTCCCTTCTATTTTTCATGGGATACCCTTTTTGATTCCTTTTTCTCTCTATCTAGATTCCACATATAACAGAAAATATTTGCAACTTGACTTTCTGAGTCAGGCTTATTTCACTTAACATGATTTTTTTACAGTTCCATCCATTTACCAGCAAATGAAACATTTTCATTCTTCTTTTTGGCTGAGTAAAATTCCATTTTATATATATATACCAGTTTTTGTTCAAAGAGGTTTTTTAAATTTATCCTTCAATTTCTTCTTTGACATACTGGTTGTTCAGGATCATGTTGTTTAAACTCCACATATTTGTGCCTTTTCCAAGGTTTCGCCTGTTATTAATTTCTACATTCATGCCATTGAGGTAAAAAAAAAAAGTGACATAATTTTGATCTTCTTAAGTTTGTTAATCTGTTTTGTAACCCAACATATCATCTATCCTAGAGAATGTCCCACATGCGCTTAAGAAAAATGTTCATTTTGTTGGATGTAATATTCTATAAATATAGGTTAGATCCATTTGGATTAATATGTAGTCAAATTCAACATTTCTTTATTTATTTTATGTCTATATGATCTGTCCAATTTTAAAAGTGATATATTGAAGCTTCTTATTTTTATTGTATTAAAGTCTATGTCTTCCTTCTGATCTATTAATATATTTAGGTGCTCTAATATTGGATTCATATACATTCAAAATTATTATATCATCTTTAATAATTGACCCCACTGTCATTGTATAATGACCACATTTTCTCTTCTTATAGATTTTGACTTTAAAAGTCTTTTTGTCTAATATAAGTTTAGCTATTCTGTCTTTTGCTTTCCATGTGCATGAAATATTTTTACATCCCTTCACCTTCAGTCTGTGCATGTCCTTAGAGGTGAGGTGAATCTATTATAGACAGCATATATTTGGGTCTTGTTTTATAATACATTTAGCTACTCGAAGTCTTTTTGTAATTTTTAGTTTTAGTTGTTGATTGACCTTTTTTTTAAAATTTACATATGGTGCTGAGAATCAAACCCAGTGCCTCATACATGCTAGGCAAGTGCTCTATGGCTGAGCCCCAGCCCCAGCCCCACTACTCAAAGTCTTTTGATTGGATAATTTATATACATTCAAAGTAATTATCAATAGGTAACAAACTTACTATTGGCATTTTGTTATTTTCTGGTTAATTGTAGATCATGTATTTTTCTCTCCCTCTCTTGCTTTCCTTTTTTGTTTGATGATTCCTGTAGTTATATACTTTGAATTTTGAAGTTCATAAGAGACCACTATGAGCAACTATACACAAATAAACTGGGTGACCTAGAGTAAATTTTTACAATTAAAATAACAATTTAAAAAATAATGGATAAATTCCTAGAAATATGTAACCTATCAAAACTGAATCATGATGAAATAGAAAAACTGAACAGGCCAATAATGAATAAAGAAATTAATTCAGTGTTATGGTTTACATGAGGTGTCCTTCAAAAGCTCACCTGTGAAACAATGCAAAAAGTTTAGAGATGAAATGATTGGATTATGAGAAACTTAACCTAATCAATACATTAATCCACTGTTATGGCTTAACTGGGCAGTGACAATAGGCAGGTAGGAGATTAGCCTGTAGTTTCCTTGTAGTTTTGTAATATCCTTATCTGGATTTGGTTTATAAATGAGCTTAGAGGTATTCCCTCATTTTCAATTTTGGAAGAGTTTGAAAAGGATTGATATTAGTTCTTCTGAAAGTATTTGGTGGAATTAAGCATTGAAGCCATCAGGTCCTGGGCTTTACTTTGGTGGAGACTTTTTATTACTGATTATTTTAGTCAGATTTTTCATCCTGACCAAAAGACCTGACAAAAACAACTTAAAGGAAGAAAAATTGATTTTTGGCTCATGGCTTTAGAGGTTTAGTCCATGGTTCGCTGACTCTATAGCTCTGGGCCTGAGGTGAAATAGGATCTCATGGCAGAAGGGCTTGACAGAGGAAAGCAGTTCTGGACATGGCAACCAGGAAATAGAGAGGGAGAGAGCTCTGTTCACAATGAACAAAATATAATCTCAAAGGCATGCCCTCAGTGACCTACTTCCTCTAGCCACATCCCTAAGAAAACATCCAAGCCATTTTCTCAGAAATTTTTAAAAATCCCAGTATTCCTATGGACAAGAAAAGATGCCAAATAACAAAAACAAAGTAAAGAGAACAAAGTTGGAGGCATCACACTACCTGATATTAAAATATATTTAAAGCTATTGTAATCAAAACAAGAATATATTGACTTTTATCAAAATAAGACATACAAATGGCCAAAAGATACATGAAAAAATGCACAACCTCACTATTCCTCAGTGAAATGTGAATCAAATTCATGAGATACCTCTTTACCCCAGTTGGAATGGCTATCAAAAAGATTAGAAATTAACACATATTACTGAGGATGTGGATTAAAGAAAACTCTTTTTTGGGGGGAGGGGGTACCAAGGATTGAACTCAGGGGAACTTGACCATTGAGCCCCACCCCCCAGCCCTATTTTGTATTTTATTTAGAGACAGAGTCTCACTGAGTTGCTTACAGCCTTGCTTTTGCTGAGGCTGGCTTTGAACTTGCAATTCTCCTGCCTCAGCCTCCCAAACCACTGGGATTACAGGCGTGTGCCACTGCACCCAGCTTAAAAGGAAACTCTCTTTTACATTAATGGTAGGAATGTAAATTAGTACTGCCATTATGGAAAACAGTATGAATTTCCTCAAAACTTAAAAATAGAATTTACTATAATACCTGGCAATCGCTCTACTGAGTATTCAAAGGAAATAGCCTGCCAAAAAAAACCCTGTACTCCCATGTTTACTGCAGTACTATTTACAATAACCAGGATATAGAATTAACCAAAATGTCCATCAACAGATGAACAGATAAAGAAAATGTGATATTTATACATATTGGAATACTATTCAGCTATGAAAGCATGAAACCCTGACATCTGCAACAACCTGGATGAACTTGGAGGACATTATGTTAAGTAAAGTAAGTCAGGAACAAACATTAAGTGATTTTACTCCTTAGTGTAATCCAGAAAAGTTGATCTAATAGAAGTTCAGAGTAGAATAATGATTACCAACACTGGGGAGAGTGTGAAATATAGGAGATGAGGGGATTTTGGCCAACATATATATTGCTAATGTTACACAGAGAAGGAATAAGTCATGGTGTTTTATGGCACCATAGAGTGAATATAATTAACAATAATACATTTTATATCACAAAATAGTTAGAAGAGAGAATTTTGAATGTACTCACCATAAAGAAATTATAAAAATTTAATGTGATGGATATGTTGATTATCCTGAATTTATATTTATCATTACCTAATGCATACATGAATCAAAACATCATGTTGTACCTCATAAATACGTATAAATGTTGTGTCAGTTAAAAATAAATGTTAAAAGCTTGGTACTGGCATAAATGTCAATATATCAACCAATGGAAAAAAATCAGAAAACTCAGAAATAAACTAAAAAATGTATGACCAATTGCTTTCAACAAAGGCACCTAGAACACAGCATGAAGAAAACACAATCTATTTAATAAATGGTGCTGGGAAAATCAGATAGCCTCATGAAAAAGAATACAACTAAGCCTTTATCACACCAAATGAAAAAATTTACTCAAAATTGATAAATGATATAAATGTAAGACCCAATTAAATAAACTATAATACATCCATATTATGAAATATAATCATGTAGCTTTAAAAAGAATAGAGCAAAGCCTATTTATTGATATTGAAGAATCCCAAAGAAAAATTGTTAAAATTAGTAAAAAGAAGTTGGATGATAATATTTATAGTACAAGCCTATTTTTTCCTTAAAAACTCAAATGACATATTTCTACATATAAACAAATATGTATATACCTGTATGTAAATAGGTATAGAAAAATACATACCTACTTGTCAATATTTTTTACCTCTCAGGAGAAGAATAAAAAAGGGGATGAGGAAGGTAATGGGTATAAAAATTGGCATTTGCTTTTAAAAAGTATATTTTTTAGTTGTCAATGGACTTTTATTCTATTTATTCATATTCAATGCTGAGAATCAAACCCAGTGCCTCACACATGCCAGGCAAGTACTCTACCACTGAGCCATATCCCCAGCCCTGACATTTGCTTTTAATTAATTTTTCTTCAATGTTGTTTTAATCAGATGTGTCATTATTTTGCTTTAGTGGTTAAAATAGTGAAAATTATACTGCTAACTGAATAAATAAATATATGCAAGACCTGAAATAGTAAAACTATTAAAAGAAAACTTAGGGGAAATATTCTACAATATTGTTATGAGCAATGATTTCTTGGATAACATTCCAAAAGCACCAGAAACTAAAACAAAGAAAAATGGGATTAAGACAAACTAAAAATCTTCTGCACAGCAAAAGAAACAATTAACTGAGTAAAGATGAAGCCCATGGGTAGAAAATATTTGTAAACCATTCATCTGATAAGGGGCTAATATAGAAAATATATAAGAAACTCAAGCAACTCAATAGCAAGAAATCAAATAACAATTTTAAGAACAAATAAATAATATGAACAGACATTTCTCAAAAGAAGAGATACCAATGGCCACCATATATACCAAAAAAACTTCAACATCTCTAAGTATTAGGGGAATGCAAATTAAAACCACATAAGTGATCACCTCACAACAATTGTATCTAAAAGATAAATGATAAGTCAGGCCAGGGTTGTAGCTCAGTGGTAAAGCACTTGTCTAGCATGTGTGAGGCACTAGGTTCAATCCTCAGCACCACATATAAATAAATAAAATAAAGGTCCATTAATAATTTTAAAAATATATAAAAAATAAATAATTAAATGCTACTTATTTCTTTAAAAAAAGATAAATGATAAGTGTAGGTGAGATTGTAGATAAAACAGAACTTTTGTATACTATTCATGAACATGTTAATTAATACATCATTTTTGAAAATACTAGCCAATTCCCTAAAAAAAACTAAGAATACAAATTCAACATAGTTCAGCATTCCAACTTCTAGGTATATAACCAAGAGAATTGAAATTGGCATGTCAAAGGAATTATTGCTTCTCATGATCATTTCAGCATTATTCACAATAGCCAAGATATCTAATAAACCTAAGATTCTAGCAATGGACAAATGGATAAAGAAAATGTTGTAAATATACAGAAATATAAGAATATTCTTTTATTTGCAACAACATGGATGGAACCAGGGGAAATTATTTTAAATGAAATAAATCAGGTACAAAAAGAAAAATATTGAATGATCTCACTTATATACAAAATCTAAAAATGTATATATAATAAAAAGGATAGTAGAAAGTGGTTCATAGAAGCTAAGTGATAGGGGAGGTATGGGGAAAATGGAAGATATTGATCAAAGTGTACAAAGTTTCAGTTAATAGAAATATTTTATTGATCTTTGCACCACATGATCCTGTAATTTAAAAATAACTTATTGTATATTTCAAAATTGCTAAAATAGATTTTTACATTATCATCACAAACAATAAATTGGGATGGTGATGATTATAATAATAAGCTAGATTGAATCTTTCTACAATATATACATAAATCAAAACATCACATTGTAACACATAAATATATATAATTATTATCTGTCAATTAACAATAAATTATAAAACCCTGATGAGAGCATCTCACCTATTAGGATGGCTACTATTTAAAAATAAATAAATAAAAAGTGTAGGTCAGTATGTAGAGATATTGGAACCTTTATGCATTATCAGTGGAATTGTAAAATGGCACAAGCCCTATGATACAGCAATCTCACTTCTGGGTATATATCCAAAATAATGTAAAGCAGAGTCTCAACAAGACATCTGTCTACCCATGTTCATAGCAGCATTATTCACAATAGCCAAGAAGTAGAAGCAACTCAAATGTCTGTCAATGAATAAAGGGATAAACAAAATATGTATTATTCAAGGTTATCCACAAAAACAACATATGTAGATAAAAGATAGACAGAATTTGGCTGGGGCAATTATGAAGGCTGAGATGTCCCAAAATCTGCAGTTAGCAAGGTAAATACCCAGGTAAATTATAGTTTCAACCCAAGTCCACAGTCCTGAGAACTAGGAGAGGTATTGGTAGAAGTGCCAGTCTGAAAGCTGGAAGACTCAAGATCCAAGAAGGGCCAATGTTCCAGTACAATTCTGAAGGCCAGAAAAGTATAATTCCCTAGTTAAACACAGTCAGGCAAGAGGAGTTTTCTCTTATTCACTCTTGTATTTAAGTCTCCAATTGGTTGGATTTGTAGTCACTCCTCATTCTTACCAAAGGGCCTAATTAAACACTAATCTATTTTCTGTCTCTATACATTTTAACTTTTCTGGACATTTTGTATACATAGAATTATACAATATGTGGTCTTTCACACATAGCTTTCTCACTTAACATAACGGTTTGAGGTTCATCCTGTTTAATACTGAACATTATTCCATTATACGGATATATCACATTTTGCTTGTATATCCACTAGTTGATTAGCATTGGGATTCTTTTTGCTTCTTGACTATTATGATTACTCCTGCTATGAATATTCATATGCAAATCTTTGTATGGACATATGTTATCATTTCCCTTTGTGTGTGAAATTGCTGGGGCACATGGTAACTCTTATATTTTTGAAGAATTGCCAAACTCCTTTTCAAAGTAACTAGACTATATTTCATTAACACCAACAGTATTTGAAGGTATTGATTTCTCCATTTTCATAAAAAACTTATATTTCAGTTTTTATTATATTAATCCAAGTGGGTATCCTACCATGTATATAATTATCATCAAACCAATTAGTAACTTCTCTTGCTTCTTCAGGAAAATGGAGATTTAATTCATTAAAAGCTCTTGGAATTCTATCAGCCAGGTAGAATGCCAATTAATACAAGTGACATAGTCTTAGACTAAAGCTTTCCTTATTGCTATATCACATTATCACATGGCCCATCCCCCAGAATTCAGCTTTCTACTCCTCTTATATGGCTTCTTTTTTTTTTTTTTTTTTTTTGTACCGAGAATTGAAGTCAGGGATACTGGAACACCGAGCCACATCCCCAGCCCTATTCTGTACTTTATTTAGAGACAGGGTATCACTGAGCAGCTTAGAACCTTGCTTTTGCTTTGAATTCACAATCCTCCTGCATCCTGAGCCACTGGGATTACAGGCATGCACCACCATGCCCAGTTTCATGTTGCCTTTTAATTGTTTTCCATGGGCACTGCAGTTTGGGGAATTTCAGCTTTCAGCATTTCGATATTTCAGGATTTTAATCTTTCAGATTAAATTTGATTAAAAGGTGATTTGGGGGATTTTGGATTATGGATACTTTCAGGATATCATCATTCAAGGTTATGACATTTACAATTGTGTCTTTCAGGAATTTGGTTGGAACCATCTTCTAACCACTCTAGCTAGTTACAATAACTCAGTGGTACCCTCACCTCCTGTCACTCTGTGTCCCCTTGCCCTACTTTAATTTTCCTCTCAGCACTTACCACTACTACTTAACTTTATTTGTTTCTATAGTTACTATACCCTTGTCAAGAATATGAGCTCCATAATGTCAAGTGGGAACTTTCTCATTTACTACTGCACCAAAATGTCTAATACTTTGTATGCATTCAAAACTATCATATCTACTCAATAAATGACTAAACCCTTGAAGTCAGGGCACTGAACTTAGATCTCCCTGGGTTTGAAATCCAGCTTCACCAATTAGTTATGTGAACTTAAGCAAGTCACAAGCTCCATGAGCCTCAATTTCATCATCTAAAATTGGGGGATAAAAATTATATACAACTCATAGTTTTAACCAAGATATGACATTAATGTATCTAGCACAGGGCCTTGCTCATGATCTTTTTTTAAAATATTATCAGTACTAGTATCATTGTCACCATTAGTCCCTATGGTAGGCTGAATGAGGGCCTCTCAAATAAGTTAACATCCTAAACCCTGAAACATTTGAATATATTACCTTACATAGACAAAGGAACTTTGCAGATGTGATGAAGCAAACCAAGACTAGGAGAGCATCCTAGACTACCCAAGTGGGTCCAATGTAATCAAAGAACACTTATAAGAGGAAAGCAGGAACCAGAAAAGGAGATGTAACAACAGGAGAAGTCAGACTGATGCAATCTTTGATTCAAAGGAACAGGAGTAGCCTCTAGAACCTGGATGCAGCAAGGGAACAGGTTTTTCCCTAGAACCTGCAGAAGGAACAGAATCCTGTTGACAATTTGATTTTAGGTTTTTGGACTTTTAGAATTATAAAATAATAAATTTTAATTATTTAAAGTCACTAAATTTGTGGTAATTTTTATAGAAACCATAAGAAATTAATATAGTATTTTCCAATGTTTCCTTCATGAATGGACCTATTGGAATCATGATAATAATTTTGTTATTAAAGAACAATTTTTCTAATAAATGGATTACTAAATAATATCAAGGAATGTCCTTGATTTAAATGAACATACTAAGCCAGAAGTACTGACTAGAACCAAATAACCACTTGGGTTTTCTACAGAAACAGGATTCTGAAGCCATGATTTCAAACTCAGCTGCACATCTTAATCACCCCTGGTGATTAAAAACAATTCCAGTTCCAAAACTATACCCCAGACCAATTACATCAGAATGTCCCAGGGATGGAACCCAGTCATCGCTATTTTTAAAACACTCCCCAAGGTGTTTCCAAAGAGCAGACAAATTGAGAGCCACTGTCCCAAGACTTACTTTATTTATTTATTTAAAATTTTTTAGTTGTAGATGGACACAGTATCTTTTTTTTATTTATTTACTTTTTTAAGTGGTGCTGAGGATCAAACCCAGTGCCTCACACATACTAGGCAAATGCTCTACCACTGAGCTACAACCCCAACCCCCCTTTTTTTTATCAAATGTCTTATATGCTTAAGCAGCCTTTGCTCCTCCATAGTCATACCATACACTCCATATATTAGCCACCAAGACCTAGAACTTCACTAGACAAGAAATAAACAAGTATTCTCCCAGTCATAGTTCATCTCTCTCCCCTCAGACTTTCTTTTTTCCCCTAGAACTTCTTTCCCCATACACATAGCTCAAATTCTTACATATAATATAACCTCAATAAATACTTTTTGAATTGATCCAGCAGTGTGTATTTCCATTTGCTAGCAGAGTCTATTTCCATTTGGGTCTCTATGACTTGCTGTGAGTATTACAGAAAATGTCTTCCTGGAAACCCTGTAAACTCCCAATTCACTTCTATTGCATGAAATCTTGAATTATTGATGCAGGATATATACTGGACCTTGGAAAGAAGAGGGGGAAAGACTAATGGTGAAGTCACAAGATGACACCAACTTCTGGTATTTATTTGTAAGTATATTGCAAATATAAACCATTTTAGTCTAATTCAGTTCAACAAGTATTAAGTTATACTATATGCAAGGTACTGCTAGTTATTGTGAAAGATACATAAAAACCATCCCTACTCTCAAGATACTTTCTGTCTAATATGGAGGTATGAGAAAAGCATATTTGTGATTATAAGACAAAGAAAAATAGGATGAACATCATAAGAAAGGTATTAAGTACCACCAGGGGATCAGAAAGGACTTGGAGATGTTCCTTACAGAATTAGTAGTATTTAACTACCTGAAAGGGAGAATGCTGGTAGAGTATTAATAGTAACTACTATTTAGTGTCACAGTGCTAAGCCCTTTCATGCATTGGCTAACTGAGTTAGATATATTATTATCACTCTTCCTTTAGAAATGAAGATATGGATCTAAAGTGTTAAGCAAATTTCTTAAGGTCATTTACAGAAAGTAAATGGCAGAAGTAAAACTTGAACACAGGTCTATCTTCCTCTAGTGCCTTTGCTCTTACATGTACATAATTATGCTTTTTCTGAAACTCTAACTGATCATCTAACTCTACATACTACTATTGGCCACTTTGAAATATACTCCCTGCAGTACTAACTCAAGACAGACAGCTTTTCTTGGTAAAAATATAGACATTTCCAGCAGATATGCCACATGTTCATCTAGCTACTTTCTGCTAAGGAGATCCTCATGCAGGTAACCAGACTTTGGCAGGCAGAATTGCTCTAGGACACTGAAGAAGGGGACAGTGACTGGAGAGCAAAAATGGGCCATTTCTATTATTAGTATAGGTATGTACATAATGTTAGTTGAGGAAAGAAACTGATCATTTTAAACCATGCTATAATGTTTCAGGATTCAAAAATAGTCAACATTTTATAAGAATATTTGGAATATTATTATACCACTAAAACTTTAAAGCAGTTTACAAACATTAATTTCTTGCTTCCTGGTAGCAAAGATAATTTTCACCATAGCTACTTTAAACATACAGATTTATGGAAAATATACAGTGTCAGGAAAATCCTCCAGGCATCAAAATCTAAAACATCTTGTTTGTCTGTGGTCCAAACCAAATGAATATTCCAGAAACCTACCTCTTCCAATTATTATTAACAGAACATTCTCTACTCAAGTTAAATAAGATATCTAATCTTTTTAAAGTCTCTCTTTCTCTCTCTCTCTCTCTCTCTCTCTCGCTCGCTCTAAAACACACACACACACACACACACACACACACACACACATATCCCATTTGGAAACTACTCACCAACTTGAGGTAAAACACATATATTTATCAAGGTCAAAAATAGTAATGTCTTAGAGAAGTCTGAATTTGTAACCACTGTCCATGGGGCCTGGAAATTGAAGGGTTGTTTATCAGTAAAACATGCTGAATAAGATTGATTGATCTGACTCATGTACAACAACATTCGACTAATCTCAATGTCCTGATCTGTTTGCCTTGCTCTGTATGGGAAGAGTTTGTTACTGTAGCCTAGCTAAAAGACACTCATTTCAGACAAGTACCATACAAGGTAATTTGTTTGAGAGTTCAAACACTAGATAATAAAAAATGGAACTGTCTAAAAAAACTTTTCTATTGATAATCTGTTTTTAAAATACTGCAACAACTGAAATTGACAGAATAGCAAATGCCTATGGAGTACTTACTAAGTACCAAATTTTACATGAAGTAACTCATTTTATAGAGACAAAAGTTTAGTAGATAGCATATCAGTAAAGGAATAAGAATTAATATTCAAAATAAGAATTAATATTTATCTGACTTCAAAGTCTGCTATTGTAACTACTCCTACATTGTCTCCCACTAGACTGGTAAGGGTAGTGATGGTATGATCTATTTGGTTCTAATAACCTGTTGGTGATGTCTTGGCAGCCTCGAATCCTACTGAGTAGAACATATTATAAAGAAATATTAAACAATAATCTTTAGATACAGCTGTAGGATTACTAGTGATCATCAAATGTAGAGAATATCCTCACTTATCATTTGGTTTGATATGTAAAATTGTTTTAAAGTATCTGAACTGGGAATAAGTCTAGCCCCAGACTTTCCAGCTAAAATAATCTTCTATAGCAGAGGTAGGCAAACTACAGCCCATGGCCAAATCCAACCCTGGACCTGTTTCAAAAATAAAGTTTTATTAGAACAGAGCCATTCCAATTTGTCTATAATAACTCTCTACACTTTATAATCCAAGTGTTGAGTTGTTGTGATGGAGACCATATAGCCACAAAAGAATAAATTTTTACTGGCCATTTACAGAAAATATTTACTGACTGCTCTTCTATAGCAACAACTTCTAGAATGAATTTAAAGGGTGCAAAATGTTAATCAGCTCATTACTGTATTTCTTAAAGGGAAAAAATGGGGGCTAGCTTAAAAGCACTGTTAGTGAGTAGGCTATCATATTTGCTGGCTGTCTTAGTCCATTTTCTGGCATTCTAACAAAATTGTGGGACAAAGTAACTCATTAAAAAATCCTCATGATTTCCCAAAGGAACCATCTCTGATATCATTAATATATGAACTTTGCGATTAAGTTTACAACTCATGAACTTTTGGGGAACACATTCAAATCACAGCACTGGCACATAAGCTCCACTTCCCAACTCCAATGCCAAAATATATGCAATACTTTCCTACACTTAATATATTCATAAAATGGAGAAAGAGGCAAAATAAATTACTGGTTTATTAGTAAAAATAATTTCCCTGTCTTATTTTACCTCTAACAAGAATATGCACTGTATTTTCATGAAAAGTGCTTTCCTTCTATAAGCTAGTTTAAATACATGTGTAAATTTTTAAAAGTACAATGCCATTGAAAATATTAGGATATCTTATACACCTAAGGATCTTTCACATTATAATACAGAGGATTTATTTGTAAGCCTGTTTGGAGCCCAATGGGAGGTGATGAGGGATTAGACTATTTTTTATATATAATATAAAATATTTAATATAAAATTTTTTTATAAGTTTGATTCTACTATGAGAATATTTCCTATAGAAGGAACATTTCTACCAAAGAGAAAAGAAAAAGAAAAAGAAATTTTTTAAAAGTGTATTTGTGGTTGAGGAAGCCATTCCTAGTGTTCAATTCACAATTTCCTCTGTGAAGTTCAGGATTTAGACCCTTTGGAACCCTTATCCCAACAAGCAACCAGGGTCCATATGTATAACTTTATTCCAGAGACTAGCAGAGTTCTTAATGAAAAGCAGGCAACTGCTCCAAATAAGTTGCTTTCAATTACAGCCACTTAAGATGCAGCTGAAAGTTCAAAGCAGATGAAAACCAGGGCAGTAAGTTCTGCAGCCACACACTGAATTTCACTTGCATCAAACTAGTTTGTACCTCCTGGCATTTCCTCCATCCCCCAAACATGCACACTTCACAGGCTTATTAAAAGCTATTAAGAAATAAAATCATAGGTTAAAATTCAGCTGCTAGTTATCATAGACCTATCTATCATCAACCGTCATTTCACCTTTCCCACTGAATATACTCATCAAATACCAGCAAGTGCTTCTACTCTAACAGATCTCTAAATATTGGGTCTCAAAACTTTTTTTATTCTCCAGGTTTGCCCTTTCCTTAGGT
The DNA here is from genome assembly GCF_047511675.1 of Marmota flaviventris. Taxonomy (NCBI): domain Eukaryota; kingdom Metazoa; phylum Chordata; class Mammalia; order Rodentia; family Sciuridae; genus Marmota; species Marmota flaviventris. The sequence continues at coordinate 47,415,004 of NC_092518.1, read as the reverse complement.
GATTTCACGCAGTCCCACCTTTTCAAAAATCATCTCTATGGTAAGGACACCCAAATCTTAATCTCCAGTCATGCTACTGCAGTGAGTCCACTTGGATGTCTAATGAGCATCTCAAATTCAAAATGCCCAACACTGAACTCTTGATTTGACTTCCAAACTGCACCTTCTCCCTCATCTCAGTAAATAGCAACACTGTCTACTCTGTCACATGACAAAAATTTAAAAATCATCTTTGGCTCTTCTCTTTCCCTCACCCTTAACATTCATTCCATCAGGAAATTCAATCAACTCTACCTCAAAAATAGTTTCTGAATGTATCCACTTCTCTGTCTCTCTTCTACTATCTGAGTTCAAGATTATCACGTGGCTGGTTCCTTTTCACTGTTCCATGAACCAGCCAAAATTATTTCTTTTTAAAAAATGTTTTTAGTTGTAGATAGGCACAATACCTTTGTTTATTTATTTTTATGTGGTTCTGAGAACCAAACCCAGTACCTCATACCACTGAGCTACACCACAGCCCCTTCAACTATTTCTTACTTGAAGCACTACAAGACCTATCAGTCTCAAGATTCCACAGAGCAAACTGATAGGTGTAATACACTTCAATGCCCTCAATGCTTTAAAGTCCTCTTTGCAATTCACCAAGACTTGTTTGCTCTGTAGGCAGCAGTCACATTGAACTTCAACCTACTCCACCAACAGTCTAAGTTTGCCTTCACTTCAGGGCCTTTGTACTTCCTTGATTCTCTATCTGGAATGTTCTTCCCCAGATTGTCACATGGTTGGTTCCTTCTCATTGTTCCATGAACCAGCCCAAAGATGGCTAATATGCTTCCCTAAGCACAAAATCAAAAGAATCCTCACCCCATACACACTCTAGTCCCTATCCCATTTGTTTCTATTTTATTTTCATTATAACATTTGCCATTAGCAAATTTACTTTGACCATGTATGGCTTTACTGGATTATTTATTTTATTTTATTTTTTAGATGTAGATGGACACAGTATCTTTATTTTTATTTATTTATTTGTATGGCTTTACTGGATTATTTATTTTATTTTATTTTTTAGTTGTAGATGGACACAGTATCTTTATTTTTATTTATTTATTTATGTGGTGTTGAGGATCGAACCCAGGTCCTCACACATGTGAGGCAAGTGCTCTACACGGAGCCACAACCCTAGCCCTTTACTGGATTCTTATAAGTAAGTCTCTTACTATTAGAAAGTAACCTTCATGTGAGTAAGGAATTTTTGTCTTATTCACCACTGTATACCCACTTGGTGGAACAGGGGCACGTTTAAAATTAAGATTCTGGGGTGGAGGTTGGTAATGAAATTGTTTACCAAGAAGGGATGAGTTCCCCCTGGTGGCATCATTTGACTCCAATACTGGGGTGTGGGGGCATACCTATGGCTCCTTGGCCCTGAACAAAGGGAACAGATAAAAGGCCACCATCTCTACAGCTGAAAAGCTAGTTTTGTTTTAGGACCCTCCTTTGTTTCCCTTTCCAGCCAACATCATCTGCCCTTATTGCCTTTTGGTGACACAAAAACATAATTTTTTTGCCCTGGTAAGTTGTCCCTGACAGTACATGTTGGACTTTGCCCTTCCTTTATTGTCATTTGGAGCTCTTCTGAAAGATTTTGGGGTTATCCTGAACCAATTTTGAGGCCTTGGTCACTTGAGTGACAGGAAAAATTGGATTGTTGTTTATGACTTTGGTGACAATTTGCAAGGAAGGAATATAAGGTGTATAGGAAAACCCAGAATGTTTGGAGAACTCTATTGTGATTTTCATGAGAGTGAAAATACCTAATTCTATGTTGGAGCCATCTAGAAAAAAATGTGGTTGACTTAGAAAAAGGTGATTTTATTATTGTTGTACACCATAGTCTATGTAACTGAAAGTGCATTCTGATTTAATGTAACTGCTTTATGTGTTCTTTTGATCTATAACCATGCTTATTCACTTAAAAGAGGTTACATTAATTTGACAGCTAACAGCAACAGTCCTATAAGGATTTTGTTTACATGAAAATACTTAGACTCTAAAGATAAGAGGCAAATGCTACCTCTGGCCCATACAGGGTGACCCTAGGTAAGTAGGATCTTGATGGAAGTGTCAAAACAACTGACCTACGATGATGTGCAATGACTTCATAGGATTCCATTTCAACAACATATTTCATTCCTGGGTTGGAAGGAACTCTAACAGCTAATCTAGAAGATGCATGTAGGGGAGAGGTCACCCTCAACCCTGAACTTTAACTACCCTATACCCCTTGGTGTTCAGGGCTGTCTGAGAAATGTAAAAGGAAATATTTGGCCCATTAGTGACATTCTGGGAAAGAATTACCATAAATAGCACATTTTAATGACCCACAATATTTCCTAATCATCAACTCTTACTCCAGTTGATCAGAAAAGCCTCTAAAAAAATGAATCCTGAAAACAAAATTTGGCAGAGTTTAATTTAAATTCACCAAGATAAACTGACCCTAAAATTCCTAAAAATAACTTGACTAGGGTACCTGTGGCTACTTAACTTTTGCCTTTTTGAACTCATGGTTGTTGTGTTGTTGTTGTTGTTTGTTTGCTTTTTGGTGAATTCACTTTTTGGTTCTGCACACTTAATATATTTTTAGTTTGTTTTATTTGATTGGAGGCTTTTGGCACTTTGCCTATCTGGTCTTTTCTGCCACCTTTATTAAGATAACCATTTTCAAGGTTACTGGGAGGATTATTATTTTAGCTAGTCCTAGCTGCAAAGCAGACTTCAAAAGAATTAACTCTCAGACTATTTGAGACTAAAGGAAAAGAAGATAAATAGGGTTTTTAAACCAAGTTACTGCTATATAAAATTTTGATTCAAGGCTTATTCAAGGCTTATATAAGACTTGCAAATACAAATCTTAAAGTTTAGCCATATAACCAGGTGACCTCAACATTTCTGTTTCTCATAAATACAATTTTGATTTAATTGTCTGTTTAAAAACCTGGAAAATATACATTACCAGATTGTTTTGTCTTATGATTGAAATTTTAGTATACATAGATCTTTGACAAATGGATCAACTTAAATTGTTGGTAAGGTAAAATAGAAATGTCTTAAGAACCTTTATACATTTTGCCTATATTGCCAGCCAATCAAGATTATATTTATCTCTCTTAGATTTTTAAGGTGCAATGTCCATTGCTTTCTATGTCACAAGCACAGCAACTTTTAGGGCTTTACCTCTGACAAAGAAGCAACTGAATATATTGACTAAGATTGTTTAATGTCTCAATTTTGATGGGTAATAGAAAAAAGTTAAAAACAAATTAAGTAAATATAAGTGGGAAAAATGTTTATAAATGTATATGCTACAGCTAAAACACCTAAGTATATCGTAAATAAATTAAAATACTGAAATTGCTAAATGTAAATTCAAGTACTTTTAACTTATTAAAATCTATATAAAATATAATAAATTTGGGTCTATTAAAACTGTTTCAAAAATTGTTGAAATATAAACTATACCAAAAAGATATCTGATATTTTAATAAGTTTGAAAACAACTATTCTAGAGGAACAATAAGTGTCTAGAAATAAAGACTTTATTTAAAGTGCATTTTCATCTAATATAGACCAATACTTGAAGAGAAATGGAATTTAAGCAATAAATTTTTAAGATTTTTACAGGTTATATTTGTTAATCATTTAAAAATACCCTTAAGTCAATGATTTCTATAAAGGCAATTCATTCAATACTTAAGTTGTAAAAACAGTAGCCATCATCTATTTTAGGTGGCATCAGCTTAGGGGGAACACCTTTTGTTTTGCTGTGAAGATGCATTAAAGAAACCTATTCCAAGTAGAGTTAATAGCTGAGACTTAGCCTTTAATGAAATGTGTTTACTTATGTAACCTGATACTAATAGTTGGAAAAGAAACTAGAAATACTTGCTTGCTCCTCTGTAGTAGGTGAGCTGCTGCTGTTTTCATATCTCATCCTTGTCTAGATCTGATTCTTAGAATTGTAGTTTTTAAAAATCATTTTTCCTCCAGCTCACATTACAATTAATAAACTTCTCTCATGAGTGCATTACTGCACATAATCCAAATTAGCTGATAAAATCAATCTAAAATTTAAATTACACTGTCAAAATACATTAAGAAGTGAAGCCAGGCACAGTGGTGCACACCTGTAATCCCAGCAACTTGGGAGGCTGAGACAGGAATATTTCAAGTTCAAAGCCATCCTCAGCAACTTAGTGAGGCCCTAAGCAATTTAGCAAGACCGTGTCTCAAAATTTTTAAAAATTATAAAAAGGGTTAGGGATGTGACTCAGTGGTTAAGCCCCTAGGTTCAATCCCCAGTACCAAAACTATACATAGTTGTGATATAATATTTATAATATATAATATATTGTACTATATATATTACATACATGTTATATATGTATATAATATGTAATATATATTATATATATGTTCATCATGCTAGGTAAAATAAGCTAGACTCAGAAACTCATGGGTCAAATGTTTTCTCTCATATGTGGATACTTAAGAGAAAAGAGATATAAAAAGGGATCTCATTGAAGTAGAAGGGAAAACAGTAGAGTAGAAGCAGTAGAATAGAAGTGGGGATGAAGCAGGAAAGAGGAAGAAAGAGAAAGGGAAAGAACTGATGAACATAATTGGATAAATTTTACTAGGTGCATGTATGAACATAATACAATGCATTCCAGTTTTATATATAACATTTTAAAATAAATAAATAAATAAATGGAAGACAAAGTAGAAGAATGGGATCAGGGAGGAGGATAGGCAATGAGGGGCACTGGGGATTGAAATAGAACAAATATATTATCTGCAAATATGAATGTCAAAATGAACCCCACAATTATGAATAAATATAAGGCACTAATAAAAAGAAAAAATAAATATTCTTAATTGATAAATCAGCATTAATTCCTATAAACTATATCTGAAAGTTTACAGTACTTTATTTTTCTATGGCATATCTCTTAAAAAATTCTAAAGGTATTGTCACTATAAAAAAGAAAAGACAAATGCAGCTTAATTTTTAAAATGCAATTCTTTTTTATTTGTGCATATTGATTACACAGACTGGTGGGTTTCTTTGGAGCATATTTGCACATAGATAAAAGCATACTTTGTTTTTTTTTTTTGGGGGGGGGGGGGAACATACTTTTTCTTTTTGGAAACAAATTAACAGTAGCTCCACTGGGGACAAGTTACTGGCAGCAGGGTAGAGATGTACTTTGCACTTTGTACCAATCTTTAACAGTGACATTTCTAAGGATGTATATGTGCTAGTTTAAATTCCTTAAAATCACAATTGAGGCTTTTCCCCCCAAAGAATTTTAGTTCTTAAAAATGATATCTGTATATAAATGTTCTAACTCTTCTTTCAAGTAGGCTTCAACATATGAATGGCAAAATAGCTAGACATGAACAGTAGCACATCAACCACAAGTTTAGGCACTTTATCAAAGAAAAATGTTTAGAAATACTGTCAATGAGGTCAAGTCTTCTGCCCCACCCTGCAAAGGACTCGGCTGGTCCTAACTCATACACACATAACTGTCAGCAGAAAACGAGCCCTCTACACCAGCCTCACTCTTCTGTAGCTAAGAAAACAGAACAGATTCCCCTTACTTTACAACCACAAAAAAAAAAAAAAAAAAACTGACAGATAGCAAGAGTTCTTTTCAACTGCTGAGAGCAAGTCAGTCAAAGAAAGATAACTACTTAGGATTTCCAAGTGGCATTGTTTCTGTTCTCTGCATTTCCTGCGTGGATTGGGTTCCTAGTTGTATGTCTAGAACTGGCTATCTGGCTCCCACAGCACGTTCTGCCTTTGCTGCAATGAAAATAATGACTGCAGCATGAACAGTTTGACTCAACTAAGTATTTTCATGACTTGTCTGATTTGAACCTGCCATCTTTCTGGCTGATAGAAAATCAGAAGCATGGACACATCAGGTCACTGGATCAGAGCAGATGCTATGAAAGGGTATGGCACCTTTGGAGTCAATGATGCCCCAGCTTTATGTGGGAAAAAGCAACAAGGTCAAGTTTCCACAGAAAGTGATTTTACAGTAAACATAAATCTGTCAGTGTCCACAATCATTAGAAAAACTTTGTCCTTATACTGGAAGCCTTTAGAATAGTAATTCTTATACTGACCACACACTGATCAAGTGGCAGACCCTTTTTAGAAGAAATAAGGATGTCATTCAATATGCAGTTCCCTGCACCCAGTCCTGCCCATGACATGGCAAGGTCTCCGTGTTTTATCAGCTCCTCCTTGGAGTGCAAGTGCTCCATTAAAGGTCTTCTCGTTTGTTTCCAGCTCGATTGCCTTCCTTGGAAGCCCGAGGTTTTGGATCTCCTTCCTTTTTCTTTTTACCCTTTTCTTGTTTTGTCTTATTTTTCTCTTTGCTTCCTCCTCCTTTGCCAGGGTATACCTGTCCCTCCAGAGTGACATCAGCACATCTGTCTTGACTGACCAAAAAGTCCTTGATCTCCCAGGTATAGCTCCCATCACGAAGCATGAAGATAGCACGGTCTGATCCCACGATGAACCTCTGGACATCGTAGTTGGCATTGAACAGACTGCCCTGCCACAGGCTGGTGATCTCCTCTGTCTCCTTTTCAGTGGGGCTCCCTGATACAGTGACAAACATCATCAGAGTCTTCCCTTTTTTCGTCATCTTTAATATACTTTCTGGCTTGCCAGGGTCTATCTGTGAGAAGTCGACAGGTGCTGAGGGTCGCTTGTGCTCTGGGAGATCTCCTTCTTCTATGTCATCATCTTTATTGTGGTTATATTTGTTATCTACTGTTCCTGATGGGTTCTTTGCTCATCTCTGCAGCACCTCCACATCTAGCTCAGAATCTGCATACTTCCAGAGCAGGATTTCTCATGAGATGATGTTCTCACTTTGGCAGTTCAAAAGGCTTTATCTCCCACTGCTCCAGAAGACGCGCCATGTCCGCATCGTTGTAATCTCGAATGTCCTTCTTCTTCCGCGGAGGAGGAGCAGCATCGCCGGGCGTACCGGCCTGGCTCTCGGCGGCGCAGGATCCCAGAGGAGGAAGCAGCAGCAACAGTAGCAGATCAGAGAGGCAGAGCAGCCACAAGGCCGCACGCCACAATCCGGAGGACGCCATCTTGGCCGCGCCGTGCCGCACCGCCGGCCCGCGCCCTCTAAAAGCATACTTTGATGGGCTGGGGTTGTAGCTCAAAGGAAGAGCACTTACCTAGCACATGTGAGGCACTGGGTTTGATCTTCAGCACCACATAAATATAAATAAAAAAAAATTAAAGGTATTGTGTCCATCTTCAACTAAAACATTTTTTAAAAATGAAGCTTTAAAAAATATAATATGATCAATTTCATACCCCAGTACTTCCCACATGCTCCCCCTGATCATCTTTCTCTACCCTGCTGGCCTCCCTTCTACTTTCATGGCACCCCTTTGTTTTCCTATTTCTCTCTAGCTTCCACATATGAAAGAAAACATGACACTTTTCTGAGTGTGACTTATTTTCCTCAACATTATGATCCCCAGTTCCATCCATTTTCTTGCAAATTATATAACTGTTCTTCTTTATGGTTGAATGATAATTCACTGTGTATATATACACCACCTTTTCTAGTCGTCTGTTGATGGATACCTAGACTGATTCCATACTTGACTATTGTAAATTTTGCTTCAATAAACACTGATATGCATGTATATTTAAAGTATGCTGACTTTAATTCTTTGGACAAAAATCAGGGAGAGGTATAGCTGGATCATATTGTAGTTCTATTTTTAGCTTTTTGAGGAACGTCCATACTGATTTCCATAGAGGCAGTATCAATTTACATTCCCATCAACAGTATATAAAAGTTCCTTTTTACCTACATTCTCACTAGCATTTATTGTAAATAAAATGTAATTCCCGAAATTCTGTATGATTAGAATCCCAGAGGATTAAATTCTAGAAGCAAAGAAAATTTCCCTTGGAACTCATGAGATGATTTCTAACATATTGTATTATTTACTTTTACAATTTAACAGAAATGATTATATTTTAAGTGTAAAGTAATGTGCTTTTTGCCTAAATGGTAGTTCATCTTAGTCTGCATAAAAATGATTCTAAAAAGTACTCCTAAGTACTCCTAAATGAACCTTTTTGACAAAACTAAAGTTGTTTTAAAAGTAAACTGGTTTTCTTGTTTATCATGGTGAAATTGATAGAAATAAAATAGACTGTTTTTCAGTTCAAATCTGCTATATAAACTAGATTTGATTTGCCCTTATTAATTTGTTTTGTATTTTCCTTTTAAATTTTGTAACTGTTGTCTGGCAAAATTCTGCATAAAACCCAATGTTTTAAGATGCTAGCTATTGCTTATGAAACAGACAAGATTAAACTTAGCAATGAACTTCACATAAACTGAGCCCCCAAGCCACTCTCTCTAAACCTCTTTTTGCTCAAATCTGGACAAAATGGTTTAAACACTAATTCTTAATTATGTTACTACTTCCCCTCTGACATGGAACCAATTTCCCAGACAGGTCCATTCTGGCAATGAGACACAATCAAAAGCAAACCACAGGGTGATTAACCAGCAATGCCTTCAAAGAAGGTAAAACAATCATTCAGGAAAAAGGTGGGATAACTGTCAAAATCAAAATGTAGTAAGCTGTGGGCTGGGGATATGGCTCAGTGGTAGAGCCTGGCATGTGTCAAGGTCCTGGTTCAATCCCCAGCAGGGCAAAAACAAATGAAGAAGAAAATGGAGTCAGTTATGTTAACCCTGCCAAAAGTAAGCAGAGCCAAGAGGTTACAGAAAAAGGGGTTCTTACCCATGATTGTCTAAAAGCAAAAATCTTTCCACCAGATGGAGCTCATAACTTTGACCAAGGGGCCTCTACTTATATAGAAGTTGCTTTTCCTTGCTTGCTCCATCTCATGGTAAAAGCAAAAACTGCCTTACCACCCCCTGGTCTTAATGCTGAAAAAACTAGCAAAACCAGAATAACAACATACTTCTCAACTTGCAGGCCCAAGGCCTGACTGGCCTGACCAGATACACATATGACTATATTTAGCTTTGTTCTCCCACATATAAAACCCTAATGCTCTGCCAGTATTAGCAAAATCATAAATAAATTCATTTCTTACTTCACCATTTATTTTTCTAACTAGCTCCCTGATGTGGACTGGTTATGGAATCTGGGACCTTCAGTGTCAGACCTTTGGTGAGAGTTAGGTGTAGTAACCCTATTAAAAAGTTCAGTTGATAGCTATGAATGATATATGGACTTTAGAGAATAGAGATCCATGAAACTGGTAGTGATACTGAAGAGGGGAGGATGGTCACCAACTGTAAATCATATATAAATAAAAAATTAATTAATTAACGGAAGGAAATAAACTGAAAAAAGGTATTAGAATGTTTCAGGTACATGTGCTAATGTGGTCACGATAGTTTTAGATTCATTTTTCTCTGGATGGTCACTTTCTTGTATTAAAAAATATTAAAAATGAAAACCCATGTACCTACTTCTCCAATTTTTCAAATTATATCATGATACCCTATTTGCTTACGCTCTTTTTTGAAAAATTAGAGCCTTATACAGATACTTCAAGCCAAATAAGTGACCCTCCACAACCTCATTTGTCTCCCTAGAAAAAACTACTATCCTGAATTTGGCCCATGAACATTTTTATATTTTGTATATGTGTAAAACAGTATATCTAACATTTTAAGCATTATACAAATTATATGAATCATCCTGCAATTTGCTCTTCCTCCCCAATATATTTCTGAGACTTATCCAAGTGATTCTAGTTTATTATTTAGTACTGCTATCACTGCTAACAAAATACCAGAATTATACATCCTCCTATTAACTGATATTTGGGTTGTTTCTGTTTTCTTTTCCTGTTGCAATGATGCTACAAATATTTTTGATCAGGTCTCTTTGTGCACATGTGTGAGAGTTCTTCTAGATACTTCTAAAACTTTAATTTGCATACAAATCACCCAGGATCTTGTTAATATTCAGGTTCCAATTCTGTAGGTTTGGAGCGGGGCCTGAGATTATGCATTTCTAACAAATTTCTAGGTGATGTTGTAATTTGTCTAATGACCATACTTGGAGAATTAAGGCCTTAAAGATTCTCTACCCAAAAGTAAAATTACTAGATTGTAAGCAATGCTGAACTTCTACTGTACTAGTAATGCCAAACTATTTTCAAAGTCCTTGTACAAATCTATAATCACACCAACAATATGAGAGAGTTCACAGTCTTCTATATCTTCACCAGCACTTTAGTATTATGAGACTAATTTTTTCTACTATCCACTCCAGTCTATTCTCCTGAATGCATACCTGGCTCCCCTTCAACTACCAAATATATGGCCACTAGAAGACTGGGATCCAACCCTAATTCCTACAAAGTCAGATACCCGCTTTCCTATGCTTCTCCCAGGTTGAACCCAGTGATCCCAGGAACTTAATCATGCCCCACCAAGGGGAGAATTGAATAGGGCTCTGGACCACACAATGGGTACAGTTTATACACTTTACTTTTTTATGGCATTATTCCCAACTCTTATAATATTGTGATTTCTGAAGGTAGAATTTGTTAAAGCAGAATCTAGAAGCATATTGACTGAAAACTTCAAATCAAGGAAGCAGAGATTAGGGAGGGGTGCTAATTGAACTGAGAACTAAATACCATCATGGGCAGAAGGAAGAGAAGTGAATGCTATCACCAAAAGGAATAATTTTTGGTCATTCAAAATCTAGAGCTAGGATTCAAGAGATAGCTAAAATAGGGGTGTGCCTTTTCAGACATTGTATGTTCTGGTTCTGACCATTAAATCTTTGCTTACTTTTGATGGAATGTTGTAAATTCTTGAGATCTTTAACTGTTTTAAGCCATTCCCCAGTTGCCTGATGCTTTTATTATTGATAAGTATGGGCTGCCCTTTTATCCAGCTCTACTGGGTACTAGGATAAGGAGACAGAGAATTCAGCTGATTTCCATTCAAAAGCCTTTTTGAGCACCTTTTTGAGAAGAAGTATCTGTACTTTTTTTTCTTGATACCACGGATTGAACCCAGGAGTATTTAACCACTGAACCACATCCCCAGCCTTTTTATCGTTATTTTTTATTGACACAGGGTCTTTAGGGCCTTGCTAAGTTTCTGAGGCTGCCTTTGAACTTGCAATTCTTCTGCCTAAGCCTCCTGAGCCAGTACATGTAATTTTATTAAGGTTTTATATATCATGACTGCTAAGAATAGAAATACATATGTGAGAATGGTTTTTCCTCTCAAAGAATTCCTATTAAGGCAAAAGCTACATACAAATTAGCTAAGCCAATTCAGTTAAACTGATTGATAAAAGATTTTTTAAAGTGCTTAATTTCTAAATTAATGAATTAAGCAATACCATGTTACCTTGATTCTAGGACACTTTTTTTTTGCTTTTAACAACTATGAAATCAAAATTTATCTTATAATTGATATAAACTTACGTTGTGGCACATTTTCCCATAAATAGCTTAAAAAGCTTTTCCCTTTAATAGCTCAAAAAGCTATTATCAATTTATACTACAATTTACAATTAAGAATATCTTCAAAGTAAAGCAATATAGAAAATGTTATTAGCATTCTTCACGGGTAGAAATTATCTGGTATGATTTGAACTGGAATCTTAAGAACAAGTCATATTTTGGTAAATAGAAAAAAGAAGCTAATTCCAGGTTGGAAGGCATAAGCAAATAATGGTCATCAAGTCTCTCTTTTTTCCTCCTAAAACAGAGTAAACTGTGGAAAAGCAAAATGCTATACACACATATATAGTCATTAGTGAAAACAGAAAGGTGTGTTCTATAAAAACAATTACTTAGAAATTTGAAATTTTCAACAGAATTCCCAAGAACCGAGAATTTCTGGAGGGATAACTGCAATTCAAAATATTAAGATTTAGGAGGTGAGTAGATCATGGCAGTTGTATTACCTCCTCTTAAACCAGTTAACCAATATTTTTAATAACAAAATATGGACATTCTCCTTGTTTGCCATTTTCTCTATTCTTGTCATAGAAAGCAGAGTTCTATTTCAACAAGGGAATCTTTTATAATATTGACAACCACTTTTCTGTCTAGGTAGATTTGACAAATCACCTTGGATTATATACTATTTGTTCTGAAAAGACTGAATTGTGTTGGTTGAGTGTAATGGTCAATAAGGGACTATTAAAAAGTACTTTTTTTTGTAAAGAGAGAGTGTGTGTGAGAGAGAGAATTTTAATATTTATTTTTTAGTTATCAGCAGACACAACATCTCTGTTTGTATGTGGTGCTGAGGATCAAACCCGGGCCGCACGCATGCCAGGCGAGGGCGCTACAGCTTGAGCCACATCCCCAGCCAGGGACTATTTCTCTTAAATGGTAATTGGCTGATCATATAGCCATATGGAAAAAAAAAGTAAAATTAGACTCCTACCCTAAAACTACACATACAAACAGTAGACATATTAATGATTAAACATGAAAGCAAAACTGTAAAATGTTTAGAAGAAAACAAGAGATTTCATTACAGTAAGATGTCAGAGCAGGGAAATATTTTTTGAATAAGACATAAAAATACTCAATCTATAGGAAAAGATTTATCCACTTGACTAAATTGAAATTAAAATCTTTAAAGTTTAAAATACAATAAGCATAACTAAGAAACAATTTACTATAGAAAGTATGACATATGCCAAAAAGACATAGGGGCCAACCTGAAAGACCTCCCATAGGCAAAGTGAGAACAATTTGAGCAACAAAATAAATGATGATAGTATTGAGTTAAAACCCAAAGAATAAAGTCCACATGAGTCCACACTGGTATACAGTAAATTATTCAAAAATTAAATATATGAGGACAAAGGGAAAAATGTTCCTTACAGAATAATTTTAATTAATATATTGTGAAAAATGAGGAAAATAGAAAAACACTATCATTATGCCACAATAAAAATTTCTGCAGGCAAAATCCATGAATGAATGTTAAAATGAGTGGGTTCAACTTTAAGAATAGAATGTTTGTATACTCACAAAGCATCTCTTATAACTATTTATTAATTATTGTAGTTTTATAATATGGACTCATATTCTTTGTTATCTCTTCCTCCAAGAAGTAAAGCTAATTCCTTTTCCTTTGAATGTGGGCTAGACTTAGTGCCTGACTCTTGGAAAGGGAAAAATGGTGACTCTACTGTGGATAAACCTGGAAGACAACCTTAACCAAGTGATCAAGGTTAACATTTCCATAAATCATATGAATCTCATGTACTCCCTAATATGACATGATGTTAAGGGCATATCACTTCTGTGTTATTCTTCTCCACAACCCTCAATGTAATCATGAGAAAACATCAGATAATGCCAAACTAAGTGACATTCTACAAAATAACAGGCTATTACCATCAGAAGTGTTGGGATCATAAAACCTTTGTCCGTGGAGATAGAGATATAAAAAGTAAATGCAAATGTGTACTGGAAAAGATAAGGGGTACTAGTGGGGAAATCAAATTAAAATCTTCAGTTTAGTTAATAGCTTCAGTGTTAATTGTTTAGTTTTCACAAATGTACTATAGTTAGGCAAGCTGAATGAAGCACATATAGAAACTTTTGTACTATCTTTGCAACTTTTCTTTTGTTTTGTTTTTAATACCTTTATTTATTTATTTATATGTGGTGCTGAGGATCAAACCCAGGGCTCTGCACGTGTTAGGCAAGCACTCTACCGCTGAGCCACAACCTCAGCCTGCAACTTTTCTTTTAAAAAGACAATATACAGATTAGGGAAAATATTTACAACACATATAATCAACAAATAATTTATGAAAAATATATAAAAGATGACTTCAAATTAATGATTAAAAGAATGACTAAAGAAAAAAAAGCAAGTAAACTGGCCTTTTACAAAAAATGGAAATCTGAATGTCCAATAAATACTTGAAAATATGAACAAAGTTTTGTGAGGAAATATGAATCAAGGCCATGCATTATCATTTCATATCAACTAGATTGGAAAATTAATATGTCTGAAGTCTGATAACTCTAAATATCAGAAGATACAGGAAAAACAGGAACATGTATATTACTGATAACTGAGGTAGGAGAATAGAATGTTGAGCTATAAATTGGTACATATACTCTGGTGATCCATTTCTGGTAAATTTGAAAGTGTATACTGTATACACTCTGACCCAAGATTGCTTTTAGATGTTTATGCTAAAGAAATTCTCACACATGTGCATAAGAAGGAGATATGTTTAAGATGCTTGTTGAAGCACTATGACATCATGATAGGAGACAAAAAGACAGAAAGTTTGAGATTTTTCATTGTCACAACTGGTGCACATAGTATATAGAGGCCAGAATTTGCAAAATGTAGTACAATGTATAGGATAGCCCTCCATAGGAAAAGTTTTCTAGTCAAAATATTAATAGTGTCAAATAGAGAAACTCTGGGCTATCAGAAGAGTATAGTTATAATTGTTTTCTAACCTGAGAAAATATTTGCACAAGATTCTACTTCCTCTTCCTGATCACTTACATATTCAAGGAGTATTGGTTAGAGCCCATAATTTGTACTTAAACTCTATTTGATCTATTATCTACTTTGTACATCAGTTTATTCTTAATATTTGCACTGGTACTTTTATAAACCTATAGCTCCTTTTGGTGCATCAATTTTTGCTCCACTTCCTGAAATTCATAATCTTAGGTTTGTTTATCTGTACAAAAGATATTTTATGGTGTACTTTTGCTTAAAACCCAGGCCATGAGCCCAACTATCAGCCTTCATATGCAAAGGAAATTTTCATATTTTAGCAAACATGTAAATGGATGAATGGCAAGTAGAAAAATTCACTGTATAAGTAAATACATAGATTGGAGGAAGCATGGGCAGATTGGGAAACACTATGGATTTACAAAGACAATCTTGGCTCAGCAACCTAGTACCTATTCCCTCTAAATTTTCCTCGGACTCCTAAGATTTGGATAGGGGACAGCCTAAAGGGTATCAACATGACCTTTATACAAAATATTTCATAGAACCTATCCTTATTTCTGTTCACCCATGCAGAGTCTGTTCAGAGGTTACACACTGTGATCACAAATATTATAACTCTCTACTAAGTGTCAAGCCATGTATTGGACAGCAGGAATATAGTGCTAAAAAAGCAGTCATGCTTCCTACCCTCATGGAACTCATAGTCTAGTAAGTTGAATTTGGACTATGCCTGGTCCCCACAAAAATTTCTTTCTTTCTTTCTTTCTTTCTTTCTTTCTTTCTTTCTTTCTTTCTTTCTTTCTTTCTTTCTTTCTCTCTCTCTATCTATCTATCTATCTATCTATATAGATAGATAGATAGATAGATAGATATCTTTGATAAAATTTCATCTTTGAAGTTTAGCTCAAGCTTTTGACCTCCTTGAAGTATTTTTCCAATCATCTTATTCCCTATCATGTGGAACATGTGGATTCCTGGAGCATCAGCTGTTTGTTCCCTTCATGTTGGGCATTCTGCACTGCCTTGGATAACTATTTTCTTATGTGCCTCACCCACCCAAGTGGACTATAAATATCTTTACAGTACAGATTAAGCCATAGTCATCCTTTACCCTAGTGCCTGGCACAGTGCCTGGCATGTAGTAAATGCAACAGATGGTGCTGTTGCTGCTACTACTGCTGATTAAGATGGTATAGTATGTAGTATGTGGGAGGGCATACAGTGATAGAAATGCCATTGCTTTTCATGCATTTGTGTGTGTCAGGAGAAGGGAAACGGACCACTTCCACTGTCTTAAATCTTTAGGTGGGGAATCAAAGCAGAGCAACCCTGGTTGTGAAGTAAAGGAATGTACTCATAAAATGTGCTCATCTGCACAATGGACATGCAACATATCCTTTATATTGTCCCTGCACATAATACACACACACACACACACACACACACACACACACACATATGGTCCCCTCACCCTTTTGTCTGGTTAATACTCAAACCTTTTTGAAAACAAAAAGTTCTTCCTGAACTAAACTTTTAGCTCCTTTCAGGCAGAGCCCATGTTTTATTTATAATAGAATCCATAGAGAACAAAAGTTGCTAAACCAAATGGGACACCAATTGCTCACATAATAGGAGAGACCAGAGTCATTTTGTTCCAACAGAGAATTTGCAGGCACTGCTTTTTGTGTCTTTTCACATGATTCTCACCTGATTGTCTTATAAATTTTCAGACATCTGAGTATTAAATGAAGCAGAATATGAAAATACCTGGCATCAAGCAGATGCTCCATAAAAATTCTTTCTCCCTGTGCATTCATTGCATGAACAAATATTGGGTATCCATAATGTGTCATGCCCCATCTTGGGCTTTGGGGAAAACAGTATGGAACAATAACAAACAAAAGTCTTAGCCCTCGTGCCTCATGAAACTTGCATTCTAGTAAGGGAAGACAGATAATAAAATAAATACACAATGGTGTTAGGGCAAACACAACTCAGTGCTTAAGCTTGTTGTTCCTGTCAGTGAAATAAGAAGGACTCCAAAGAATGTAATAACAAAGATAAGGAGAAGGGAAACTGACCACTTCCATTGTCTTAAATCTTTAGGAGGGGAATCAAAGCAGAGCAATCCCGGTTGTGAAGTAAAAGAATGTACTCATAAAATGTGCTTATCTGCACAATGGGCATACAACATATCCTTTATATTGTCCCTGCTCATAAGTGCAATGTGCCCTAAATTTTGTCCTGGCCTGAGGAATGCACAATTAATAAAATGTCCTGTACCACTGAGGAGTAGATGTCCAAACTCTCTGTTGAGCCTTCCAAGTTTTTTTCTTTGAGATTGGTAAACAGTACACTGGGGCTTTTGCAGTCTCAGGGTTGAAAAAATGACCAAGTGGTATAAATTGTTATGGATAAAAACAAAGCAGGCAAATAAGATTAAAAATGTTGGGAGTAGATGGGGTTGGATTATCTTGGATACCCCAGTCAAGAAAGCTTCTCTGACATGATGATATTTAAAAAGAGATCTAAATGAAAAACAAGAATAAGCCATGCAAATATCTGAGGGAAGTGGAAGAGTGTTAGGCAGAGGAAAAGTAAATGCAAGTTTTGAGGCAGAGATGTTTAGCATGATTAAGTACCAGCAAGCCGATATGTGCTTTATATATCAGATTATAAATGTTTGCTGAGCCCTAACCCATCTCCACACTACACCATATGGATGTTCTATTTTGTAAACACACACACACATACATGTTATATGTGTGTATGTATATGTGTGAAGGCATACCCAAGCGTTACGGGTTGAACTGCATCCTCCTCAAGATACATGAAAATACTAACCCCTGGCATTTGTAAATGAGGTGATCATTAGGTTTATGGAAATTTTATACCAGCAGAAATACTACTAGTCTGGACTAAAAGAGATAATGATGGGATGAAACAAAGAACTAATGACTCCAAGAGTAGAGTCATAGATATACAGAGTCCTGGCCAAAAAAAATGTAATCTCCTTAGGCAGAAAAAAAAAAATGAGCCATTATCTTGATTGGACTAGAGGGCAAGGCCAATCAGGCCCAGATAACACAACATCATACTTCACAGGATTATTTTCAGACCTAGAAATCTAATAGAATGTTCCTTGGTAAGTTTCAGACATGCTTAGGACCCATGATACCTTTTTATCCTTCTAATATTTTCCGTTTAGAATGAGAATGCCTATCCTATTCCTGTCCACCCGTTGTATTTTGGAAAGTATTAATTTTTTTTAGGTTTTACAGATATGCAGATAGAGAAGAATTTCACTGAGTCTCAACCATATCTTATTTAAATGGTTTAGAAAACAAGATTAGGAATTTTTAAATTCATTATATCTAGCTGACACTTTGGACTTAGAATTGATGCTGGAATTAACTAAAACCTTTGGAAATGTTGGGGTAGGGTGAATATATTTTGCCCGCAGGAAGGACATGAATTTTGGAGAGCCAAAGGACAGACTGTTATAGGTTGTATTGTATCTCACAAGATGATATGTTCAGTTCCTAACCATCAATACTTGTGAATGTACTTATTTGAAAACAAAAACTTTGAAGAAATAATCAAGATGAAATTGTTAGAGTAGGATTTATTTCAATATGACTGGTGTCCTTATAAAGAAGGGGAAGAAACCATGTCAAGAGAGAGACACGTTACAATAGGAGACCACCATGTGAATAGAGGCAGAAATTAGAGTTATACTGCCACAAGCAAAGGAATATGTGATGCTTCTAGAAGTTGAAAGATACCAGGAAGGATACTACTCTAGAGTTTTTAGTGGGATCTTAGTTTTGATTTGTGAGAAAATAAATTTCTGCCATTTAAAGCCACCCACTTTATGGTACTTTCTTATAGCAGCAGGAAACTAATACAACAAATATTCTTTTATGTGGAGATGTATCTTTATGAGTCTGTGTATATCAAGACAGCAATTTCTGAATAAGTATGTGTATCTTTGGGTACATATATACATAATTTATATATCCTTGACTAGGAACATGTACAAGGACATATAATGTGTCAGGAAGAGTTAAACTAGGTATATAATTCTTTAAAACTTGTTGATTTACTCTTTTACTCATTCATTCATTCCATAAATATTCACTGAGATCCTCCTATGTTATAGGCACTGGAACAGACATAACAAAAATATTCTTAGACTATTGGGTACTATATGGTACAAGTAGGAGCAACCTCCTTAATATACTTTCCAGGGCCCTGTTATTTCTATGATCTCATGTGAGATGTCATGTGAGACAGTAAGAAGGTGAATGAGTAAATAACAGGAGAATATTTATCAAAGAGGGCTTTGATATTTGAATCTGACACCTTTATAATGTAGGTGAATGAAATCAGCTTGATATTACTTAAGGGCAAGGGCTCTGGTGGTTAGATTTGCATTCAAATCCCAGATACCAAATGCTAGCTCTGTGACAGTAAGAAGTTCTTTTAGTTAATTTCTCTGATTCAGTATTTCCTTTATAAAAAAGAGGGGACAATAATATTGCATAGGGTTGTATTAAGTGGATTTAACAAAATAATATAAACACAGGGAAAATATAGTTCTGGGCACTCAGCATCCAGCTCAGTTCTTCCCCTTGAATACTCAAGAGGAGGATGTTTTGTTTGAGGACTTTTTCCACTAGATGGGTGTACCGTTTCTGCTAATGTGCCCAGATAATCTGAAATACGAATTTGAGATTCTCAAGTCCCTCTACTATCCATAACTGGATAGTTAAAACTACCAAGTTTACAAAGATGATGTTCCTGGACTTTATTTTTAATCAAAACATGACAAACACATGTTAACACAATAAGGGGGGGGGAAATAGAAGTTCATTGGATTAGACAAAGGGGAATGAAGGGAAGGTAGGAGGTTGGGAATAGGAAAGACAGTTGAATGAATCGGATATAACTTCCTATGTTCATATATAAATATATGACCAGCAAAACACCATATCATGTACAACCACAAGAATTGGATTCTGATTAGAATAAGTTATGCTCCATGAATGTTCTTGGAGCATAACTTATTCTAAACTGTCATGTATATCTAAAAAGAACAAATAAAAAAGAAAAAAATGACAAACACACTATCCCATATCCACATACAAAATCAATATAGCCAGATGAAACTTTGAAGAAAGTTAAAGGTACCATAAAGGCATTTACTAACACGGTTACTGATACATCCGTAGCACAGCTGCAAAGGAAGAACTCAATTAACTAGATTCCAACAATGCTTAAGAGCCTTCTGCAAGTTCTCAACTGTCATAGAGTCCCAAGCTATCAAATTATCTCAAGTAAGCTCAACAACCTGTAGGCACCTTGAGTTGCAGGATTTGGCAAGAACTATTTTAAGAGTTCTCTGTGGAAATCCTTAAGTGCCCTACTTTACCTCACCAATAAACTGACAATTATTCTCTCCCACATCGGGAAAAGAGGACCTCAATCATATTCAGGTAGAGTTGGCATGCTGCAAACCCAGAAGTGAGAGCCTATTTAAACTTCTTTACCCCTCCCTCTCCAACAAATAAACCTATCCCCAAATATCTGAATCAGCCTTACTTATTCTTTTGAACTAATAAAAACTGTATGAACAGTGGAGTTTGTATCTTAGAGTTCTTTGTAGCTTCCATGCACAAGCTTTCATGCTCATGACATTTTAAGCCAAAATAACTTGAAAACATTCACAAGTGACCTTTAGAAATAATTATAGTAATAATTCAGCAAAGCAAAATTACATTTAGATCAGACACAAGAAGACTCCTCTACCTCACTTCCACAGGCTGAGATGAAGCAGAACAGGCAATTTGACATCAAGAAATTGCTTCAAGAAGTAATTGCAGAAGTGTACAGTTTAAGTACAGCATGACAATCAGGAGCTGGGTTCAAGTCTAGACTCTATCACTGACTAGCTCTGCAACCTTAAGAAAAATCATTTAACATTTTTAAGTATTAATCACCTCATCTGCTTAAATAACAGATTTGATAAACTTTGAGCCTCTTTAGATCTTTACTACCTAAATGTGTAATCCATCGAACACTACTGATATCACTCAAAAACATTAGAAATTAGAATCTCCTCAGGTTCCACCCCACACCTCCTGATTCAATCTGGATTATAAGCAGAACTAAAGGTTGAGTAGTAATAACCTGGGTCAAGTAAAGGAATAATGAGAGAATATGTATAATTTCATTAACAAATCAGGGAACAAAATTAGAAGGAGGTATGAACAGGACTTGATAGATATAGAAAGGTCACGGAATTGTTATTACAGGACTTGATGAAAGGATGGTGAAGCAGCCAAAATGACCCCTCTAAGATTGAAAAGCCTGTGCTTTTAGTAGGCCCAGTCTTCAATCAAAGTATGTTTTAAGGAAGAAAGAATAGAAGAGATAGAGAATATACAAATACTACTATTCACTGACTGAACATTATATACTAGGTACGTGTCTTAGTCTGTTTTCTGGTGCTATAACAGAAAAACACAGATTGGGTAATACATAAAGAAAATAAGTGTATTTTTCACAGTTCTGGGTGCTGGAAAGTCCAAGATCAAGGTGCTGACATCTGGTGCAAGAGGAGAGGGAGAGGGAGAGGGGAAAGGAGAGGGAGTGGGAGGGAGGGAGGGAGGGAGGGGGAGAGAGAGAGAGAGAGAGGAGCAAAAGAAAGCTGAACAACTAACCTTGCTTTTATATCCACTCACTCTGGGGATAATGGACTTAATCCATCCATGAGAATAAAGCCCTCATAACTCCATCATCTCTTAAAGGGCCAACATTACAATACCATTACAGTGGCAATTAAATTTCAAATATGGTTTTGGAGGGGAGATTCAAACTATAGAGGTACTCTAATTTGTTATATAATCATACAATTTTTATCAGATTGGTATTGTCAAGAATTTAGAATAATTTCTTTCACATAGAAATTGCTCAATACTTTTTTGGGGGAGGTGATAGCAGGGATTAAACCCAGAGGCACTCAACCACTAAGCCACATCCCCACTCCACCCCCTTTTTTAAAATTTTGAGACAGAGTCTCAATAAGTTGCTTAGAGCCTTGCTAAGTCGCTGAGGCTGACTTTGAACTCTTGTGATCCTTCTGCCTCAGCCTCCTGAGCTGCTGGGAGCTCAAAACATTTTAACTGCTATTGATATTTATAATAAATACTGTCTTAAACTGCCAACTAACAACCTTTATGACTAGCTAGAAATCCCTGCACCCCAAGCTCTGACAATACCTTAAAAGAATCCTTCAAATATCAACTACAGTTCCAGTAAGGAGTGTCAGGATGGAAAATTTAAAGTCCTTGGGAAAAAATAATCACTGAAATAAGAAGTGTCTAAAGTCTCAGCTAGAACACACACACCTCGGAAAGTTCCTAAGATTCAAGAGGACAGTGGAATGAATCTCCCCTACCCACCAAAGTAAAAAGTAAGCTGTTTTGGCTGAAACTGTCCTCTCTCAAGATCCTAGAATAAATTTCTTCAAAAAGGATCCAATTTCCCTAACTCCTGATGCCACTTCTGTGATTTGTTTTGGCTTTTCATAAATAGAATAGAATTATTCTGACTTCCTCTAGCTAAGAGTTGCTTATTGGCAAGGGGAGAGTCTACATTCTTCAAAGTGTAATGAGGCGAACCGAGAGACAAAATTAAGCAACTTGTTAGAAAGAAGAATTTCACTTGGAGCATTTGAGATCTGGGCAAATTTTGGTTTGCTTTCACTTTCTTCTCTGATGAAATCAGTTTAAGTGCATATGGGTCTGTTACTTTGGCTCCTCTGTTTCCATGTCTCAAGTATCATCTCCTGAAGCAGTACTCTCTCACTGCCCCCATTTCTAATAACACCTGCATCTTATCTGTTCCTATTATGATCACTTGGCAAGTTTGCCAGTACCCCACTCCTTAAGTTGATAGAACTTTTCTCTAACCATCAGTGTCCTTGTCTAAAAAATAGGTTTAACTATTGTAAATTTAATTGAACAGCAGGCAAAAAGCTTATCATGGTCTCTAGTATATAGAAAATAATCAAGAATTGCTAGATATTAGCTAGCATTTTGTCTGTCTCTAAGCTGAGCTCCAGGTTAAGATTTTTAGGTTTTGTATTTTTTTTTAATTGCCAGGCTGCAGCAAACAGCTGGCTACCATAGAGAGTTCTCAGGATATATATGTTGAATAAATGAGATAAAGGACTAAAAGTTGTACCCTCCTTCAAAATCATCTGCCTTACTTATGTGGAAATGATTAATATATATGACAAGGTTTAAGGTGTACCAAAATACACTGTAAACCTCTTTAAATCTATTCTAATTCATTACATATTTATCATATTGTCATTGACCAGAAAAATGCATGCCCATCTCAAGAAGCTATTAGAAAGTTCAGCTTTCACATTTACAAAAATTACAAAAAAAAAAAAAAATTAACCTTAGGAACAAATTTAACCAAAGAGGTGAAAACTCTCTACAATGAAAATTGTACAAAATTGCTATAAGAAATTGAAGAAGACCAAAAAAATGGAAAGACATCCATGTTAATGGGTTGGAAGAATCAATATTGTTAAAATGTCCATACTAGAAGGAACAAAGATGGCTAAGTAGAAGGCAGCTACACTTTCCAGATTCTCCACAGCTTAGAACAGAAACGATGAGAATGCTGCTTCTCAATGAAGTGAGTGACTGAGGGATTTCATTGTAATTCAATATTGGGCAGTCAGCATCTCAGAGAGACCCAGAGACTCTGGTGTTTTGAGCAAAGGATAAGAAAGAGTATATCAGAGCTAAGCCAATGGCGGCAGTTATGCTAGGTCACTGCAGAGGGAAGAGGCAACACAAAGGCAAAGAGAGAAACATAGCAGACAAATATGAAGAGGTATTTGAAAAATGCTCCAGGTTTCCAAACTTCTAAGGAGGGAGGGAGGGAGGGAGGGAGGGAGGGAGAGAGAGAGAGAGAGAGAGAGAGAGAGAGAGAGAGAGAGAGAGAGATGAAAACCCACCCTTGTGGGGATCAGGCTGGAGCTTACTGCCATAGAAACCTGGGAAATCCTAGCAAATATTGCTTCACTGTCCATGCTAGCACTTAACATGTGACCTCGGGTGCATCTGGTGGAAAGTGTTTGAAATAGGCACAAAAAAGATTGTATTCAGAGGGATTCAGGGCAGACATAAGGAGGGGAGGTCCACTTACTTTGCCTTTGACTCTGATTGCTTGTAGCACCAACTGAAGAGGGTCAGGACTCTAAACAGGCAAGGCTGATTACATTCAGAGACTGAGCCTTGGAATGTCATATTCAGCTGCAGTGGTGTGCTTGAGACCTGCTGTGCCCTTTTCACCCAGGGTGGTTTGTTACCTGACCTTGCAAATAGAATTTGGGGGAGTTGCCCAAGACCCAGACACCCTGCAGAGATTGGCATCTGTTTGGCCCTAGGGTGTGTTGATCTAATCTCTCTGGAGTAAACACCATCAGACAAAGTTCCAAAGTTCCAATTAGAGCTAGACCCCAGCTACTGACTGGAAATTCTCACAAAGAAGTCTGAATCAGCCCTGCCCTGAAAGTACATTGACCTAGGCATCTGGGCAAAACTCCAACATATGGTACTTCCCATTTCATTCTACCTTGTCCTGGTGAACAGGGAAGCTGAGAGTCATCTCAACCAGGCTCAGTCCCAGGCCACTCCAGCCACCAGCCTGGTGAGTCCCACAAATAGGAGGAAGAGTTTAGTAAGCCCTATCCCTTGTTCTAAGGGGTGCATAGCCCAAGAAGAAATAGAAAGAATAGTCTGGCATAAGTGGTGATATCCAGCCTTGTCCACAATTTCAACCACCCCAGTGGAGAGAATTTTTTCATTTCTCATTAAGAATTTTTTGTTTTTCTTTGTCTCCTAATTGGTTTATATATATATACATATTAGTTTCTTTTTTCTCTTTTTTTTCTTTTCATTTTTATTTTTAAGGGGTAGTGGTTGTTGTTTTGATTTGGGTTTTGTTTGTTTGTTTGTTTGTTTTGTTTGGTTGGGTTTTCGATAAGTTTTTTTTTTTCTTTTCTCCTTTCTTCTCTAATAGTCAAATCCTCATTTTTTCTCTTTCTCTTTTCCTTCTTCCTTCTTTGTGACCTTCATGTACTATCTCTCTTCTGTTTTCTATCCTTTCACCTTTTGAACATTTTAACTTTTCTTTCACCTTCCTACCCCATTTTCTTTTCTCTAAATGAACTGTGTTTTTAAAATCTTTTCATAGACTTGGCTTCAGATATCAGCTGCTACTTACTAGCTGTGTGAGATTGGGCAAGTTGCTTAATTTGTCTGTGCCTCAATTTCCTTAACTGAACAATAGGAAAAATTATAAAAATAATAGTATCAAATACGTATATAATATAATAATAAAAATAATAATAATACTTCATAGGATTTTTCTGAGCATTGTTAAATTGATACATATAAAAAGCTCAATAGAGATCCTGGTATAGAGTAGGCCTTCAATAAATGTTAGGTAAATTAGGTGGGGATGGTTGGATGTGTTGGAGAATAAAAAAGAACAAATCAAAGAAGATAGGAGAGCAGGAAACCAACTAATGAAACAACTTCTCCCAAGATATAAGAGAAAATGTTCCTCTTCCACTTACTAGTTGTATGATTCTTAGGTAAGGCATTTTACTTTCCTCTGCCACAGTTTATTCATCTGTAAAATGGAGATGATAATAGTGTCTACCTTACAAAGTTATCATGAAATGATCTACAAAAAAAAAGAACCCTGAAATAAATGAAATAAGCATGAAAATAAATAACACATGAAATACAAAGAGCCACATAAATATATTACAAATTATGGGTTGAAGGAGTAGGAATGAGGATTCTGACATGGGATGGGGATTGTCATAGTGAGCCTCTGTTACTGACAGAGGTATATTATTTCCCTCTGGTGTGTTGAGGCTGGGGAAAAATTAATAACCTCTAAGGCAGTGATTTTCAAACTTCAGTGTACATCAGAATCACCTGGAGAACAATACACATTGCTGGGTCTAACCCTAAGAGTTCCTGAATCATTTAGTAGGCAGAGGTTGAAATTTTGCATTTGTAAAAGGTCCACAAGTAAGTCCCTGCTGGTCCAGATATCATACTCTTGAGAACATCATCTCTAAGCTAGTGGTTCTCAACCTTGATTCCAACATTAGAATCAACTAGGGAGCTCTTTCAAAATTGTCTTCTGAGCTGGGGATATAGGTCAGTTGGTAGAGTACTTGCCTTCTATGCACAAGGCCCTGGGTTCAATCCCCAGCACCATAAAAAAAAAAGTAAAAATTTTCTTCTTCCAGGTTATCCACCAGTCAATTTTGTCAGAATTTTAAGGATGGACAATGGTGTCAATATTTTAAAAATATTCCTAGGTGATTCCAATATGTGGCCACCATTGGGAATTATTTTGGAGGAAGTCCAACATAACTCTTAAGTGTTTCTCCACACACACATCTATCTTATCCCTACAGGGGAGGTACAATGACAAAGGAAATTTTCAAGGTCTGAAGTAGGTGGAACTTCTGATGTATAGCACTGAGGGGATTTGTATTTGTGTGACTAGTACTTTTTCTTGTCACATTTTCCACTTTGGACTTCTTTGGTCCTTTTTCTTTCTTTCAACTCTTTTTCCTCTTACTTTTCTCTCCCTCTGCACTCCGTATGGCTAATGAGGTGTCTAACCTTGCGGCTCCTTCTGGGAAGAACTTGAGGAATATAGTGAATAGCTTAAGAGAAATCATGTGTGCCAACAGGGCTAAGAGTTTTAAAAAGTCTCCAAGCAAATAATTTTCATAATTTCATGATAAAGAGTGATATAAAATCTTGCAATATTTTGTTAAAGTTAAGAATTATTCCAGTGCTAATAAATTTATTTTGATTTTTTGTTAAAGTACATTGAAGAAACTTTTTGCATTTAAGTATTTTTTATTCACATGTATTTGAAACATTCTTCAGACAATTGTTATAAAACAATAGTCAGTACAAAATAAAATTATATTAGTTGACATTAACAATAAGCAATGTTACTAAATTATTCTTAAAGGAATACTGGATGCAAAACATAATAGAATCCACCTTGATTTTGTTAAGATGGATAATTCAAGATTCATCCTCTTTTGTGGAGTATAATTTTAAATAAAAATGCTTACTGATTATTTTATTCAAAAATGGCTTCATATATTTTTCAGAATAAAAGCCCAAATCTTCACAAGGTCCTATATGATCTAGCCCCCTCTATCTGATTGACCTCATGTCCTGACACTCTCCAGTGAAACTGACCTTCTTGATACTCCTTAAGTACAATGAGCCTTTGCTCTTGCTATTTCCTCTGTCTAGAATACATTTCCCTTGAGTATTCTCATGGATGGCCCCTTCACTTCTCTCAGATATATTCTTAAATATCTCCACATCAAAGAGGGTTTCCTTGACTAAATCAAATAACTCTCCCCAACCCCAGTGTCCTATAGCCTTTCTCCTACCTTATCCCTACTCAAAATATATCTTTATTGTTTATTGTCTATAGCTTCTACCAATGCCTCCTCATTGAATATACTCTCCAAAAATCACTTATTTTCCCAGAGTCTTGTACAGTAATGTAACAGAGTAGATTCTCATATGTATTTATTGAATGAATGAATGAATGACATCATAACACAATTTATTTTTGTTATGATACCTTTCTCCATTATAGATTTCTACCTTTGTAGGCTGTGTAAGAACTAGGAAGAGATTTAGCAAAAGAAAAGGTAGGGACAAGCTGTCTAAGTTTTTCCAGTCTAGGAAAGAACAGCCTAGCTCTTTGCATTCCAAAGGAGACACAGGATCAAAACTACTGCTGGTAAATTGCAGAAACAGAAGAATAAAAAGAAAATTCAAAGTGTCTGGTTTTTTGCAATTATTCCTCATAAAACCCTTTTGCCTTTCCATAGATAAAAATTCCCTACAATTCCAGGAAGCAGAATGACTCACACAAAATAACTCAAAGTACTATGGGAAAGGATTTCTATTGCTTGTCTGGAATACTTTTTAATACTTTCTAATGGGCTTACAAGTCTTTCATTGTCCTAGAAAGAGGATAAGCTGTTATATGACAGCTAAGATTTGCCTAGTTCTCATATCCTGCAACTAGAAAATCCCCCAAAGAAAAACTAACCAACATGAAAACAAAGAGAAAACATTAAAATGGAAACACAGACACCCCTAGCAAATAATATGCATGCTAAATGCAGGGGATTGGCTATGGAACCAACACATAGTTCCTTCCCCATTTTCCGGGCAAGGGTGTAAACAACAGAGTTTCAGGGGACACGACATGTACAAGTGACCCTTGGCTCTATAAGACTTCACTCCCACTGTCAAAGCAACCAGAATGTTTCAGTTGTATTTGTGTTTTCCTTTGTTTTTAGGAGCCTATAAATCAGGGATTTTAAGAAGAAGAAAACATTGAACAAGGCTTTCTTTTTTACCTGAATCTAATAGTCTCAATGATGGGGCCATTTGGAATAAGGTTGTTTTGAGATTTAGAAAATTTATTGAGGAGAGAGGGAATGGAGGAAGGTACTTTGGCTAAATGTTGCCTAGGACCCTAGAACTGACACATGCCCTTAACCAGAACTGGCACTGGGGATGGAATGAAACCCAGCATATTAAAGAAGGGAAGGATTCTACATTTTTCATTTAATACTAGGGACAGCTAAAGTGGTACACTGCAGAGTACTGGGAACTGTGTCATTCAGTTAACCAAACAGAACCTTTCAGAGTGAAATATTAGCCCTAAAACCTCAAACGATATGTTTTCATCTCTTTCACCTATGGGATATCAATATGCTCTATCCACAGTCCTGCCACCCTCCCTTAAAAAGAAACAAAAGAGAGACAAATATAGGACAGATGTCACTGGTCCGTAAAAGGCCCTTTTTAACAAGTCTCTGCCACACCAGCTCTTTATTTAACAGTAGAAGGGAGCTAGTGAGGCTCTCCTTCCTGACACAATCTCCCTGACTTGACATTGGAATGGGCTGAAATGGTTATACCTTCCTTATATTCTGCCCTTTTTCCTTTGCATGTTTTTTTTTTTTTGAGAGAGAGAGAGAGAGAGAATTTTTTAATATTTATTTTTTAGTTTTCGGTGGACACAACATCTTTATTTTATTTTTATGTGGTGCTGAGGATCGAACCCAGCACCCCGTGCATGCCAGGCGAGCACAATACCGCTTGAGCCACATCCCCAGCCCTTTGCATGTTATTTTGACTTGATTTCCCATGTCTTCTATCTGGAGCCTAAGTCTCTTGAATTTGAACATATGGATGCCTGGTATTGAAGAAAAGTCAATAAACATGAACCATAGAGCCATTCATGTTAGATATGTTTAGAAAATGATGGACTCAAATTCAATATTTATTTCCATATACTAAGAAGTAACTTCAGTCACCAATCAGGTAAGAAAGGAGTCAGTAACAACACTCTGCATGGCCTTAACATTTTCCACACACCACCCAGCAGCATGATAGCCCCAGGTAATGCACTTGGCATTCAATAAATATTTGTAGAATGAATGAATCTGTTCAAGTAAAATACTACCATGGTACCTTTCAGGAAATGGAAAATTCCCTTTCAGCTAAAATTGCAGAGCCCATTGCCCCTGCAGTTAACTAATGTGCATTTTGGCATCGTTTTTAAAGTTGATCTGAGGAAGAAAAAGCACATAAATTCTTCCCAACATACAGGTGGTGTAACAGCAAGAGGAGACACTGCCATCTTTCTTAAAATTGAATTTCCCAAGTACAGACTTCCCTTAGTTGAAACCGTGCACTGTTCCTTTAAGAAGCTAGACAAGATGGAGCCATCCCAGCTCCAAGCTGGGAGGCTTCAAGCAACCTGAGAGGGATGCTGGAGTGTGACAAAAAGAAAATGCCAGAAGGGAGGAAGTGAGGCTCTGATTTCAGGAGGAGAAATCAAGCCTCAAACTCTACAGCCATTCAACTGAACGTGCCTATCCCGCCTGACGGCAGCTCCTCTAGGCTGGAAAGCACCACCCCTCCTCCCCTCCCCTCTCCTCCCCTCCCCTCCCCTTTTCACCCCACCCCACCCTGCTCCACCCTTTGGGTCCTCCTTGAGAGTCTCTTTCTGAAATGCAGCTAGATCTCCTCCCAGCGGAGACCCCAGAAAAGGTGGCAAAAGGAAGGGGGGAGAGAAGGGGTGTTGTTAGTCAAAATGAAAAGGACTTACTTTCTGATTCTGCGCCTCCGAAGGCATTCTCTCCTCCCAGCCCCGGGCCAAGGCCGACGGGGCGGGGCCGGGCTTGAGCTGGTGGTTCCGGGGTCCTCACTCCCTCGGACTACAAACCTAGTTCAGTGGAGAATTATAGGGAATGGGAACCGACTAGTGCCGGTGTACATTCGATTTTAATTATCTTAAGAGGGTGTGAGAGAGTTAGCCAGTAGTGGAAATGGAGGTGAGCTGTAACACCCTCCCCCACCCTTTCTAGCTAGCTTCCCTCGCCCAGCTTTAGGATGTCAGGGGCAATGAAATTCTTTTTTCTTCCTTTTGGTTTCTCCCAGCTGCCTGTCCCAGACCCCACCCAGCGGCTCCACCCCATTCACTGCTACACATTCTGTCAATCACCAGCCCTTTTAAAGCTGCATTGCACAACTAGTTTTTCTCTCTTTGGGGGAAAAGACAATCTCGGAGGTCCTGGCTGTTCCGATGATACCCTGGACATTTTTGCTGGGTTTAAGCAGTTGAGGTTAGTGGCTAGTGGCGACCTCCCCTCCCCCTCCGCCCTGACGCTTTCAACTCAGCTCCACCCAAACTCCTTCCAGCCAGCCAGGCCCAGCCACACCCCACCCCACTTCTTTTCTTCACTTTGTTTCTGGTAAAAATGCTTCCCTAGCCTGCCAGAACTCCAATAAAGTTCCTGGGGCGCCCTCCTTGGCACTGCCCACTCCCATGCAGTTTCTGCACTGAAGGAGCTACAACTGCTCTCTGGTCCTTTGGACTTCTCCATTCTGCATGGCACAGGATGCTCAGTTTCTGACTTGAATGAGGGGAAGACAGAGTAAGTGATATCCAGAAATGTGTTGGATGCTTCTAATTCTCCCTAAATAGCAGCCCCATTCCAATGACCCCACTCCATAAATAGGCAGCTCAAACTCAGAGGAAGGTTCCAAGGTTCCATCCTACAGGAATATGAGAATGACCCATCGGAAATCACAGTTGATGCCATTCTCCATACCAGTTAATGACAACACCTGATTGCTTTCAAGTCACATCCAATTCTTCAGGAAAGCCTTTGTCTCTATCTTAAAAATACGCCCAGAACCTGATCACTTAACACCATTTCCACTAATCCTCGGGCCCTGACCACATCCATCTCTCAACTGGATGCCTAGAAGAGTCTCGTCACTGCTCTTTTTCTACCACTGCCTGCCTAAAATCCATTCTCTGATTATCAGTTTTTTTTATTTTATTTTTAATTATTTTATTTATTCTAATTAGGTATATGATCATCAGTCTTTTTAAGGGCAACTTGAAAAGACCAATACAGCCAGTTTATACCTTTGTTTAAAATCACTTCCCACCACCTTTAGAATTCAAACTCTTATCTATCCCCTGCCTACCTCTTTGACTTGATTTATTTTGACTTGTTCACACTGCCATAACCATAATGATATTTTTCATCAGGACCTCTGCACTTTCTTTTCCTTTTGTTAGACTCTATCCATGGTGGGCTCCAATATCCTAAAGATCTCAAGGAAGCTTTTCCTGACCAACCAGATTAAAATAACTCCTATGACTCAGAATAACAATGTGGCCTCATCCCATTTTCTTTTTATCACAACCTGACCATAATTTCAAACAATTTTATATGTGTGTTTGCTTCTGTGATAAAATATGACTCGAACTCAGAGTAGAGACTTTTGTTTTGCTCACTGCTGTATCCTCAGCAGACTGAACAGTGGTTGCCATATAGTTGGAACTTAAGTGTTTAAATAAGTTGGAACTTATTTAAACAAATAAGTATTTGTTTAAAGACAATTGATGATGATGCCTTCATGGATCTATCTGGTAATGTCTATTTTAAACAAGCCAAAAAGAAGGCAGCAAAGAGATACCTACTATAAACTACTTGCCCTATTTATTTTTCCTTAGAACATCTGTCTGGATAACTTGCTTTTGGGCTAAATTGGTAACATGATTGGAGCAGTGACATAATGACAGTGGGCTTTTAGGTTGTCTTTTAGGATCTGAAGTTGATAGCTGGTGACTGACTTAAGTGTTCTTGGTTTTGTCAAATAAGTGACAGCAAGTTCTTGGGGGCCTGGATCATCTCAACTAATAGATGTATTTCTAGATATATTTCTCCCTTTGGAATCAGATTATGTATATTTGCTCTTTCACACTTAATTCCACAACTTCCCTGTGAATTAAATACTATATCATCCTTGTTTTAAGATGAGAAAACTAGAAGCTGGTGGAGGTGGAATGACATCCCAAATCACATCCCTAGAAAATGGTGACACTGAATTTGAACCCAGGTATTGTGGCTCTAGAGACAACTAATTTCCCATTGTAATAAATTTCTTAAACTTATAGTCAGTCATGATATTGGGGAAAGCATACATACCAGTTTGTTGGACGTTAATTGGTTAAAGATTAAGGAAAGACTGAAATTAAGGACATTAATTACAAACAGCAAGAAGAATGGTTTTAGTTATTCTGTAACTATGATCTTGATACAAGGTCATGAGAAGAAGGATACCAGATCCTTTCTTGATACAAGGTCATAAGGTCACTAGGAAAGGACAAAGAGCTATTTAATCTCAAGAACAGAGCACTTAGGAGAATAATAATCCTTTCTTTCAGGGATGTCTTGGGCAGTCATTGACATATTCTTTCTTGCTTATGCATCATGTGTTTGTACTTCAGCTGTTATTCATAAAAAGACTACTAGACCTAAGCCTCTGTTTTTCTGGTCATGAGTGCAACATAGTTTTTGCTGAGTTTCTATCTATACCTGTACATGATACTCTGCAGAACCTTTAAGGATACCATGGCTGTGCTCTCTCTCAGTATGGTGCAAAGAAAAGACCCACAGAGGTCAGCAATTTCCTATATACCCAGTACTACATTTATTTGCTATGTGAGTACATGCAAGACTGCATACTGTACCTCATATTCCTCATCTGTACAATGAAAGAGGTTGAATTAATTGTTGCAAAAGGCTCCCTCTATCTCAGAAATTCTATTTCTTTTGGCTAGTTCATTGATATCAGAAAGTTCTTATAACAGGAAAAACTTTGGGACATTAAACTTCTGAGGAAAGTGAATATATTCTCTTGATCTGATTCCTCTTGATATTAGCAGTTAGACACCACATGGAACAGAGTAGTCCAATTACAAGGATTGCCATCTTTGGAACTGGTTTGAAACCAGAGATGGTCCTGTAATGGTCATGTCCGCTGCCTGTGATATATGAACTTTTTCTATTTTCCGTAAGAACTTGCTCCAGGGGAGGAGTCTTTTTTTTTTTGGGGGGGGGGGGTACTGGAGATTGATCTCAGGAGCACTTGACCTCAACTGAGCCACATCCCCAACCCTATTTTGCATTTTATTTAGAGATAGGGTCTCATTGATTTGCTTAGGGCCTCACTAAATTGCTGAGGCTGGCTTTGAACTCGTGATCCTCCTGTCTCAGCCTCCTCACAGGAGGATTCTTGACTCAACTGGGCCAAATAGTTTCTCCCTTCCAAGAGCATAGTATTGTGGATTAAAACAGAAACTCGTATTCCTGAGGTGGAAAGTCATATTACAAAAGCCGGAGAGAAGTTCCATAAAATCATGCTTCTCTTGTACCTAGAGCTAACATAATTCCTTCCCTGAGTCAACTCTTCCCCTAATTTTGTAGCATATTCCACTGTCCTCTCCATAAATTCCCCCTTTCCCCTTACTTTTAACTTTTATTACTTATGCTAACCAGAGTCATCTTCTTATTTACTGTTTTATACTCACTATGTGCCTGGCCAAAAAAAAAAAAATGATGTTCAATAAATACTTGTTAGATGAAAGAAGGAATGAATGAAAAAATAAATAAGGTCTCCCTCACCAAGTCATTGTTCCAGATTCAGCCCAAATCCTGACTTTTCTGTGCTTCCATTACTTCTTGGGAGTATGGTCTGTGTCTTGTTCATTTTCAAATCATTTTCAGTGACTACCACAGAGTTTTGCTCATAATAGACACTCCAATCATGTTAAATTTAATTCAATTCTGCACTATACATGGGACCTCAATCAGTTATATAGCAAACCAAAGAAACCTCAATACGTGAAATACAACTGTGATGTAGTAGAAAGAGGACTGGATTTGAAATGAGATGGTCTCCAGTTCCAGGATCATCACTACCTAGACATGTCACCTTTCTTGTAGAGAATATGAGAGACTCTTGACATCACAGAGCATTTACAATATTTCTAAAAATCATGGTATAGCCATTTCATTTGTAACAATGATGGAGGGTCTTAGTAGACTGGCATCAAGCAAGCTAAGACTAGGCTGAAGTTGTAGTAGTATGGAAATTGCTACAGAACAGAGGTCACAAATCAACAGTCCATAGGTTAAATTTGGTCCACAGACATTTTGTTTGGCCTGTGATATGTGTGTGTGTGTGTGTGTGTGCTTGTGCACACACACATGCTCAGCATATATACACACATATGTATGTGTTAATTTGAATAGATTATCAATAATGAAAAACTAAGAGATTTTATGTGAAAATTTATATTTCCATCCTTAAAACTGCTTTACAGAGTGTCATCAGCCTGTTGGAAATCAGCATTGCCCGAACCTTTATATGTTGCATGATCTCATCTACTCAACACAGTTCCTGCCTGAACATTTCACTCATTTATGTTATCACCTTGGTATGATATATTTATCAGGGTTCTCCAGAGGAACAGAGCCAACAGGTTGTGCATATGTATGATTACAAAAGGGGACTTATTAGATAGATCGCCTTACACAGTCAGAAGCTGGAGAGTTCCACAATGGCCATCTGCACACTGGGGATCAAGGGGAACCAGTATCTGCTCAGTCCAAGAAGCTGGAGCCAGAGAATAAGAGAAAACAATGATGCAGCCCCAGTCCAAGACCGAAAATCTGGAGATTCTGTGGAGACTCATTGGTGAGCATCTACATTAGAAATATGAAGAAGCTACAGTCCAGTGTTCATGGGAAATGGCAACAGCAATAGATTCACCCATTCAAGAAAAATATAACTTGCATCTCTTGTGATTTTCTCCTTCCACTTTATGTTCCATTTAGTCCCACCATCTATTAAACCATGCCACCCACATTCAGGGCAGTTTGCTGTCCCACATGCCAATCATCTCTTGAAAACCCTCACAGACACACCCATAAATTTCTTAATCCTAGATGTTTCCAGGACATTTCTCAATCCAATCAAGTTAACAATCCAGAAAAAGTATATATTTCAATCTTCCTTCCTACTTCATGAGCCTACTAAATGCCTGCTTTGAAGGTCTCCAGTGGCCTCCATGTTACTAAATCAAATGCTCACTTTTCTTTTTATTTTTTTAAATATTTTTTTAGTTGTCAATGGACCTTTATTTTATTTATTGACATGCAGTGCTAAGACTCGACCCCAGTGCCTCACACATGCTAAGCCAGTGCTCTGCCACTGAGCAACAATCCCAGCTCAAATGCTCACTTTTTAGTCCTTAGCTCATTTTATATTTCAGCAACATTTGGCATAGTTGACCAGTAATGCTTCCCTGAAGCGTATTTTGCTTTTCATTTCTATGTAAAAGTACCCATGGTTTATTCTTACCTCAGCAGCTGCTCTATTTCAGTCTCCTTTTCTCCACCAAACTCTAAATATTAGAGTACTTCGGGATTTCTCTTTAACCTTTTTAATTTTCTAACGACATTCTCTGCCTGTGTGATTTCATGCAATCTTATGACTCTGAATACAATAAGCCAATGAAATCCTAAATCCATACCTCCAAACCAAACTTTCTGAATTCTCAGTCCATATACAGTATCACAATTAAAAGAACAGGTTCTGGGATGATATAACCTCTTGTAAATCCTGGCTCTATCATGTAGTAGCTTTGTAGTTCTAGGCAAATTACTTCACTTCTTCACTTAGTTGTTCATGTGAAAATGGGGACAATAATAGAAAACACCTCAAGATTGAATTCTTATTACTTTCTTCTCAATCTGTTCTTCATAAGAAGCCAGATTAATCTAGAATTATGAACCAGATCATGTCATTACTCTAACGACTTCCATTGCACTTATGATGAAAGCTTAGATCTTTACCATGGCCTACAAGGCCCTGCATGGTCTCCCCCTTAGCTGCTGGCCCAACTCATCTCCTATTACTCCTCCCACAGACCTCAGTGTATCAGTCACTGGTCTCTCTTTTCTAAAGTTGCTCAAGTTTGTCATGCTTTTTCCCATCCTAGGGCTATCATGCATGCTATTCTTTCACCTGCTATACTCTGTTTTTCTTTTTAATTTGACTCATAATATTTGTATGTATTTATGGGGTATAGTGTGATAATTCAATACATGTAAATAGCATGTAATGACCAAACCAGAGTAATCAGAATTTTATATCCTCAAACATTTATCATTTATATGTGTTGGAAAACTTTGGACTCTTTTCTAGTTGCTTGAAATCTATCATAAATTGTTGTAGATTATAGTTTTCCTATTGTGTTATAGGATTCCAGAACTAATTCCTCCTATCTTACTATATTTTGGTACACATTACCTAACCATTTCCTCCTCTCCCCACTACCCTTTCATGTTTCTAATGACCATTATTCTATTTTCCTCTTCACCTGAAGTACTCCTGTGCTCACTGTTCACTTGCTTGCTAATATTAATTATTGAAGTGAAAATTAACTATACTTCATGCAACACAATGGAGAGTTATTTTTATTTACTTATTTTGTTGGTGCATTATAATTATACCTAACAGTAGGATTTGTTACATATTCATACACACATATAACATATGTTGGTCAATTTCATTCCCCATTACCACCACATTCCCTCCCCTTCTCCCTCCTTCTGGTACCCTTTCTTTACTGGACAATGGACAGTTCTCAATAACATAAAGTTGAATGAACAAAGAAAGTTCCAGAAGACAATACATTGTTTAGTAACAGTGAATAAAGTTCAAAACCAAGCAGAACTAAATATTATATTGCTTATTTATTCACACAAATAAAATAAAACTCTTTTTTTTAGAACAAGGAAAAAGGTATATTGCTTTGCTAGCAAAGGAGAAACACAAGGAACTCCTGTACCAAAGGCTATGATTCTGTCCATCAGCAGGAACAGGGGGCTTTTGAAGAGGTGATTTAAAGGCTACATTTCATGTGTTCTCTGACTGTAGTTCAAAATAAAACATTTTATAAGAAAAGAATGACAAAATGTTTGGGTTACTTCTGAAACAAAGCCAGGGAAATAGGATAGAAAAGATAGCCATAAGTAGATATGAGTTATTGGTTAATGTAGTAACTTTTGGGTTGGGTGGTGGGTTCACAAATATTTGTTATATTATTAAATTTAAAAAATGACATAAATTAACCAATAATGGTAGTGTGTTAAGAACAAAGGATTATCTTTAATTCAATTCTGTATACCTGAGGTCCACTAACAATGTTTAAAAATAAACATAAAGGATCAGAGGAGAATACTTTTTTTCCCCAAATCGTGGAATGGGAAAACCATTTTAAAACATGAACCTACTGGCAAAACCCACAAAGATAGATTCATTAACAGATAAAAATTTAAACATTCTACAACATGTGATAAGTGAAAGTAAAAGGCAAAGATAAACTGTGAAATTGTTTATAGCCATGCAACAGTTAATGTCTTTAATATACAAAGTGCTTTTATAAATATTTTAAAGTAGCCGTCAACATGATGAAAATCAAACTCATGTTAATGCAAATTTTGAAAGTAAATAATTTGAGAAGAACTATCTTCCAACAAATGGTGTGAAGAAAGCTGGATATTCACAGGCAAAAGAATGAAATTGGACCTTGCCTTACAGCATATGTAAAAATTAACTCAAAATGGATCAAATATCTAAATCTAAGAGCTGAAACTATAAAAATTTTGCAATTAAACATGAGAAAAAAGACTCATGAGATTGAATTTCACAGTTTCTTGGTATTACACCAAATACGTAGGCAATAAAAGAATTAATAGGTAGGTTGGAGTTAATCAAAACTTAAAACTTGGGGCTAAGGTTGTGGCTCAGTGGTAGAGCACTTGCCTAGATACTCAAGGACCTGGGTTCAATTCCAACACCATGAAAAATAGATTAAAAAGAAGCCAAAAACTTTGTACTTGTCGAAGGACACTATTACAAAAGTGAAAAGATGACTCACATAAGAGGACAAATTATTTTCAAATCATATGTTTAATAGGGGATTAATGTCTAGAATGTGTAAAAACTCCTAAAACACAATGACAATGAGCAATCCAATACAAAAAAAAAAGTGGCCAAAGACTTGAATAGTTGCTTCTGCAAAGAAGGAAGACAAATGACCAATTTGCACATAACTGGGGCTGGGGGTTGTGGCTCAGCAGCAGTATGCTTGCCTTGTATGCATGGGGCACTGGGTTCGATCCTCAGCACCACATAAATAAATAAAATAAAGTTATTGTGTCGTACAACTTAAAAAAAAGACACATAACCTTGTAATTTCATGCAAATGAAAACCACAGCAAAATACCACTTTATATCAACTATGCTGGCATAGTTTTAAATAAGTGTTGATGAGGATGTGGAAATATCATAACCCTCATACATTAATGGTGGGAATGGAAAATGGAAAGCAGAATATGATTCCTCAAAAAGTTAGAGAATTACTATGTGATCTAGAAATTCCAACACTAGGTATATACTCAAAAGAATTAAAATCATACCGACATTATTCACAATAGTCAATAATTGATAACATGGTAGTTCTATTTTTTTAGAAACTCCATACTGTTATGCCTAATGGCTATACCAATTTACATTTCTAAAAAGTGTTATGTTTCCCTTTTCTCCACATCTTCTCCAGAAGTTATCTTTCTTTTTTTTATATATAATAGCCATTCTTACTGGAGTGTAGTGATATATCATTAAGATTTTGATTTGCATTTCCCTGATGATTAATGTTGAGCACCTTTTTATATATCTGTTGGTTATTTGTATGGCTTATTTGGATAGATGTCCCACTCTGTTCCTTTCTCCATATTTCAGTCATTTTAGAGCTAGTGAGCTGTAGCTGTTTCTTATAAATTTGAATATTAACCCCTTATGGCTGATATGTAGCCTCCCTTTTCATTTCATGTTAATAGTTTCCTTTGTTGTGCAAAAGCTTTTGGTTAAAATGTGGATGTGTAACCGATGTGATTCTGCAATCTGTATTTGGGGTAAAATTGGGAGTTCATAACCAACTTGAATCTAATGTATGAAATATGATATGTCAAGAGCTTTATAATGTTTTGAACAACCAATAAAAAAAAATGTAGTACTAGGTAAAATAAGCCAGACACACAAAGAACAATACTTCATGGTCCCTCTTATATGTATCATCTATAAAAAGATTGAACATATAGAAACAGAGTAGAATGATTATTGTCAGAAATTGGGGGAATGAATGGGAAGATATAGATCAAAGTGTAAAAAGTTGAAATTATATAGGACCAATTAGTCGAGAGAGCTAAAATATAGCATGAAGACCATGTTTACTAATTTGTGATTGTATAACAGAAATTTTCTAAGAGTAAATTTTAGGTACTTTTATAACTACAACAACAACAAAAGAAAGATAACTAAATGAGATAGGATATATTAATTGAACTGGTTGTGTTAATCATTTAATCAGGTGTATGTATATCTAAGTATAAATATACATATATATATACATATATATTTACATGTACATATATATTATTCACCTGAAATATATCCAATAAAAATACAAATTTTTGAAAACACTGAAACACCCTATCGTCCACTGACAGATCAATGGAAATGGTAAAGAAATATGGAAATGAAATAAGGAAACAGAAAGAAATTTGGTAACATATAAATACAATGGAATATTATTCTGCCTTAAAAAGATAAAGTTCTAATACATGCTATTAGATGGATGAAAGTTTAAAAGGCACAAAAGGACATATGTTTATTATTTGACTTATATGAGTAACTTAGAATAGGCAAATTCATGGAAACAGTATAATAAAGGTTATCAGGAGGTTAAGTAAGGGGAGGAATAGGAGTTATTGTTTAATGGGTAAAAAACTTCTCTTTGGGAAAATGAAAATATTCTGGAAATGGATAGTGTTTTTGTTGACACTAAATTATGAATGTACTTGATTGCAGTCTGGAAATGGTTAAAATGTCAAATTTTTTGTTGTGTATATTCTACCTCAAGTTTTTACAAAATGGACTACAAAAATCATATACATATGGATTGATATCACCTGTGTGAAAAGATATTTCAAACAATAAAATTTCATTATAAATGGCATTAACAGATAAACATTTTCAATTGATTTTTTTATAATAGAATACACTAACTGAACTCAAAATGAAATATTATCTTTAAAATTTTAATTATTTTCACTAATAGGCCTATATTACAAATTGTATTCAACTATAATAATTATTATTTCATTAACAAAACATTTATGGGGAAAATAGTCAATATCTTCCCCCTTGCTCTCCTTCATTTTAAGAGCCATTGAGTCCAAGTTTATACAGTATTGCTCTTCTCTCTGCCATGTGGTAAAAGAAGCCTATTATTCATGGGAGAGAACAATATTTCCAGAACTCCCAGCTGCAAAGTGGCTACCAGTATCTGGAACTCTCACCATTAGAAATCCAATATTTCATTCTAAATCATGAAGTCTCTTTGTATATTCTGCTAAAAATTAAATACCAGGGAAACTGCTAGTCTGGACCAGATCACATAGATCCATTTCTCCCTACTCGGGTCCACTAAATGCAAATATAAAACTTTGAAATAATGCAAGAAACAATCAAAGGAAAACTCCATGGTAAGAAGGTACTGGGAGGGTGAGATTTTCTTTTCTTTTCAGGACTGAAAGAACATTATACTATCTGGGTATCTTGTGTTCCTCCCAAAACAGAAAAATGTGATCCAGGCTCAACATTTCCTGACCCCCAACCTAACAACAAAAGACATCCCTGTGTCCTGAGACTCCCTTCACCCTGAAATTATTAGACAAGACAAGCATATCCTTCTTTAGTCCTGCAGATCAAAGAATCCCTAGAGACCAGAGAACCTAAGGGCTACAAATAGAGGAATCTCACTGTGTTGGTTATTTTTTGTCATTATGACCAAAATACTTGATAAGAATAACTTAGAAGAGGAAAGATTTATTTTGGCTCACAGTTTTAGAGGTTCAGTTCATGGTAAGCTAGCTCCAAGGCAGAAACATGGTAGAAGGGTATGGTGGAGAAAAATTGTTCAGCTCAGGCAGCCCAGAAACACAAAGGGCAACCGGCCCCAGGTCATGCCCCACCAACCTACAGTTTTCATCACATTCCAGTAGGTCCTTTCAAATTATTAATCCATCAAATGGATTAATCATTGATGAGGTCAGACATGAAGACCAATGGTACAGAAGAGAAGACACAGCGACAAGTCCATGTAAATACAGTTATCTCATGCTAAAGGAAGGTGCCATTAACATACAATAGAGAAAAGATAGCCTCTTCAAAAAATGGTGCTTGGGAAGTTGGAAATCCATATGTGGTAGAATGAATTTGAACCCCTACTTCTCACCCTGCACAAAACTCAACTCGAGGCGGAACAAGGACCTAGGCATTAAATCAGAGACTCTGTGCCTAATAGAAGAAAAATTAGGCCCAAATCTCTATCATGTCAGCTTAGGAACCGAATTTCTCAACAAGACTCCTAAAGCACAAGAAGTAAAACCAAGAATCAATAAATAGGATAGTATCAAACT
This sequence comes from Marmota flaviventris, assembly GCF_047511675.1. Taxonomy (NCBI): domain Eukaryota; kingdom Metazoa; phylum Chordata; class Mammalia; order Rodentia; family Sciuridae; genus Marmota; species Marmota flaviventris. The sequence continues at coordinate 47,373,310 of NC_092518.1, read as the reverse complement.
AAAAAGCTTCTTCACAGCAAAGGAAACAATCAAGAATGTGAAGAGGCAGCCTGCAGAATGGGAGAAAATCTTTGCCACCTGCACCTCAGATAGAGCATTAATCTCCATAATATGTAAAGAACTCAAAAAATTTAATGCCAGGCAGGAGAGGTGGCACGGGTCTGTAATCCCTGCTGCTTGGGAGACTGAGACAGGAGAATCATAAAGTTGAAAGTCAGCCTCAGAAATTTAGTGAGGCCCTAAGTAACTCAGTGAGACCCTGTCTCTAAATAAAATACAAGAAAGGGCTGGGGATATGGCTCAGTGGTTAATCACCCCTGGATTCACTCCCTAGTGCCAAATAATAATAATAATAATAATAACATCAAAAAACAAATAACCCAATCAGTAAATGGGCAAAGGAACTGAATAGACACTTCACAGAAGAATATATGGAAAAATGTTCAACATCTCAAGCAATTAGAGAAATGCAAATTAAAACTATACTGAGATTCCATCTCACTCAAGTCAGAATGGCAATTATCAAGAATACAAGTAACAATGTATGTTGGTGAGGATGTGGGGAAAAAGGTGCACTCATAGATTGCTGGTGGGACTGCAAATTGGTGCAGCCAATATGGAAAGCAGTATGGAGGTTTCTCCAAAAACTTGGAGTGGAACCACCATTTTTTTTTTAATGAAGAGAGAGAGAGAGAGAGAGAGAGAGAGAGAGTTTTAATATTTATTTTTTATTTTTTGGCAGACACAACATCTTTGTTTGTATGTGGTGCTGAGGATCGAACCCGGGCCGCACGCATGCCAGGCAAGCGCGCTACCGCTTGAGCCACATCCCCAGCCCGTGGAACCACCATTTGACCCAATTATACCACTCCTTGGTCTATACCCAAAGGACTTAAAATCAACATACTATAGTGACGCTGCCACATCAATGTTTATAACAGCTCAGTTCACAATAACTAAGCTATGGAACCAACCTGAGTGCCCTACAACAGATGAATTAATAAAGAAAATGTTGTATATACCCAATGGAATATTGCTGAGCCACAAAGAAGAATTAAATTATGGTATTTGCTAATAAATGGATGGAACTGGAGACTATCATACTAAGTGAAATAAGAAAATCCCAAAAAAACAAAGACCAAAAGTTCTCTCTGATATGAAGATGCTAACACACAATGGTGAGGGGGGAAAATAGAAGTCCATTGGATTAGACAAAGGGAAGGAAGGAAAGGGGTGGATAGGAATAGGAAAGATAGTAGAATGAACCGGACATAACTTTCCTATGTTCATATATGAGTACACAACTAGTGTAACTCCACACCATGTATAACCACAAGAATGGGAAGTTACACTCCATGTATGTATAATATGTCAAAATACATTCTACTGTCATGTATAACTAAAAGAAACAAATAAAAAATCTAAGAAAAAAGATGACGAGAGGCAGGAACAAAAGAATTACAAAACAACTAGAAAATATTTAACAAAAGAGCAATAGAAAATCCATACCTATCAATAATTACCTGAAGTTTAAGTGGACCAAATTGTTCAACTAAATGACCAAAAATGATTAAATTGATTAAAAATAATACTCAACTATCTAGTACCAGAAGAGACTTACTTCACTAATAAGGACACTAATAGATTGAAAGCAAAGGGATTGAAAAAATATTCCATGCAAATTAAAACCAAAAGAGAACAGGAATAGCTATACTTACACTTTACTGCCTAATCTTTCATGAGGCCTTCCTTTATTTCTAAATCTTAAGTGTTTTTTTAATATTTATTTTTTAGTTATAGGTGGACACAATATCTTTATTTTTTATTTTTATGTGGTGCTGAGGATCGAACCCAGTGCCTCATACATGCTAGGCGAGCACTCTACCACTGAGCCACAACCCCAGCCCCAAGTGCTTCCTTTTTGGTGCTTCCATAATAGCCAAATATCTTATACATATTATTTACCACTCATGCTATCTAAGATATCTGGGGCTATAACATAGCTGGAATTTAGATCTATCAATAAAACTGATGGAATGATCCTGCAATTGTCTATTGACATGAGAATTAAAATCATCGTGAGACTTCACCCTCACTGAAGAGCTAGAAGCCAAGATTAAAGGGCCAGGAAGCATTAGATTTTCTTTTCCAAATACTTATTGCACCTGGATCGCTTTAATAGAAATGCCAGTTAAAATAACTGGTATAGCCTGGCTCAATGGCACATGCCTATAATCCCAGTGGCTCAAGAGGCTGAGGAAGGAGGATCATGAGTTCAAAGTCAGCCTCAGCAACTTAGTGAAACCCTGAGTAAATAAAATATAAAAAATGGATGGGAATGTGGCTCAGTGGTTAAGTCTCCTGGGTTCAAACCCTGATACCAAAATAATAATAATAATAATAATAATAATAATAATAATAATAATAATAATAATAAAAAATAACTGGTAAAATTTCTCAGAGGCAACAACCATTACATGAACTCCTGTTCTCATCTTTGATACCTTGCTACTGATTGGATTTCCTATCAGCCTTGCCTCTGGGACAATATTTGTGGAGCTTTGGTAGACAACCCAAGTTATTATTTTTGTTGTTGTTGTTTGGTACCAGGGATTCAACCCAGGGGCACTTAACACTGGGCCATGTCCCCATCCCACTTTTATTTTTTTTATTTTAAGACAGGATCTCATTAAGTTGCTTATGGCCTCACTAAGTTGCTGAGGCTGGTGTTGAAAATCCACCCTCCTGCCTTGGCCTCTGCTGGGAGCCATTAGCCAAGTAGGTATGACAATTTCCTTGCCAGCGTACCCCATGTTGCAGTGATATTGAATGTAGGTGACCTTGCTCAAGGACCAAGGCGGATTAGGGCGTTCCCGGTTTAGGTTCCAGGTTTAAGGTTTAAGATTATTCCTGCTGGGAATAGGGCGTATCCTGCTGCCTGAGTTCCCCTTGAGTTCTCACGGGATTCAGAGTATTTTTTGAGAGATAGATGCCCAGTGGAGGAATTTGGGCAGAGAACGTGGATTTGGGCAGAGAACGTGGATTTCCCCAGAACGTGATTGTAGACGGCTGGTGTGAGTTCGGGAATAAAGAGTTGCTGTTTGAATCTACAAGCTGTGTGGTGGCTCGTGATTGTGTGCCCAGCCAGACTGCGGCATTTGTGCCCAGCCAGACTGCGGCAAGCCTCCCAAGCCACTGGCCAGGTTATTCTTAACATGACTATGATGCCCATCTATTTTTTCATTTTCCAAATCTTGAATAAAGCCATATCCTTGATCATACACTGACACTGATTACTTACCCAACAGATTTCCAGCCTATATTTTTTCCAAGTCTTTTCACGACAGGCATGACAATCTTTTACCAAGTTTCCTACATCTAGTTTTTCCCCCCAAATAAGTCATTCCTAAACACAACTTGTGTCGTTCTACTTAGACATTTTTAATGGATTCTTATTACTCACAGGACCATTTACAAACATACTTTTGGTCCCTGATATCAGCAGATGCCCTCAGAGAGTCCTGTAACTTCAACACTTCTTAATAACTTTATTTTCAGCTGTTTGCTTTTCATTTACTATGGATTTCTCTCGGAAGAAATTATTGCAATTTCAGCTATGCTTTGAAGGAGACATTTGCATTTTGTCCACAATTTGCAGGTGATGATAGGTTTGGGGAAGATTTTCGACAGCATCTGGATCATTATATTGTAAACAATTAAAACTTTTTAAAAAAATTAAAAGGGGGCAGGGGTTTTGGCTCAGTGGTAGAGCACTTGCCTCACATGCATGAAGCACTGGGTTCGATCCTCAGCACCACATAAAAATAAATAAATCAAATAAAGATATTGTGTTCATCTACAACTAAAAAATATTTTAAAAACTTAAAAGGAATACATCAAAAATTTATCAACAATTATATTTGGTGGGGTTATGCTGCTTTTTCTTTCTTTTGGTACCAGAAATTGAACCCAGAGGTATTCAACTACTGAGCCACATCCCAAGACCTTTTTTTAAAAAAATATTTTTAGTTGTAGATAGACACAGTACCTTTATTTTGTTTATTTAGTTCTTTTGTGTGTGGTGCTATGGAATTGAATCTAGTGCCTCATGCTTGCTAGGAAAGCACTCTACCACTGAGGCACATCCCCAGCCCACATCCAAGTCTTTTTTTATAATTTTTCTTTTTTTATTCTTTTTTTTGGAGATAGAGTCTTGATAAGTTGCTGAGGCTGGCTTTGAACTTGTGATCCTCCTGCCTCAGTCTCCTGAGCCTCTGGAATTACAGGTGAGCCATTGTGCCCAGCATATGTGTGTGTGTGTGTGTGTGTATACACACACACACACACACACACACATATATATTTGAGACAGGATCTCAGTAAGTTGCTTATGGCCTCACGAAGTTACTGAGGCTGGCCTTGAACTTGCATCCTCTTGCCTCAGCCTCCCAAGCCACTGGCCAAGTTGTTCTTAACATGATGATGCCCATCTACTTTTTTATTTTCCAAATATATATATATATATTTTAAATTTAGAGACAGAGTCTCCCTGAGTTCCTTGGGGCCTCATTAAGGATTACAGGTGTGCACCACTACACCTGGTTCAGATTTAATATTTTTTAAAAGGTTTATAATGCACATGCATTATTGAAAAATCAATAAAAACGTCAATTCTGTTTTAAAAAAAAAACTCACTTTGACTCATATCTCTTCCAAAATTCAAATTCAAGGAGTAGGTGAAATATGGACAAAGATGATATAGAGAGTATGGTAAAAATTTGAGAAGTCAATTTAACAAAGATTGGAATATTATTCAGATTTTTAAATGATGCTTAAAATGTTGTTTTCATTACATCAATCTTTGCAGATATAATAAACCGAGTCCAGTTACAAAAGTATGTATCTAGTCTGAGTTCAGTTCTCCAATGTAAAAAAACATAGAAAATATAAGGAAAAAAAGTCCAATACTTTTTATTAGTTCCCTCTGTATGGTAAGATTATTTATTATTTTTTAAAAACTCCTGGGCTGGGATTGTGGCTCAGCGGTAGAGTGCACATTGTGTTGTGTCCATCTACCAAAAAGATTCTTTCTTTCTCTCTCTTTAAAAAAAAAAGCTCCTTATACTTTTTTCTGTTTTCCAAGTTTTTTATAATCAGGAGAAAAGTAAAATACCGGCCATTGCCTATGTGGGCCACCAGGTGGAGATATAGCTTCTAGAATGAGATCTATCTCTAAATTGAAGGAAAAGTACAAATAAAGGAAAAAAATAATAATAAAGCATTCATGAATGAGGCCAGAGATAATTTTTTACATACCAGATCACTTAAAATTTATGAAAAGTATTATATATTTCAATCTGGTTTTTTAATACCTAAGTAACTACAAGTTTCTGCTATGCTTGATAGAAGAGGAAAGTAAAATATTTGCTAAACATATACTATATGCTGTATACTGAGTCAGGCACTTTTACATTCTTTTACTGAATCTCTACCATCAACAACCTATTGGGTGAACATACTCCATTGTGTACATATACCATGTTTTCTTTATTCATGCATCCTAGTCTGATGGGCACCTAGTCTGATTTTATAACCTGGCTATTGTGAATTGTACCATGATAAACACTGTTAGGCAGGTAAATCTATTTGTATTCTGGCTTTGATTGCTTTGAATATATACCAGGAATGGTATAGTTGAACATATGATAGTTTTTTGTTTGTTTGTTAGGAATCTCTGCACTGTTTTCCATACTGGCTATAGTAATTTACATTTCAATCAACAATATATAAGTGTTAATTTTTCCCCACATCCTCACCAATATTTGTTAGTTTTTGTTTTCTTGTTGATAGCAATTTTTACTGGAGTGAGATGGAGTTTCAATGTAGTTTTGATTTCCATTTCCCTGATGCCTAAACATATTGGGCATTTTTTTCATATATTTACTGGCCATTTGATTTTTTTGAGAAATATTTGTTCAGATCATTTCCCATTTTTATTGCTTTTCTTGTCCTTTTTTTTAGTTGTAAATGGACACAATGCCTTTATTTATTTATTTTTATGTGGTGCGAGGATCGAACCCAGTGCCTCACATGTGCTAGGCAAGCACTCTACCACTGAGCCACAACCCCAGCCTCAACTTTCCTTGTTCTTAAAGCATTAAATTTTGAGTCTTTATGTGTTCTGAATATTAATCCTTTGTCAGATGAATTGTTAGCAAATGTTTTCTCTCAACTGTAGACTGTCTCTTCAATCCATTGATTTTTCCTTTTGCTGCAAAGACACTTTTTAATTTGACGTAGTCCCATTTGTCAATTATATTGCTATTATTTCCTGAGCCATTAGATTTCTATTGAGTAAATCATTGCCTATATCTATATCTTGAAGTGTTTCTCTAATGTTTGCTCTAGTAGTTACAAAATTTCAGGACTTACATTTAGGTATTTAATATATTTTGAATATATTTCTGTACAGGGTAAGAGGTAGGGACCTAGTTTCAATCTTCTCTGAGTGGAAGTCCAGTTTTACCAGCAGCATTATTTAGAAGGCTGTCTTTTCTCCAAGATAAATATATGTTGCCCCCCCCCCAAAAAAAAATCATGTGGCTGTAGATATGTGGGTTTATGCCAGGGTCCTCTATTCTATTCCACTTGTTTATATATCTATTCTTATGCCAATATCATGTTTTTTGTATTACAGTAGCTCAGTAGTATATTTTGAAACTGGATATTGTAATGTTTTGAGCAATGTTCTTTTTGCTCTGGATTGTTTTGTCAATTCAGGGGTTTTGTGTTTCTATATGATATTTTGGATATTTTTTCTAATTCTGTGAAGAATGTCATTGGTATTTTGAGGGACATTCTACTGAATCTGTAGCTTACTTTCAGTAATATGGCCATTTTAACAATACTAGTTTTCTTAGCACATGACCATGGGAGTTCTTTCCATTTTCTAGTGTCTTCTTCAATTTCATTCTTCAGTGTTTTATAATTGTCATTCTAGAAGGCTTTACCTCTTTGAAGAGCTGTGGAATGCCACCAACTTATCCACAGTATATGATCGTCTGCATGGGATGTTCAATTTATTTTGCCAACATTGTATGGAGGATTTTCACATTTATGTTCATGAAGGCTATCAGTCCCTAGTTTTCTTTTTTGTGTTATTTCCGCATTAGGTTTTGATAAAAGGGTAGTATTGTCTTCCTCTAATGAGCTTGGAAGAGTTTCTTCACTTTCTATTTTATGAAATAGTTTGAGAAGCATTGGTATTAGTTATTCTTTAAAAGTCTGATAAAACACAACAGTGCATTTGTCTAGTCCTGGAATCTTCATTGCAGGGAGTCTTTTTATGACTGCTTCAATCTCATTGTTTGTTACTGATCTATTTAGGGTTTTGAAATGATTTTGTCTGAATTCTGGTTGCCTATATGTGTCTAGAATTTTTTCCATTTCTTTTAGATATTCTAATTATTGGAATATATGTTTTCAGAATATTCCTAATGATTCTTCTGTATTTCAGTGGGATCTGTTCCAATATCTACTTTTCACCTCAAATTTTATATATTTGGGGTTTCATTCATTCTTTTGGTGAGTTGGTTAAGTTTCAATCTTGTTTATATTTTCAAAAAACAAAACTTTTTAAAAAATTTATCCTTTATATTGTCCTTTTGGTTTCTATTTGATTTATTTCTCCTCTGATCTTTGTTATTTTATTTTTTCTACTAATTTGAGGTTTGGTTTGTTCTTGATTTTTAAGGCCTTCAGGTGCTTCTTTAGGTTATTTATTTGAGATCTCACTGTTTTTCTAATGTAGGCACTTATAGCTATAAACTTTTCTCTTGTAGCTGCTTTCACTGTGTCCCACAGGTTCTGGCATTTTGTTTCCATTTTCACTTGATTCTAGAACTTTTCAAATTTATCCCCCAATTTCATCAATGATCTGCTCATTATTCAAAAGTATATTGTTCAGTCTCCATGTATTTCTATAATTCCTGCAGTTTCTCTTGCTTTTGATTTCTAGTTTTATTCTGCTATGTTCTTATAGGATGGAAGAAATTCAGTATTTTCGTATTTGTTAAGATTTGCTTTATGTCCTAAAATGTGATTTATTTTTAAAAAAATTCTGTGTGCTGATGACAGATGGTGTACTCTGATGCTGTTGGATGAAATATTCTGTAGATGTTTGTAAAGTTCATTTGATTTATAGTGAAAATGCTTCTTTGTTGATTTTTTTGGCTTAGAAAAATTTTCTTTCTTTCTTTTTTTTTTTTTTTTTGGTACTGGGGACTGAACTCAGGGACACTCAACCATTAAGCCACATCCCCAGCCCTATTTTGTATTTTAGAGACAGGATCTCACTGAGTTGCCTAGTGTCTCACTGTTGCTGAGACTGGCTTTGAACTCATGATCCTCCTGCCTCAGCCTCTGGAGCTGCTGGGATTGTAGACATATATCATTGAGCCTGGCTTAGAAGATCTATCTACTGATGATTGCAGGGTATTAAAGTCATCCACTTACTATAGAGGGCCCTGTTTATCTCTTTATGTACTGTAGGGTTTGTTTTATAAAATTGGGTGGCTTGATGTTTCATTCATATATATTTATAATTGTCATATCATTTTGATGGAGTGTTCTTTTTATTCATATATAGTGACCCTCTTTGTTTCTTATGACTGATTTTAACTTGGAGTCTATTTTCTTAGGTATAAGTATAGATATTCTTGCTTTCTTTTGGATTACATTTGATTGGAATATCATTCTTCATCTTTTCACTTTTGATCTTTGTATGTCTTTGTTGGTGAGATGAGTTTCTTGAAGACAACAAACAGGTCTTATTTTTAAATCCAATCTTAAAAGTAAACCAGATGTAGATTTCTGATAAAACCTATTAAAAACATCTACAATACCACTAACTGTAGAGAAGAAAGGGGCAGAGATAATGTAGACTAGACTAAAACATTAACGAGTGTAAAATCAATAATAAAATAAATTTTTAAAAAAGGGATAAGGGAAAAGATGAAGAAACAAAAACAGAAAGACAAAAACAACACTAATAAATGGGCAAAAGATCTACAGAGACATTTCTCAAAAGAAGAACAAATGGCCAAAAAATATATGAAGGAACGTTTAACACTGCTAGCAATCAGGGAAATGCAAATCAAAACTACACTGAGATTTCATCCCATTCTAGTCAGAATGACAATGATCAAGAATACAAATAATAATAAATGCTGCTGAGGATGTGGGGGGAAAAGTACACTCATATACTGTTGGCGGGACTGCAAATAAATACAACCACTTTGAAAAGCAGTATGGAGATTCCTCAGCAAACTAGGAAAGGAACCACCATGTGACCCAGCCATCCCACTCCTTGGTATATATTCAAAAGAACTTAAATCAGCATACCTTAGGGATATAGCTACATCAATGTCAAGATATGTAACCAGTTCAAGCATCCATAAATAGATGAATGGATAAAGAAAATGTAGTATGTATATATATATATATATATATATATATATATATATATATATATATATATACACAAAGGAGTCAAGTAAGGGGAATAGTGGAGAGAGGAGGGGAGGGATGAGGGTGGCAGCAGGGACTGAAATGGAGTAAATTAAATTTTATGCATGTTTGAATTTATGTCAAAATGAACTAAACTATTATGTACAGTAACTATAATGCATCAATAAAAGCAAAAACAATTGAGAAAAACAAAACTGAAAGAAAGTAAATTAAAGAATATAAAATACATAAAACTAGATAAAAGTATGAAAAAATTGAGGGAAAATGAAACAAAACAAAAACAAAAATGTCAATAATTTCTCTTGCCAAAGTATTTAAAATGAAGACACTTCTTTCTAGGACCTCAATTTTTTAATCATTCAGGTATGATGGTAGTAGTATGTTGCAGCTGCCATGAGGAGTGTTTCTTCTCAGCTCGAGCCAAACAGGCCAAACCACATAGGATAGTATGCAGGTTGAGCCTTTTCATTGTCTTTCCCATTAACAGAGGCTAAGGCAAAGTTGTTCACGGCAGTTCTCAGGGATGGGGAAACAATGACAGTAGGATCTGACTGCCAAACCCTCTCTTGCCTGCTGAGCCTTTGGACCAATGGGTTTAACACCCCTTCACTCCTAAACCCTCAGTCATTGTGAGGTATGGCAAATATCTGAGACTTGACAGCATATCCTCTGAATACCTTCTAGTATGAAGGAATTGACTAAACCAATGCAAGTTGCACTGGTAGTAGGGAGCCACAGGAACCAAGTGATCTGCCAGTCCCAGCCTTGGCCTTCCTGGACCCAGCCCCCATGCAAATCCACACACCATAAATAGCTTGTCCCACTCCTCACCACAGGGGGACAAATAGCCAATTTTAAGGGGTTTCTTTTTGTTTGTTTTGTTTTGGTACCAGGCATTGAATCCAGGGGCACTTAACCACTGAGTCACATCCAAATCCTTTTTTTTTTTTTAATCTTGAGACAGAATCTCCCTAAATTGCTGAGGCTGGTTTGGAATTTGCATTATTCCTGCCTCAGGACCCTGAGCCACTGGAATTATAGGCATGCACCACCACAATGGGCTGAAACTGCCAATTTTAAATGACAGTGCTTTCTGCTTCTCTCTACCTCACAGACCACACTTTCTACTGAGTAGAGTCCTCAGCGGATTTTTCATACCTTTTTTTTTAATCTTTACACGGTGCTGAGGATCAAACCCAGTGCCTCCCACGTGCTAGGCAAGCACTCTACTACAGAGCTACACTCCCAGTCCCTCCTCAGCAGAGTCAATTTGAGTGCCAAACACTTAAACTGGGTTTTCAGTAGTTCCATTTCCCTAGGCCCAATCTGTCTCTTTGGACAGGAGCTTATTGAGCCAGTGAAGAGAAGAGGCCATTGGTCTTGGATATTTAAAAATTCAGGGAGAAGGGGTAAAACGGAGGCTGAGGATCCTTGCTACTACCCTGAATCGGATACCGATTCTCTTAGAACCCAGAGACACAGAAAAAGGGAAGGGTGTATCATTCCCCTTCCTCCCCTCCTCCTTTTCCTCAGCCTTAGCTATGGCCAAGGTAGGGGCCGGGCTGAGCGAGATCAGGCACTGAGACAACGGTTACCGTGACAACGGAGCCCGAGAGAACCGGAGCCTAACTATCAAACTTCGGAAAAGGAAGCCAGAAAAAAAAAAAAAAAAAGTGGAATCGACAAGTGACACAATAGACAATGAACACATGGGACGCCGTTCATCAAAATGCTGCTGTATCTATGAGAAAACTCGGGCTTTGGGTGAGAGCTCCACTGGGAGTGAGGTAGAGGACAAGGAAGGCTGTGCCTCCCTCTGTGTATGGGGCCACCGCAAAGCACAGAGTCATGCAACCCCACGACCAACCCCTACTACCCCTCCCCAGCCTCCAGACCCCTCCCAGCCCCCTCCAGGGCCAATGCAGCACTAAATTCCTCTTTCCCCCATCATTCCTGTGTCTGTCTGGCCCTGAATGTATCCTTGTGGCTACCTGGGGGTTAAATCCATGGTTTGATTTCTTCTTCAGCCCCCTCCTTCCCTCTTCTTTGCCTCATAGAGGGAAGAAGTAGAGGAGGGTGGACAGAGATCCTGGAATTCTGACTTGCTGCTATTCCGGAACCCAGTCTTCTGGGTTCTCCCAGCCCTCATTTCTCCTTCCAGTCCCATCCTTACCAGGGATCTAGGCATCTTGGTCCCAGTCTCTTTCCTTTGTTCTTACTGCCAAACTGCCTGTCCTGGGATCCAGTTATCTTGGCCCCTTGCACCCTCAATTTGAGTCCCAAACACTTAAACTAGGTTTTCAGTAGTTCCAACTTTCACTGCCAGGGTCCCAGTCAGATTCCAGGCAATCTCACCCCAGCTGTCCTTGTTAATCTTGGCTTAGAGCTTTTCCACTTATGCATTTATATAATCCTTAATCTTAGTCCTTGCCTATAGGATATGAGGTCTTATGGGACACTGCAGGGCTCCCAAATTTTCCCCTCTTTCCGACACTTCATGCCCTCAAAAGGAGTTAGAGAAAGAGGTCTTTGTCATTCTCACTTCTAAGGGAAAGTGAAATGAAAAATTTGATATAGGATTTTTGACAGAGATAATTTGATATTGATCACTTAGAGCCAACTATCTTTTCAGCCTTTCATCCTTTAGCTTCAGAGGCATCCAACATATCCCAGGGGCCTAGGACCCTGGGAGAGGAAGGAAAAGAGAGAGAGCAAACAGATGGGGGTATGTACCCTGTACTATACTCTACCCCTTCCTTTCTAGGCTTTGATGCATCTGCCAACCCAGATAGCCAGCTCTCTCAACCCTCCCCACCCTTCACTGGGACTTGGTTATCATTTTCCAGGTGTTTTGCCATGCACAGTTGCAGAGATCAGTCAAATCCATATCACCACTGAGATCTCATTTATTGCCGCAGATGCACAAAATAAATAACCCAACATCACAAAAAAAATAAAATAAAATAAAAATTCAGGGGCTTTTGATTCCCCAAGCAGTAAGCTCAGGCAGTGGGACCCTTCTTAAGATGGCTTCTCAGTATGGCACCATATGAATATTTTGGGAAGTACAGAGCACCTCTTCTGTAGTGCCAGAACAGTTCACAGATCCAGGTTTCCTGTATGTTTGCCAGATGCCAGATTCCGGACTTGTGAAGATCACTGGGACTGTTTCATCTATAGCCCCACTGAAGGGGCATTTCTCCTCCCCCTCCTGAACCATTGGGTGATTGGTGTTTGGGCACTCTGTTTATATTACTATTTTCATAACTGGTAGTTCTGATTTTCTTTTCTTTCTTTCTTTCTTTTTTTTTTTTTTTTTTTGTGGTGCTGGGGATTGAACCCAGGGCCTGTGCATGCAAGGCAGGCACTCTACCAACTGAGCTATATCCCCAGCCCTAGTTCTGATTTTCACCTGGTCACTGAATCTCTTACCTTTGCACTCCAGTGCTTTCCTAAGACCCTCCTACTTCAACATGTGGCTACACACCAATCTCACAGAGAAGTAGGAGAGTGCTGAATTCCTCTAATCTGCTATCTTTCTATATGAATACTTCTCATACTTTGTCAGTATTCTATAATTTGTGTGCCCTGGAATTTCTAGGAATGATCTTGGTGATTATTATTGAAACTATTTTAAACAATGTTATCCAAATGCTCATCAAGTGTTAATGGTAATGAAAACTGTACCATAAAATCATTAACTTTACAGTGGAAGCCAGAAGTGCTTAGAAAATAAAAGCTATGAAGAAGCTATAATCATCTTGATAGGCTGCAATCTTAATCAACAATGGAGTATCCTGTTAAGTGTTAGAACCAATATTGAGAAAAATCTAAGTAGCATTAAAGCTGAAATATTCTGCATGTTCACAGATTTATGGAACCAATGATACATTGCCTCTAATTTACATAATTTCCACAATAAAATTAAGCTCAAATTGTGCAATATCTTTAGTAATGCATCCACCCTTTGAACAAAGTAGGAAAATCTTATTACCTCCACTTTAAACATATGGAAACTGAGACTCAGAAAGGTTAATAACTTGCTCCAAATCACATAGGTAAAAATGGCCTGTGTACCAGATTTGACTAATAACTGCTTCATTTGCCTTTTAAGAGTGTTGGTAGTTGATGATCTCACTCAACTACAGGTTTCAATTAATCATCTCTCTCTGTTCTTTATTCCTAAATATATATCTTTTGGAAAAACATGTTCTTCCTGAACTCCAAATATCTATATATACCTGCCATTTACCCAAACCATAAATATAAGCATCTTCCTGTCTCCTCTCCACCAATACACCTTCTTTTTCCTTTTTCTCAAAACCGTTTCCTCATTATTGGATTGGCATCATGGACAAGGACTGAGCTTTTGGCAATGGAACCCTCTGATCCAGTCTTTCTTAGTACTACCCATCCATTTAGCATTTAGCCTTAATTCAGAGTTCTCTGTTTACCTAAGAAGTTCTGGGTATTAATCAAAAACTCTGGTCTCAGTGGTCTCCCAAGTGGAGTATATAAGCTCTTAGTACACAAGGTGATCAGTAGAGATGTTGTTAGAAAGTTATTATAATTCTAATTTTTGACTATTAAATCCCAATTTTGTGTATGTTTTATAGAATGTGATGCTACACATTTATTATTACCTGTCCTGCAACAATTTGTTTGCAAATCTGTGACTATTAGGATGTGAGATTGTGCTTCTTTGTGCCCTTTTCCCTTTGGTCCTCATTTTGCCTTTTCAGATAATACAGAGCATGTTTAAACCAAGTAAGATAAATCTTGTTCCCATGAATAACATCCTGACCTTATTGAAGACAATATCTCATACTTCCTCAATGTACAGGTAAACACCATTCCCTATGTAATTCCATTTTATTTCTGTGTATGTGACACACAATCCAGAATCAAGTACTCCAAAGTTTGTTTCTACAAATGCAGAGGACAATGGAACCACTATGATTGCTTCTTATCCTTATGGTATTTTAATTTATTTACCAACTTATTGCAATAAATTTTGTTTTTTTATAAAAGGCCCTGCTACAAGGCAAACTGTGATAAATAACATTTGAATATTAGGGTAGTCAGGAAAGCTTTCTGGAAGAGATGTTATTTGAATAATAAATCAATGGGACCATATTATAATATGAGAGTGCATGTTTTATTAAGGCCTAGAAGAGGAGTTTGAATTTTATCCTGAATGCAATGATGAATCATTGAAGGGTTTTATTCATAGAAGTGTCATGTTCATCTTTGTGTACTAGAAATCACCTTTGCTCTTTGTGAAGAACAAACTGGAGATAGGAGATAATGGAAGTAAAAATAATTTTTAAAAAGGTTTAGCTTAAAGTTGCTGAGAGCCATAGCCAAGTAGGAATGACGCATGGCATTTTTGGTTGAAAGGTGACACCAGCAAGCCATTGAGATGATAATGATTATGTTAAGATGTGCATTCAATTGGAGATTAGACCCCTGCTGTCCGGCCTGGGCCTGCTACTTTGAGCTCTTGTGGGACTCCCGGAGAGTTCCCATTGGTTGGGGAAGTGCAGTAGGAGGGAATTCCAGAGGAGGGATTTCCTGTTGGTGTAGTGTGTCCCGGGAGAAGGCTGCGTGCATGGCATTCGCGGGAGTTTTGGAAATAAATTTGTTCCTGCTTGAGTGGCTTGTGATTTTGTGCCCAGCCAGACTGCTGCATAAAGTGTTGGCAAGTAGAATGGAGAAGATGGGAGAAAGTAGAGAGTATTTAGACAATAGAATGATAAGTCATGAAAGTTGATTGTATGGAGAGTGAGACAGAGACTACTTCATGCTGAAATCTTGTCATGATGTAACATGGTGTGGAGTGTAGATGTCAGGTGAGTTGTCTCATGAATTTGATGATTGAAATCCATGAAAATGAGGGTGAGAGCAAAGTAACATGATTTATTAGAGTAATAGAAGGGAAGCAGAGCTCCCAAAGAGGGAGGGGGTCCCAAGAGAGGGATGCCCACAGGTGTCTGTTGTCTAGGCATTTTAATGGGCTTTATCTGTCCCTATAGATGATTGGTGGGATATAGGATCCAGAAAGGGAGCCAATCAACTTTCTGTAATTTGCTTTCTTTAGCAAATCTGGATAAAAGTGATTTTTAAGCCTTAATCAGCACAAGAGTTGGGGTGAGAGTCTGGTGGTGGAAGAGGAAGTACCTTTTGTGGTCAATCTTGTCTAGGGGCTGTTCAGGAACTATCCTTGTACCTTGGAGTAGCTATAGTCAGAAGCTTGACTTCCCAATTCTCTCTTCCTCCTTTTCTTCTCTAAGACCCTTTTCCTGGCTTGTATGGGTGGTCTATCTTTCTGTCTCAATAGTAGTAGCTCATGAGACCTAAGTGTTAAATTTTCAGGAAGGTTTTTTTAGAACCACCTGTAAAACCCTCAGCACCTTGAAATCAACCATGGTAACATATTTACATAATTGAAATGAGCAGGTACTACAAAACAGGGCTTTTTCCCCCAGAAAACTAGTTTACTAGCTCATTAATATAATTCAATTTATGAAGAATGAAAGAGATGAAGACACTAACATAAGAGGAGTAACTTGTATCTTTACAGGAGGGAACTGAATCCAGATTTGGACACAGTGCTTATAAGATGCCTATGGGACACATGGGTAGATATTTCCCCCATACTCAGATCTGCATGTCAGATGAAAGGTAGAAATAGAATATATATGTATTATAGACACAGGTATTTTCAAGTTCAGGAGACAGACACATCCAGATTCAAATTATGGCTCTTCACAGCAGTCCCAAACATTCGCCCCAGCTCCTTCAGTTTAGGAAGGTTCCTATGGCAGTAAGATCCTTTTCTACCCCCACTATATTTAGGTGGCTTCTGGAAACAGGTGAGGTGGTGGGGAGTAATAACCAGAATTTAAAGAACTGAGCCTTCACCAAAAACAAACTGAATTTCCTCAAAGAGATTACTTAAACCAGCTGGTGACTGATGAAACACTGATTCAAAAGTTTTACTGTTTCAGAAAGCTGAGTCCTTGTCCCTGAAGCTGTAAGGGTAAAAGAAATTGAAGTTAAAGTGTAAAAGTTAAAGTGTAAAAGACCGGGAATTGTAAAGTTTCTAAGCTGCAAGGCCTGAGTTAAAAAGTAAAGGACCAGGTATTGTTAAGTTCCTATGCTACACGCAAAACCTGAAATTCCTGTAGCTGTTAGGACAATACTCGGAACTGCCCAGTAAATATTCCCCCTGACCATCTGGTTGTTTAATAACCTAGGACCCTATGTGGCCTGGCACGTAGGCATCGCAGGACCTAAACCAGTCAGTTTGAATGTGTACCCTGCTTTAGAACTGACCTATCACTCCCGCCTGACCTGTTCCCGCCAATGAATGTACTAATCATATCTCAGAATTGTTGTTTGATTTTCCCGCGGTGTATGATGATTTGTTAAAGGAGACTGTGATGTATGTAAAGTCCCCGCCCTCCCCAAAAAGTGTACTTAAGCGCTGCTCAACTCCTGCTTGGGGCTCTGGGCTGCTCTCCCTTCTTGAGTGAGCACGGAGCCCCAGCACGCTGGATTGGATCCTCAATAAACCCCTTTTGCTGTTGCATGAGCCGCGGTCTCTTGGTGGTCTCTTCCTCTGACGTTCACCAGACCCTTACATTGCCAATTCAATAATGAGAATACAATTTTGAGAAAAAGGAAAACGAAGTTTTATTACTTTGTTATCAAAGAAGAAGCACAGGGGAGTCCTGTCCCACAGACTGTGATTCTGCCCATCAGGAAGAACAGAGGGTTTTTTCCTTTACCTGTAATAGAAAACTTGTTTCTGAACCTTATGTCTACTGTGGAATTTACCAGATGAATGAGGCTGTTATTTCAGGTGTGGATTTTTACAACTTTAAGAGCAACAAGTGTCTTCCTCTTTAGTATATCTGGTGGCATAAATGTAGTAGAAATGTTCTGTGAGGTGAGCCTAACTATCACGTGTAACTATAAAGCTCTAATTAAAATTTTAAAAAGAACACAGGGTTTTTAAAGAAGTAATTCATTTCAGGTGTTCCCTGTGGGAGGCTGTGATTCACTTGCTAATTTGGGAGATAGCCATTCCTTAGATCTTCTGCCGCCATCCTCTGAAGTCTAAATTACTTGGTTCCTGTGGTGGGTGTGTGCTCAAAGACAGATAACTTGGCCTAGGTTTGGAAAAAGGTGATCCTGTTCCTAATCCCTTCCCCCCCTCCTGCTGAAGTTAGGGAGGGGGAGGGGGAGAGGGAGAAGAGGAAAAGAAATATAACATGTCCATTTAAAAATAAGCCTCAGTAGCAGAACAGCAAGAGCTATATTAAAAGCATGAGGTGGGCCACTGTAATATCACATTTAAAGCCTCCCTTGCCTCCCTATCTATCATCTCTAGGAGGTAGAGTAGGTGGGGATCATAATGAATTTTCATCAGTAATAGAAAATAAAGATGTGGCAAATGTGATGCTCTCTTTGGAGAAATTAATTTTTGTTGCATCATTTCATAGATGGATAACATTGGACAAGTGACTTAAATAAATTCTTTGAGTTTTATTTTTCTTGTCTATAAAATGTTGAAAACATCAATGCATAGAATTGTTGTAGAAATTTGTTAAAAGACTATATATGTGTGAATAGAGAAATGTATGCATGATTGATAGATGATAGATAGATAGATAGCATATAGAGTTGGACAGGTAGTAGGTAATTATTAATGGTCTAAATTATAGGTATTTTCCTCAGCCTTCTTATAAAAGTTTCTGTACTGATAAGGGAGGGCTAGCCTCACAAATATTATTAATAAAATAGAGGCAGCTTTTGAGCTAACAGTTCTATGAAATGGTCCTCTCCCTTTAGAATATATAACCTGTCTTTTATTAAAGTATTTACTTATTTCCCCAGATAGTAGTTTCAGTTAAACAATCTTCAGAACTTTATAGCATCTGCCTATCTATTTGCCATACAGATACCAAAACTGGCAGTAGTTTCATCTGTAGAAAAGTATGACTGGGGCAGTTGCTTCTCCAGGGGATTTTTCTACAGGATAAAGACATAGAACTAATTTAAAAATCCTTATCAAAGTCATTTATAATGATTATACAATCATAAACTACAGTAGTATATAGAATGAATCTAGTACTAATATCATATATATTTTTAACCATGGGGCCAATGTGATTGCCAACTTAATAAGCATAAATGCTTAGGACTGTGAGGAATGTAGAAGGCAGTCTGCAGAGCTTTCCAATTGAATGCTTTCCCAGGATAAATAGGTAATAAAAAAATGTGTGAAGTGGTTATGAATAAGATTACAGGGAGCTGGGTGCAGTGGTGCACAGCTGTAATCCCAGTGGCTCAGGATGCTGAGGCAAGAGGATCTCAAATTCAAGACCAGCTGCAGCAACTTAACAAGACCCTGAACAACTTAGTGAGATCCTATTTCAAAATAAAAAAAAAGGCTAGGATGTGGCTCAGTGGTTAAATGCCCCTGGGTTCAATCCCCAGTACCACACCTCTAAATCTGTGAGTTCTGTGGCAAAGTGCAGAGTCATACCTTACCTAAAGGCATAGACATTTTGAAACAATCATCATTTAAAACATTGTGTCAGTCAAGCATAATGGATCCAACCAAAGTGCCAGCATTCTCAATTATAGTATTATAAAAGAGCACCATGGGCTCTGGAACTAGACAAATATATTTGAACCTCATCTCTTTTACTTATTAGCGATGTAACTATAGACCAGTTACTGAACCTTTTCATTCTTCAAACTTTTCACCTACCAAAATGAGTATAATGACAGTACAAGCCTTACAATGTTGTTGTGAGGATTTGACTTAGGTCAAAGCACACCATAATCCTAAATAAACATTAGCTATAATTTTAATGTGTTTCTCAATAAATATATCATGCGGGAAACAAAAAGATTTTAAACATAGTAATTCTTGCAAGTACCTGGCCAGTGGGTAGGATGAGGCATAGATCCCTTCATGAGGCTTGCCATCCCTCTGTCAGTGGCATACCTGGGAAAATTTGGCCTGGTGGGTGACTGAATGACGTTGGAGATATATCCTCCTCCAGTTCCTCCCTCCCTCTTGTTGAGTATAGGTGGGTTATTTCAATTATTTTATCTCATTGATTCCTAGTCCCCAGTATAGCTTCCCACCAAGGCTGGAGAGAGTCTGGTCCATGAATAACAACCCAATTAGCTTGGAGGACTGACTTGAACTCTACTTTGACTAACCCTAAACTATAACTTTGAAACTTGTCAATAACAATTGGAAGGTATTTTACACACACTTGGGCCTTTGAACAATGATTATTGCTGGACTCATAGCATTTCCTTTGTGCTTGGTGACTTGGTGCTTTGGTCTATTCCTTGTTGGAGGCCAGCTACTCTTTTCCTGTCTCTGTCTCTCTGCAGCCTTCATTCCAATAGACTTCAGATCATTATATCTCCAAACTTGCCTCCTAGGAACTTACATCAGGCCTCACAGGTGAGTGATGACAATTCTACTACTACAATATTCTACTATGACAAATATGCTATTAATTGCTATTGTCATAGGAGAGTGGGGCACTGAAACTCCAAACCTCAGTTCTTGGGTTGTGATGAAAGAAAACTCAAAGTTAGACACCAAAAGCCATGCAAGAGAACTTTGTTATAAGTGAAAGTAATGTGAGGCTCAAGCAAAGATGAGAGAGAGAGAGAGAGAGAGAGAGAGAGAGAGAGAGAGAGAGAGGGAGAGAAGGAGGGAGGGAGGGAGAGAGAGAAAGAGATGCCTCTAGGCAGAGAATGATAAAGGAAACAATGCTGTGTCCAAATTTATTACTGTTTGATGTTTGCCTTGAGAGCTGTGGGCCGCCTTCTGCACTCTTTATTGATAAGGTTTTCAACTCCTCCTTTATATTGGGTGGTAGTTTTTTACCATAATTGATCCTTTCTGGAACTGTCATGGTGGCCATCCTACACAGGAAGGCTTCATCTACAAGTAAATTCCATATTAATGTGGGCATTGTGTCAGTGGAGGGTCAGAAGTTACCTTACTATACTTGCCCTACTAAAGGAACTTTCCTTCCCAGACATAAGGAGACATCTATAGCCATAAATCCTAACTTCACACCAACTTCAAGGAGCCATGTCAAAAGTTTGTCCCATTAACCTTTTTCTTTTGATGTATTATTTCCCCAATTAGCTCCTTTTGCTTTTGTTTATTTTCTACAAATAAACTGCCACCATTTGCTTTCTCATCCACTTTGAAAGTATTTTAAAGACTTGCTTTTTTTTATGTTCAACAAATTAGCTGCCACCATTTGCTTTCTCATCCACTTCGAAAGTAGTATAAGACTCTAAAAGTAATTTAAAGAACACTTGTGACCTTGCCATAAATTTTACTGCTCATTCCTTACTACTACCTAATACTATTATTTTTATCTCATAAAGAAGAGTTGACAACATATCATTATTGAAATAGCTGTAATGTTACTCCAGGTGCTAACAAATGAAACTAAGTTAAATGCAGATAGAAGGGTGGTTTTCATGGGATCTAGGAAGGGAAGCCCAAAAGTTGAGATGCATCTTTTGGCTCCATACAGTGCCCAGGGAAGGGTATCCTTACCTACAAATATGACTATCTTCCCTGTTGGCAGATATTTTATAAAGTAGATGAGTACTTCAGAATATCCTAGTGTTTTGAATTATTAAGACAATTCAACCAGTTCCCCTTGCTCCAGGGTCTGGATCACTAAATAACCTTCTGATTATTATTTAATTCCACTTGGAAGAGAAGACATTTTGACCAGCAGATAGTAACTCACACTTAGCACTTTCTACATGCCAGGGACTGGACCCCATTTAATCCTTGCAGCAGCCCTATAAAACAGGATTCATTGTTTCTATTTAAGAAAAGAAGAAACTGAAGCACAGAAAGATAAAGTAACTTGCTTAACATTACAGGATTAGTAAATGGAGCAGCCAACTTAGCCATTTTGTTTGTCTTCTATGCACATATCCCTAACTGGTACACTCTACAGTCTATACTGTTAACCTGGATCATTTTTCACTTTACTTTTTTTTGGTGTGGTGATGGGAATTGAACCCAGGGCCTTGTGCATGCAAGGCAAGCACTCTACCAACTGAACTATATCCCCAGCCCCTCACTTTACTTTTTTCATCAATATTAATAAATAGATTTGACCCAGCTATCCCATTCCTCGGTCTATAGCCAAAGGACTTAAAAACAGCCTACTACAGGGACACAGCCACATCAATGTTTATAGCAGCACAATTCACAATAGCTAAACTGTGGAACCACCTAGATACCCTTCAATAGATGAATGGATAAAAAAATGTGGCATATATACACAATGGAATATTATTCAGCATTAAAAGAGAATAAAATCATGGCATTTTTAGGTACATGGATGGAGTTTGAGAATATAATGCTAAGTAAAGTTAGCCAATCCCCAAAAACCAAATGGCAAATGTCTTCTTTGATTTAAGGATACCGATTCATAATGTGGTGGTGGGGGGACATGGGAGGATTAGAGGAACTCTAGATAGGGCAAAGGGGAGAAAGGGAGGGAGGGGAAGGCATGAGGGTAGGAAACCCAGTGAAATGAGATGGACATCATTACCCTAAGTACATATATGAAGACACAAATGGTGTAACTCAACTTTATGTACAACCAGAGATACGAAAACTTGTGCTCTATATGTGTAATATGAATTGTAATGCATTCTGTCACATATAATAAACTAAAATTTTAAAAAATGAAAAAAATTAATAAATAGGAGACTAGGGTTGTGGCTATAACTCAGTGGCAGAGCACTTGCCTAGCCTGTTAGGCACTGGGTTCAATCTTCTGCACCACATAAAAACAAACAAATAAGAAAAAGGCATCTACAAAAAAATAAATAGATAGGCATTTCAGTTCCTGGTTAAACACCTTTGAAATAAAGTATTGCACCTCATACTTCAAAGTTAAAATGGGCCAGAACCTTGAGGGCAAGGGCTGACAAATGTAGTCTCACACAACAGACAAGTTTATCAGGGTCCTCTAATACTGACCACCACCTAAAACTCTACAGTTCACTACGATGTTTTATTATATTTTGTTGTTGTTCATGTGTTCATTGTTGTCTGTCTCCACTAAAATGTCATAATGTATGAGATCAAGGAATCTTGACTATCTTGTTCATTGTAGTGTTCTCATGTCTAGAATAAAGCCCAGAGTAGTTGACTAATACCTACTTGTTGAATGAAAAATGAATGACTATTGGAGGATGTAGCTACCATCCTCTTGGGATGATTTCTATCATCCCTAACATACTGGAACCTTGTTTCTGACACTCTTTCCAGGTAGGCTGTTGGTCATGCTCTTTACTTGGATCCAAAAACAGCACATAGATCCAGACAACTGAGGAAACATTGAATTCTCAGGAATAATCTCTCGACTAGCTTTCTGACAACATAAGCAAAACTGTCATTACCATCTTCAACCATCAGAAAGTTGAATGCATGAAAATAGAAAATACCTGTCCCTGACTGGATAGTCAGGAATCCCTGTTAGACAGTTATTGAGGGCATCTGCCCGAGTATCAATAAACTGGCTAAGTAAACCTCACTAAATAGCTCAATACAGATCTTAGATCCTCCAGGGCCTCTTCAAAAGTCTCTTGAGCTGTGAAGGTATGTATATGCACATGCGTGCACACACACGTACACACACACAAGTGTGAGAAAGAGCCCCCTGACCTACTGGAATTATACTTATTATTCTTATTAATTTATCTTATGCATACTTTAAATTACAGTTGACACTCTCTTGAGCTAAAAAAGTTAAATATACCATTTCACTAATTTATCTTTAGCCTTTGAGGCTCTTCTATGGTTTCTGGGAAAGTGATAGCTCCCAGAACAGAGGTAAGTTTCAACACACCCTCTTCAGCCAGCCACTAGCTCCAACTATGTCCTAAGTAATTCAGAGGTGTGGATATCAAATTCAGGGAAACTACTCTTGTGCTTTCCAAATGATAATTCTTTCATAGCAAATGCTAAACCATACTTATTCTGAAAAATGATTTTAAAAACTCTTATCCTAAACCTGCAAGCATGTGAACAATATGTATTTGACATATATATATATATATATATATATATATATATATATATATCCCTTGAATGGTGTGTGAGGGCATGCAATTAGGAAGAGAAATTTATCAGGGTCCTCTAATACTGACCACCATCTAAAACTCTCCAGTTCACTATGATGTTTTATTATATTTTGTTGTTGTTCATGTGTTCATTGTTGTCTGTCTCCACTAAAATGTCATAATGTATGAGATCAAGGAACCTTGACTGTCTAGTTCATTGTAGTGTCCGCATGCCTAGAATAAAACATGTCCTCATGTTAGGAAGAGAATGCTTTCTTTCTCACTTTGCCCTGTGTCCCACTACCAATGTTGGAAGACAGAGCAGATGGCTATCTCTTAAGAGGTGGTAGCATAGTAACCAGAACTTTCCCTAGGACTAAGGAAAGTGTAATGTTCATTTATTCTGTGAGTACATTACTAATATGCATCTAAAAATAACAATATACACACCTTCACCAGAATTATACATTATATTAGCACCTACTGTTTGTTGTATGAAAAGGAGGACAAAGAGGAATTCTGTGGTATACTTCACAGCTGCAATACACAATAAATCCCCCTTTTGCCAAATGGATAAGGGAAAGAGAAAAGGAAGAATAAACACAATTTTGGCTTTTCCAACTCTGTCTTGGCATTTGGAGGATGGCTTCCTTCTGCTCTGTGGGCATTTCAAACATGCAGAGTATTAAAATTTTTGTAACAGTTCAGTTTAGGTTCTCACTTATTCCTACAAACTTTAAAAATTGTTGCTTCTACTGTGCTAGAAAGAGGTGCTAATAAGTTGTCATGTCTCTAAAAAACCTTGTATGAGTGGGTGTTTCAGTCAGATTTGTGTTGCTGAGACCAGCATACCGAACAAGGGCAAACTAGAGAAGGATAAGTTTATTTTGGCTCGTGGTTTCAGAGTTTCAGACCCTGGTCAGTTGACTCCATAGCTTTGGGCCCAAGATGAGGTAGAACGTTATGGCAGAAGGGTGTGATGGAGGAAATCTGCTCAGTTCATGACAACCAGGAAGCAGAGAGAGTGAGGTGCCAGGGACAAAATATAAACCCCAAAGTCACACCTCTAGTGATCTACTTCCTCTAGGCACACACAGATCTGATAATTTAATCATTTCATCTCTTAACATTCTTCTATTGTCTTATATGTGAACTTTTGGAGGATATTCATATCCAGACTATAACAAGGGGCATTCAGGGCCTAGTGGTAATCGAGACTCCCCTTATTCTACTGGCGATAGGTTAGAAGAGGAGGAGAAGAGTCCTTGGGGTTATTAAGTTGATAAGTAGGCAATGACATTTGCTTTGAGTTTGGAAAGATCTCATGCAGGCCTCTGCCAGGCACCTTGAGATAACTTTATTGGAAGCCAAAAGTACCATATCAGTCTGTCAGTGAGCAATCAGTTATTCCTTGGCTTCTGCCATATTCTTGGCTTACAAATAAGATGAGGAAAACCAAAAGAAGCAAACTGCTTGATTTTCTCAGCTGATTTCCCCTGATGAGAAATAAAAATAGAAACATATTATGGAAACACTTTGTCAAAACCCTGTCATAACAAGAGTGTCTTGAACTAGATGCAGATAAACCTACTTAGCCTGACTCTATTCCCAGTAAAACTACCCAAGGAAGTCCCTAAACTAACCTGTTAGGGCATAAGAAAACCTGAAAATAAAACCCTTGGGGAGTTCTAGGATGACAACTCCAAGGATTCAGGGAAATTCCTGAACTCCATCAATGACATAAATTCAGAAGTCACAATGCAAGTGTCTACAGAGGCCAGATAAATAACATATGTGTGAAAAGGACTGAATGGGGATTTTGTCAAACTGCAGATTAAGTGCTCTTTCTGAAGGGGAACTATTGCTTTTCAACTCTAGCAATGACTGTCATGAAGATGAGTGGGTCCAATATGACTCACTTTTGAAGTTTTAAGAAAAGTTAAAAATCTATATCTTTTATGAAATTCCCTGATTTTTAGTGATGAAACCGTGCTCACTCGTGTTCTCTCTCTCTCTCTCTCTCTCTCTCTCTCTCTCTCTCCCCCTCCAATCCTCCCTCCCTTTCTCTTATCTCTCTAACTACTATGAAAAAAAATTAAATGAGTAAAATGATGTCTCTGGGGCCAGAAGAGAATCAGGGCCACAGGAATCAGCCTGCTGTTTGAGACTTTTAGCATAAATGCCCTGGAATGATGATTCTTTATGGAACACAGATTTCTGTGAGATTTTGGCTAAAGATAAAGGAACTGTCTTAATAAAAATATACTCACACACAGATTTGCATACACTTTTCAGAGGGCTTTAAAATCCCTGCTTGGATTTGGCTTAAGAATCATATCCTCTGTGAATCTCTTCCCAACTGTACATGTACATATGTTTTCCCACATTAAAACCTTCTTTAGGGCTGGGGTTGTAGCTCAGTGGTAGAACCCTTGCCTCACATGTGTGAGGCACTGAGTTCGATCGTCAGCACCACATAATAAATAAATAAAATTTAAAAAATTAAAAACCATTCTTTATACCCTTACTACATCAGATATAATAACACCACCCCCTGTGACACAACTTATTGCATATGTAACCCAGGTATCAGGTACTTCACCGTTGGTTGGCTGGGAGTATCAGAATAGTTCTTTTCAGAGGCAGAAAACAATTAGGAGAATCAGGCTTATTATTTGGTTTGGCTTGGCAATCACCTTGATAGCTTCTTACCCACATGTTCTTCACTGAAGGCATGTCATGTGCCTGTTTGTTGACTTTAGTACACATAGCAGATCTACTATCCAACCACTTGAGTAAACACACAGAAACAACAACAAAAAAGAAATTTCCATCAGTTTTCTTTCATGCTCCCAGTAAAAGTATCCAAAACATATAGGTTGAGTGGAAAATCAAGTGTTGTGTTACTTTTTTTGAGTATATGTCAAGAGCTATTCTCTAAATTTTATAACTATTAACATGTTAACTCAGGATAACCTCATGAGGCAACTACTCTTAATTATCCTGTCTTAAAGCAAAGGAAACCGAGAATAGAAAGGTGAACAAATTTATCTGAAGTCACACAGTTGATGATGTAGGGAGAAACTGAACACAGTTTTACCCCTTGAATACACAGTGAACTAACTCTGGACTTTATATTAAACTCATCTTCCATATATGAACTTGGGGCCAGTAGCCCACCACATTACATACAGGTATATGTGCAGGTATAACTTTAAAACTTTATTATAGAGAAAAAAAATGTTTCTGCCTCCTTTCTAAATTTGAGGTGTACTTCAATATTTAGTCTATTTAATTAGTTTGGTTTTTCTGCCTTCTTCAAGAGAATTAGCCCTACAAAATAGAGTCTTGTGGTTTCTGCCAGTGAGTTATCATTTCCAAGAGACTGAGTACCCTCTCCTCCTTCAACTTGTTTTCCTAAAATCTCTAAAATAGTCCAGCTTATAATGGGCCTTTTTCTGTTTCCACACCTCTGTACTTATTCTTACCCCAATCTTCTTTAAATAAATTTGCCTTTGCATACTTGAGGCTAAGTCAGGGTGTGGATGAGTTCCCTGCACTTAGTTCAGGCTTAATTTGCTGTTATTAGTTTATTCCTTGGGGCTAAAGTTCTTCTATGCTTTAGTAAACATTCCCATTCCTATTCTAGTAGCTCCCATTCTTTTTCAAGTTAAGCTTTTCTAGTGGATAGCTGGCATTATTTTTCTGCCCAGCATCTCTTCCACCTTCCACTGATAACAGTATCCTGATTTTAGTCTAAGGAATTGCCCCTCTTTCCAGTCATTCTGCTGACTCTAACACTTGCCTCCCAGCTGAAGAGATCAAGTTCACATTTGTTCCCGTGGCCTCAGTGATTCATATAGAAATGGATATATGGTACCAGCTGGCCAATGAAAGCCAATTCTATAACTTTTGTAGGAAATACTATGAAAGAGTTGCATGAAATTCAGTTTAGTTTCTCCCCTTCTCCCATACCATGTCTAATTATTCTTTGATCCTCAGTACATACCATCTATTAGAAATTCAAAAGAGTTAATAGTTTCCTTAAATAAATGTTTTCCCTAAAGCTCCAGTCATTTTGATTAGCTCTGTTACACAAGTGGTGATTCCTATTTTAGGGGATTCTTAAAGTATAATACCACTTCCAAATCTACTTTGAGGTTTTATTATACACTCCTTCCCTCCCTTAGTCATTCAGATTCAATTCTGGAATAGTGGAGTGGATCATAACAAAGTTAGTCATGTTACATGAGTAATGTATAGTTTGGGGGGACTGTTTTTTTTAAGCCTGTATCCTTCCTATGCCACCATATCCCTTGTGTATGTGAGAATACAATAGGAGCCATACTATGATCTTGAGTTCTCGTGTGATTCTGATAATTCTAAGCAATTATGATTCTATGCAAAGGAACAAGTATATAGTACTCAAATTTTCTCAATAAACTATTGTTCTAAAGACTTAAAGATATAACACCTCATTTTAACACTCTACTTAACACCTTCTTTAAACTAGTTCTTTTAATTGTTTTTCTCTGTTGCTTCAACCCAGTTACTTTAGGTGACTTAGCTACAGTCTCTTAGTGTTGGGTCGGAAGAAAATGTGAGTGAACACAGTGTACTTATCTTTGCTCTCTAACAGAGGTACTTGAATCAAATCTGTTCATGTAGATTCTCTATTTCTTAGAGTGAGTTCTTTACCGGATGAATTTCCATATGTAAATAGTCCCTGAAGGAGCTACTCTTTCTGCTATTTCTAAATGCTGAAGTGTTACTCACAGTTTAAACTCAAACTGGGATCCCTGAAATGCAAATATAAAAACTAAGAGATTTTGGTTATAAAATACCCAAAACTAAATATTCAATATTTCCAAACTAAGCAATGGAGAGCAGATAGTAATAAAGGCAGAGAACATCACAACATAAGTCGCAATGATAAAACTCAAAGCAAGAACCAGACAAAAATCAATAAAATAGGAAATCATCATCATCAATATCAATATAAAAATCATTATCAATATCACTAATGCTCCCAATTGATAGCTATTTAATTTGCTAGGCACTATTCTAAGTATCATAGTCTTTCTCCTGAGAAACAGACTGTAAATCTATGAAGACCCTTCCTTAGGTTAGTAATTCTCTTGTTTGCTTAATTCTTGGCTTTATGTGCTCTGTAGGGAAGGCCATCCAGGAAATTTGAACTTCTTGTTTTCCTAGCCAGCTCACCCTTTGCTGACCTTACTATACCATCAGTTTATCTCAAAAATTCAAATCAACATGCATTCTTTCATATCTTTCTCTAAATAGAAACAAAAATATATCCATATATGCCAACAAGAAAAATGACAGATATCTGTGATTTCTATATTACCCAGGAGATTTAAACTACCTAAGAGCTTTATATTAAATTCCAAATCAAATAATCTAAATCCCTATCTCTCACCCTGTACACAAAACAACTCTAAATAAGTTAAAAAAAAAAAAAAAAAAAAAAAAAAAACTTCAATGTAAGACCTGAAATTTTGAAACTGCTAGAAGAATTTTAAAACTCAACTCAAACATGGGGAAAACACTTCAGGATATATGCACAGACAACAACTTCCTGAACAGGATTCAAATGGCTTGGGAATAGCAAGAATCAACAAATGAACTATATCAAATTAAAAAGCTCTGCACAGCAAAGAAAACACTCAACAGAGACAAAACCTATAGAATGGGAGAAAATCTTTGCCAGCTGTTCATTTGATATAGGATTAATATCCAGGATATACATAAAAAAAACTAAAATTAACACAAAAAAGATCAAATGATCCAATTAATAAATGGGCAAATGAGCTGAATGCTTCGTTTCTTTCTAAAGAAGTGAAAATGGGCAATAACTATATGAAAATAACTATATGAAAAAATGTTCAACGTCATTATCTATCAGAGAAATGCAAATCAGAACTATATTGACATTTCATCTTACTGAGTTATAATTGCTATTATCAAAAGAGAGAGAGATAACTTGCTACTTTTCTTTATTGTGGCATTTATGCACAAAAGCCAGGTTATGTAATCAGCCAAGGTGGCCATCAATTGGATGAATGAATAAAGAAAATATGGTACATATACACAGTGGTAAATGATTCAGTCACAAAGAATTATGAAATAATGTCATTTATAGGAAAATGGATGGAACGAAAGGTCATTAAGTTAAAGAAAATTAGCCAGACAGAGAAAGCCATGTTTTCTCTCCCATATGGAAACCAAAGAAAAAATTTTAAATAGACAAATAAGGTAATCTAAAGTTAGAAGTGGAACTATTAGGAAAGGGAGAGGGGACTATGAGAAATGGGGAGAAATGGCAGGGCAAGAGAGAGTAGTAGGAAGGGTGGATGTGATTAAAACTCAATATATGCATTTATTGAACTGTCACAGTGAAACCTATTAATTTGTATAATTAATATGAGTTAATAGTTTTAATAGTAAATGAAAAATATCCCATTACAATTACTTACAATATAATTAAATTATTCAATGACTAATATTTGAGTACCATTATATTACAGGGACTCTTTTTTAATGTTTGTGTTTTTTGTTTTTATTAGTGCATTATAGTTATACATAATAGTGAGATTTGTTTTGACATAATCATACATGCATGGAATAATATTTGCTTCATTTTAGTCTTTAGTACCTCTCTTTCCCTACCTTTCTCTCTCCGCCTGCTCTCTTCCTGTATTCTACTGGTCTTCCTTCTATTTATTTATTGTTTTTTAAAGTTGGTGATATATATATATATATATATATATATATATATATATATATATATATATATCGTAGTCCGGCTGCAGCAAACTAGCTGGGGGGTGACGAACAACTTGTGTACGTTGATACAGCAGGAGTAGGAGCCGTTTATTGTAGGACAACAGAGGTATTTATACATTCCACACAGCTTATCTTAATTAACATAAACTAGATACATCGGTCAACCAATAAGGAATCTCCACACTTAATGGCTCGATGGCATTACTTCACAAACCACTCCCTCTGGCATTTTGCCAGGCGCCATCCAGACTTGTTTACAGACTCTAACATTTCCCCCTTTTGTTTAATATAAATAACGACCATAGTGGTTTTTACACAAACACCATAAATAATCTGCTACAAGCAGAAGGGGAGGATACAAAAGGAGGGAATTGGAAAGGGGTATATATCCCACAAAGATAAACTTAAAATAACCCCTTTTACTCTAAACTTTTTAAATTTGGATTCATCAGGGCTTAGTGCTGCGGAAAGACATTTGTATCCAAAAAATGTACATAAGCCTAAGGTACTTTGGAAGGATATTCTAACAGGACAATGGAAAGGTCCTGGACCCAGTGATTGTCTGGAGTCGGGGTTCTGTTTGTGTGTTTCCACAGGGAGAACAGCAGCCGATTTGGATTCCAGAGAGATTAACCAAAACAATTTCTACAGACCAAAAGGAAGATGATTTGACTCAAATCCATAACAGCTGATATCCAGAGCTCCAGCTTGACTATTCTTACATCTACAACAGTGATTAACCAGGATGCTTTTTTCAATATCTATTTTATTATTGCCTTTTCCCACATCATAAAGTTCTATTTTATTTTTGAGCTCATACAGACCTAGGTTAATGTTTTCTGATCAGTTTTATTTTTTGACTGTGGAGTTTTTAAACATTGCAATGGAGATTTCACCTAGGTAAAGCTACAAGGCCTTTACTATTGTCTTATGTGTTGTATGTTATGTGTGCACACTTCTGTTTTGTGTTGTATGTCTGTATGTGCGTATGTCCATATTTCATATATGAGGAGCGCTCATGAAAAAATGGATCTGAATTTTTTTTTTATTCACGTGATTTAAATGGTTTAATTTAAATTAGGTAAACAGCTGTTAAGGATTGTTTTTAAAGGAAGTTAACAGATCTGTTTGTTTACTTTCACCTTTCCTTTTCATTATATTTAATAATTCTGTTGAGGATAATGTCTCTTTAGCATCATTGCCAGAATTCCTATCTTCATCCCAGTGCCAGTGAAGACAAAGATAAAACCAAACTACAGCTTCTATGATAGCTATCACAGTAAACTGTATAAACTGATGCATCAATGAATATAACTCAACAAGTAATGCTCAATCAAGGAGTCGATTTACTTTGGGAGGAAATGGACATATTGATAGACTCCTCCGCTTTGAACTGTTTGCAGAACTTGCCTGGACTATGTATCACTTGTATACATTGTGAACTATCATTTGGTGCAGCGAATTGTGGTAGTGCTGGCGTATCTTTGTTGATGGTATCACCAGTGATGCAATTTTTATTTCCTTGCCAGCGCACCCCATGTTAATTGTGGTAGTGCTGGCATATGTTTGCTGATGGTATCACCAGTGATGTAATTTTTCCAAAGGAGCCGTCAATTGGCTTGGTGTCGTGGCATTTCTGTATCCTCCTCCCTTCTGCTAGTGATGGTCTAAAATTTGGGGGCCAACAGAGGTGAGGCAAAGAACCTCACCCCCCCACTGGCACCAAGGCCAAGTTTGGGGGCCAACAGAGGTGAGGCAAAGAACCTCACCCCCCCCACACTGGCACCAAGGCCAAGTTTGGGGGCCAACAGAGGTGAGGCAAAGAACCCCCCCCCCACTGGCACCAAGGCCAAATTTGGGGGCCAACAGAGGTGAGGCAAAGAAACTCACCCCCCCACTGGTGCATAGGCCTATCCACAACTATGGCTGTATGCTGGACCGGTAGTCAGTGACGGGTATGATCCAATTGCAGTGGTATCAACCTAAGACAGGAGGCTGACGCCTAGAGGTCAGTTCATCTGATGACGGGTAAGAACCATATGTTGAATTGGACAACCTAACAGGCATGGTCCTTAAGCCACATTGCTTGTTGTTTAATTAATCAGAAGGGGGGAGATGCTGAGAGCCATAGCCAAGTAGGAATGACGCATGGCAATTTATTTGTCAGCCTACCCCATGTTGCTTAGAGGAAGGACTCTCCATTGTGGAAATGGGCTTGCCTTGGACCCAGGTCATTTGCAGTGACATTGTATGAATGTTTGAGAAAGGTGACCCTGCTCTAGGACCAGGGTGGATCCGGGTTTAGGGAGGATCCTGCTGGATTAGGGTGGGTCCAGGTTTAGGGTGTATCCTGCTGGGAATAGGGAGTATCCTGCTGCCTCAAGTGCCCGCAAATTGGGTTTAGGGCGGTTCCAGGTTTAAGGTGGACCCTGCTGGGAATAGGGCGTATCCTGCTGCCTCAGGCGCCCGCCCGCTCCTTGAGTTCCCGTTGAGTTCTCGGGGGATTCAGAGAGTATTTGGGGTGTAGAGTGCCAGTGGATTTTCCCCAGAACGTGCGTGTAGAGTGCCGGTGAGAGTTCGGGAATAAAGAATTGCTGTTTGAATCTACAAGGCTGTGAGTGGCTGTGATTTTGTGCCCAGCCAGACTGCGGCATTTATATATATAATCCTTCCAGAGTTTCAGTTTCTGGAGAGTCAATTAAGGCATCACCCCCTTTATATCACCCTGAATTAGATATTCTAGCTACATCCCACCACAGATCTAAAATTGGGTGAACTTTTCATTGTTGCTATTATTATGATCTACCATTGTTGAATATCAAATACTGCTTGGCATTGTCAGAGAGATTATCTCACTTCATCTCATTCTTCATATAACCTTGCAAACTTGGTGTGGTAGCATTCTTAACACTTATTGCTGGGGAAATTGAGACTGGGAGAGCTTAAGAGACATTCAAGATAAGTTAGCTAAAGAGTGTAAACCTGATGTGTGTTCATTATTTTTACTTCTATACTATGCTACTTTAGATACACATCACTATCTTTTACATATTTGGACATCTAGGTAGCTATTAGCAACTTGGTCCACTAAAATTTATATCCCACTGTTATGGTTTAGATATAAGGTGTACTTCAAAACTCATGTGTGAAATGATTGGGTTATGAGATCCTTAAAATAATCAGTGTGTTAATCCACTGATAGGGATTAACTATAGGCAGGTAGTGTGTGGCTAGAGGAGGTAGGTCACTGGGGGTATGCCTTTGTGGTACATACTTTGTTCCTGGTGAGGAGTCAGTCTCTTCTCTCTCTCTTTCTCTCTCTCTCCATCCTAATTGTCATGTTCTGAGCTGATTTCCCTTCTGCCATGATGTTCTACCTCACCTTAGGCCCAGAGCAACAAAGTAGGCTGTCTATGAACTGAGAGCTCTGAAAATGTGAGCCAAATAAAATTTTCCTCCTCTAAAATTGATCTTGTCAGGTCTTTTAGTCACAGTGGTGACAAAGCTGAATAAGTCACCCACTTACTTCACTGGATAAGAAATTAAGACCAGATTCAGGGATTTCAAGTTCAAGTGCCTGAGAGCTCTGCTAAAGAAAGCATAGCTGGAGGCAGATAAAGTGTATGGAGTGGAAAACTGAAGCATGCATAACCTTGGCCATCCTTTTCTTTACCAATGAGAGAACTGCTTCTATAAGACAATGTTTCCTGCCACAGAATATATCACAAAGCATGAAGTAACTGATGATATCATCAAAGCCCACAGCTATACAATGCCTTCATCTTGCTCAAAGTTTCAGGAAGTACTTCAGCAATCTAACTAAAAGAAATCAAGCTTCTAGCTCAGACATTTTAACTACCTGATTCTGAAAATCTAAGTGACTATACAGTGATCTAAAAGCTATTAACTACAGCAATATTTATTGTCATCTCAATTAATACAACTAGTCTTTCTGACTCCTCCTATCTAGAATAGAAACCATCTAGAGAAGAAGTTTCTTCTCATACATTCATCAGCAATGTATTGAATGCTATGGCATGACAGGCATTGTTCTATGTTGCAGGAGAAAATTTATGCCCTAAAGGAGTTTCTTTTTTATTTTCTTATTTGTTCTTTTTAGTTATACATGACAGTAGAATGTAATGTGACGTACCATATATACATGGAGTATAACTTCCCATGTTAGTGGTTGTACATCATGTGAAGTTACACTGGCTGTGTATTCATATATGAACATAGGAAAGTTATGTCTGATTTACTCCACTATCTTTCCTATTCTTATACGCTCCTTCCCTTCATTCTCCTTTGTCTAATCCAATGTACTTTTATTCCCCCCACCCCCCAGTGCCTGTTAGAATCCACATATCAAAGAGAACATTAGGCCTTTGATTTTGGGAGACTGGCTTGTTTCACTAAGCATGATAGTCTCCAGTTCCATCCATTTACCAGCAAATGCCATGATTTAATTATTCCTTATGCCAGAGTAATATTCCATTGTGTATATATACCACATTTTCTTTATCCATTCATCTGTTGAAAGGCAAGTAGGTTGGTTCCATAGCTTAGTTACTGTGAATTGAGCTGCTATAAACGTTGATATGGCTTCATCACTATAGTATGCTGATTTTAAGTCCTTTGGGTATATACCAAGGAGTAGTATAACTGGGTCAAATGGTTGTTCCATTCCAATTTTTCTGAGGAATTTCCATACTGATTTCCAGAGTGGTTGCACCAATTTGCAATTGCACCAGCAATCTATGAATGTACCTTTTCCCCAACATCCTTGCCAACATTTATTGTTACTTGTTTTCTTGATAATTGCCATTCTGACTAGAATGAGATAAAATTTCAGTGTAGTTTTGATTTGCATTTCTCTAATTGCTAGAGATATTGAATGTTTTTTTCATATATTTGTTGAACGATCATATTTCTTCTTCTGTGAAGTCCCTATTCAGTTCCGCTAAAGGAGTTTCTTCATGTAGTTTTAATTTACATTTTTTTTTCTGGTTATAATGAGTTTGAATATCTCTTCATAACTTATTAGCCATCTGGGTTTCACCTTATGTGAACTGCCTACAAATATCTTCTATTGGACCAGGCATGGTGGCACACATAATCCTAGCAGCTTGGGAGACTGAGACAAGAGGATTGTAGGTTCAAAGCCAGCTTCAGCCACCTATTGAGACCCTAAGCAACCTAGTGAGATCATGTTTCAAAATAAAAAACAAAAAGGGTGGGGATGTGGATCAGTAGTTAAGCACCCTTAGCTTCAATCCCTGGCACTAAAACAAAAGAAACAAATATCTTCTATTGGGTTTCCTGGACTTCATTTTGATTGGGTTGGGTTGGGTTTGTTTCATGAGTTATTTACATAATCTAGATCTTAATTTCTTGTCAGCTTAAGCATGTTAAAAATGTCTTCCCCAAATTTACTACATACCTGTTGCTAACTTCTGCAGTGTTGTTTTTTTAATATTATTTTGTTTTAGTTGTAGTTGGACACAATACCTTTATTTATTTATTTTTATGTGGTGCTGGGCCTCACACATGCTAGATGAGTGCTCTACCACTGAGCCACATCCCCAGCCCTGCAGCATTTTTTTGCTGAATAGAGATATTAATTTTTTAATATATTTTGATGTTGAGAGCCACAGCCGAAGGGGCCCCAGCAAACTTCCAGCTGCCGGCTGATGATTGGCTCACAGCGGCCCCAGCAACATCTAGCTGATTGGCTCCTCTGCGGTGATGCTCATTGGGCTGTTTCCCTGCCCTTTCAGACCATGGAGCTGCTCATTGGGGGACTTTTCTGGCTCCGCCCACGTGACCCAGCCAATCGGCCTCAAGAGCAGGAGGATTGTGGGAGGTGGGGAGAAGCTTGTGTGGGACAGAGAGGCTTGTGGAAAGCCGGTGGTGGCAGTTGAGGCTCTGAGGGTTTTTTCCTGAGAGGCTGTTTTGTTTGGCGTGTGTGGTTCTAAAAATAAAGTTAGTTTCTTTTGACAAGTGGCTCCTGATTGTGCCCAGCCAGACTGCGGCATTTGGTGGGCCGCACGGGGAGCGACTGAGGGTAAGTGAAACTGCTCGCCCCTGAGGGCAGGGCAAGAGGATGGGTAGCCATTTTAAGATTCCTCTTTTGTTATTTTGTTTCACTTTTGTTTTAAGTTGCCTGTCCCTGGAGATGTGTAAGATGGAAGAAAAACCGCTCACATCTGAGGAACAGATAGGGAGAAAGGACAGATGGACATTTCAGGAGGCTATTATAATGATTTTGTGTTGTTCCAATTTTGTTTCACTCTGTTTCAGTTTTGTTAGGCGTTATCTTGTTGGGTTGTATTATAGTAGAAATACGGGATCAGAAATTAGTAAAAAACAAACTGAAAGAGTGTTAAGTAAATTGTTAGAGGAAGGAGGCATCTCAGTAAAATCAAGAACAATCAGGGCATACATTGATACAATACAAAAATGTAGCCCATGGCTTTTTAAGGAGGAGTTGTTAAATATATCACAATGGAACCATCATGGTGAAGATTTAAAAAGAATAGAAAAGAAAAGCCCAGGGACTCTGCCAGTTGGCACATTGCCATTGTGGACGTTCATATCTTGTTTGCTTAGTCCAAAGCCTTCAGTTCAGACAATGGTAGAGGAAGGAGAAGACATAATGATTCAAGTAAAAGAGAAGGCCTCTCAAACTAGTCAGACAGAGGAAAAGATTCAAGTAAAAGAGAAGGCCTCTCAAGCTAGTCAGACAGAGGAAAAGATTCAAGTAAAAGAGAAGGCCTCTCAAGTTAGTCAGACAGAGAAAGAAAGTGTAAAACAGAAAAAGCCATCAGGGGGAAAGTTACAACAGGAGACTGCTACTAACACCTTTCTATCACCAGAGGACGTAAGTGTCCAACTAACAAGGCCACCTCCATATGCTGGGAGGTCCCCAACCCCCGCAGTTGATAGTTGGGATCCTGAGACAAGATCTCAAATATTAACATGCCCTGTATTTGAGGCAGGAGGGCAGCGATTTTACCAAGTTTTAAATTTCAAAACAGTGGAGCAGCTAAAAGAGGCTGTAACAACCTATGGTCCTCAAGCACCCTTCACTGTAAGCATGGTCGAATCCATTAACAACTTGAACATGACGCCAGCAGATTGGGCTAATATGTGTAAAGCTGTGCTAAATGGAGGACAATACCTGTTATGGAAGGTTGCCAATGAGGAATTTTGCAAGGAGACGGCTAGGCGAAATGCAGCAGCTGGTTATCCTCAGAGAAATCTAGATATGTTGTTAGGAAAGGGACCTTATGAGGATCAGCAGCAACAAATTGCATATGATCCTGGCGTATACGCACAAATTGCTGTAGATGCAATTAAGGCATGGAAGACTTTACAAGGACATGGAGGTTTACAAGGTCAATTATCTAAGGTAATACAAGGAGCTAATGAACCTTATGCTGAATTTGTAGATAGGCTTATTCAAACAGCTACCAGAGTTTTTGGGAATACAGAACAAGCAATGCCATTACTAAAACACCTGGCTTATGAGCAAGCGAATCGTTGGTGCAGAGATATCATTAGACCATGGAAACATGAAGATTTAAACACATATATTAAATTATGTAGAGACATTAATGAACAAGAGCAAGTCGTGGCAGCTGCAGTAAAACAGGCTTTAGATGCCAGAGACATTAATGAACAAGGGCAAATTGTGGCAGCTGCAGTAAAACAGGCTTTAGATGCCAGGCCAAGAACATGCTACAATTGTGAACAAACAGGACATTTTAAAAGGAATTGCCCCATTGGAGGAGGGTTTAACAAAACTAGGTATCAAAGGAGTAGAATACCAGGTATTTGCCCACGATGCCGCAGAGGGAGACATTGGGCTAATGAATGCCGTTCTCAAACCACCATAGAGGGTACTCCTTTATCAAAAAACGAACAAGGACCAGGTGTTTATCCACGATATCGTGGAGAAAGGCATCGGGCTCCATTGCCAAAAAATGGACAGGGGGGCCCAATGCTCCGGGGCCCAAAACCACAAATATACGGAGCACTGGAGGAACCCAGCAACCCCATCAGGGTAGTGCCCAGGACACATTGTCCATCAGATCCCTCATCAGACAAACCAGAGGGAGCGCAGGGTTGGACATCTGCGCCTCTGCCAGAGCAGTACTAACTCCAGAGATGGGAGTTCAAATCATTCCCACAGGGGTGAAAGGACCTCTTCCCAAAGGAACAGTAGGCTTATTATTGGGACGCAGCTCTTCTACTCTAAAAGGACTTATGATAAGTCCTGGGGTAATTGATCCCGATTATGAAGGTGAAATAAAAATTATAGCCAGTTCTCCAAAGGGTATATCAGTAATTTCACCAGGAGATAGAATAGCACAGTTACTAATAATACCCAGCCTACATGATAAATTTTCCAGTTGTACTGTAGAAAGAGGTTCCAAGGGATTAGGCTCCACAGGTGTAGACTGGGCTATGCTTTCTTTAAATTTAGATTCTCGCCCCATGCTAAAACTAAATATTCAAGGACATGAATTTAATGGGCTACTGGATACAGGTGCAGACCTTAGCATCATCTCTCGTCAAGAATGGCCAAAACATTGGCCATTACAACAAGCCACTCAAACGCTTCGAGGCCTAGGAGTGGCAACTAATCCCCATAGAAGTGCAATGGTATTAGATTGGAAGGATCCTGAAGGATGTGAAGGAACTATACAGCCATATGTATTGGATCATCTTCCCGTAAATTTATGGGGACGAGATGTCCTAGATCAATTAGGTTTGACATTAACTAATAACATCAACCAAAATGCACCCACTATTATGACTAGACAAGGTTTTAGGAAAGGAAAAAGATTAGAAAAACAAGAACAAGGTATAGCAGCACCAATACAAATAGATCAAGGAACAGACAGACATGGGTTGGATTTTCAGAAAGGGCCACTGAGACAATAAAAATTACTCGGAAATCAGAAAGACCAGTATGGGTTCCTCAGTGGCCCCTGACTAAAGAAAAGATACAAGCAGCCCATGACCTGGTCAAACAACAATTAGCAGAAGGACATATACAACCTTCTGTATCTCCCCATAATACTCCCATTTTTGTCATCAAAAAGAAATCTGGTAAATGGAGATTATTGCAAGATTTAAGAGCCATTAATAATGAGATGGTTATTATGGGACCTGCTCAATCAGGGATTCCTCAATTGTCTGCTTTGCCAAAAACCTGGTATGTTTTAGTTATAGATATTAAAGATTGTTTTTTTTCAATTCCAATTCATCCTGAGGATAGTCCACGTTTTGCATTTACTATCCCTGCACTGAATCATGAAGGTCCTGATCAGAGATATGAATGGAAAGTACTCCCTCAAGGGATGGCTAACAGCCCAACTATGTGTCAAATTTATGTTAACAAAGTAATCCAGCCACTTAGAAATCAAAATCCTGAACTACAAATATTTCACTATATGGATGATGTATTATTAACACACAAAGATAAAAACACATTGCTAGAATGTTATGCCACACTTACAAACTTATTAAAAAATTATAATCTAGAGATAGCAATAGATAAAGTACAATTAAATTTTCAAATTAATTATTTAGGAGTTCTATTATCCTCAACCATGGTCCGTCCACCAAAAATTCAAATACGAGTAGATCAACTCAAATCACTTAATGACTTTCAAAAGTTATTAGGAGACATAAATTGGATAAGGCCTTATTTAGGTATACCAACAGGAGAGTTGGGACCTTTATTTGATATCCTAAAAGGTCCATCAGATCCAAATTCACCCCGAATGTTAACGCCTGAAACAAGAAAGGCATTAAAAATCATTGAAACATATATGGAAAATATGCATTTGGATAGAATTGATATAAGTTTACCTTTATTATTTATTGTACTACCAACAAAAAATATTCCTACAGGAGTATTTTGGCAAGAAGGTCCATTATTATGGATACATTTATCTTATTCTCCTAACACTATTCTTACTAGGTATCCTGAGGCTGTAGGACAATTAATACTCAAAGGAATAAAAGCAGCAAAGGGAGTGTTTGGAATTTCTCCCAATAAAATTATTACTCCATATACTATGAATCAAATTGATGAGTTAGCTAATGAGTTAAATACTTGGGCAATAATCATGTGCAAATCTAATGTTTCATTTGATAACCACTTACCATCTAATCCTTTATTGTCTTTTTGGTCATTGCATCCTGTAATTTTTCCAAAAATGACAAGAAAAACACCTATCATGAATGCTCCAAATATATTCACTGATGGGTCAAATAATGGTACAGCAGCAGTAGTTACCCCTGATCAAACTTTTACATTTTTAGTACCCAAACAATCAGCTCAAAAGGTAGAGCTTAATGCAGTTTTACAAGCTTTTGTGATGTTTAAAGATTCTGTATTTAATTTATTTTCTGATAGTCAGTATGTAGTTAATGCTATAGTATCTCTTGAAGATGCTGGTAGGATTTCCCCTTCTTCTACTGTTTTCTCTTTGCTTTCCACTATACAAAGTCTAATCTGGGACAGAAAAGATCCATTCTTTATAGGACATATCAGGGCACATACAGGATTGCCTGGAGCCCTTAGTTTGGGCAATGATTTAGCAGATAAAACTACACATGACATACATATTTTCTCTACACTAGAAGAAGCTATAAATTTTCATAAAAAGTTCCATGTCAATGCTAATACTTTACAAAAGCGTTTTAAAATAACTAAGGAACAAGCTAGACAAATAATAAAACAATGTCAAAATTGTGTGACCTTTTTACCACAAGTTAATCTTGGAGTCAATCCTAGAGGATTGATACCTAACCATATTTGGCAAATGGACGTCACACACTTGCCAGAATTTGGAAAATTAAAATATTTGCATGTTACAGTTGATACTTCTTCTGGATTTTTGATGGGCTCCCTTCATGCCGGAGAAAAAACTAAAGATGTTATAGCTCATTGCTTACAAAATTTTGCCACTGTGGGTGTTCCAAAACAGTTAAAAACAGATAATGCCCCTGGTTATACTTCTACCTCTTTTAAACAATTTTGCTCAACATTTGGCATTACTCATATAACAGGAATCCCATACAATCCACAGGGACAAGGCATAGTTGAAAGAGCTCATCAAACTATTAAAATGTACTTATTAAAGCAAAAACAAGGAATTGGGAAGGGGTATATATTCCCCAAAGATAAACTTAAAATAACCCTTTTTACTCTAAACTTTTTAAATTTGGATTCATCAGGACTTAGTGCTGCGGAAAGGCATATGTGTCCAAAAAATGTACATAAGCCCAAGGTACTTTGGAAGGATATTCTAACAGGACAATGGAAAGGTCCTGACCCAGTAATTGTCTGGAGTCGGGGGTCTGTTTGTGTGTTTCCACAGGGAGAACAGCAGCCGATTTGGATTCCAGAGAGATTAACTAAGGTCCTGACCCAGTGATTATCTGGAGTCGGGGGTCTGTTTATGTGTTTCCACAGGGAGAACAGCAGCCGATTTGGATTCCAGAAAGATTAACTAAAGCGATTTCTACAGACAAAAAAGAAGATGATTTGGCTCAAATCCATAACAACTGATATCCAAAACTCCAGTTTGGCTATTCTTACATCTGCAACAGAACCAGGATGCTTTTTTCAATATCTATTTTATTATTGCCCTTTGCCATATCATGAAGTTCTATTTTGTTTTTTGAGCTCATACAGACCTAGGTTAATGTTTTGCTGATCAGTTCTATTTTTTGACTATAGAGTTTTTAAACATTGCAATGGAGATTTCACCTGTAAAAAGTTATAAGGCCTTTACTATAATGTTATGTGTTGTATGTATTATATTATGTGTGCACACTTGTGTTTTGTGTTATATGTTTGAATGTATGTATGTCCATATATCATATATGATGAGCGCTCATGATAAAATGGATCCAAATATTTTTTTCACGTGATTTATATGATTTAATTTAAATTGGGTAAACAACTGTTGAGGATTGTTTTAATATGTAAACAAAAAAGAAGGTTAACAGATCTGTTTGTTTACTTTCACCTTTCCTTTTCATTATATTTAATAATTCTCTTAAAGATAATGTAAATTGTTAAGAAAATTGTTTTCTTTTAGTGCCTTCTGTAATGTTACATAATTTTTTCTTTAGCCATTATTGCCAGAATTCCTATCTTCATCCCAGTGCCGGTGAAGACAATGTAAATTGTAAAGAAAATTGTTTTCTTTTAGTGCCTTCTGTAATGTTACATAATTTTTTCTTTAGCCATTATTGCCAGAATTCCTATCTTCATCCCAGTGCTGGTGAAGTCAAAGATAAAACCAATCTACAGCTTCTGCAATAGCCATCACTGAACTGCTTGCAGAACTTGCCTGGACACATTGTGAACTCACCTGTATGCATTGTGAACTATCTGTTGGTGCAGCGACTTGTGGTAGTGTTGGGGTATTTTTGCTGATGATGTCATCGGTGGTACAATTTTTCCAAAAGGAGCCGTCAATTGGCTTGGTGTATCTTCCTCCCTTCTGCTTGTCATGATTGTCCAGCTGAAATTTGGGGGCCAACAGAGGTGAGGCAAAGAACCTCACCCCCCCGCTGGTACAAAGACCTCTCCACAGGTGTGGCTGTATATTGGACCGGTAGTCAATGACGGGTAAGATCCAATTGCAATGGTACCAACCTAAAGGGTAAGGACCATATGTACTATTGGACAACCTAAGGCAGGCACGGTCCCTAAGCCACATGCTTTTTGTTTAAACAGAGAGGGGGAGATGTTGAGAGCCACAGCCGAAGGGGCCCCAGCAAACTTCCAGCTGCCGGCTGATGATTGGCTCACAGCGGCCCCAGCAACATCTAGCTGATTGGCTCCTCTGCGGTGATGCTCATTGGGCTGTTTCCCTGCCCTTTCAGACCACGGAGCTGCTCATTGGGGGACTTTTTTGGCTCCGCCCACGTGACCCAGCCAATCGGCCTCAAGAGCAGGAGGATTGTGGGAGGTGGGGAGAAGCTTGTGTGGGAGAGAGAGGCTTGTGGAAAGCCGGTGGTGGCAGTTGAGGCTCTGAGGGTTTTTCCTGAGAGGCTGTTTTGTTTGGCGTGTGTGGTTCTAAAAATAAAGTTAGTTTCTTTTGACAAGTGGCTCCTGATTGTGCCCAGCCAGACTGCGGCATTTTGGGATTTTATTTTTAAAATAATTCTGTTCTGTGCCCTGAGGTCATAGAAAAATGCTACCATATTTTTTCAGTTTAGATTTAAAATTTACCTTTTATATTTAATTTCTAAGTTATTTGTGTTTCATTTATTTAATGTGGTATAAGACAGCTTTATTTTCTTTATATATTGAAATCAGCTTTTCCAAAAAGCTGTAGTAAATAATTTAATCTTTCATCACTAATTTACAATATCATATTTATAATATGCCATGGTTTGTTTGTTTATTTATTTATTTATTTAGCAGTGCTGGGGATTGAACCCAGGGCCTTGTACATGTGAGGCAAACACTCTACCAACTGAGCTATATCCCTAGTCCAGTCATGGCTTATTTCTGAGCTCTCTATTCTGTTTCTTCATCTGTTTGCATGTTCCTGTAACAATGACTCACTTATTTTTATTTTGTGTTATTTTACTACATGTTTAAAATATGCCTTAATAACTAACGGAATTGGTCTCTTTGATTTTATTTTTAAAACTATCAGCTGTTCATTCATAGATCTTTATTCTTCTGTGCAAATTTTAGATATAGTTTTCCCTTCATCCATTATCCATAAAAATTTTAATTGAAATTTCATTGAATGTGGAAGTGATTTGAAGAAATACATTTTTTTGGTGTCTTAGTCATGAATGTGGTGTATCTTTCCATATATCAGGTCTTCCTCTTCATTAAAAATAGCTTTATTTAGGAACAGGCCCAGCGACCCGCCGGCATTGTAGTCATGTCACCCCAATTGGAGTAGGGGCAGAGCAGAGCCACCGCCCGCGCCTGGAACAGGCCCAGCGACCCGCCGGCATGGTAGTCACGTCACCCCAATTCGCGTAGGGGCAGAGCAGAGCCGCCGCCCGCGCTTGCAAGGTAGGCAGACCTGCGACCGACCGGCGGAACAGGCCCAGCGGCCTGC
The DNA here is from genome assembly GCF_047511675.1 of Marmota flaviventris. NCBI lineage: Eukaryota > Metazoa > Chordata > Mammalia > Rodentia > Sciuridae > Marmota > Marmota flaviventris. The sequence goes on along the minus strand of NC_092518.1, from coordinate 47,328,698 downwards.
CGGCATGGTAGACACGTCACCCCAATTGGAGTAGGGGCAGAGCAGAGCCGCCACCCGCGCCCGGAACAGGCCCAGCGGCCTGCCGGCATGGTAGTCACGTCACCCCAAGTGGAGTAGGGGCAGAGCAGAGCCACCGCCCGTGCCCGGAATAAGCCCTGCAACCCGCCGGCGTGGTAGACACGTCACCCCAATTGGAGTAGGGGCAGAGCAGAACCGCCTCTCCCGCCCGGAATAAGCCCTGCGACCCGCCGGCGTGGTAGACACGTCACCCCAATTGGAGTAAGGGCAGAGCAGAGCCGCCACCCATGCCTGCAAGGTAGGCAGACTTGCGACCGACCGGCAGAACAGGCCCAGCGGGCCGTCAGCGTGGTAGACAGATCACCCCAATTGGAGGAGGAGCACAGCCGCCGCCTGCCCCTGCAAGAGAGACTTTTCAACTATACAAGAGCAATATAAATATATAGGGGGAAAATTTCAATAACACAACAGTTTCACCAAGCAGAAAGAAACGCGAGCAGTATGAAAAGACAAGGAAAGAAAGGACCACAAGCAATGCAGGTCAACTCAACTTTAGAAGAGGTAATAGCTGCAGCAGATGGAATGTCAGATAAAGAATTCAGGATATACATGCTTCAGATGATCTGGAGTCTCAAGGAAGACATTAGACAGCAAAATCAGACAATGAAAGATCACTTCGACAATGAATTACACAAACAAATCCAGGAAGCAAAGGATCAACTATACAGGGAGATAGAGGTTATAAAAAACAAACAAACAGAAATCCTAGAAATGCAGGAAGCAATAAACCAACTTAAAAACTCAATTGAGAATACTACCAGCAGAGTAGAACACTTAGAAGATAGAACATCAGACAATGAGGACAAAGTATTTCAACTTGAAAAGAACATAGACAGCTCAGCAAGACTGTTAAGAAACCATGAGCACAACATCCAAGAAATATGGGATAACATAAAGAGACCAAACTTAAGAGTCATTGGGATACAGGAAGGTACAGAGGTCCAAACCAATGGAATGAGCAATCTATTCAATGAAATAATACGAGAAAACTTCCCAGACTTGAAGAATGAGACAAAATCCAAAATCCTAGAAGCCTACAGGACACCGAATGTGCAAAATCATAAGAGATCCACCCCTAGACACATTATAATGAAGATGCCCAACATACAGAATAAGGAGAGAATTTTAAAAGCTACAATAGAAAGGAAGCAGATTACATTTAGGGGTAAGCCAATCAGGATAACAGCTGATCTTTCAACACAGACTCTGAAAGCTAGAAGATCCTGGAATAACATATTTCAAACACTGAAAGAAAATGGGTTCCAACCAAGAATTGTGTATCCAGCGAAATTAAGCTTCAGGATGGAAGATGAAATTAAAACCTTCCACGATAAACAAAAGTTAAAAGAATTTGCAGCTGGAAAACCATCTCTTCAAAACATCCTCAGCAAAACATTACAGGAAGAGGAAATGGAAAATAACAATGAAAACCAACAGTGGGAGGTAGGACAGTAAAGGGGGGAAAATAATCAAAGAGGAAAACAAACCATGTTTAGTAACATAAATAAACAAATATGGCTGGAAGAACAACCCATATCTCAATAATAACCCTAAATGTTAATGGCTTAAACTCACCAATCAAGAGACACAGGCTAGTAGAATGGATCACAAAACAAGACCCAACAATATGCTGCCTACAGGAGACGCATTTGATAGGAAAAAACATACATAGACTGAAGGTGAAAGGTTGGGAAAAATCATATCACTCATATGGACTTCGGAAACAAACAGGAGTGTCCATAATCATATCAAATAAAATAGATTTCAAGCCAAAGTTAATCAAAAAGGATAAGAGGGACACTACATACTGCTTAAGGGAACCATACACCAACAAGACATAACAATCATAAATATATATGCCCCAAACAATGGTGCAGCTATGTTCATCAAACAAACTCTTCTCAAGTTCAAGAATCTAATAGACCATCATACAATAATCATGGGAGACTTCAACACACCTCTCTCACCACTGGACAGATCTTCCAAACAAAAGTTGAATAAGGAAACTATAGAACTCAATAACACAATTAATAACCTAGACTTAATTGACATATATAGAATATACCACCCAACATCAAGCAGTTACACTTTTTTCTCAGCAGCACATGGATCCTTCTCAAAAATAGATCATATATTATGTCCCAGGGCAACTCTTAGACAATATAAAGGAGTAGAGATAATACCATGCATCTTATCTGATCATAATGGAATGAAACTGAAAATCAACGATAAAAGAAGGAAGGAAAAAGCATACATCACTTGGAGAATGAACAATAGGTTACTGAATGATCAATGGGTTATAGAAGACATCAAGGAGGAAATTAAAAAATTCTTAGAGATAAATGAAAACACAGACACAACATATCGGAATCTATGGGACACATTGAAAGCAGTTCTAAGAGGAAAATTCATTGCTTGGAGTTCATTCCTTAAAAAAAGAGAAAACCAACAAATAAATGATCTCATACTTCATCTCAAAATCCTAGAAAAAGAAGAGCAAAACAACAGCAAAAGAAGTAGAAGGCAAGACATAATTAAAATCAGAGCTGAAATTAATGAAATTGAAACAAAAGAAACAATTGAAAAAATTGACAAAACTAAAAGTTGGTTCTTTGAAAAAATAAACAAAATCGACAGACCCTTAGCCATGCTAGCGAAGAGAAGAAGAGAGAGAACTCAAATTACTAGCATACGGGATGAAAAAGGCAATATCACAACAGACACTTCAGAAATACAGACGATAATCAAAAATTATTTTGAATCCTTATACTCCAATAAATTAGAAGATAGTGAAGGCATCGATAAATTTCTTAAGTCATATGATCTGCCCAGATTGAGTCAGGAGGATATAGACCACCTAAACAGACCAATATCAATTGAGGAAATAGAAGAAACCATCAAAAGACTACCAACAAAGAAAAGCCCAGGACCAGATGGGTATACAGCAGAGTTTTACAAAACCTTTAAAGAGGAACTAATACCAATACTTTTCAAGCTACTTCAGGAAATAGAAAAAGAGGGAGAACTTCCAAATTCATTCTATGAGGCCAACATCACCCTGATACCTAAACCAGAAAAAGACACTTCAAAGAAAGAAAACTACAGACCAATATCTCTAATGAACCTAGATGAAAAAATCCTCAATAACATTCTGGTGAATCGGATACAAAAACATATCAGAAAAATTGTGCACCATGATCAAATAGGATTCATCCCTGGGATGCAAGGCTGGTTCAATATACAGAAATAAATAAATGTTATTCACCACATCAATAGACTTAAAAATAAGAACCATATGATCATCTTGATAGATGCGGAAAAAGCATTCGACAAAGTACAGCATCCATTTATGTTCAAAACTCTAGAAAAACTAGGGATAACAGGAACATACCTCAATATTGTAAAAGCAATCTATGCTAAGCCTCAGGCTAGCATAATTCTGAATGGAGAAAAATTGAAGGCATTCCCTCTAAAATCTGGAACAAGACAGGGACGCCCTCTCTCACCACTTCTGTTCAACATAGTTCTCGAAACACTGGCCAGAGCAATTAGACAGACGAAAGAAATTAAAGGCATAAAAATAGGAAAAGAAGAACTTAAATTATCACTATTTGCAGGTGACTTGATTCTATACCTAGCAGACCCAAAAGGGTCTACAAAGAAACTATTAGAGCTAATAAATGAATTCAGCAAAGTGGCAGGATATAAAATCAACACGCATAAATCAAAGGCATTCCTGTATATCAGCGACAAATCCTCTGAAATGGAAATGAGGACAACCACTCCATTCACAATATCCTTAAAAAAAAATAAAATACTTGGGAATCAACCTAACAAAAGAGGTGAAAGACTTATATAATGAAAACTACAGAACCCTAAAGAGAGAAAGAGAAGAAGATCTTAGAAGATGGAAAAATATACCCTGTTCATGGATAGGCAGAACTAATATCATCAAAATGGCGATATTACCAAAAGTTCTCTATAGGTTTAATGCAATGCCAATCAAAATCCCAACGGCATTTCTTGTAGAAATAGAGAAAGCAATCATGAAATTCATATGGAAAAATAAAAGACCCAGAATAGCAAAAACAATGCTAAGCAGGAAGTGTGAATCAGGCAGTATAGCGATACCAGACTTCAAACTATACTACAGAGCAATAGTAACAAAAACAGCATGGTACTGGTACCAAAACAGGCGGGTGGACCAATGGTACAGAATAGGGGACACAGAAACCAATCCACAAAACTACAACTACCTTATATTTGATAAAGGGGCTAAAAGCATGCAATGGAGGAAGGATAGCATCTTCAACAAATGGTGCTGGGAAAACTGGAAATCCATATGCAACAAAATGAAACTGAATCCCTTTCTCTCGCCATGCACAAAATTTAATTCAAAATGGATCAAGGAGCTTGATATCAAATCAGAGACACGGTGTCTGATAGAAGAAAAAGTTGGCTACGATCTACATACTGTGGGGTCGGGCTCCAAATTCCTCAATAGGACACCCATAGCACAAAAGTTAATAACTAGAATCAACAAATGGGACTTACTCAAACTAAAAAGTTTTTTCTCAGCAAAAGAAACAATAAGAGAGGTAAATAGGGAGCCTACATCCTGGGAACAAATCTTTACTCCTCACACTTCAGATAGAGCCCTAATATCCAGAGTATACAAAGAACTCAAAAAATTAGTCAATAAGATAACAAATAATCCAATCAACAAATGGGCCAAGGACCTGAACAGACACTTCTCAGAGGAGGACATACAATCAATCAACAAGTACATGAAAAAATGCTCACCATCTCTAGCAGTCAGAGAAATGCAAATCAAAACCACCCTAAGATACCATCTCACTCCAGTAAGATTGGCAGCCATTATGAAGTCAAACAGCAACAAGAGCTGGCGAGGTTGTGGGGAAAAGGGTACACTTGTACATTGCTGGTGGGACTGCAAATTGGTGCAGCCAATTTGGAAAGCAGTATGGAGATTTCTTGGAAAGCTGGGAATGGAACCACCATTTGACCCAGCTATTCCCCTTCTCGGTCTATTCCCTAAAGACCTAAAAAGAGCATGCTACAGGGACACTGCTACATCGATGTTCATAGCAGCACATTTCACAATAGCAAGACTGTGGAACCAACCTAGATGCCTTTCAATAGACGAATGGATAAAAAAAATTGTGGCATTTATACACAATGGAGTATTACTCTGCATTGAAAAATGACAAAATCATAGAATTTGCAGGGAAATGGATGGCATTAAAGCAGATTATGCTAAGTGAAGCTAGCCAATCCCTAAAAAACAAATGCCAAATGTCTTCTTTGATATAAGGAGAGTAACTAAGAACAGAGTAGGGACGAAGAGCATGAGACAAAGATTAACATTAAACAGGGATGAGAGGTGGGAGGGAAAGGGAGAGAGAAGGGAAATTACATGGAAATGGAAGGAGACACTCAGGGTTATAGAAAATTAAATACAAGAGGAAATGAAGGGAAAGGGAAACAAAATACAAGGGGGAGAAATGAATGACAGTAGAGGGGGCAGAGAGAGAAGAGGGGAGGGCAGGTGAGGGGAGGGGGGATAGTAGAGGATAGGAAAGGCAGCAGAATACAACAGACACTAGTATGGCAATATGTAAATCAATGGATGTGTAACTGATGTGATTCTGCAATCTGTATACGGAGTAAAATGGGAGTTCATAACCCACTTGAATCAAAGTGTGAAATATGATATATCAAGAACTATGTAATGTTTTGAACAACCAACAATAAAAAAATAGCTTTATTTAGGTATAACTTATAAAACCCACCCATTTTAAATATTAATTTTATTTCATTTTTAATTTGTCATAATTATTAAGTGTCATATAGATGACATAATCACAGGGTTTGAGCCAAGCTGATTGGGAAAGCATCTAATGATTAGCAACAATTGAGCATTCCATGATGTTTCCTCTTCAATTATGACACATTCAATTCCTTCCAGTACAGGGATAGTTAATTCAAATCATTTATAGTATGTCAAATTGAAACATAGAAAGGCATAGAGAAATATAATAAGGCAAAGAAGAAATTCACAGACCCAAAGGCAAAGTTCATTTTTCATAAGGCCTAGCAATCTGGTGACGTCATCTGGAATATCAAAGCTTCTTCTGTCTACTTGGGAGATTCTTATTAGTATATGTGCTGCCAAAGTGAGAAATCTACATGGGAAGTTTTTTTTTTTTTTTTTTTTTTTTTTTTTTTTAGGGATTAATAAGCTGGCAACTTATGATAATGCATTTCTATCAATAATGATAAAAAAACACACACCCTCAATTTCTTAAATGTTCTGTTTTGTTTGTTGCCTTAACACATGTAAAGTAATGTAATGTAAAGTAATGTTAAAAAAAAAGTAATGCATCAATAGCATCCTTTCCTTAATTCATTAGGAATCTTTTCTGTTCTAGATGGTAAGTTTCTAGAGATCAAGAAGTGGTTAAAATTACTCCATGTATCTATTAACACCTGGAACATAATGGGAGTTTAATAAATATCAACTGAACAAATATGTGAATATCTTTGTAATATTCATAAAAGGGAATTTCTAATTGTTTAAACTAAAGTATAAAATGTAGAAAATCATCAGGAGACTGAATCCTCGTCTACATGGGAGATCCTTTCAAAGATAATAGTAGTTCCTGTGGAGATAGAAGAGTTTCTTGAAGTGCTAAACTAGACTTTTCCATCAGCTTCAAGTTCAAGACCTTACCTAGTGGGTTAGGCAACATATTTTAGGAGATGTGTGAAAAAAAAGTAATGTGAGACTCACACTTATATGGCAGCTCAGGGGAGGCACATGAACTAATGTGTTGAAGAAAACAGAGTAGGAGTATCTCAGAGGAAAATGAGCAAAGCATTTATTTATTTATTTATTTATTTATTTATTTTGTGGTACTGGAGATTGAACCCAAGGCCTTGTACCTGCAAGGCAAGCACTCTGCCAACTGAGCTGTATCTCCAGTCCAGAAAAGCACTTTTTTTGAGAGGAATAAGCATTTATTGATAAGATTTCATTTGAAGAATGTCTTTTGCAAAACAAGAATGGGTAATGTATAAACCATTTCATTATAATAATTTTAGAGTTCCATTGCCTATTTCCATTAAATTTTGACATTGTTTATAAGCTAACCAGTAAAGGCAACATAGCTGTGGGTAAATGCATAGATACAACTATCTGATGATAGTTTAAAGTCATCCTAGGTATATGATCTTGGGTAGGTTACTGTAAGCCTCTTTTTCTTTTTTTTAAGCACTTTTTAATTTTTCCCCACCATTTTATGCTTAAATGTTATAATCATATCATGCCTATAACTTCACAAACTGTTTTTTAATTAATGTTAACAATATCATAATGTAATGTTACAAAACTTTAATAAGTATTTTTAAATTATATTATTTCACTAAAGTTTAGGGTTTCATCAGGTGATTTAAATGCCTCTTTTTCATCATCCATATAATATATGGGATTGAAGGGATGGATAATATCTACTTCATACGATAATTGTGAGAATTAAAGAATATATGTTGTGTCTGGCAAACATAAATGGTAACTTAGTAAAAATATTTATTACACTATTAATACATATTAATTTAGAGAAATATAAAGTAAGTATAAATGTTAGAGAAAACAACAATCATAATGACACAACCATGAATAAATACCTTTATTTTTATTGTAATTATCAGTGCATATTAATTGTACAAATAATGTGTTTCATAGTGACATTTTCATACATGCATATAACCTGCTTTGATTGTATCTACCTTGCCTATTATACTCTTATATCCCCTTCTTCAGTTCTCTTTCCCTTTCCTAATAGTTCCTGTTCTACTTTCATGTTGTCTTTTTTCTTTCCTCCTAGATTCCACATATGAGAGAAAACGTGTGACACTTTCTTGCTTAACTGAGCCTGGATTATTTCACTTTAACATAATGATCTCCAGATCTATCAATTTTCCTGCCAATTACACGATTTTATTTTACTTTATGACTGAATAGTACTCCATTGTGTATATATACCAACTTTTCTTTATTCATTCATCTGTTGATACATATCTACACTGATTCAATATTTATTTGGTATCCATCCACACTATTTTTACATATATATACAATTGTGTTTTGGTATTCACAGGGGATTGGTTCCAGGAACCCCTGCAGATACCCAAATCTGCAAATGCTCAGTTCCTTATATAAAATACTCCAGTATTTCCATCAAATATATGCATATTCTCCCAACCTATTCCATTGTCTGTCTCTTCCTCACTCCTTACACCTTGTGATCTTGCTAGGTCAGTTTCTGGTTATTGCATCAATCAAAGCCCCCTTAGTGAAGTGAAAAGAAATTATAACCAAGACTCAGAGAAAAACTGTTTCCAAATATTTCCATGGGAAATAGTTCTTCTCTATAAGACCTAAGATTCAATGCAAGACACTTTGCTGTGCCATAAATGATGAGCATTTGAATGATAATAACAAAATAAGCACATTTACTATATGCCAAATGCTGCTGTTAACATTTTTACAAGCCTCATCCTATTTAATTCTTATAATAATCCTATGAGATAGGTCCTATTAGTAGCCCTCAATTCAGCAGAAAAAGAAATCTGAGATGTCTACAGGGGGAAATAACTTGCCTAAAATCAGAGTCAGGATTTGAAAAATTGATATCTATTTTATGCAAATCCTATGATTGTAATCAATAGTTTGCACACTTTTCCTGGGTAGTTAGCAAAGCTAGCAAAAACTCCAGAAAAAATCACCTTTGGAGAGGAAGTTGGCTCTAGTGGAGTGTTTTTTCCAATTCTTTTTTCCCTTTTTTGTCATCAGAAAAATTTTTATTTAGTGACAATCTTACCCTTAACTGCTGAATAAATGACCATTATTAGCTTCACGTTCGTTAGCTCAAACAGCGCCATTTGGGCATTGAGTGTAAAAGGGCACAAAAATACCACTCAAGGAGTGTAAAAGGGCACACATACCACTCCCTCAAGGAGTTCCCACTCTAGTGGGAAAGATTAAAGTGAAAAAAAAGTCTTTTTAATAATGTGAGCTAGGGTTCATGTTAAAGAAACAGCAGGAGCAAAGCAGCTTCACTGGCAGTGCCATTCATGCTGTGTCATAAACAACAGTAGGAAGGAGTCCGGCAGCAATTGGGGGAGCATCTCCTTTTACTCTCTCACACTGCTTCAGGCATGCTGTGTCTCTTAAAGCATGTCTCACAACTCCAGAACTACTCTTACTGGCATGCTGGTCTCTCTCTGCTAGGAATGCCCCCATTTCCTCATTTTTCTAGGTGTCACTGACCTAGTCTCCAACACATGACTCAAAGATCCCCTTCTCTCTTAGACCTTCCTTGATGCTTCCGGGCTACATTAAGTTTCCCTCATCTGAGTCCTTATTTCCTTCTTGCACAATGCTGCTCATTCTGTGCTGTAAAGTCTGCCATTCTCATAAAACTATAATAATTTCAATAGCAAATTTCTGGTCTGACATTTTCAAGGCATTCAATAAATATTTGTAAGGCTTGTTCACTCATTAAACAAGCATTTACTGAGTTGTTTTCTATATGCCAGGTTTTTTTTTTTCTAGGTGTAAGGTCGGTGGTGGTGACTTGGTGGCGACTTGGTGGCGACTCAGAACAAAGCAGCCTGAGCGCGGGAAAAGAACTTCAATCAGATGCCAGTGGAAACGCCCGTCAATCAGCCAGATCTCCTGACTAACGCCTGTCAATCAGCAGGACCCCCTGGCCAATCCTGGAGTTCAGCCAACTCCCCTGACCAACTCCACTGGGACAAGGGACCCGAAAAACACCTTTCCCTGTCCCAAGCCCTTCCCTTCCTGCAGTAAGCCCCATAAAAGTCCAGTCTGGTCGAGCTTCCATGCAGTTTCTCCTCAGACCCTTCTCCTGTCCACTCTGTGGATCTGATCGAGTTCCGCCCGGGAGTGATATCTCAATAAAGCCTCATTCAGAGGCCTTTTAAATCTGCCTCCTTTGATCGCTGCCCAACTCGCCTGATCTGACGCTAGGTACTGGGGACAGAACAGTGAACAAGGTCTCTGCCCACAGGGACTTACAAATCTTATAAGAGTTAATAGACAATTAGTGAATACAATAATAATTTCAAATAATGACAAGTCCTACAACAGATAATAAAACAGGATTCTATAAGAGAGTTACCAGGGTGAAATAGAAGTAGCTATGGTAAGGTGTTCATGGAGACCATCTCTGAGGTGATAACATGTCAATAGAGACTTAAATAATGAGAAAGAATAAGGCATGTGAAGAACAGTTCAAGTAGAGGGAACAGCTAGAGCAAAGGACCTTGAAATCAGAATATGTTAAAAAATAGCAGGGAGACGGTAAGGCAGGAGGATCATAAATTCAAGGCTAGAGCATGAGAAGAAGATTACCACTAAATAGGGAAGAGAGGTGGGAGGGAAAAGGAGGGAGAAGGGGAGTTGCATGGAAGATGGAAGGACACCCTCATCGTTATACAGAATACATGTATGATGATGTGAGCGGGAAGAAAAAAAAGTGTGTCACATTAGGTTGGATAGAAAGAGTGGTGATGGGAGGGGAGGGGAGGAGAAGGGGGGATAGGAAGGGCAGCAGAATAAAATAGACATTATTGTTGCTGTGTATATATAGGTGACTGTATGACCAGTTGTGATTCTGCAATCTGTACAATCAAAAAAATGAGAAACTATACCCCAATTGATTCAAATATATGAATTGCCAAGATCATTGTAATGTCATGTGTAGCTAATAAAAAATAAATTTAAAAAACTAAAAAAATAAATTCAAGGCTACCCTCAGCAACTTGGGAAGACCTTGTCTCAAAATAAAATATACAAAGAGCTTGGGATGTAGCTCAGTGGCTAAACACCCCTGGGTTCAATCCCTGGTACCAAAAAAAAAAAAAAAAATGTGTAACTGAAAGCTCAGTCCCTGTCCCCAAGGCCAATCAATGCCAATTTAATAATGAGGACACAGTTTTAGGAAAAAGAAGGTTTATTGCTTTGCTAGCAAAGGAGAAACACAGAGGAGTCCCTTGACTCTCCTGATCAGGACATGGCGGGTGTTTAAAGGAACTATTCGAGGATTACATTCCAGGTGTGCTCTGATAGGGAGTCCCAGGGTGCCCTTAGGGAGTGTTAGGATTCACTTGTTAATTTGGGAGATATTCACTTCCCAGATACTCAGCAGGCATCTTCTTCCTGTAGCACGTGTGTTCAAGGGCAGTTAACTAGGGGAAGAAAAGATAACACAAATCTTGTTAGGAAGGGGAAGAGGGAAGAAGAGAGAGAGAAAAAAAAAAAAAACATTTAAAAAAGTAAGCCTTAGAGCAATAAGGGCTATATTCAGAAGGTGAAGGGATCACTGTTACAATAGCTAGAGTAGGAATGCAGGAGCAGAAGGAATATAGAAGAAAGTAGTAGGAAAAGAAGTAGACACAGGCCAGATCATATAGGACCTTGCAGGCCCTGGTGAGGAGAATAAATGTTAAGTATGAGGGTAAAACATCTGTGGGTTTGCAGGCAGGTTTTAATATAGATTGCTTAGTTCAAATTCTACCTCTGTCTTTTCATTAGCTATCAACAAAGGTAGCCTAACTTCTTTGTAACTCATATGTAAATAGATTTTTCTTAAAAAAAAAAAATTAGTTGGAGATGGACACTGTTGGTAAAGATGGCACCCGGAGCACTTCACTTCCAGGAGCTCAGGTCCATGACGCACTGAATGGCCAGCGAATCTTCACCTCCAATCCCTATGAAAGGCGCGAACTTTGAATGGCGCACCTCCAATCCCTGAAGTGGCGGGAACTCTCAGCCAATGAAGAAGTAGCAGCCCAATCGCCTTGCTCCTCCTCATCCTGCATTAAGCCCATAAATATCAACACCCTGTTCATGCTCGCTCTCTTACTCTCTCTCTCCTCCTCTTACCCTCTCTCTCTCTCCTCTCTTACTCTCCCCCTCTTACTCTCTTACTCTCCCTTCTCTCTCTTACTTTACCTCTCTTCCTCTCCCCCTCTCTTCCTCTCTCTCTTCTCTCTCTCTCTCTCTCTCTCTCTCTCTCTCTCTCTCTCTCTCTCCCTTCTCTTCTGCGACTGGCCACTACGGTCCTGCTAATAAAATCTTGGACAGGTAAAGGGTTGTTTGGGCTTGTTGAGTTTGCGGAGCATTTTCCACCGTTCCTTACAGACACAACACCTTTGTTTTATTTATTTATCTATTTATTTTTGTGGTGCTGGGGGTTAGAACCCAGGGCCTTGTGCATGCAAGGGAAGCACTCTACCAAGTGAGCCACAACCACTTCCTATAAATAGAGATTTGTTTTAATAGAATCAATATCATAGGTTTTCTTGGCAGAATAAATGGCAGTCCATATTTTTTTCCAGGGTCGAGGACTAAACTCAGAGCCTTGCACATTCTAGGCAAGCTGACACTGAGCTAAATCCCTAACCTGGCAATCCATATTACATACTCAACCAAATGCCTGTCTCAGAATGAATATTTAATAAACATTAACTATTACCATTTTAAACTGGGAAGTAAATGTAGCTACCAGACTGAGGTTTTGAATGCCTTTCTCACATTCTATTTTCTTCTGGTAGACACAATGCACATAAGCACAGACTACCAACACAGAGAAGACTCGAAATAGGTGGTTACCCACTTCCCAGAGAGTATGACTGGGACCTCAGATGATAAGGAAAGGCTGTTCCTCCTCTATAAGAACACTGATCTCTGTCACTTTAACAAATTCTGTTTCTGATCTGCTCACCAAAGCCCCTATCCTAATGCAGCAGACACTTTAAGTAAATGGAGAAGTGCTCCTTGGTTATTTCCAACAGACTTCTCTTCTTTTTTAATTGATTTTTTAAAAAAATGACAGCAGAATGCATTACAATTCTTATTACGCATACATACCACAATTTTTCATATCTTTGTATATAAAGTATGTTGACACCCAATTTGTGTCTTCATGCACGTATTTTGGATAATGATGTCCATCACATTCCACCATCCTTGCTAATCCCCTGCCCCATCCATTTCCCCGGCTAATTTCACTTAGCATTATCTTCTCCAACTCCATCCATTTACCTGCAAATGCCATGATTTTATTATATTTTATTGCTAAGTAATATTCCATTGTGTATCTACACACTACCCTCATGGTGGCTTTTTATTTCCATTTAGCATGTCAGTGTATATGTACCAGTACCTGGTATGTTGAATAAACATTTGCTGAATGAATAATTCACATTTTTTCCAAACATGTGAGGTGAATTGCTAACATGTTGTGTAGAAGAGCTTTATAGGAAGAGAACATCAAGGAAAGATAACTGTTGTAGTAATATTTTTAACAATTTAGTGAAGATTATGTCCAGTAAACCTTGTACTTTTCCCAAAAATGGCTTTCTCCCATTCTCAATGATGGCTATTTAAATATTTTCTACACTTTTAAGCCTCAATCTCACCATTAGGTTCTCTGTACTTATATGTAATAGTGGGGTTCCTTTTGCTATGTTCATAATGCATATAACATATTTTTCCACGTCAATCCTCAGTATTATCATATGCTTATTTTCATTTCATTGTATTAATGTGATGTATCACAATGATTGATTTTCGTCCTCGCATTCCTGGAATAAATCAGATTTGGTTATGGCATGTAATCATTTTAATATACCCCCAAGGTCAGCTTGCTACTATTTTGTTAATGATTTTTTCATCTATATTAACAAGGGTTATTGGTCTGTGATTTACTTGTGGGGTCTTTGGCTTTGGTATCATAGTAATGCTGGCCTTAAGGAATGTGTTTAGAAGTATTCCCTCCTCTTCTATTTTTGGAAGAGTTGGAAAGACTGGCATTTATTCTTTGAATGTTTGGTAGAATTCACCAATGAAGTTATCTGGACCTGTGTTTTCCTTTATTGGGAGGTTTTGATTATTTAATAAACACCTTTACTTGTTATAAGTCTAGTGAGATTTTCTACTTTTTCATGAGTCAATTTTGATAGTTTGTGCATTTGTTAATTTAATATGGTTTTTCTGATATATTGGCATAAAATTATTCATAGTATTATCTTACAATTCTCTTTTTTATGTAAGTTTAATAGTAAGGATGTCCTTACATTTCTGATTTTAGCAACTTGTATCTTTTTTTTGTTAAATGTTTGTCAATTTTATTGATCATTTCAAAGAGAAAGATTTTTGTTTCCTTGATCCTTTTCTATTCTTGCTTTATTGTTTATTTCATTCCTTTCTGCCTTGACTTTTATTTTACTTCATCTACTTGCTTTATATTGAAAAACCAGCCTCTACCTCAGAGCAAAGCCTGTCCAAGGAAGGGACATGACCTTTGTCCTTGGAAAGACCCACAGAGCACTCCTAGGCACATTCCCACCCTGCTAAGTTGTTTATCTACAAATATCAGGAGAGATCTGCTGCACCAGGTGTCCCTGACTCAGTCAGGCTAGGTGGGGACCCATAGCAACCCCCTAGCAGCCACCAATCAGCATGAGACAGGGAAATACCTGGGATGCCAGATGACCCTACCAGTAGTTTATGGTGGTTGATAACGTGTTGGGAACCCATGTATTTCAGCGTGTACACCCCTCTTGGCTTAAACCAATCAGTTCAAATGAATACCCCTTTTGTACTGACCAATCACCCCTACCCAACTTGTTCCCACCAGTGAATGTGTTTATCATGTTTTAGAGTTGTTGTTTGATTTTCCCGCAGTGTATGATGATTTGCTAAGAGATGCTATGATGTATGTGAAGTCCCTGCCTTCCCCAAAGACTGTATAAAACTGCTGAAAACCCTGGGCTCGGGGCCTCTCAGCATCACCAGTTGCTGTGTGCACGCGTGGAGGACTGAGCTAGCTCGCAATAAACACCTCTTTGCTGCTTACATTGACCCTGGTCTCTGGTGGTCTTTTGGGGGTCCTGAATTCGAGCATAACATTATTCCATTTACATTTTTTCTAAGTTCTTAAGGTGTAAGATTAGGTTATTGATTTGAATTTCTTCTTCTTTAATAAAGGCTTCTAAAACTATAAATATCACTCTAAACAATTCTTTTAAATGTATTGATATAACAGTGGTCCACTTAATACTTTGAATATAGCTCTTACTGATGTCCCACTGAGGCTTATTTTAAAGTGGAAAGGTTTTTATTCTTTTTTCTCTTATCCTTCTCCCCTTCCCTAATGTTTGGGGAGGCAAGATTACCCTCCTTCCCATCCTAGGACCAGTTATCTGTTCTCAAGCAATATACACCACAGGAATGAAGTAATTCAGACTTAGGGGATGGCACCAGAAGATCTAAGAAATGGCTATCTCACTCTCCCAAATTAGCAAGTGAATTTCCTGGGCACACCTGTAATATAGCCTTTGAATCACCTCTTTACAAACCCTCTGTTCCCCCTGATGGGGATAGCCTATGGGACAGGAGGCCCTGTGTTTCTCCTTTGCTATCAAAGCAATAAAACTTCTTTTACCTTTTTATCAAATCTTTGTCTTTATTCTTGAATTGGTATTGGGGACAAGTGCAATAGAGAAGCATGAATGTTAGGTGGGTTTTTGTCTCGTAAATTCAAAGAATGAAATCTATGGACCCAAGGGTGAGAGCAAAGTAACAAGATTTATTAGAGTAATTGAAAGCAAGCAAGCAGAGCTCCCAAAGATGGAGGAGTCCCAAGAGAGGGATGCCAGCAGATGTCTATATGTTTATATGGATCTGTAGGTTTAAGGAAGTCAGCCCCCTGCCCAATCCTGGGTAAAGCACTCAGCATCCATAAGTATTCATGTAGCATTTAGTCCAATCAAAATATTGATTTTTCTTCTTTGGAGAGGTTGTGGACCCTGGGTCACATATGTCCTGATTTAAAAATAACTTTTCCCAAATTTCTCAGCAAAAGCCTGGAGCTGCTGATTGAGTTCTAGGGCCCAGGAAGTAACCCAGGGTCCCATTTTCCTTTCTGCTCAGCCCCATCTTTTCCTCATGACTTCACAAATACTAAGTAACATTGAAGCTTATGTGGTGGCCTCCTTATGGTCTATTATTTTTTATGTTTCAAACAAATGTGTATCTAGTATCCTTTCATTTCAGCCTGAAGGATTCCCTAAGATATTTCTTTTATATATATATTTTATTTTTTAGTTATAGTTGGACACAATACCTTTGTTTATTTTATTTTTATGTGGTGCTGAGGATCAAACAAGGGTCTTGAACGTGCAAGGCGAGCACTCTACTGCTAAGCCACAACCCCAGCCCTCCCTAAGATATTTCTTGTAAAACAGGTATACTACTGAAGAATTCTCCCAGTTTTCATTAGTCTGAGAATGTCTTAATTTCTCCTTCATATTTGAAGAAGAGTCTTGCAAGATATAGATCACTTGTCTTTTTCTTTCTGCATTGAGTTTGTTACCCATTAAATTCTAATTTCCATGGTTTTTGAGGCAAATCAATTGTTAACCTTATAAGTATCCCTTTTCTCCCTGCTTTCAAGGTCATCTGTCTTTGGATTTTGAGTTTATTATATGAGAATCTCTAAGACTTTTTTTTTTACTTGAAGTTTATTTAACTAAGATGATTATATTATTGTCAATCATCAAACTGGAAATTTTTTCAGTCATTATTTCTTTGAATCTTCTTTCCTTCCAATATGCATATTGATATCTTACTGGTATCTAAGACTGTGTTGGTTTCTTTTCTTCTTCTTTTTCTTTCTGTTTATCAGATTGAATAATTTCAATTGACATGTCTTCAAGTTCATTGATGTTTTCGTTCTACTGTGTGCTCAAATCTGCTTTTGAGCCAATCTTAAGTGAATTTTACATTACTTATTGTATTCCATACTTTCTGGTTTTTTTTGTTATAATTTCTATCTCTACTGATATTCTCTCTTTGATGAGACAAAAGTTTTCATACTTTACTTTTTAAAGCATGGTTTTCTTTATTTTTTAACATAATTTGAATAGCTGTTTTAAACTCATCGTATGACCATTTGTATGGACTGCATTTTTTTTCTGTATTTAGGTTAGACTTTCTTATTCAATTTGCGTGTCTTATATTTTTGTCAAAAAGGGGACATTTTAAATAATATAACAAATCTGGAAATCAGATTCTTTACACATCTGCAGAATTTGTTGTTGCCATTTTGTTGTAGGGACAGACGAGGCAAGGCACAGAAGATAGCAGGAAACAGCCAGGTTCAGAGGGCACAGCTTTTGCTATAATCAATCAAACCCCTGAACCCCAAGTTTAGGTAGTTTCAGAATTTTATACCCAGCATGTAAGGAGAAGGGCTCAGAAGTTCACAGTCTGCAGAAATTCATATAAAGCAGATTTTTTCTTTCACTGTTCTGGGCAAGTTAACCCTTCAAGGACGACACCTGAGAAGGGAAGAGCTTCTTCTCCCTTTTCTTTCCTCCCCCTGCCAGCTGTTACCATGGAGCCCAATTGGTAACTTCTCTTATCTTAGAAATGCAGACATCTCTATGAAGCCCTAGCTCAAGGCCAGCGGCCTTGTTTACACATTTCCACAAACTACTATACTGGAAAAACTAGTAAGGGGGTGAAAAACTAGTAAGGGGGTGAAAAACTAGTAAGCGGGTGTCCAGCACCTGGAGTGTGGTATCTTCCCAGCCAGTGGCCAAATAAAATAGGGCAACACGAAAATTGGAAGTTTATCTACATTGAACTCTTTTGCAAAGACTCTTTTGTTGACAGTACTAAAATCAGCCATGGTGAAGATTTCTGGAGAAACCCAGTTAAGATTTTCTGTGGAGAAAGGGGGGTGCCTCTACAATTTGTTGTTTACTTAGTAATTTTACTGAATTAATTCTATAAAGCCAATATTTTATATCATGTGTTCCCCCTAAATTCTCTGTCCTATTAATTTAATTGTCAGCAAATATTTAGACAAGGATTTCCTTAAATTATATAAACAACAATCTTCCATTTTTTTCAAGTTGTTCCCAGTGTATATTGGGGCATGCTTTAAACTAAGGCAGTTTAAGTCTTGACATCCTGATTTAACTGATCTTCAAGGTGAGTGGGAGATGAGAATTTAGGGTCATCTCAGGTCTTTTCTAAGCATGTGCACAACTATAAGCGAGCATGTGGACTTTTAGATTCCCAGAATATATTAGAGATTTTCAAAGCCAACCATGGGCACCTCAGTCCCCAGATTTTCTTTTTAAAGTTTTTTTGATTAGCTTATTATTTATCCCAACTGTCATCCAATGCTTCAGGCAGCTTAGTATTCAACAACTGCCTGTGACTTTTTTGGATGCATACCCAATAGGAAAAATTATTCATAGTACTCCCACTTACCATCCCCGCCTTCCTCTCTCTGTTCCCCTTTCTCTAATCTACTGGTATTTCATTTATTTATTTATTTAAATTGGTGCTTTAAGATATAAGTGAATGTGGAATTCTATCATATATTTATATATGTGTGTAGCATAATTTGGTCAATTTCATCCTGCAGTTGCTCCTCTTTTCCATTCCTCCTCCCTCCCTCCCCCTTGAACCTCTTCCTCTATTCCATTAATATTTCTTCTATTTTCATGGAATTCCCCCTTTTTAAAAATTATATTATTTCTCTGTAGCTTCCACATATGAGAAAACATTTGACCCTTGACTTTCTGAGTCTGTCTTGTTTCACTTAGCATATTTTCTAGTTCCATCCATTTACCAGCAAAAGGCCATATTTTTATTCTTATTTATGGCTGAGCAAACCTCCACTGTGTATATATGCCATATTTTCTTTATCCATTCATCTTCTGATAGGCAAATGGGCTGGTTCCTTAACTTGGCTATTGTGAATTGTGCTGCTATAAACATTGATATGTCTGTATCATTCTAGTATGCTGATTTAAGTTCTTGGGTATATAACAAGGACTGGGTCATATGGTGAATCCACTGCTAGTCCTTTTTTAAAAAATCTGTTCTAATTAGTTACACATGACAGTAGAATGCATTTTGACACATCATACATAAATGGAGTATAACTTCTTATTCTTCTAGTTGTATGTGATGCAGAGTTACACTGGTTGTGTAACCATATATGCACATAGGGCAAAATGTCTGATTCATTCTTCTATGCTTCCTACTCCCATACCCCCTCACCTCCTTTCACTCCACTCAGAAGAAAGAGAACACATTTGATCTTTGGTTCTTTGGGATTGGCTTATTTTGCTTAGCATAATATTCTCCAGCTTCATCCATTCACTGGCAAATGCTATAATTTCATTCTACTTTAAAGTAATATTCTACTGAGTAATATTCCATTGTGTATATATACCACATTTTCTTTATCTGTTCATCTGTTATAGGGCACCTAGGTTGGTCCCATAGTTTAGCTATTGTGAATTGAGTTGCTATAAACATTGATGTGGCTGCACCACTGTAGTATGCTGATTTTAAGTCCCTTGGATATACACTGAGGAGTGGGATATCCAAGTCAAATGGTGGTTCCATTCCAAATTTTCTGAGGAATCTCTATACCACTTTCTGTAGTGGTTGTTACCAATTTTCAGCCCCACTAGTAATATATGAGTGTACCTTTTTCCCCACATCCTCACCAACATTAATTGTTGCTTGTATTCTTGATAATTGCCATTCTAATGAGAGTAAGATGGAATCTCAGTATAGTTTTAATTTGCATTTCTCTAATTGCTTGAGATGTTGAACATTTTTTTTCAGATGTTTGTTTATCGAATGTATTTCTTCTTCTGTGAAGTGTCTGTTCAGTTCCTTAGCCCACGTATTGATTGAGTCATTTGGTGTTTTGGTATTAAGGTTTTTGAGTTCTTTCTATATCCTGGATATTAATGCTCTGTCTGAGGTGCATGTAGTAAAGATTTTCTCCCATTCTGTAGCCTCTCTCTTCATGTTATTGTTTCCTTTGCTGTGAAGTTTTTTAGTTTGATTCCACCCCATGTCTTGATTCTTGATTTTACTTCTTGTGCTTTAGGGGTCTTATTAAAGAAGTCAGTTCCTAAACCAACATGGTGAACAATGAAAACTACAGAACCCTAAAGAGAGAAATAGAAGAAGATCTTAGAAGATGGAAAAATATACCCTGTTCATGGATAGGCAGAACTAACATCATCAAAATGGCGATATTACCAAAAGTTCTCTATAGGTTTAATGCAATGCCAATCAAAATCCCAACGGCATTTCTTGTAGAAATAGAGAAAGCAATCATGAAATTCATATGGAAAAATAAAAGACCCAGAATAGCAAAAACAATGCTAAGCAGGAAGTGTGAATCAGGCGGTATAGCGATACCAGACTTCAAACTATACTACAGAGCAATAGTAACAAAAACAGCATGGTACTGGTACCAAAACAGGCGGGTGGACCAATGGTACAGAATAGGGGACACAGAAACCAATCCACAAAACTACAACTATCTTATATTTGATAAAGGGGCTAAAAGCATGCAATGGAGGAAGGATAGCATCTTCAACAAATGGTGCTGGGAAAACTGGAAATCCATATGCAACAAAATGAAACTGAATCCCTTTCTCTCGCCATGCACTAAAGTTAACTCAAAATGGATCAAGGAGCTTGATATCAAATCAGAGACACGGTGTCTGATAGAAGAAAAAGTTGGCTACGATCTACATACTGTGGGGTCGGGCTCCAAATTCCTCAATAGGACACCCATAGCACAAGAGTTAATAACTAGAATCAACAAATGGGACTTACTCAAACTAAAAAGTTTTTTCTCAGCAAAAGAAACAATAAGAGAGGTAAATAGGGAGCCTACATCCTGGGAACAAATCTTTACTCCTCACACTTCAGATAGAGCCCTAATATCCAGAGTATACAAAGAACTCAAATTTATTAGACAATAAAATAACAAACAACCCAATCAACAAATGGGCCAAGGACCTGAACAGACACTTCTCAGAGGAGGACATACAATCAATCAACAAGTACATGAAAAAATGCTAACCATCTCTAGCAGTCAGAGAAATGCAAATCAAAACCACCCTAAGATACCATCTCACTCCAGTAAGATTGGCAGCCATGATGAAGTCAAACAACAACAAGTGCTGGCAAGGATGTGGGGAAAAGGGTACACTTGTACATTGCTGGTGGGACTGCAAATTGGTGCAGCCAATTTGGAAAGCAGTATGGAGATTTCTTGGAAAGCTGGGAATGGAGCCACCATTTGACCCAGCTATTCCCCTTCTCGGTCTATTCCCTGAAGACCTAAAAAGAGCATGCTACAGGGACACTGCTACATCGATGTTCATAGCAGCACAATTCACAATAGCAAGACTGTGGAACCAACCTAGATGCCCTTCAATAGACGAATGGATAAAAAAAATGTGGCATTTATACACAATGGAGTATTACTCTGCATTAAAAAATGACAAAATCATAGAATTTACAGGGAAATGGATGGCACTAGAGCAGATTATGCTAAGTGAAGCTAGCCAATCCCTAAAAAACAAATGCCAAATGTCTTCTTTGATATAAGGAGAGTAACTAAGAACAGAGTAGGGTCGAAGAGCATGAGAAGAAGATTAACATTAAACACGGATGAGAGGTGGGAGGGAAAGGGAGAGAGAAGGGAAATTGCATGGAAATGGAAGGAGACCCTCAGGGTTATACAAAAGTACATACAAGAGGAAGTGAGGGGAAAGGGAAAAAATAATACAAGGGGGACAAATGAATGACAGTAGAGGGGGCAGAGAGAGAAGAGGGGAGGGGAGGGGAGGGGGGATAGTAGAGGATAGGAAAGGCAGGAGAACACAACAGACACTAGTATGGCAATATGTAAATCAATGGATGTGTAACTGATGTGATTCTGCAATCTGTATATGGGGTAAAAATGGGAGCTCATAACCCACTTGAATCAAAGTGTGAAATATGATATATCAAGAACTATGTAATCTTTTGAACAACCAACAATAAAAAATAAAAAAAATAAAGTTCAAGAAACTAAAAAAAAAAAAAAAAAGAATAAGGGTGTTACAGACTAGTTTTTAGTGCATACTATTACATACAATAGGAGGTTCAGAACACTCATCCATTCATGAAACAAATATGAATTAAGAACCTACTACTCGCCAGGCACTACACTAGCCTGAAGATACAATAACAAGCAAACAGGCATAATTTCTGCACTCATGAAGCATACAGATAAGTGCAAGAAATCCATTTTAATCAAATAATCATACTAATGAATATGTAATTATATGGCAAGCATGAATCCCATTCTACAAACCCTATTCTACAAAATCATATTAGATATGTAAGAAATTTCATGTTTCTTGATTTTCCTTAAATTAAAAATAAACCACATATTTTGTGTCAGAAATGTTAGTGGTAAAAACAATAGAAATAGGGGGATCTATAAAGTGATTAAGTTTCTCCATTCAACTTAAAGTGGTAAAATATGAGTCTAAGTAGACTATGAAAAGTTTATAATGTATAGTGTGATTCTAAGCACTCCCACCCATGCCCCATCCTGTCCGACTACAGGAAAATCAATAGAACACATTAGTGATTTTTTTGTGCGTGTGGTGCTGGGGATTGAACTCAGGGCCTTGTGTATGCAAGGCAAGCACTCTACCAACTAAGCTATATCCCCAGCCCAATATAACACATTAGTAAGGCACCTCAACCACATTTCACCTCTGACTTGCTAACCCAACACTTCACAGAATTGTAAAACATTTATTAAGCATTCCCATCCCCCACCCCAAACTCTGGTTCATAATGGTAAACCTGTATGATCAAGTGTGCAAACCGGTGTGATTCTCTGATATCAAGAATTAGGGATATGATTGGTTTTTTTTAGACTTGGTAAATATAAAATGCCTTGAAAATGATCCTAATAGAGACGTGATATGAGCATTTGAATCCATTACATAGGCAGTTGGAAGGCTTGGCATATGATGGAATTCAAAGCCTTTAAATTTGTCTAGATATTATAGAATGAAAAGAAAATAAGCCTCTTCTTTTTTGAAAAGGATATTGAGAAGAGCAGCCAAAGAGTTGGGGACATTTGTGCTATCAGGAAAGATAAGGGAGGAAAGAAAGTGTTCCAAATAAAAGTGAGTGATTAATGGTGCTGGATATTGTTTTAATAGTCAAGTAAGATGAACACTGAAATGTGTGTATTGGATTTCATAACATGGATGTCTGAGTGGCACTGATGATCTTAACAAGAGCTGTTTTGTTGTAACAGAGAAGACAGAAACAGATTGGAGTGTGTTGAGAAGTAAATGGGGGTGGAGAAAACAGAATAAAAAATTTGGCTATTCAAAGAAGATAGATAGGATGTTACTTGAGGGAGTATGTGTAATCTAGAAGAGGAGGTTTTCTCTTTTTTTCCCAAATAGGAAAGAGTTAGGTAGGCATTCCAGGGATGAAAAGAGCTTGTTTTACACCAAGGATTAAGCCTCTTTCTGTCTAGGCCCACAACGTAGAAACTTTATTCTACCATATGATCCCAACTATATAGCACTCTATAAAAGGCAAAACTATGAAGACAGTAAAAATAACAGTGACTGTCTGGGAATTGGATTGGAGGGAGAGAAGGAGGGATAAATAGATGGAACACGGGTGATTTTTAGAGCAGTCAAACTATTCTGTATGATGCTAGTAGG
Source organism: Marmota flaviventris (assembly GCF_047511675.1). Lineage (NCBI taxonomy): Eukaryota > Metazoa > Chordata > Mammalia > Rodentia > Sciuridae > Marmota > Marmota flaviventris. The sequence goes on along the minus strand of NC_092518.1, from coordinate 47,304,920 downwards.
AACATATCATTATTTGTCAAAGCTTATAGAATGTACAACATAGAGTAAATCCTAATGTAAACTATGAACTTTAGCTAATAATAATGTATCAATATTGGCTCATTAATTATAACAAATGTATCATACTAATTCAAGATGTTATAATAGGGGAGAAGGGGTACAGGAATATATAGGCATACTGTACCTTCTGCTCATTTTTCTATAAACCCAAAACTGCTGAAAATAAAAAAAAGTTTTTAAAAGTTTAAAATATCAGGTACACTGGCAGACACCTGTAATCCCAGATACTTGGGAGGCTGAGGCATAAGGATCACAAGTTCAAAGCCAGCCTAAGCAACTTAGCAAGGCCTTGAGAAACTTAGTGAGACCCTGTCTCAAAAATAAAAATTATATGATGGCTCAGTGATTAAGCACCCCTGGGTTCAATACCAGTTACCAAAAAAAAAAAAATTGGTAAAAAATTTTTATCAAAGGCCTTATGTATGGGTAGTCTCCTTCCTAAAATGTTTCTTTTTATTTGATTTATTCTGTCTCATCTGTAGCTCAAAATATTTGAAGATGATTTTCAGAAAAGAGATCCATTAAAATTAACATTTTTATTTTTATATTTAAGATATTTATAATCTCTGAAGATATCCCACTCATAAATTCTAGCATCTCTCCATTTATCAACCCAGTACATAGACTTAATAAGTACGAGCTTGTGACAAAATCTATGAATTTCCTACTCTAACATCCATTTATCAACTCAGTACATAGACTTAATAAGTATGAGCTTGTGACAAAATCTATGAATTTCCTACTCTAACATCCATTCTTCCTGTGCTCCTTAATGACAAAATATTATTTTATTTCGGGAAGCCATGCACCTAAATAAAAGTTGACATTTTTCAACATCCCCTAGCCACATGACCAGATTCTAACCAGTGAGATATGAATGGGAGTGTCATACATGAATTTCTGGAAGTCTTCTAAAACATGCTGGTTGAACTATAAATGTAATGGCTATAGGTTAAATAGTTATCTTGGACCATGAGATGACATTTTTAGGATAACAAAACTGCTAAAAGCCAAGTATATGATGCATGGCATTTTTGGTTGAAAGGTGACACCAGCTAGCCATTAAGATGATATGATTATGTTAAGATTTGCATTCATATGGATATTGGACTCCTCCTGTTCACCTAGGCCTGCTACGGGACTCCTGGAGAGTTCCCATTGGTTGGGGAAGTACACTAGGAGGGAGTACCTGGGGAGGAGCGCTCTCTGCCGGTTCCGGGAGGAGGCCACGTGGGTGGATCGAAAAATCTTCCCGGCTCAATCTGGGCAGATCATATGACTTAAGAAATTTATTGATGCCTTCACTATCTTCTAATTTATTGGAGTATAAGGATTCAAAATAATTTTTGATTATCTTCTGTATATCTGAAGTGTCTGTTGTGATATTGCCTTTTTCATCCCGTATGCTAGTAATTTGAGTTCTCTCTCTTCTTCTCTTCGCTAGCATGGCTAAGGGTCTGTTGATTTTGTTTATTTTTTCAAAGAACCAACTTTTAGTTTTGTCAATTTTTTCAATTGTTTCTTTTGTTTCAATTTCATTAATTTCAGCTCTGATTTTAATTATGTCTTGCCTTCTACTTCTTTTGCTGTTGTTTTGCTCTTCTTTTTCTAGGATTTTGAGATGAAGTATGAGATCATTTATTTGTTGGTTTTCTCTTTTTTTAAGGAATGAACTCCAAGCAATGAATTTTCCTCTTAGAACTGCTTTCAATGTGTCCCATAGATTCCGATATGTTGTGTCTGTGTTTTCATTTATCTCTAAGAATTTTTTAATTTCCTCCTTGATGTCTTCTATAACCCATTGATCATTCAGTAACCTATTGTTCATTCTCCAAGTGATGTATGCTTTTTCCTTCCTTCTTTTATCGTTGATTTTCAGTTTCATTCCATTATGATCAGATAAGATGCATGGTATTATCTCTACTCCTTTATATTGTCTAAGAGTTGCCCTGGGACATAATATATGATCTATTTTTGAGAAGGATCCATGTGCTGCTGAGAAAAAAGTGTAACTGCTTGATGTTGGGTGGTATATTCTATATATGTCAATTAAGTCTAGGTTATTAATTGTGTTATTGAGTTCTATAGTTTCCTTATTCAACTTTTGTTTGGAAGATCAGTCCAGTGGCGAGAGAGGTGTGTTGAAGTCTCCCATGATTATTGTATGGTGGTCTATTAGACTCTTGAACTTGAGAAGAGTTTGTTTGATGAACATAGCTGCACCATTGTTTGGGGCATATATATTTATGATTGTTATGTCTTGTTGGTGTATGGTTCCCTTAAGCAGTATGTAGTGTCCCTCTTTATCCCTTTTGATTAACTTTGGCTTGAAATCTATTTTATTTGATATGAGTATGGACACTCCTGCTTGTTTCCGAAGTCCATATGAGTGATATGATTTTTCCCAACCTTTCACCTTCAGCCTATGTATGTCTTTTCCTATCAAATGCGTCTCCTGTAGGCAGCATATTGTTGGGTCTTGTTTTGTGATCCATTCTACTAGCCTGTGTCTCTTGATTGGTGAGTTTAAGCCATTAACATTTAGGGTTATTATTGAGATATGGGTTGTTCTTCCAGCCATATTTGTTTATTTATGTTACTAAACATGGTTTGTTTTCCTCTTTGATTATTTTTCCCCCCTTTACTGTCCTACCTCCCACTGTTGGTTTTCATTGTTATTTTCCATTTCCTCTTCCTGTAATGTTTTGCCAAGGATAACCTAAACAGACCAATATCAATTGAGGAAATAGAAGAAACCATCAAAAGACTACCAACTAAGAAAAGCCCAGGACCGGATGCGTATACAGCAGAGTTTTACAAAACCTTTAAAGAGGAACTAATACCAATACTTTTCAAGCTACTTCAGGAAATAGAAAAAGAGGGAGAACTTCCAAATTCATTCTACGAGGCCAACATCACCCTGATACCTAAACCAGACAAAGACACTTCAAAGAAAGAAAACTACAGACCAATATCTCTAATGAACCTAGATGCAAAAATCCTCAATAAAATTCTGGCGAATCGGATACAAAAACATATCAAAAAAATTGTGCACCATGATCAAGTAGGATTCATCCCTGGGATGCAAGGCTGGTTCAATATACGGAAATCAATAAATGTTATTCACCACATCAATAGACTTAAAAATAAGAACCATATGATAATCTCGATAGATGCGGAAAAAGCATTCGACAAAGTACAGCATCCCTTTATGTTCAAAACTCTAGAAAAACTAGGGATAACAGGAACATACCTCAATATTGTAAAAGCAATCTATGCTAAGCCTCAGGCTAGCATCATTCTGAATGGAGAAAAATTGAAGGCATTCCCTCTAAAATCTGGAACAAGACAGGGATGCCCTCTCTCACCACTTCTGTTCAACATAGTTCTCGAAACACTGGCCAGAGCAATTAGACAGACGAAAGAAATTAAAGGCATAAAAATAGGAAAAGAAGAACTTAAATTATCACTATTTGCAGGTGACATGATTCTATACCTAGCAGACCCAAAAGGGTCTACAAAGAAACTATTAGAGCTAATAAATGAATTCAGCAAAGTGGCAGGATATAAAATCAACACGCATAAATCAAAGGCATTCCTGTATATCAGCGACAAATCCTCTGAAATGGAAATGAGGACAACCACTCCATTCACAATATCCTCAAAAAAAATAAAATACTTGGGAATCAACCTAACAAAAGAGGTGAAAGACTTATACAATGAAAACTACAGAACCCTAAAGAGAGAAATAGAAGAAGATCTTAGAAGATGGAAAAATATACCCTGTTCATGGATAGGCAGAACTAACATCATCAAAATGGCGATATTACCAAAAGTTCTCTATAGGTTTAATGCAATGCCAATCAAAATCCCAACGGCATTTCTTGTAGAAATAGAGAAAGCAATCATGAAATTCATACGGAAAAATAAACTACCCAGAATAGCAAAAACAACTCTAAGCAGGAAGTGTGAATCAGGCGGTATAGCGATACCAGACTTCAAACTATACTACAGAGCAATAGTAACAAAAACAGCATGGTACTGGTACCAAAACAGGCGGGTGGACCAATGGTACAGAATAGGGGACACAGAAACCAATCCACAAAACTACAACTACCTTATATTTGATAAAGGGGCTAAAAGCATGCAATGGAGGAAGGATAGCATCTTCAACAAATGGTGCTGGGAAAACTGGAAATCCATATGCAACAAAATGAAACTGAATCCCTTTCTCTTGCCATGCACAAAAGTTAACTCAAAATGGATCAAGGAGCTTGATATCAAATCAGAGACACGCCGTCTGATAGAAGAAAAAGTTGGCTACGATCTACATACTGTGGGGTCGGGCTCCAAATTCCTCAATAGGACACCCATAGCACAAAAGTTAATAATTAGAATCAACAAATGGGACTTACTCAAACTAAAAAGATTTTTCTCAGCAAAAGAAACAATAAGAGAGGTAAATAGAGAGCCTACATCCTGGGAACAAATTTTTACTCCTCACACTTCAGATAGAGCCCTAATATCCAGAGTGTACAAAGAACTCAAAAAATTAGACAATAAAATAACAAACAACCCAATCAACAAATGGGCCAAGGACCTGAACAGACACTTCTCAGAGGAGGACATACAATCAATCAACAAGTACATGAAAAAATGCTAACCATCTCTAGCAGTCAGAGAAATGCAAATCAAAACCACCCTAAGATACCATCTCACTCCAGTTAGATTGGCAGCCATGATGAAGTCAAACAACAACAAGTGCTGGCGAGGATGTGGGGGAAAAGGGTACACTTGTACATTGCTGGTGGGACTGCAAATTGGTGCAGCCAATTTGGAAAGCAGTATGGAGATTTCTTGGAAAGCTGGGAATGGAGCCACCATTTGACCCAGCTATTCCCCTTCTCGGTCTATTCCCTGAAGACCTAAAAAGAACATGCTACAGGGACACTGCTACATCGATGTTCATAGTAGCACAATTCACAGTAGCAAGACTGTGGAACCAACCTAGATGCCCTTCAATAGATGAATGGATAAAAAAAATGTGGCATTTATACACAATGGAGTATTACTCTACATTAAAAAATGACAAAATCATAGAATTTACAGGGAAATGGATGGCACTAGAACAGATTATGCTAAGTGAAGCTAGCCAATCCCTAAAAAACAAATGCCAAATGTCTTCTTTGATATAAGGAGAGTAACTAAGAACAGAGTAGGATCGAAGAGCACGAGAAGAAGATTAAAATTAAACAGGGATGAGAGGTGGGAGGGAAAGGGAGAGAGAAGGGAAATTGCATGGAAATGGAAGGAGACCCTCAGAGTTATACAATAGTACATACAAGAGGAAGTGAGGGGAAAGGGAAAAATAATACAAGGGGGACAAATGAATGTCAGTAGAGGGGGCAGAGAGAGAAGAGGGGAGGGGAGGGGAGGGGAGGGGGGATAGTAGAGGATAGGAAAGGCAGGAGAACACAACAGACACTAGTATGGCAATATGTAAATCAATGGATGTGTAACTGATGTGATTCTGCAATCTGTATATGGGGTAAAAATGGGAGCTCATAACCCACTTGAATCAAAGTGTGAAATATGATATATCAAGAACTATGTAATGTTTTGAACAGCCAATAAAAAATTAAAAAAAAAAAAAAAAGAAAAATCTTCCCGGGCTTGTACTGGACATTGGTGGCAGTTTCAAAAAATAAAGTTTGTTCCTGCTTGAGTGGCTCGTGATTTTGTGCCCAGCCAGACTGCGGCACAAACAAGATCGGTGACTGAGTCTCTGGCTACTATGGAAAAAAAAGTCATATTTAAGTTATTCTCTTTTTGTGTTTTTCTGTTATCTGTAGTCAAACCTAATCCTAGTCAATATGATATTGTATTGTTATCACATTAGGTTGCAGCATCAGATGAACATCGTTAATCAACTGTTAAGTATTTGAAATGTTCCCATTGTTTAGTATTATTTGTTGTGCAGCATTAGTCATTGAAAAAATCATCCCTCCACCTATAAACTTGACTTGGGTATCTTAAAGGATATTTTCCCCCCAAAAGTAATTATCATCATATTGAAGGGTTGGAAAAATGGTGTAAAGAACAAATTTGGGGCTTTCATTAATATGTATGTATACAACAACTTTGTCATGTTTTTCTTTGAATTTCAAAAGGTGCATAATGACACGTGGAATGCTTTTTTTTTTTTTCCCCCCCGGGCTAAGGATTGAACCCAGAGGTGCTCTACCAATGGGCTATATCTTCAACCCCTTTCTATTTTATTTTAAGAGAGGGTCTCACTAAGTTGCCCAGACTACCCTGGAACATGTGATCCTCTTGCCTCAGCCTCCCAAATTGCTGGGATTACAGGTATGCTCCACTGCACCTGGCTTTAAATTTTTGATGGTTAGATATGCAGTGCATTTTTTTTTCTGCAAAATAATCTACTTTGTATATTGCCTCATGAATTATCTCCCAGTAGAAAAGAAGCTCCCTTAATGGTGCAGAGCTAAACCTAATACACCTTTGATTTCCTCAGTATATTCATTATTTATGGAAATAGAAGAAGCCATCAAAAGACTACCAACCAAGAAAATCCCAGGAGCAGAAGGATATACAGCCAAGTTTTACAAGACTTTTAAAGAAGAACTAATATCAATACTCTTCAATTTATTTTAGGAAATAGAAAAAGAGGGAGTACTTCCAAACTCATTCTATGAGGCCAATATCACCCTGATTCCAAAATCAGAAAGACACTTCAAAGAAAGAAAACTTCAGACAAATATCTCTAATGAACATAGATGCAAAAATCCTCAATAAAATTCTGGCAAATCAAATATAAAAACATATCAAAAAAATTGTGCACCATCATCAAGTGGGATTCATCCCAGGGATGAAAGGTTGGTTCAACATATGGAAATCAATAAATATAATTCATCACATCAATAGACTTAAAGATAAGAATGATATGATCATCAATAGACGCAGAAAAAGCATTTGACAAAATACAGCACCCATTCATGTTCAGAACACTAGAAAAACTAGGGACAACAGGAACATATTTCAACATCATAAAGGCTATCTATGCTAAGTTCCAGGCCAACATCATTCTAAATGGAGAAAAATTGAAGGCATTCCCTCTAAAATCTGGAACAAGAGAGGAATGCCCTATCTCACCACTCAAAAAACTCTACCAGAAAACTTCTAGAACTAGTAAGTGAATTCAGCAAAGAGGCATGATATAAAATCAACACCCATAAATCAAAGGCATTTCTGTATATCAGTGACAAATCCTCTGAAAGGGAAATGAGGAAATGTACCCCATTTACAATATCCTCAAAAAAAAAAGATACTTGGGAATCAACTTAACAAAAGAGGTGAAGGATCTATACAATGAAAACTACAGAATCCTAAAGAGAGAAATCAAAGAAGACCTTAGAAGATGTAAAGATCTACCTTGCTCTTGGATAGGCAGAATTAATATTATCAAAATGACCATATTACCAAAAGGACTATTCAGATTTAATGCAATTCTGATCAAAATTCCAATGGCATTCCTCATAGAAATAGAGAAAGCAATCATGAAATTCATCTGGAAAAATAAGAGACCCAGAATAGCTAAAGCAATTCTAAGCAGGAAGAGTAAAACAGGTGGTATCACTATACCAGACCTTAAACTAAACTACAGAGCAATAGTAACAAAAATAGCATGGTATTGGCACCAAAACAGACTGGTAGACCAATGGTACAGAATAGAGGACACAGAGACCAACCCACAAAACTACAATTATCTTATATTAGACAAAGGTGCCAAAAACATGCATTAGAGAAAAGATAGCCTCTTCAACAAATGGTGCTGGGAAAACTGGAAATCCATATGCAACAAAATGAAATTGAACCCCTATCTCTCACCATGTACAAAAGTTAACTCAAAATGGATCAAGGAACTAGGAATTAAACAAGAGACCCTGCGTCTAATAGAAGAAAAAGTAGGCCCTAATCTTCATCATGTGGGATTAGGCCCCCAACTTCCTTAATAAGACTCCTATAGCACAAGAATTAAAAGCAAGAATCAACAAATGGGATGGATTCAAACTAAAAATTTTTTTCTCAGCAAATGCAATAATCTGTGAGGTGAACAGGGAGCCTACATCCTGGGAGCAAATTTTTACCCCTTACATATCAGATATAGCACTAATCTCTAGGATATATATAAAGAACTCAACAAGCTAAGCACCAAAAAAAAAAAAAAAAAAACCCAAATAATCCAATCAATAAATGGGCCAAGGACCTGAATAAACACTTCTCATAAAAGGATATATAATCAATCAACAAATATATGAAAAAAATGCTCATCATCTCTAGCAATCAGAGAAATGCAAATCGAAACTATTCTAAGATATCATCTCACTTCAGTCAGAATGGCAGCTATTATGAAGACAAGCAACAACAAGTGTTGGCGAGGATGTGGGGGAAAAGGTACACTCATACATTGCTGGTGGGACTGCAAATTGGTGCAGCCAATTTGGAAAGTAGTATGGAGGTTCCTTTGAAAGCTGGGAATGGAACCACCATTTGATCCAGCTATTCCTCTTCTTGGACTATACGCAAAGGACTTAGAAACAGCATACTACAGGGACACAGCCACATCAATGTATGTTATAGCAGCACAATTCACAATAGCTAAACTGTGGAGTCAACCTAGATGTCCTTCAATGGATGAATGGATAAAAAAAATGTGGCATTTATACACATTGGAATATTACTCAGCACTAAAAAAGAACAAAATCATGGCATTTGCAGGTATATGGATGGCATTGGAGAAGATAATGCTAAGTGAAGTTAGCCAATCCCAAATAAACAAATGCTGAATGTTTTCTCTGATATAAGGGGGTGACTCATAGTGGAGTAGGGAGGGAGAGCATGGGAGGATTAGATTAATTCTAGATAGGGAAGAGGAGTGGGAGGGAAAGGGAGGGAGAAGGGGATTAGCATGGATGGTGGAATGTGATAGTCATCATTATACAAAATACATGTTCAAATATTTGAATTTGGGGCCAATATACCTTATATACAAACAGAGATATGAAAAATTGTGGCATATATGTGTATTAAAATTGTAATGCAAAAAAGAGTACACATATAATGGCATAAGTTGGCGTGAACATATTTTATATACAGAGATATGAAAAATTGTGGTCTATATGTGTAATAAGGATTGTAATGCATTCCACTGTTGTCGTGTATTTAAAAAATAAATAAATAAATAAATAAATATTCATTATTTATTGCTGAATAAAAGTTACACTAAAACTTAAGGGCTTAAAACAATAAGTATTTATTATCTCACAGTTTCTGTAGGTAAAGAAACTAATTATGGCTTAGCTGAATGTCTCTGCCTTCAGGTATCTTATAAGCTGGAAATCATGATGTTGGCTGGGGCTGTAGTTTCATTTGAAAGCTATGCTAAGAAAGGATCTGCTTCCAAGCTCACTCATGTGGTTGTTGGAAGGACTTGACAACTTTGTGAGGTCTCAGGTTCTTCCTAGCTGTTGACCAGAAGTCACCCTCAGTTCTTCAGTATAAACATGTGAGAAAGAGAACAAGGCAGAAGTCAGTTTTTGTATCTTAATCTCAGAAGTAACATCCTGTAATTTTTGCCAAATTGTATTTGTTAAAAGAAAGTTGCTAGAACCATTCTAAACTTGAGGGGAGGAGGCCATGCAAATGCTTAATAGGGCTAGAGTAAACACTGGTGGTTTATATAAATTCTGTGTATATCATATATTGTACTTTTAGTTTTCAATTTTTTTTCTATATACCAAAGATTATTTTGTGTATTCAAATAACCATTCTGTTGTAATAATTTCAAGCTGATAATTTTATTTGATGATTGTGTTGAATCCTTTCAATATGTGGTTTGCCAAGAATGGCTAATATTCATAAATTATGATCAGCCTGAAATTTTAATTTGTTATGAAGTTATTTTGGGGTTTCAGGATAAAGACTTTATTTTATCTCATCAAACTGGAGAGTATACCATCTTTTTCTATATTTTGATATAGTACAATATAAGATTAACCATTTTTGATACAGATGGAAAAAGTCATCAGGGTCCATCTTTGATGTAGTGATAAAGGGATACCCTAGTAATATTTCCTATAATCTTACTTTGTTAATGATTTATAAATATTTTTAAGCTGTATGGTCCAATATATTATTTACTTGTCACAATGGCTATATATACATTCAAATTTAATGACAAACAAGCAGTTGCTTAGTTTCACTAGCCACATTTCAAGTATTCCATAGCCACGTGTTAAGTGACTACCATATTGAAGAGAACAGATATAGAACATTTCTATCATCACAGGAAATTCTATTGGACAGTGCAAATTAAACAAAGTTGGCTTGAAATCAGTAGAATTGGGTGTGAGTTCCAGCTACACTCTTCACTAGCTTTGTGACTTTGGATATAACACAACCTCATTGTCACTCATTGATCTTATCTATAAAATTGTACTACTACCTTCCCTATCCATCTCACAAGACTGTTGAGAATAAAAAATATATATTTGAAAATTATAAAATACATTTATAATGTTTGATTATTGTGCAAATTATTCCATTTTTCATGCAAAATGGTGATAACATTACCTACTTCATAGGGCTGCTATGACATTTAAGTAAATTAGTATATGTAAGTAATATTTAGGTCCTGTGCCTGATACATATTAACAGATCTGTAAATATTAGCTGTGATTATTGTTGTAGGCATTCAGCATTACAGACATACATGGGGCTGAAAGTAGACTTAAGGAAACTCTGCCCTTCACACTTTTACAGAAATGAGAATACATTTTTCCTTACAGGGGTCTAAAATTCCACAACTACAGCTATTTATTATAATACTTTGGCAAATCATTTCCTCCCTGCAATAGCTGGCTTTCAAATACTTTTTAAAATAACAGCCTAATTATTTTGTCTACCTGTACTCTTAAATTGTTCTCATCCAATGTTAAGACTAAACTTGAATATCTAGGCTCGATCAATCCTTCCTGAATTCAAGATTAATACTGAATATGCAGACACAATTGTATTCATAGGCATCTCAAGCTTGCTGCGAGATACCAAAATTCCCAACTCTTTCTCAAGCTACGTTCTCCCTCAGCATTCTCAACTCTCTGGCACCTCTATTAACCCAGTTGCTTAAGCCCAAAACCTTGGTGTTATCTGATTCCTTATACTCTTCAAAAAGAAAATATGATGGCTCTTAGAAACTTAGCCAGAAACCTACCACTTCTCATAATCTCCACTGCTTCCAAGCCACCATCATTTCTCACTTATTACCATAATAACCTCCTCACTGGTCACCCAACATTTACTCTTATCTACAAATACTCTATTCTTTGGCTTTGATCTTTTTCAAAAAGTAAGTCTGATCACATCATTCCACTGCTTCAAACTCTGCTTTCCCATCTTACTGGAAACTACATCAACATCTTTACAATTGGCTAACGGGCCCCAGTCTTTCCCTTCCACTACTTCTTTACCTCATCACTCCACCTTACCTCTTATTTCTCTCACTACTTTTGGTTACAGTCTAGTTATGCTAACTTTGCTGTTGCTCCTCCTCTAATACTTCAAAACTCTCCCAACTTAGAGCCTTGTAGTTGCTCTCTCTTCTACCTAGAAAATTTTCCCTGGATATATACATGGCTCCTTCTCTCATTTATTCCAGTATTTGTTCAAATTTGATCCTATCATGGAAGGTACCTCTGATCTCCTTAATAAAAGTTTCTGTGATGATTAATTTTATGTTTCAAAGTGGTTGGGTCACAAGGTGCTCAAATATTTGTTCAAACATCATTTTAGGTGTGTCTGTAAGGATGTTTGTGGATGAGAATAATGTTTTAATTGGTAGACTGAGAAAAGCAGATTGTCTTCCCTAATGTGGCTGGGCCTCATCCAAACAGCTGAAGACACGCATAGAACAGAAAGGGTGACCTTGTTCATAAGAGGGAACTCCTCCTGCTTGACTGCTGTAAGCTGAAACGCCAGCATTTCCCTGCCTTCGGATGTGAAAAAAAAAAAAAAAATACTGGCTCTTCTTGGGTCTTGAAGCTACCAATGTTTGGACTGGATGTTATACCATCAGTTTTCCTGCTTCTCTGGTCTTTAGACTCATATTGGAACACTACTAGCTCCTGTGGGTTCCCCAGCTTCTCAACTGCAGACCTTGGGAATTCTTAGCCTCCAATCATGTGAGCCAAGTCCTTATAATAAATCTTTACACATTCATATCCTATTGACTTTCTTTCTCTGCAGAATCCTAGTACAGTTTCCTATTGATGCTCTAATAAATTACCAGAAATTTAGTGGTTTAAAACAATCTTAATTTATTATCTTATAGTTATGGAGGTTAAAGTCTAATGTGGATTTCACTAGATTAAAATGCAGGTGTCAGCAGGCCTGTTTCCTTCCTGAGGCTGGAGAAGAGAATGGATATTTCCTTGCCTTTTCCACTTTCTAGTGACTGTTCAAATTTCTTGGTTTATGGCTCTCTGCCTCTATCTTCAAAGTCATGAACAAGGAGTTGAACCTTTCTCACAGAGTTACTTTGACATTGACTCTCCAGCTCCCTATCTATATTTAAAGGCCCTTGTTTTATGTTGGGCTACTTGGATAATCCAGGATTATTTTCTTACTTTAGGAACAGCTTATTAGTAGCCTTAATTCCATTTGCAACCATAATTTCTCCTTGCTTCACAACATAACATCTTCATAGGTTCCAGGGATCAGAATTTGGATATATATGGGTGGCTAGCCTACCCCAACACCTTCTTCTATTGCTGTTTTAATTTTCTTTATATTACTTACCTCTTCTAATGTATAGTATGTTTACTTACTTGGCTTTTGTCTGTCTCCTCTTACTAGAATACAGGCTCCATGGGCTGTTTCATTCATTCCTATATCCTGGACTCTGAAAATAGTATCAGAAACACAACAGGAGTGGACAAAATATTTTTTTACTACATTAATGAGGCAAACAATTTCATTAGTGAGGCCTAAAGACTGGGAGGTCCTGATGACCTTCCCGCTTTTTAAGGAAGGTTAGGAATCTAAGTGGAAAATCATAAACTTGACTTTGTAATGCACTCTGATACCTGAAAAAGTAACACTTTCTCCCTGCTCTTTTTAAAGGGCTCTAGAGAAATAGCATCTATAATTCCTCACAGTAGCCCAATTCATGTGGAAAATCTGTGAATACTGAAAAACTGATTAAATTTGACCTAAATTCTTCAAGCTAGGTTTTTTGTTTGTTTTATTTTGTTTTTCCTGATGACTTTGCTTTGCAATGCCTATTGTAGCAAAGTTCCTAATGCATGTGGTAGACCCCCAGTGAAAACAGGAGTTAAAATTTATTTGCAAGTTTGTTTCACTATTCATATAGTAGCTAACACTGAGATAGTCTCACAGTCAACTACCACACCTGAGTGCACCTCATACTCTCCACTGCATCCTAAGTAGGCTATGAAGTTCAGGAAGACCATATAACTTCAGGTTAAGTGCACAAGCTCTAGAGTTAGTTTACCTGAGTTCAAATCCCAGCTTCACCAGTATTGCATAACTATAGGGAAATTTCTTATCCTTTCTGGAACCCAGTCTGCTCATTTGCAAAATGGGGTTCTTGTGTTGATTAAATGATATAATCCTCATAATGTACTTATAACCTGAGACTGAGTAAGAACTCTACTAAAGGAAACACTATTTTTATTTGGCAACCTGCCCAACTTTCTTTTTTTTTTTTTTAAAGAGAGAGTGAGAGAGAGAGAGAGAGAGAGAGAGAGAGAGAGAATTTTAATATTTATTTTTTAGTTATCGGCGGACACAACATCTTTGTTGTATGTGGTGCTGAGGATCGAACCCGGGCCGCACGCATGCCAGGCAAGTGCGCTACCGCTTGAGCCACATCCCCAGCCCTGCCCAACTTTCTTGTTACCGTACTGAGTCATCAGATAAAGCTGGGTGACATTGGAAAAAGCTAAGTCTCTATACAAATCAGTATCCATACCCTCCTTTAACTAGCAAAAATTTTCATTTGCAACATATTACTTGTGAAACCAAACTTTCAAGTTATTGCTTTTGTTTAAAACAATGTTCCTCAATCTCAAATTTTTAGATCATTTTGAGAACCAATAATATAAAACAAAATTTTCTTGATATAATTATATACATTCAACTTATCTGGTGAACATGTTTTCTCACACCTGCTCCCACATCTACATTTTCTTCTTTTCCCCTTAAAACAGTGACTTCCGAAGTATAATCTTTGGACCAGTAAGATCAGCATCAGCATCACTTAGGAACCTGACCTAATAGAAATGCCTGCCTCAGAACTACTAAGATCTAAGCCTCTTAGGGTAAGGGTATGGCACCTGTTTAAATAAAGCCCTCTCCAAGTGATTCTGATTAGTTTTGAGAACCACTGCCCTGTACTACTCACATGGCTAACAGGGTCTATTAAAAAGAATCACTTTGTTGTGTCACTAATCATAATTTTGGTTTCTTGGCTCCATGTTTCTGTGCACATGCCTTTACTACCTACCTACATTTGCTTCAGTCTCTATGTGGCGTTGAACAAATTTATATCTTGAAATGTTTTGTCTTCAATGACAAAGAAAGTCAGCTGGCAATCGCAAAAATAAGTATTAAGTCAAACCATGAACTTATTTTCTAGCCTTTCATCCTAGCAATACATCTGCCAGTCGAAGTTATACGTAGAATCTGAGCAAGGAGTGGTAAATACGGAAATGATATGTTTATGACTTTTCTACTCATCTAACTTTAAAAAAAAAAAAAAAAAGACGTAAGTGGCTCCTTCTAAATCTCACCCTGGATACTAAAGATGATATGAACATGCCAAATCATGAATCATATTAGTCACAGAACAGAGCACTATTCATTTGCTGTTTTCATATTCCTTAATGCTAAGAGGTTAAAGAATCTAGAAAATCTACTTAAAACTCTCCTGCAGAATTTTATGAACATAGCTATTGATAAAATTAGTCCCATGAGTTCTTTTAAGACTTGAGATTCTTAGACTATATAATGTAGGCTACCTGAAAAACATGTTCCTTGCTGCTCATGTAGGCTACCTGAAAAACATGTTCCTTGCTGCTCAGTGAAAACTCTAATTATCCTTCTATTGGAAATAATAAACTAAGACAGGGAAAGGTGAGAGATTGGTAGTCATGAAAAAGTTTTCTTATGACCTAACAGGAGAAATGAGTTTACTGTGCTATAGATTCCGTGTGTGTGTGTGTGTGTGTGTGTGTGTGTGTGAGAGAGAGAGAGAGAGAGAGAGAGAGAGAGAGAGAGTTTTGTTATCTCATTAATGGAAACTGAATTGGTTAGGGCTTTAAGTAAATGTAGTCAGTGTTCTCACACTCCATTTCTTGCAGTCCACAGTGCTTCATTTTTTCTTTAGGGGACTAAAGTTAAATGAAACTCTGTATTAGCTTTTCACTATTGTAACTAAAAGATCCAATCAGCAAAATTATGAGGAGGAAAAGTTTATTTGGGCGGGGCTCACAGTTTCAGAGGTCTCAGGCCATAGACAGCAGGCTCTATTCCTCAGGGCTCAAGGTGAGGCAGGACATCATGGTGGAAGACTGTGGCAGAAGGAAGCAGCTCACATGATTATCAGAAAGCAGAGACTCCACTCACCAGATACAAATATATACCCCAGAGCCACGCCCCTAATACCCCACCTCCTCCAGCCATACCCTAGCTTCCAATTCCCACTCAATTAATACCATCAGGTGATCAATTCACTGATTGGATTAAGTCTTTTGTGGCCCTGTCATTTATTCTCTGAATCTTCTTGCAAGGTCTCACATATAAGCTTTTGGGTGATACCTCACATCCAAACTATAGCATTCTATCTCTGGCCCCCAAAAGTTCACACTTACCTGATAATGTAAAATATATTTAATCCATTCCCAAGAGCCCCATAGTCAACAGTTCCGAGATTGCTCAAAGTTCAAGTTCAAAGTCTTCTCTGAGGCTCAAGGCAATCTCACATTGTAAGCTCCTGTAAAATTCAAAGCAATTTACAAATATCCAATATATAATGATATAGAGTAAACATTTCCATTCAGCAAAATAGGGGCATTAGAAAGAAGGGATAAGACCAAAGTGAGACTGAAATTCAGCTGGGCAAATAAATTCTAGTGTTCTGTGTCTGGCATCTAGAGTACATCTTAATGTACTCTCCAAAGCACTTGGGTATCTCTGCCACAGCCTTATTAGTTGCAGCCCAAGTAGCCTTTCTGTTGGCTTAACTTCGCTCAATTCCTGCAGCCTTCCTTAGCGGGAATTCCATAGCACTGGCATTTCTTAAACTTTGGGGTCTCCACTGCAGTTTTGGTTTTCTCCTCACATCTCCATGTATCACCCTCTCAGGGGTTGCCTGCACGAACTCTGACCCTCCTATACTTTGCCTGGCCTCCCAGGCCTTCTTTTGAAATCTTGGTGGAAGCCTCCATGAACCCCTAACTCCAGCTTCCTACATTCCTGCAGAACCAGCACCATTGTTTTTGATGCCAAAGTCTGCTGCCATCTCAAGCCACAGCCAAGCCTTCTGGGACCCTGGGCCAGAAGCCTCTGAGGGCCTGAGTAGTTGAGCATGTTGAAGAAACTTCCTAGGTCCCCTTGTGGAAGAAGGTTACTCCTTTGGTCTCATGAGAATTTTCACTTTTACTCCCTTGAGCCTGAGGTGGGTGTGATCTTGCCAGTTCCTGAGGTGCCCTCAAGCCATCTTTCTCCTAGTCTCTGGAAAAAGTCTTTAGCATTTTTTTAGAGGTAGTAATGTCTTTAACAACTGCAAATTCCTTAGCCACAGTTTTACTCCCACCTTTCCAGTCCAAGTTTTAAAATATTTCTGCTCCACATTCTTCTCCTGAATATCACAATTAATTTGACTAAAAGGTGTCAGCAATATCCATGCCATGGCCCGAATGCTAAGCTATCTAGAAATTTCTTCTGCCAGATTAAGAAATCCATCACTTTTAAGTCAGCCTCAAAAAAAAAAAAAAAAAGTCTCAGGATACAGGCAAAATACAGACAACTTCTCAGCCAGAACATAACATGAATGGCCTCTAGTCCAATTAACTTTTCCTATAGATCCTCTTGAGCACTGTTTTCACTGTCCACAGTCCTACTGGCATTTTGATTTTCTGAGCTCCCACCAGAATTTGCCATTAAGCTCTGCTTACGACAACCTAAAGCATTTTCAGCTAGCACTGCTAAACATCTCAAAATTTCTCTCAACAATTCCAAAAGCTCAACAATCTTTGAACCACATTCAGGTTAGTCACAGCAACAACACCACTTCTTGGTACCAATTTCTGTATTAGTCAGCTTTTTTGCCACTCTGACTAAAAGACCCAACCAGCACAATTATAGAGCAGGATAAGTTCATTTGGGAGCTAACAGTTCCATAGGTTTCAGTCCATAGAGAGCAGGCTCCTTTCCTTGGGGCTCAAGGTGAGGCAGGACATCATGGTGGAAGAGTATAGTGGAGAGAAGCAGCTCACATGATGATAAGAATGCGGAGAGAAAGAGAGACTCCACTCTACAGATACAAATACACCAAAGCCATGCCCCTAATGCCCAACCTCCTCCAGCCATACCCCAGCCTTCAATTACCACTCAATCCCATCAGGTGATTAATTCACTGATTGGGTTAAGGCTCTCATAACCCATTCATTTCTTCTCTGAATCTTGCATTGTCTCACACATGAGCTTTTGGGGGATGCCTCACATCCAAACCATAACAAACTCCCAGCTTATAAAAGGTTTTATAAAGTTTGACTAGAATAATGAAGTTAAATCCCAAGAGGGGCTATGGAATATATAAAATTAACCACTGCTGGACCTTGAAGAAAGATTTCATCTCCTAAATCCTCATCTATTTCCCCTCCACTTATTATTTATTCCTTCTTGAGTTGTATTCTGCAACAGACTTTCAATCCAGATACTATGGACCCAGATTACTAACAGCTTCCCCAACTGTTGTTAGTCCATATAATCTTGACAAATTTTCTTTCAAAATTGCTTTCACATAATTCTCCTGCTCAATTGTCCACAATGGTTTCCTAGTTCTGAATGCATTTAGATATTGTATATCTAAACTCTTCTGTCTAGCTTTAAGGTTAAAATTTGGCTCCATTCTTCCATCCATCATTGTCACCTTCAAGGCTAGGATAAGTATGAAATTCCTTTGCTCTTAGGATAGAGGTAAAGAAACAAGGGAAAAAAAAACAGACACTGAAATCCCTAACAGCAAAAGTTTATTTACAGTTGAAGTTAAGGAATATTTTAATGCATGCTGAGGAAAACAGTAATATTTCAAACTTATAGGTTACTATCTAATACGGAATACAAGAGGATGCTGGGAAAGGCTTTGGCATACACAACTATTGGAACCAGGTTATAAGACACTTAAACACTATTAGAACCAGGTGATCAGAACACTTACATATATACTACTTTTAAGTCACACCAACTTCATAGACAGTTCACCTAACTCCTCACTGGCTATTTGAGTAAATAGCATTCAAGGTTAAACATTAAGACTGGGGAATAGAGAAGGAATACAGAAGTGGTACACATTACAACATTTCAGGGCCTACACATATTAATACAACATTAAGATTAATTAATAAACAGTGTTTTCATTTTTGTGTGAAATAGTATTCAGCAATGTTTAGCGCATGAGAAGACACTGCTTTGGTCCGTCCACTCTTTCCAGCTTTTCAAAATGTTTCCTGGCATTGCGGATGTTGATCAGAGTAGCTGCAGAAGCTGAAGGAAGGAGTGGGGAGATACATAACAGAATAAATATGGGGAACCAAAGGAGTGTTTAACTAGTAAACACTAGTAAAAACAAAACAGACAAAAGAGAGCCAAATCCTTCAATGTATGTCACAGAGAACATATAGGAAAAGGAACTTCCAGGTTATCAAGGTTTAATTTTTCTGAAGATCGGCTCATATTCTAAACACAAAATTTCTAAAATTTTGGTTTGGGACTAAACAATAAAACCCATTATTTTATGTTTTAATATTAGCCTAATGTAGGAAAAGCCAGTAGGTAATAAATAATTTAAATTTCTAGAAATATTGCAGAAAGCTTTATCTCAATGTTTGAAACAGATAAGGCTATTACACTTCCCTTCATGCCCATAACAGAAAGATGGGAATGTAGCATAAAGTAATACACAATGACATAAAATTGTCCAGCATTTGAAAGTTTAGAGGTTATGTGGACCATCCTTTGAAAAATCTATAACACAACTCTAAAGTCTCTAAAGAAAGAAATTTAAGAAGACCTTAGAATGTGGAAGGACTTCCCATGTTCTTGGATAGGCAGAATATTGTCAAAATGGCCATACTACTGAAAGAACTATACAGATTCAATTCCCATCAAAATTTCAATGACATTCTTCATGGAAATAGAAAAAGCAGTCATGAAATTCTTTTGGAAAAATAAAAAGCCCAGAATAGCCAAAGCAATTCTTAGCGAGAAAAGCAAATTAGGAGGCATCATAATACCAGACCTAAAATTATTCTATAAAGATATAGTAACAAAAACAATATGGTATTCATACCAAAACAGACATGAAGACCATAATGGAACAGAATAGAAGATGCAGAAACAAACCCCCCAAAATTCAGTTACCTCATACCAGACAAAGGCACCAAAAACATACATTGGAGAAACAATAGCCTATTCAACAAATGGTGCTGGGAAAACTGGAAATTCATATGTAGTAGAAAAAAATTTAACCCCTATCTCTCACCCTGTATAAAACTCACCTCAAAGTGGATCAAGAACCTAGACCAGAGACCCTGCACATATTAGAAAAAATATAGGTCCAACACTCCAACTTATCAACTCAGGAACTGACTTCTTTAACAAGACTCCTAAAGCACAGAAGTAAAATCAATAATCTAAACAGGATGGCATCAAACAAAAAAGCTTCTTTATAACAAAGGAAACAAATGAGAGCCTACAGAATGGGAGAAACTCTTTGCCCCTGTACCTCAGTTAGAACATTAATTTCCTGAATATATATATAAACAACTCAAAAAAACTTAACATAAAAAAAAAAAACTCAATCAGTAAATGGGCAAAGGAACCAAACAGATACTTTACAGAAGAAATACGAATGGTCAACAAATATATGAAAAATGTGCAACATCACTAGTAATTAGAGAAATGCAAATTAAAACTACACTGAGATTTCATCTCACTCCAGTCAGAATGGCAACTATCAAGAATAGAAGTAAAAATAAATGTTGCTGAGGATATGGATAAACATTGCTGGTAAGACTGAAAATTTGTGCAACGACTCTGGAAGGCAATATGGAGATTCCTCAGAAAACTTGGAATGAAACCATCATTTGACCCATTCCTCATTACATATTCAAAGAATTTAAAATCAGCATACTACACTGATACAGCCACATCACTATTTATAGCAGCTCAATTCACAATAGCTAAGCTATAGAGCCAGCCTTGTTGCCCTATAACAGATGAATGAATAAAGAAGATGTAGTATATATACACAATGGAATATTACTCAACCATAAAGAAGAATTACTTTATGACATTTGCCAAAAACTGGATGGATCTGGAGACTCTCATGCTAAATTCAATTAGCCAGTCCCAAAAAGCTAAAGGTTGAATGTTTTCTCTGGTATGTAGAAGCTAACCCACAATAATGGGGGGAAGTGAGGGGAAGAAAAGAATTTCAGTAAATTAGACAATGAAGAATGGAGGGAAGGGAGGAGGGATAGAAAAAGGAAAGGAATGAATCTGACATAATTTTCCCATGTACATATATGAAAATAACACAGTGAATATCACCATCATGTACATCAATAAGAATGGGATCCTAACTAGAATAAGATATATTCCATGCTTATATAATTATGTCAAAATGGATTCTGCTATCATGTGTAACTAAAAAGAACCAATAAATAAATAAAATCTATACATATGAAGCATAAATCATGGATTTTGGTTCTCTTTAAAATTCCTTGATTTAGTCACTTGTTTTCTAAAGTTCCCATGAAGAAAAACACAATACCCTAGAGGCAAAATTGTTTTTCAGCTTCAAAATGTGTCTACCACTGTTACTTGTTTTTTTTTCAGTGTGTTAAAATATACATGACATGAAATTTACAATGTTAACCATTTTTTTTTGGCGGGGGTACCAGGGACTGAATTTAGGAGCACTCAACCACTGAGCCACATCCAGCCCTCTTTTGTATTTTATTTAGAGACAGGGTCTCACTGAATTGCTTAGCACCTTGCTTTTGCTGAGGCTGGTTTTGAACTCAGAATCCTGCCTCAGCCTTCCAAGCCACTGGGATTTCAGGTATGTGCCACCATATCAGCCACATTAACCATTTTAAGTGTATGGCTGAATGCAATTAAGCACTTTCATATTGTTGTATGACCAACCCCACTGTAAAATAATTTTAAAATATCTTGTACAATAATACCTCTAGGGCAATTGTTTAGAGAATATGTAGATTTGAAATTATGTCATCTTAAGTTTAAACTTACGAATGGATGGATCAGACATCACAACCATCACATAAGTGTTAGATGTAAAGATGTCAATGAAAGCAGCAAAGTTAGAGTTTCTGACTTCCATACTCTGGAAAGAGGCAGCCAGCTTGCTACAGAAGAAAGGAATAAAATAATAACAATATAAGAAGTTCTTATCTTTTAGGTTAAACATTTTTATAGTATTATTATACCTTAATTTATCCCTTGAGAGTTTATAAGGAAAGTCTAAAATTGAATTTAACATGTTTCAGAGTGACTGGAATGAAAATTAGGCTAGGACTTCATATTGACTGAGAAATGAAAATAGGTTTAGACCTAGATCTATGTTGAAAAATCATGTTACAAATGACTTCTTTAATATTTAAGAAGCATCCTTATTTGAAATTTCCCTCTCTTGGCAATTAATACTTATATCTGTTTGATGTTACATTTATATTCAAGAAATTACCCCATTTCTTTGAAAACAAACAAGGCAACTCTATTTGCTTGTTATTTGCTATTTCTTCTTCAAAATGTTAGCGTAAACACTCTAGAAAGTCTCAAAGTATACTAAGATGTAAAGTGGGTAAACTGATCCCCGCTCTCCAAGCATCAAGTTTTTATCAGGTAACAATTTGATTTTTAAATCTTTACTTATTTATGATATTTAGCCATTCATTTTCCCTCTATTTGTAATACCCAAGACTCAAATCTTATTTAATCAAACCAGATACATCATAATTTGACATTTCTAAACTCTCTTCTGTTATCATTTCTGAATCAGTATCTATTTTACTTACTATTGTTTTATAGTCAATTCTGTTATTTAGTACGGCAAATTCTCTTTCTTTCTTTTCAAAACTCTCTTGGATATTCTCAGTTTATTTCTTCCCAAATAATACTAAACACGTTGAAAGGGTATTTTGCTTGAATATTTCTCAGATGCTTCTGGATTAGTTGAGTTTGCATGAAAGGACAAGGATCTGTATTTTAGTCAACTGTAGGCTCCCTCAGAGTCAATTTTCTTTTTGATTAAAGCAACCATTGTGAACACAGAAGTTTAGTTAACAACTATAGTTATTTGTATTTCTCAAAAATGATAATTTTCCCAGAAATTAATGCATCATTCCTATAAGATCTCTTACCTGCAGCTCAGCTTGAATTGCTTAATAATGTTGCTGATTTTCTCAAATCTATGAGCATCACGCTGCTCTTTACACTGATAATGAGAAATCACCTGTGAAAATGAACATTGTTCTTTGAATCCATGCAAAATATTCATATAACCCTCTGCTGCTACTTGAAGTAGACATCTGTTAGTTTCTTGACCACCTGGTTTACCATCTTCTCCTGTCTGTATCATATCTTTGTTAAGACTACATGTGATTTCAATATCCATCCAGATGGTCTATTCAGTATTGTTTGGTTATAACTTTATTAGATCATTTAAGTATTCTACATACAGTCTTTGACTTATCATGGTTCAACTTTTGACTTTATAATGGTGTTAAAATGATAGGAATTCAGTAGAAACAATATCTCAAATTTTCCCATACTAGGGATATGTGATACTGACAAACTCTTGTGAGGCTGGGCAGCAGCAGAGAGCCATAACTCTCAGTTAACCATGAGATAGATTATAAGGGTAAACAACAGATACTTCTCAGTGTTACTTGTGTTGCTAGGCTATGATGTTTGGTACGTTAGGTGCATTAAATGCATTTTCAACTTATGGTGGGTTTATCAGGACACAAACCCATCCCAAGTCAAGGTGCATCTGTATTTTGGTTTACTGATATTCATTCTCAATTTTTAATTTAATTTTTAACTATCAATATTTAATCATTAAATATTCACCTTATTTCAATGTTTCACTGGATGATTTTTTATTTTAAAAACATACAAAACAAGGAAAATAAAATACATAACAACTCTTGAGGTTTAATTACTATATTTAAATTTAATGAAGTCTATAATCAAGTAGTTTTGGGAATTATATTTTAAAAGCTTAACTAGATAATTCTAACCATTGAGAACTGACTATTTTTAAATGAATCTATTCAGGATAAACACCAACACCAGCTGAAAATACTTTTCCTAACACTTTGAGATTTTAGTAAATCATACAAGTATCCTACAGGCCAAATGCAAAGTTTATAATAGGAAGCAAAACTGAGTCAATTGCCAAAAGAAAATTCTCAGGGAAATACCCTGAGGTAACACGAAACTTTCAACATTTAATTTGTATATAAAGAGCAGGACAGATCCACATTGCTTGACTTACTCCCCTCAGTAAAAATGGTCAATTACATTTAAACTTTTTTTTAACTGTTGATGGACCTTTATTTGTTTATATGTGGTGATGAGAACCAAACCCAGTGCCTCATACATGCTAAGCAAGTGCTCTACCACTGAGCCACATCCCCAGCCCAATCACATTTAAACTTGGTCATCAAGAGAAACAAAAGCTACCTGTTACTGTCAGTGAATAATAGAGAGCTTACTAACATTATCTTCTAAGACCTTGTGTAGTAGATATAGCATGGTAATACTGCTGAAGCAGAGTCCTGTTGTGCCATGCACACTGAGACAGATGGAATGGTTTACTTGCTTGTTGCCATTCATACTAGCAGGAAAAAAAAACTGGTTCGGAGAAGTAATTTCAGGCACGTAACACATGCCACTGGACTGAGGCAGAAAGTCACTCTAGTTACGACTCCTTGCCTCAGCTATATCAGCTAGCAGGAAGAATGGCTCCACAGTGCTGCTATGGCTATAAGTAATGTTTCTACAAAGGAAAAGAGGAATTGTACTTTATATTTTCTGCCCTCAGTTGACACAGCAGCAAAGGGAACCAACATTTAATAGTTCACCTATTTTATGTCAAAGCTTGTGATAGATGCTTAATGTTACTATGCCCCATTTTAATGAACATGATAAACCTATGATACAGATAGTATTATCTCCATTTTAAAAAAGGGGAAACAAGCTCAGAGAGATTAAGAAATGTCTAAAATTACCAAGCAGTGGTAGAACTCAGAAACAAATTATTTACTGGGAGCTGCTCTTAAGAATTATATTTCCTAAGCTAGTTAACAATTACTTTTTTATGCAGTGTGTTGGGACATCTCAAATTATTTTCTATCACTGGTATTTAAATATTTTATTTATAAAGATAATACTAGCTTTGGCATCCTCTATTCAGGGCTATACAAAAAACAGTAGGGTCTAATATAGTTGCTAAGTTCAATTTATACAAAAAGTAACAGTATCAACATGCATCTTTTCCCCTTTAATTCTCCATCTGCTCTTAGCTATATCACTGAGTTGACCCTTACTTCTCTTCCAGTTTTCACCTTAGCCTTTTGGAGAAAAGGGAGGGAAGAGAGTTATCTCAAAAGGACAATACAATAAATTTCATAATAAAATTCAAGAGAAAATAGGAATACTTCATCACAAATAAATAGTTATTAGCAGAAATAATCTAAACCCTCTAATAGGGTATACCTGCAAAAACCTATGGTTTACTAGTTACAAAGGAGCTAAACACCAAAGGACTTCTTTCAGATCACTTGTCAACAATATTACTTTACAAATAGGGCTGAGTATGCAGAAGTAATGACACAAGAGAAAAAGGTTCTTCCTAAAAGGGAAACATGCTGTTCTCTGTTCCTGAATAGAAGGTACTGTGTGAAATATATCTTCAGAACAAAAAGTTCTTACCAGAAAAGTAGCTCTCTCAAACAGAAGTACTTCATCAGCCTCAATAATTTCAGCAAAATTCCTTAAGTTCATTTCCAGCTGCTGAACATTGGGAATCAGTTGATAAACAATGCTGGACCAAGCCTAACAGAACAGAAGCATAATGTAATATTACTAACAGTTAGCCAGTCCCAGACCTTTGAAAAGAGTAAATAAACTATAAACCATCACATATAAACAGCAAAACATGATGACAATTAAATCCCAAACAAATACTGACATTAAATATAACACAAATGAAATGAGAAAATGAAGCTATATTTGATTTTTATCCTTGAATTGAATAGTTTTAAGTTCAAACACTTTTTTGAAATGCTGGAGAAACTTCTTTCCATTGATAATTAAAATTAAACAGGTGATTTAATGCCATTATGTTGCCTTAGGAAAAAAAGTAGCAAAATATGAACTACTGTGTTAAAAAGCTTCTAATCTAGACCTTTGACAAATATTTAAATCCAACAGTGCAAATTTCTTTAAAGATAAGAACCTAATAATGCTATATAAAACATATATCCAAGAATCAATTTTGTGAAAATATCAGAGCCACATGGACAAATGGCTCCTCCCCTCAGTGGTGTAATATACCATTACAAGAGAACCAGTGGTATTATCATTCCCAAAGGTTGTTGTCATGTGTAAAATTATTGATCCAACAGAATTTCAAAAGGTCCGTTGTGTTTGCCTAAAACTGACTTCATCCAGAGGAGTATGACTAATGTAAGCAGTTGAAATTATCCACAACCTCCCTCTAGTCTCTTAAAGCCCTTTTATTTGTATTTCCATTATAATACTTCCTTTACTTTCACTCCAATTTGTCTGGTTAGGTGTATTTTCTTCTTCTCTCCCCTACTAGACGGCAGGAATCTGATCTTAGTCATCTGGGTATGCAACAGCATCAAGTAGATAGGCAATGAGCGCTTGTTGAATAAAACTTAATATAAAAATTTAAGTCAGTTCTATGCAACATTGATGTAAGAGATAGTAGTGCCATGTCTCTGATCCATTTAGTTTTATTACTTAGGCATAGGGGTTCAGGTTCCAAATTCCCAGGTCGGTGTTAATGTCACTGCTGAATTTACCTTGGAGAAGGCACCAAAGCTAACCACAGCAGAGACATTGTCACTCACAGCAGTGTTGTGATTAGCCAATTGTCTTTGGTCGTGTTATGTATTGTCATCCTTCACACCGCAGTTGGTTCTTATCAGTGCGTCATGTCCATCCTTATTCACGGTTACCTGTTCTATGGGAATAAGGCTTTGAGAGAAATTCGGCCCATATTAATCTAGAACAGTACTTCCTAGACAGGTATCTCAAAATGATGTTATTAGAGTGAGGCTGGGTCAACATAATATTGGGGAAAAAAAGTGAATTAGTTTAAAAAAATGGCTATTTTTAAAGTCCAATGGCTTTTCTCCTTGGCAAGTCAGGTTTCTGTGCTTCTGGTTGTAGACACTTGTCAGATGCAGTTGATACTGAGGCTCTAGCTATCAATGACAGAGAAGGATCCTTTGCCACTCAAGAGTCAGACTTGTCAATGGATACCAGAAGCAGTCTGAAGGAAAGGTCTGACCACAGGAGGATCCAAAAGGAGACAGTCCTTAAATCAATAGATCAGTAGAAAAAAGGGAGGAAGCAGGAGCCTATGTGCCAATAGGTAATTTCAGCTTCATCCGTACAGAATTATTGTTATAATCTCTATAATTACTTCAAGCAGTGTGGTATCCATTCCAGCAAGGGGAACAATCCTGGTTGAAAGAATGTTGGTCTCCAATCTGGCATGAAAGTTGAAGCTACTATACTCTAGGAATAACATGTCTCGTCCTAAGATTCCCTTCTCCAATCTCTCCACTAAGTATTTTTCTTCTACTACTACCCAAACTTAGGTAGACTAGTTTATATCATATAGAGGTACCTGTATACAAGATACAACTCCAATTAGAATTGAGACCATGACAGTTCAAAATATATGATGGCCAGTGAGTAAAGTTTCTGCTTTCACAAAGTCAGTATCAAATTAATCATACCCAAACTGGCTCATCCAATATGATTTGGTAACAATGTCGACCCAATGTAGGATTAAAACCAAAATCTGTTAATGTTAAGTTTGGTATTCTTCAATTTGTTGCAGATTATTTCATTTTTTAGTACAACAAATCATGAAATTGTTTAAAATATTTCAATTTTGTTAATATTCTTCTAGCTCTTTTTCATGCTCTTAAAATGAGAGAACCCAGGAAACATACACACCTTATAGAGAGTTTCATCCCAGATAGATGTTCGGAAACAAGAACATTCCAATGGGCGAGACAAACGCCTCAGATCTTCTTCTCGCTCTTTAAAAATCTGAATTAAACAGTCCAACATACTGATCAGCATATAACAGTTCTCCTCTTTGATTGCAAAATCTAAGATGTAACTATTTCAACATGTTTTAATCAAAAGCTTTTGCTCCTTAAGAGGAATTTGGAATATGTACCTTATTTCACAAGCTAGAATGGCAGAAATTATCTCAGGACACGTGTAAAAGTGCTACTGGTTACTATAATTATTTAGACTTATACTGTGTGTGCTCTATACACGTTGAGAGCACTGTATTAGAAAATAAAATTCATTATATAGAGGAATCTTAAAAAATATCTAACACTCCAAATCATTAAATCTGGGCATTTCAAGAGTTATACCCATATCAAGATTTTGTAAATCAAAATATTTAACCTTTTGATATACATTTCTCTCAAATGTCTATTTATATGTATTATTTACATATGCACTGTATGTATTTCAACATATAGATATAACCCCCCACAAACATCTACCAATCTTGGATATATTTCTATGTATATATGCCCATATGTACATTGGAAAAAATTGTTATACACAACCATTTTTCCATGAGTGGATGGATTGGGAGCAAGTGTATGATGGTTAATTTTTGTGTCAACGTGACTAGGCTGCAGTACCCAGGTATTTGGTCAAACGTCAATCCAGATGTTGTTGTGATGGTATTTTTTTAAGAGGTGAAGTTTTAAATAAGTTGACTTTGAGTAAAGCAGATTGCCCTCCATAATGTAAAAGAAAAAGTTTCACTACTGAGAAAAATGGAGCTCTACCTACAGGATGCCTTCAAACTCTTTAAGTACAACATCAACTTTTCCATGGATAGTCTCTAAAATTGAGTGAGCTAACTCCTTAAAATAAATCACTCTTCTTTCTTCCCTTTCTCAAATATCTCTACTTCCATAACCCTTCCCACCAACACACATTCTATTGGTCCTGTAATTCCGGAGAACCAAAATTCAGATTTTAGCATTGATAGGTTCTAGAAGAGAATTTTAAGGATGAGTCTCCTCAATTGGTTTTTGAGGTTTCTGGAATCATTTCTTTAATATGATTAGAGTTAAAGGTGTTAATAACTATTTCCAGTAGTAAAGATAGCAGTGAATAGTTCACAGTGATACATAAAATACTACCACTGAATACTTCTAATCAAATATGTACAAGGGTGACCATGTATATAACTTTGAATATTTTTTGTCAAAACAATGAGTGTGTAATGAGATTGGCTGACTTACACTAATTGTGCTGGACCAAATAGAGAAAGAAAAAAAATGAGCTCATAAATTTCAATCCCCAGTTTAAGCACCATATAAATAACCCCAAATTATCTATATTCACCCTAGAAGAAACCCATACCCTCTATAGATGCAGAACTGAGATAGCTGAAAACTAAACTTGGAATCTCATCCTGTGAGTGGATAAATCACAATGCATATTTAATTCCTAATTAAACAGGGTATCATCTGTTAGGGTGCTGACTGAAAGAATGGGATTCTAGAAATTGGAATAAGAGTCATATGGGAAGATCTCAATGAAGACTAGGACACTGAATTCCTAACTTCTCATGAGTCTTTGCAAATAGAAGCAGCCACTACATTGAGATTTAAAATTAACCCTACTTTGCCTCAGGGGAATGTAATGATATCCCCTGAGGTAGCTGTCTTACAACAGACCTGACTTACCATCACCATCTCTCTTAGGGTTCTAATGGTTTGGTTGCTTGGCTGAAACATGAACCCCAAATGGCCTATGCTAAGTGAAGCTGAAATACCTGACCTGCATTAGTATATAAGGGAAGGTATCCAAAGGCTTAGGGAGACTGGAATGTTCAAATGGATTTGTCATTGAAGACCTACTTACCAATCTTGGGAGGTGCCAGAAGAGACCTTTCACCATGACTGTGAGAAATAAATTTGTGAGAGGAGCCCAGCTTCCTTCCCTGCTCTGATCACTCTTCTCTGTAGGCCAGACCTGACAGTGGGAACTGCTGCCACTGAATTTGGGAACCTAAATGCAATGGTGGCAGTTGGATCCTGAAGTGGTAGGAGCAAGGTGGAGACACTCACCAAATGCAAGGTAGGTCTAATCTGACAGAGTAATCTGACTGAGACCTATGGTGTTTGCTAGTTGATCATGGTGGTACTTAGAAGTGAAATAGATGGGATATCTACTAAATTCCCACTTCTTCTATATAAGTAGAAGAGTCTAAGTCAAGTGGTCCAAAATCTAACTTGAACCATAAGAACAGAGTCAGGACCCCTCAATAGACTTGTATTAGTTTACAGACCTAGAGCATCTTGAATAAAGAGAAGGGTGGGTCCAGGTAAGGAAGGACCCCACTATACTGCCCAAAGTTTATACTATTATTTTTCCTCCCTGCCTCCTCCAAATGAACCTAAGACCTTCTACAAGGGTAACTGTGCTTTGGGGAAAAGGAAAGGATCCAACCTTTGGGGGACGACTGAGCACTGGCTCTGAAATTCCAGGAGACACAAAACATTACTATAGTCCACTAGTCAAGAGTAGGAAAGTTGGTAGTTGTAGTGGTCAACTTGATAGGATTAAGAGATGATGAGGATTAAGGAGTTTATGGGTCTGTCAGAGAATGACTGACATGTGAGAGAGCCAACCAAAACAGCATGGGCAGCACCAACCAATAGGATGATGGCTTGGATGGAATAAAAGTTGGAAGAACAAGGAAGCAGCAGCAGATGCAAGCTCAATTCTTCTGGAACGGGTTTTTGACTGCTGCTGTGATCATCTGAGGATATGGGACTCTAGCTTCTTCACTCCTCCAAAGTGGACTCTGCCAGTGATTCTCCAGAAGCCTTCAGTCTCAGACTAGGATTACACTGTTGATCCCTCCTATTCTGAGGCTTTGGCCTCTTGGACTGTGCAGCTACTGGTTCTTCCAGCTCTCCAGCCTGCAGATGGCCACTGTGGACTATCCAGCTTCTGGTCACATGAGCCAACCTAATAAATCCCTTTTTATAATCATACTACCTGGTTCTTCATGCCAGTAGCATATGCTTGTCTCAAAGATCAAGCCATTCATGCCTAAGTACACGTGGCTGGTACAGCAATTCTGTACATCATTGCTTTGGACCAAGGAACTCACTTCACAGCCAAAGAAGTGAGGCAATGGGCTCATGCTCATGGGATTCACTGGTCTTACCATATTCCCCACCATCCTGAAGCAGCTGGTTTCAAAGAATGATGGAACGGACTCTTGAAGTTGCAGTTACAGCACCAGTTAGGTGGTAATACATTGCAGGGCTAGGGCAAGGTTCTTCAGAACCTTCAGAACACTCTGAATCAGCATCCATTATATGTTACTGTCTCTCCTATTGCTAGAATTCACAGGTCCAGGAATCAAGGGGTGAGACAGGAATGGTACTACTCATTCATCATTACTCCTAGTAACCCACAAGGAAAGTTTTTGCTTCTTCCCTGCAACCTTATGTTGTGTAGGCTTAGAAGTCTTACTTTCAGGAGAAATGCTTCTGCCTGGAGATACAACAATGATTTCATTAAACTGGAAGTTAAGACTTCACCATGGACACTTGGGCTCCTCATGCCTCTGAGTCAACAGACTATGAAAGGAGTTATGGTACTGGTGGGGATGATTGATCCAGATTATCAAGGGGACATTGGACTGTTATTCCACAATGGAGATAAGGAAGCATACTCCTGGAGTGCAGGAGATCCCTTAGGGTGTCTCTTGGTATTACTCTGTCCCCTTATTAAGATCAATGGGAAACTACAACAACCCAATCCAGACAAGATGACAAATGTCTTAGACCCTTCAGGAATGAAGGTGTGGGTCACACCTCTAGGTAAAGAACCAAGACCGCTGAGGTAGTTGCTGAAGGTAGAGGAAATACAGAATGGGTAGTAGAAGAATGTAGTCATAAATACCAACTATGGCCACATGACCAGTTACAGAAATGAAGATTTTAATTGCCATTGACAATTCTTCCCTATTCCACTAAGAATATGTTTGGGCATACTTACAAATGCATTAAGAGGAAATAATTGTTACTCTCCTGTTATTCATTCTGTAAAGTAATATCGATTAACTTAACATTAGTAGTGTTTTTGTTTATTCTTCTATTCTGGGGAAAGAACTAGTGTATTCGGTTGTAGGAAGGATAGTTATGTTAGGTGGAATTATAACCTTTTGGTGTTTATTTGGAGATTAAGTATGATGTAAAGAGTCATATTTGGATATCAAGTTGACAAGGGGGTGGATATTTGGATTAAGAGATGCTGAGGATTAAGGGGTTTATGGGTGTGTCAGTGAGGATGTGTCTAGGAAGGATTGACATGTGGTATAGCCAACTGAAATGGAGACCGTCCCTAAATGTGGGCAGCACCAACGAATAGGATGATGGCTTGGATGGAATAAAAGTTGGAAGAACAAGGAAGCAGCAGCAGATGCAAGCTCAATTCTTCTGAAACGGGTTCTTGACTACTGCTATGATCATCTGAGGATATGGGACTCTATTTTCTTCACTCTTCCAAAGTGGACTCTGTCAGTGATTGTTCTGGGGCTCAGCCTATGGACTGTGCAGCTACTGGTTCTTCCAGCTCTCCAGCCTGCAGATGGCCATTGTGGACTATCCAGCTTCTGGTGGCATAAGATAACCTAATAAATCCTTTTTTATAATTATACTTCCTGTTGATTCTGTTCCTATAGAGAATGCTAATACAGTGGTCAATAAAGTTTTAGTTCAGATTTGTCTCACAGTGGGCCCATGGTTCCCCAAACCATACTGTGGTTATATCCCAATTCCAGAGTACATATTTGGAACAGACATACTCAGCAACTGACTGAATCTCCACATTGGTTCCCTTATCTGTGGTGTGATGGCTATTATGGCAGGAAAAGTCAAGTGAAAACCACTAGAACTGCTTTTTCCTAGGAAAATAATAAACCAAAAGCAATACTGAATTCCTGAAGGGATTGTGGAAATTACTGCCACCATAAAAGACTTAAAAGATACAAGGTTACCAATTCCCACCACATCCCAACTCATTTTGCCTCTTCAGGCTCTACAGAAGGCTGCTAGCTCTTGGACATGGATTTCCATAAGCTTACTCAGGAGGTGATTATAATTTCAACTGTTGTAAAAGATGTGGCCCAATTCCTTGAGCAAACTCACACATCCCCTGGTACCTATATGCAACTATTTTTCTGACAAATGCCTTTTTCTCCAGACTTGCCCATAAAATCCATCAGAAGCAATTTGCTCTTAGGTAGCAAGGCCAGCAAAACACCTTCACTGACTTACTGAGGGAGATACCAACTCTCTAGTCCTATGTTATAATTTAATTTACAGGGCTCTTGGTCACCTTTTCCTTTTACAAGATACTACACTGGTCCATCACATTAATAACATTATGCTGATCAAACCCAGCGAGCAAGTAGTTACACCAGACTTATTGGAAAGACATTTGAATGTCAGAAGGCTGAAAAGCAATGTGACAAAAATTCAGGAGTATGCTAACTTTAAAAAAAAAAATGTTTAGTTGTAGATGTACAACACTATACCTTTATTTTATTTATTTATTTTTATGTGGTACATAGGATTGAACCCAGTGCCTCACACATGCTAGGCAGCGCTCTACCACTGAGCCACAACCCAAGTCTGTTACCTTTACTTTTTAAGGACAAAAGAGAAATGGACATAATCTAATAGGCCTATGTAGATTGTGAAGGCAAAATATTACTCTAGATGCATTACTCTAGCTTATTTACTGAGTGACCCAAATAAGCTGCTACTTTTGAGTGGGGCCCAGCACCAATGAAGGCTCTGCGACAGGTCCAGGCAGCTGTGCAAGCTGCTCTTAGACCATATTGTCCAACAAATTCAACGATGCTTTAAGTGTCAGGAGCACATAGGGAAGCTGTTTGGAGCCTTTTACAGGCCACTATTGGTGAACTGCAATGCGCCTATTTAGGGTACTGAAACAAAGCCCTACTATTCTCCACAGATAATTACTTTCCTTTCAAGAAACAGCTCTTGGCCAATTACTAGGCCATAGTACATACAAACTGAACATGTCCCACAGGCTACCAAGTTACCATGGGAACTGTGCTGTTCATCACAAACTGGTTGTTATTTATTTAATCTACCAAACCATAATGTCAGACATGTATAGCAGCTCTCCATCACCAAGTTAAAGTCATATATTTGTGAGACTGAGCCCATGAAAGTCTTGAGGGCATAAGTAAGTTACATTTTAAGTCCTCCTTTGCTGCTACATTGCTTTTTCTTACAGCCCGCACCTAAGACTTCATGGAGCATTCCATATAATCATTTGAGGAAGAGAAGACTAGGGCCTGGTCTATAGATGGTTCTGCATGATACATGGGCACCACCTAGAAGTGAACAGCTGTAGCTCTGTATCCCATTTCTGGAACATCCCTAAAAGAAAGTGTTGAAGGTGAAATCCTCCCAGTGGAAAGAACCTTGAGCAACTGGTTGTTCACACTGCTTGGAAGGAGAAATGGCCAGATATACAGCTATGACTCATGAGCTGTAGCCATTGGTTTGCTGGATGGTCAGGGACTTAGAAGGAACATATCTGGAAAAATGGAAGAGGTATATAGATAAATCTCTTCCAATAGAAAAAAAATTGTGAAGATATCTGTGTCTCAGGTGAATACCCACCAAAGGGTAACCTCAAAAAAAGAGGATTTTAATGTTCAAGTGGATAGGATGACCTGTTCTGTGGATACCAGTTAGTATGTATCTTTATCCACCTCAATGAGTTCAGGAAACTAAATGGACATGGTGAAAGGGTTAAAAGTAATATGTGGGCTCAGCAACATAGACTTTCACTCACCAAGGCTGTCCTGGCTGTGGCCACTGATGGGTGCCCAATCTGTCATCAGCAGAGACCAACACTGAATCCAAAATACACACCAGTCCTCCAGGTGAACAGGTAATTATATGATGATGACTTGATTATAATGGTCTGCTTCCATCATGCAAGGGGCAGCATTCTACACTTATTGGAATAGACACTTAATTCTGGATATTGATTCACCTTCCCTTTATATAGTACTTCTACCAAAACTACTATCTGTGAATTTAGAATGCTTCATCCACTATCATGGTATGGCACATGATATTGCTTCTAATCAAGGAACTTCCTCCACAGCAAATAAAATAAAGCAATGGGCCCAGACTTTATTGTTCTTATCATGTTCCCAACCATCCTAATGCAGCTGGCTTGACAGAATGATAGAGTGGGCTTTTGAAAGCTCAGTTAGGTGGCAAAAATTTATAGGGCTGGGACAAGGCTGTCTGGGAGGCTATATGCTCTCATTCAGCATCCAATGTTTGCTGCTTTTTCTACCACAGTGAGGATTCATGGCTCCAGGATTCAGAGTGGTAATGGGAGTGGCACCACTTATTATCACCCATAGTAATGCACTAGCCATTACTAAGGGTAAAGGACAAAGTTTTTGTTTCTTGTCTCTATGACTTTATACTCTGCTGGCCTAAAGGTCTCAGTTCCAAAGGCAGGAATGAGTATGCCAGGAAATATAACAATAATTCAACTGAACTAGAGATTAAAACTGCCACCATCTACTTTGGGGTCCTCATGCCTCTAAATGAATTGGCAAAAAAGGGACTTCCTGTGCTCTCTGGGGTGACTGATCCTAACTATCATAGGGGAAACTGGACTATATTTCACAATGGAGTTTGGGAAAAGTATGTCAAAAATAAAAGAGATCCCTCAGGGTATCTATTAACAATATCACACCTTGTAATTAAAGTAATGGAAAACCACAACTACCCAATTCAGGCAGGTCTACTAATTGCCTAGACCATTAGGTCTACTAATGGTTTTAGGGTCATCCTACCAGTGAAGAAATACAACCAGCTGAGGTGCAAAGGCAATCCAGAATTGAAGAAGGCAGTTATAAATACCAGCCAAGATCATGTGAGTACATTGTAAATGAGAATTATAACTGTCATGAGTATTTCTTCCTTGATTTTGTTATGAATATATATAAGTGGATATATACTAAGCATGTCTTTCTCTTTTATCCGTTTATCATGAACATATGATGTATAAACTTTA
This sequence comes from Marmota flaviventris, assembly GCF_047511675.1. NCBI lineage: Eukaryota > Metazoa > Chordata > Mammalia > Rodentia > Sciuridae > Marmota > Marmota flaviventris. Next base: position 47,269,037 of record NC_092518.1, on the reverse strand, counting down.
TATCAATATTATTTTAAGTACTATTTACATTGTAATATTTAAGTTATAGGATAGAAAGTAGAAGAATAAACATTACCCAAGGACTTATCTGGAAAGAGTATATTTCTAGTTGTATGTAGAAAAGTTGTATCAAGTTATGTGGAATTATAATCGTTTTATTATATTTATTTGGAAATTAATTATGCTTTTAGAAAATGTGTGAGTGCCTAGTTGAAAAGGGTGGAATATAATGGTTAGTTTTTTTTTTTTTTTTTTGTTAACATGACTAGGCCATAGTACTCAACACTGGGTAAAACAGCAGCCTAGATGTCACTGTGAAAGTACTTTTAGATGAGATTATCATTTAATTCAGTAGACTTTGGGTAAAACAGATTACCCTCCATAATGCGGGTGGGCCTTATCTATAAGACATTTAGAGAAAAAGACTGATATTATAAGGAAGAGGGGAACCTACCCTCACATTGCCTTCTGCCTTAAACTGCAACATTGACTGTTTTTCCTGGGTCTCTAGTCTAAGGACCTGCTCTCAAGATTTCAGAACTGCCAGCCTCCACATTCACTGGAGCCTATTACTTAAATAAATACTTCCCTCATCTCTTTCTGTCTCTTTATATACAAACATATCTCATTGCCTCTGTTTCTCTGGAAAACCACAACATTCACACACATGCAGGGAAATAAATCTTAATGGAACTTTGTATTTTGAGAAGCACTTAATTATTTGTACTTTAAAACTTCCAATTTTAAATCTTTAATGAAATTAAAGATATTAAGCTTAAAATCCACTAAAGAATATTAATATATCTTTAGGGGATAGTCATATGAAAAAATCTAATTCAAAATTATAAGAGATTGAAACATTCATAAGGAGCTCATTTATTGAAATGTTCTAGATTTAATTGTAATTTTGGCTAAGGATTGAAATTATTTTTAAAGCTTCACCAACTCAGGACCCATACTTTTTTTTGTACTGGGGATTTAAGCCAGGGGTGCTTTACCACTGTTATGGTTTGCATGTGAGGTGTCCCCCAAAAGCTCATGTGTGAGACAATGCAAGAAGGCTTAGAGGAGAAATGATTGGGTTATAATAGTCTTAACCCAATCAGTGATTTAATCCCCTGATAGGAATTCACTGAGTGGTAACTGAAATGGTAGGGTATGGCTGTAGGAGGTGGGAATTAGGGCATAGCTTTGGTGTATATATCTGTATCTGAAAAGTGGAGTCTTCCTGTCCTCATATGAGCTGCTTCCCTATGCCACACACTCTGCCATGAATGTTCAGCCTCACCTCAAGCCCCAAAGAATGGAGCCGGCCTTCTATAAACTAAGATTTCTGAAACTGTGAGCCCTCAAATAAACTTTTCCTCCTCTAAAATTTTTCTGGTCAGATCTTTTAGTCACAGCAGTGAAAAAGCTGACTAAAACAACCACTGAGTCGCATTCCCAGCCCTTTTCATTTTTTAAATTTTGAGACAGGGTATTGCTAAGTTTTGTAGGGTCTTGCTAAGTTGTTGAGGCTAGTATCAAACTTGCAATCTTTCTGCCCTAGCTTTCAGAGTTGCTGGGATTACAAGTGAGTGCCACTGTGCCTGGCAGGACCCATACTTATACACATAGTTTTCTGGGAGATGGAGAAGGGGAAAGAGTTTAAAAAACTACTGGATATTCAAAAGTACAGTTCTGAGTCAAAGGCAGAACCTTGTCAAATGGCTTTTGAAAGCCTGCAAAATAATCTAGAAACATTTGAATAGTAGAGGTAATCCTGTAAATAGTCATGGAAAAAAGTATTCCTTGCCATAGCTATTACCCAAACTCCTTTAGACTTAAACTCTAACATTACAACCTAAGGAAGAATTGTATTCTTCTATATGACTAGTATATTCTAAAACTGCTTTCCTTAGTTATACCTTAAGAAATAGAGGGGGATCTTCTCTTTCACTTCAGACCTTACAAATCTAATTCTTCTATATTAAGTGAACTAGAACTAGACTATGTTTTTGATCTGCCAGTCCTGGAGTCTCAAAACTATGTAGGATTTTATGCCTTCTACTTAATTTTTTTTTCTCTGATGGGTCTTTGATCCCTCTCTAGGCTATACTAGTTTATAGGTAGTTACCTACATTTTTTTAACATGAGGGGATGAAGGCTGATATTTCCTACTATACCATCTTGGTGACTTCACCTCCTACCGTGTCTTCTCTAGTACTAAGTCATTTGTACTAGAAAAGAAGAGAAACATACTATGTCAGTGCAATTATGAAGAACCTGGCATAGAGCCTAACAGTATGGTTGACACCTGAACTGGTAACTACCAGTTTCTATGTCAACCCAGTGACAGCAGCAACCTTTCTTCCTCTCATTCTTGGTGGGTCTCTAGGCTTGACAGTAAACCATGGAGCAATAAACATTTTAAAAATAAAGGCTGCTTAGTGATGTCACATGGTCAGATTCCTTACCTAATTCTAAAATTTATTTGCTAATTGAATATCACATTTCTCTTACCATGAAAAAATGTTTTAAGAATGTTTTCTTAAAACAAATGATAAGATTTTAGTTTGAAAGCTTAATTCTGAGAACTTTTTTGCTGAAAAGAGTATGGTACAAATTTGTGTAGCACCCGTTCCATTTCTTACCAGGTCCCGTTGATCCTCCTGTACCAGATCCATTTTGTGAACCAAGCAAAAAATTTTGGCATCTGGAGAGTTCTGGAGAATGGCTTCCAGGCATGACTGATAATAGTGCATGTCCTTTTCAAGTTCGCGGCTCTCCACGTCAAAGACATAAATCAGAACCTCCACATTTCGGAAGATGTTGTCCCGTTGGCTAGTGAAATAATTTTCCATGAAGGTGTCTTGTCTGGTAGGAAAAATAGATAGTAAGCAAGTCCTCAGTTCAAGCTTCATCAATGCAAAAGATAATCTTAAGGCTACAATTTATAGGGCAAACAATAGCAAATAATTCTGGTCTTACCTTACCTCTTTTTGTGTGTGTGTGTGTGTGGTGCTAGGGATTGAATCCAGGGCCTTGTACATGCAAGGCAAGCACTCTACCAACTGAGCTATATCCCCAGTCCCTTTACCTTACCTCTTGAGACACAACTTGCATGACCCTCTGCTCCTCTTTTGGTGCTCTATACACATAGACCCTTTCCCAGTTCAAGTGGGCCATGGTTTATCCACCATGGGGCCTTTATACATGCTGCTCACTCTGTCTCTGATACTACTCCCATGCTTTTTCATCTAATTAATTCTTGCTTGTTCTTTTAGGTTTCAATTCAATCCATATTTCCTCATACAAAGTATGACTTTCCCTGACATCCCTGATTTGAGCCAATGTACTTACCATAGGCTCATTTACCAATACATCACTCTCATTGCCAACATTTACAAGTATGACATTATACATACTTATATGGGTCTTTAATTAATGACATTCATTTCCTTAGACAGCAAGACAAGAACCATGTTTGGTACTATTCCTCAGTTTCTCAGATTTTAAAGGAGTGTCAGATGCTCAATGAAATTGTTCTGAATGAAGAACTCAATAGTCAAATATTCTAAACTATATGAAAATAACTGTAATGATAATTTTTAAGAAGAATGTTGGTCTTTGCTTCTTACGCTGTATGCCACTTCCCAAGAAGTCCTCAGTCAATAGCTAGACAGCAGAAAATAGTACCATTGTGTAGCAGGGGATGTGGGAGTGGGATATGAATCTAGGTTCTAGTTCTGCATCTTGCTATTAATAAGCTACTTGACCATGGAAGATTATATCTTAAAGCAAGGGACTTGGACTAATATCTTTACACAGACTAGAGAACTGGAAATAATGACAATGAGTAAGGATTATATGGAGAGAGCTGCTAGGATGTTAAGTGATCCATTTGCTAACAGGAATGAAATCATTTTCTTAGATAGTATTTGGCTATCACATTACCCTTTCAACAAATATTCACTAAGCTCCTATTCTTTATTTGGTTTTATACTAAGGCCTGTGAAACAGAGCTGACAATAATATCTACTTATTTTGTGAGACACTGTGGTATGTATTTTTATATAAAATCTCAATTATCAAAATAACCCTGAGTTGGTACCATTACTATTAATTTTGTACCAGAAACTGTGGCTCAGAGTTTAAATGATTTACCCAAGTTAAAACAGCTAACAAAGCTGAAATATAAACCCCAACCTAACTCCAGTACCTATATTCCTAACCACTGTGCACTACATACTGCTGCTTCATATCAGAGATATAAATGGCCAAAGAGTAGCACTGAACATTGGCATAGAAGCACAGTGAGTGTGTGAATTTGTGATGAAAAAAAATTTTTTTTTTTTTGGTGAGTGCGTTGGTCATGAGAAGAGCTGTCTCCTACTTTCCAACAGTGTGTAACTCAGCCAGATTGTACATGCTCAGAGTTTGATCTATAGTGCTTAGATTGCCTGGAGATAATTTTTTAAATTATTAAGAACAAATTATTATGGTGTGGTAGCTAAAAGCTTGGCACTTGTGTCAAATCATCTAATTTGTGTCCACCTCAAAAGAAACCCAATTTATGCCCCTGCAAAATAGAGAATGCTTAACCTATACTACACATATCTAGGTGAAGTTTGTGTTAGAGATACTTAAACATGTCACATACAGAAGGCACGTCCACAATTAACAAAAATCAGAGATCTTTATTTAATCAAGTACCAAGTATGAAATAATTCTATCCAATGTATCTATTATAAATAACAGTTATTGTAGGTATATTTGTCATACTGATTATACTAGAAGCCATGGTTACTGCCATTGGCTTTACAAAAAAGTAAGTAGATGATGGTACTTACCCACCACAATCCCACAGGTTCAATACCAGGTTTCCCAGAAATCGAACATGAGAATGTTCTACATCAACTGGAAGACAAGTATGACAAATCTAATAATTGCAGCATGCAAGGTGAAATTCAAAATAAGCAAAGCACTAACCCATGGAATTTAGAAGGACCAAAGTGGAGTGAAATGCTCAAAGCCACAACAAGAAGGTGATTTTCAGCTTAGTAATGTGGTTTAGTGGCAAGGTGGGCACCTAAACTACCCTGAGCTACAGAATTGGCTCTTATGTAAGTCATTTTACTTTTTAGTAGTTTAGTACTCAGAGTAGAAACAATCTCCAATTATACTACCAATGTTAAATTTCCACATATAAGACAGCGACATATACCATTTAATAGATCTTCCCTGTCCCACCTGCCCTCACCAACTTCCCCCATGAAAAAGTAAAACAACAATAACAAAAACGGAACACAAAACAAACATAAAACATAACCAAACTAACTCCTATCTTGATTCCTTTTCAGTTAATGACTCTACTTTTCCCCCTATTGTGTCTCCTAGGTTCTCATTCAATTCATTGCTAGTTCTTTGTAATCTCTAAATTCCATTATCATCTCATGCGAACACTGCTACAAGAGATCCATAACTGAACTCCCTACCAGAAAAACCTTACCCATTTTACATCGTCCTATAGGCTACTGTCAGGCTCATCTTCTTAACACTACTTTGAACATGTCACTCCCCATTCAAATACTTTCAATGGCTCCTCCGTCCCTAAAGGGGGACAGTCAAGGTCCTTCACAATTTGGCTTCCAATCTACCTATATATTCCCCAATAATTCACATTAATAAAACCTTTCATTCCAGCCCAATTTGGCTTATTCACAGTCCTCCCAAACCCCACTACCTCCCCAACCCCAACACACCTTACATCAGGGGTCGCAAACTTGCTAATAGGGGCCAGGCCAGTAAACATACAATCAAAGTTGGCCACATATAGAGGATAAACATCCACCCAGTAGAATGGGCAGCAGTTACTGAGCTCTTGCAAGAATGTTGGCTCAGGTTTGCCAGATCTTTCAATTTTTCAATAGCAGTGGGAAATTCAGATTTTTATGAAAACTTTGACATGTGATAACTAATTCCAATTTTTTCTAAAACAATAGACAAGCCAAACAAAATTTGTCTATAGGCCTTATCTAGCACACAGGCTGCCTGTTTGCGACCTCTGCCTTACACTTCCCTCCCCGCTATCCTTCACCTACTCTGTCCTTCTGCCTGGAAAGTCCACCCCATCTTTCTTTCAAAGTTATATTCATCTTTCAAGACCCAAACTAAATCCCACTCCTCTAAAAGCCCTGCCTAGCTCACCCCACTTACCGTCATTTCTCCCGCTAAATTCATTCAAACATTTATTAAGCATCTACTCTCTGCCAGGCACTAAAAATCCCAAGGAGGAATAATGAAAATATTTATACTGGAAAGTACTCTAAGTCTAGAAATTATTATCTATATAATTTATATGATAGTCAAATGTTATTATGGCATTTCTTCTTTGACTATCTCAAAGCTGTTGCTTAAATTGAGTATTATCTAACTTTTGGGCAATTTTACGTTCTCATAAACTAGATCATAGATAGCAAAGCATTAAAAGGTAAAGCATATAAGCTTTGGAGCCAAACAGATCTGAGTTCAAATACCAGCTCTACAACTCTGTGACTTTGGGCAAGTCACTTAAGTTCTGAGTATTAGCTTCCATTTCTATTTAAAAAGAAAGAAGGGGCATAGTACTGACCTCACAGAATAGCTGTGAGGATTCAACGGGTTATCATATATGAAGTGCCTGGCACATAGTAAGTGCTCAAACTACTTCCCTTCTCCCCTTTACTTCCCCCTCCTTGGAAAAGGAATCATATCTTACATGTCTTTGTATTTCCAACAGAGTCTACGAGAGAGTAGGTGCTCAAACTGCTATTAATTTGAAGACTATGTATACGGTCTAGTACTAAAAAAAAATGGAAAGAAGTGCTACTGAGAAAGGGAAAGACAATAACAAAAGAAGTGACAGGATTCAGTGACTTTTAAGATATGGGGCAAATGGGAAAGAAATCTAGTTTCTACTCCCATATGATAGAATTTGTTCTCATCAAGTGACCAATGGCCCCATTACCAAATCCAGTGGACTTTTTAGTCCTTGTCTTACTTTCTGCAGCATGACACTGTTGACTACTCTTCTTCTCAAAAAAAAATCTCTTTTCTTGGTCTCTGATATACCTACAAACTCTCTGAAAGATCCTCCCTCACAGGCTCCTATTCTTCTTTCTGTCCCTTAAATGTTGGATTTCTTCAGGTCTCCATTCTTGGTCACCTTTCTCATCTATGTATTCTTCCCCAAAGTAAGTTAATATATTCATATTATTTTGTATACAATTTGGATATTGATAATTCATAAAAAAGAAGCTTCAGTACAGATTTCTCTCCTACCTTTCTGACTCACACAGTGCATTTCCATTTGAATAAACCACAAGTATCCCAAACTCAACATATCCAGATTAAGTCATGTCCCCTGTCTTCCCCCCATCAATTCTTTTTTCAGTCTTTTATCTCTCAGTAAATTCAATCAGTTGCCTATCACAAAACCTTAGTTTCATCTTTCAGTTCACTCATTCCCTCACCATTCTCCCCAGGTCTACCAACAAGTCCTCTTGACTCCACCTCTTTAATATACCCCAAATCCATTAGCTTCTCAACGTATCCACTACCAACACCCAAATCAAGCAGTCATCTCTTACCTAGTTTACTAAAATAGTTTCCTAACTAGTCAATTTGTTTCTATCCTTGCCTCCCTCTGATCTACATTCCATATTATAGATAGAGCAATCTCTCCAAAATGTATATTTTATTTCATTCTTTTAAAAGAAAAAGAACATGTCATTCTGAGTATGCATGATTGCATACACCCGAAAAAAAGGGGCCAGAGGATAACCTCAGGATGATCTAACCCCCATTTTCTGCTTCCCTCTTACGTTCTTGGCCCTTTGGCTCTGCTAATCTTCCTGTCCTGATGTTATGAGAAACCGAAAAGAAGCAAAAACAGAGCTTTGGGGAATTGCATACACTTACGGGGCAGAAAGAAGAAAATATTATGATAAAGATTATCTTTTTTAAAAGTAGGGAGGAATGGTTAAAGATAAAAGAAGAAAACCAGGGTAATAAAGCATTAAATAAAAGCCCAGAGAAAAGAGAATTTTGAGAAGGTAGGAAATCTTGGAGCTGTCAACAGTGTTTGAGACTAAAATACTTCATAATCATATTTTTATTGACAAATTTACTATTCCAACAAACACATTTTAACATCCCCCTTAATAAATTAATAACATCATCATTCTGTATCCTTACTTCAAATTTCCAAACACAGTAGGCTCTAAACTTAACAAAATAAAACTGGACTTTTTCAAGAAATGACAAACTAGGAAAACACTAAAACATTAAAGTCAATGTAAATTTTAAAAGATGTACTCTTTTGCTACTTTTAAAGAAATTAGCAACTGCATAAAAGGAACATCAAGTAAAAAGCAATGCACTATAGGAATCTTGAACTAGTCTATATATTTAGCAATAAAACAGACCTTTCTTCAATAATAACAAACTAGCTAATGATGATATGCTAAAGCATTAAAGCCAACATATTTTTAAGTATACTTTTACTACCTTTAAGGAGATACAGTAATTGCTAACAAAGTATATTAATAAAAGCTCCCACTTGAGATATCCTTAAGGACAAGAGACCATTCACAGTGCCTAACACACAGGGAAGTTTCAGAAAATTACCCATTTAATAAATGGCCTACTTTAGTGAATAGGATCCACACAATTTGCAACATTCTGTTCATAATAATGCTGTTAGATTATGTTGAAATTACTTTAGCAGTTTGAGTAGTTCCAAAATTTTGGTTGTGAGTCTGTTCATTGGATTCAATAATAAATCAACTCTGCTGATCAGTTAAAATTAGAAACATCACTGGGACTAGAAAGGGGTTCTTCAACAAACTGTGCAGAATTTTAAACACAAAGAAAAAGGAGTCTGCCAGGAATTGTTCAGAGTAGTGTTCATAGATTGTGATATAATAAACAGAAGTTGAGCACAGATTGGTATTCCAGCTCTAATGTTTACTAGCTAAGTGAAATTAATTTTTAAGTTGTACTTTTGTTATCTATTAGAATAAAGTTAATATGAGGACTAACACAAATAAAATAGAATACAAAAGCCTGGCAAATAACAGTTGTTCAATAAACATTTGCTTCCTTTAATCTACTGAAATCATATAGGTTCCAGGCCTAGATATAACTTGGAAGAAAAGAAAAATTTCAAAATCTATCAAATCAAGATAGAAAGAAATGTGGATGGACAGACAGATTTTCCAGAAGCCAGATATAGGTACAACAGGCCATTGAACAATATCTTGTCCAAAATTTTTGACCAATACCGAAACCAAATGACATACTCATCAAATGTACAAACTGCATAAGGCTGGAAGGATAGATAATATACGAGAGAGTAACAATGAACATAGGATCCAAACCCTTTACTATAGATAAGGAAACGAAGAACACAGATCAGAAAGACAGTAACTTGTTTTGAATTTTACAGTTAACATACACAGGGTGCAGAAATATATCATGGGATAAAGCAAAATTTAGTAATAAGCATTTATACTTAGGTTCAAAATATTAACTGCACAAGACCCAGAATGATCTGTTTTAATAACAATATGTCTGAAGAGGAACTGGGGCTTTTTAGTATGACTCGGTGTAATGAAGGTCATTCCATAAAAGAAGATGGGGGTTACTCTGTAACTAATAGCAATGTAATATCCAGAATAAGAGATGTAATAGGCCTACTCTGCCCTGATCAGACCGCAACTGCATAAGAAAAATGTAAATAAGTTTGAACAAATCCTTAAAAATACTTCCAAATTATGTCAAATGAGGAATAGATGGAGGAACTAGAGTGTTTAACTTAAGAAAGACAATATTTGGGAGGCAGGGGATGACTAGGATAAACTGAGACACTGAACATTTTCAAACATTTGTAAAGCTTACAAGAACAGAAAGAAAACCAGCTAATGGAAATGAGGGAAAATAGATTTGGATGTCTGCTTAAGAGACAGCTTTGTAGTCATCAAACCTGCCCCAATTATGAAAGTGAATACTATACTCCAAGCCCTATAAGTACAGAAATAAGGTTTTCTTCTCCTTTGTATCTCAGAATCTGGACAATAATGTGTTTAAAAGATGTTTACTATTCTTGAAACCAGAGTGAGACACTATTCTTATGGGTGGCTTATCCCTAAAAGCATTCAAGATGCTAGAAACACAGATCAGGAATATTTAAAGGTCAGGTATGTAATGCCTCCTTCATTTGGAAGTCAAAGACCAAGGAAGGAAGAATCCAGAAATGCTTGGATGCCACAGAATGAACTGACATTGCAGCTCACAGACAGAAGGGCTCTCCTAGGATCCTAGATACACTGGCCTGGTAGCCATGGCAACCCAGCAAGTCTATACTAACATTTAAACCATAAAGAGCAATAAGATATTTCCCATGTCAGAATAGAAAACTCCAGTGAGACCATCTATGTGTATCTAGGAAGAGAATATCAGGTTAATTTCCATTCTTCCCATCCCTGTAGTTTACCTTTGAATGAGGACAAGGACTAACTACAGCTTCAAAAAATTTTGGATTTTAATTATGCTTCTTAATACCTAACAATTTCCCTTTGTACAATAACAATTAAAAACAAACACTCTTCCCCCAAAACAAACAAACACAAAGGACCCTATGCTGGTTAAGAAATAGCAGGATAAGCAAGAAGTTGGAAGAGGGCATCCCACTTTATAAGCAAACTAGAAAGCAAAAAAAGCCTTCCAAGAGAGTGAGCAGTAAGAGTCAGAATTAGGCCACATTTCTCTGAGGAGAAATGCAAAAAGGGGAACATGCTCCAAAAATCCTTCAACCTCTGCATTCCCAAGCTATGCAACCAAGTGTGTTATGCAGATTAATAGTTAAGATCACCTCACTTTACAATAAGATAAAACATCTTACTTGTTGCACCAAGCCGACGTGTGTCTCTGGCAATATAATTTGCAAAGATAATAGACCTCATGCTGGTCTTACCAGACCCACTTTTACCCATCAACAGCACCTAAAAAAGAAAGAAAAATGTTAACAATCTGGAGTAAATCTAGTGTAACAGGACCTATTTCTCTCCTGTATTTGGCATTTTAATGAAATAACAGTACCAACAATATGGTGTAAATACTTGTAACTAACAAATCTGTTCCCCAACCAATGGTGAATGCAGATATATCTAGCATTCCAGAAGCCAGGTGCTTATCTGTCACGGGTCACACATCCTTTGGGCTACAGAACTACAGTGATTTTATGTTTTTTGTTTGTTCTGTGGTAATGGGGATCAAACCCAAAGGGTTCTTTACCACTTTACATTCTGTCCCTTTTTTATACTTTTATTTATTTATTTTTATGTGGTGCTGAGGATCAAACTCAGTGCCTCGCACATGCTAGGCGAGTGCTCTACCACTGAGTCACAGCCCCAGCCCCCATTCTGTCCCTTTTTAAAATTTATGTTTTGAGACAGGGTCTCATTAAGTTGCCCAGGCTGACTTCAAACATGTGATCCTTTTGCCTCAGCTTCCCAAGTCACTAATTACAGGTGTGGGCCAAAGCACCCAGCTGAATTTATGTTATTAATATATAATATTCTTAGAACTAGGTTAGAAAAATACCATCTCGAGAGGAAATTAAACCCGATTCTCCTATAATCTAATGTTTTATGCACTGAACTACTTAGCAGGGGATTTAGCATAATTAAAATTTCTTCCTCCTCCAGCTCAAGGTCAATTCTTCTACCTCTCTGGAGCACTTGAACTTTTCCCTTCTACTTCCCTCTATGATTTTGTTTTACTAATTACTCTCTCTTTTTTTTAATATTTATTTTTTAGTTATAGGTGGACACAATATCTTTATTTTATTTTTATGTGATACTGAGGATTCAATCCAGTGCCTCACACATGCTAGGCAAGTGCTCTACCCCAGCCCTCTGTCTCTTCTTTTTATAAATTTCCCATGACCTACAGGATTAAGGCTTTAAACTATATATAAGCTCTAGCCTATCTACTATACTATCTTCATCTCCTGTCCATCTGAGCTAGAACTTTTAGCAACCAGCCAAACTGAACTGAGAACAGCTTATAGTCTCTGTTACCAGCCCTCCACGAAGTCTTGCTTCTATGTCTCTGTTTTATACTGTACTCTCTCCCAGCAATGTTCCATTCTTTGTTCTTCTTTCGACTAAATGTCACTTGGTTTAGTAATCATCTGCTCAAGAAGATTCTCTGACCCTAAAGCCCTAGGCTGACTTAGGTGTCATATCTCAGTCTCCCAATTAAACTGTTTTATCATTGCAAAGGACATAATGTATTGCAGTTACTCACTTTTCAGCCTGATTCTCACAAGACTCTAAGTTCCCAAAGGGCAGGGAGAGTCCCATTTATATCTCCAGTGCCTAACATGATAAATGCTCAAATGATGTTCTTCAAAGAATAAACAAGCTTCAAAAACAAAGATAAAAAGGAGAGCTTCTAACAATGAAGAAGTTTCCAGTGGAAATTGTGGCCTTATGAAGGTAAATAACTTTGTTATCAATGTTAGCATTAACAGAGAGAGAAAAATACCTGTCAAGAATGTCATATATTCTTGCATTTGAAGGGAATTGGATAAAATGACTTTTTAGAGTCCTTTCAAATCTAAAATTTATAAAATACTGTTCCAATTACCTTGCTTTTCAAATGTAATGGATACACATTTTACTTTCAATCACAGATATTTTATAAAAATTTCTGATTACAAATGTAAGGAGTATTAATGAAAATGTACTGCACTCAGGTTTGCACTACACTCAATCTAACACATTCTCTGTGTAACTTTATCTAATTAAGAAAATTTCACTACTGAGCCAGCCAAAAATCTATACAAAAAAGGGCTTTTCTGTTATTTAAAAAAATATTTTAACTGAGAAACAGTTAACTGTATATATTTCTGGGGCACAACATGATATTTTGCTACATTTATATACCATGGAGTGATTAAATTAAGCTAAATTTTGTTTTTAATCATGTAAAAAATTCTGGTATTTTTAGGCATCCTTGTTGATAAGGCTAAACCATGTTAGACCCTAAGTGCTCTACAGGCATTTTATTCATTTAAATTTCACAACTACCTATGAGATGGGTGATTTGTAAAATCACCATTTCATAAACGATACTGAAGCCTCGAAGTTTAAGAAATATGCTCTAGAGTTGCACTCTTAAGAATTCTGCCTAAACCCCAATGTGAGGCATAGAGCCATAACAACATAAAAGGAAGAGTGGACGATTCCAGTTGGAGAACTGATGTAAGATCTTATAGTGTAACATTTTGATTTGGGTTGAAAATAAATGTGCAGGCAGACTCCTATATAGTGGGTGTATATGTGGATTCACCCATTCAGATTTATATATTTTAGAAAAATAAAAAATCTAATAGCACAGTGAATAAGAATCAGGAAGGTTCCTCCAATAGTCCAGGAAAGATGGTATAGATCCACTCTATGGTTCCTGAATGACTATTTCTTACCTTTACCATCATGTTTCTGATGTACCTAACACATCTTACCTTTTTCTTCATGGCTGTATTTGGTAGCACCCACCTGTAGATATAAACCAAAAGACAAGAGTTCCCATGATCCAATTGCCTAAGAAACTGAAATTAAAGAAATATAAATAAATGTGCAGGAGCAAAAGAACATGTTTAATACAACAGGTGAATGCAGCTGTGTAGGGAACCTCAGTAGAGTAACAGCCCTCATAAACTACAAAACTGGGTTCATGCTCTTGTCCCCTAACTACAAGCTCTGGCGACAGCTCCTAGGAGAATATATTTAGGAATATAAATGAGTTATTAAAATTTGACTTTTCCTCATCTTAAAAAAATGATCAACAACATATATAGGTGGTGTAATAAGTCAAAGAACATTTTCATATTTAAATATTATATATCAAATCTTATATTTTTTAAAATTCGACTTTCTATTTTTAAAATCTGGAAGCATCCGTGGACCTTGGCAGTCTTCCAAGATGTATGTCACTCATTAATGGCACAAAATACATATAATTCAGGTACAAATTGGCACAGAAAACACTGTAAGCCACTGGTCTCTAAGAAATGCTAGTCCTTTTATCTCTTACATGGTGAGATCTAATCGCCTTTTATTGATAATTCAAAGCAACGTGGAACCGTCTCAATTAGAACACCCACATGCCCCATCCCAAGGGCTGACGGCCCAATTAGCACCAGTCCCTTTTTCAGTTTATTATGTTGTCAAAAGTATATCAATCAACCCTACTGATAAACCAAAGCAGTTTATCATGCAATTTATCATGGGGGTGGGGTGTTCTAATTCACAATACTCTTCAGTTCAAACACCCTCCCTTCCAGGTTTGACACAATACCCTTCACCCACCCAAGCGAGCCTTCCGGTTCCCCTAGTGGAGGATCCATTCGCGGCCCCAGATTCTCTTTCTCCATCTTTTTCTCAGAGTCAGATTCTTCCATCGTGCAACAAGTCCTTTCCAGTCCCTTCTAAATCCGCAGTACTCTTTTTTTCTCGTTCACCCCCTCAACTGCCAATTCTCATTGACTGCGGCCCTCAGGCCTGCTCTATTCTTGCCTCTGCCTTTGTCCACTGGGGGGCCGCTTTCCCCACCGTTACCTTTACCGCCCCGAACTTGGCCTCAAGGAACCGCCAAGCAGGCCAGCCAAAAACCAAGTGATTCAGTGGTGCAAAGGAAGAGATGGAGGAATAGAGGAAAAGACAGGTAAATTGGGGAGTCTCCCCGATTTGGGGCCTCACGCCGCAAGGTCTCGAAACCCAAAAGTGATTTCGCCCTCAAAAAGGTGGGGACCGCGAAGGCGGAGGTCGCAGAAAGAGATGACCCGGTGCGGTAGGCACTATGCGGTGAACGCCTCAGCCGCCAGGTTTCTGGCTCCTGGCAGCCCGCTTTAGTCCGCCAGCGGCGGCGGCGGTAACGACCTAACCGCCCGCCCTTCAGGATCCCAGGTACCTCACCGCAGCCACCCGACTGCAGGCCAGGATCACGTGAGCACCTGTCGTAAACCCAGAGCCTGACACGTGACTGCCGCTGCCCAAGGGGCGGGTGGGCTGGGAAGAATACCATAGAGACTACTCCGGGAAAGCCAGAGTGTCGCTTGTCGCCATCACGTGGCATTAGCTCTTAACTTCCGCGCCACCAGCCCCACAGGGCTCTGTGAGCCTGCAGGCTCTTTAAGAGTGTGCTGACCCGCTCCCCTGCCCCCAACCGCTGAGGAGAATTAAAGGAGATGATTGCATTTCCATGTCTCCAGGCTAGCCATTTTTACTGCTAGTTACCCTTAAGGGATCTTGGCAGAGAAGGCCAAGCGTTTTTTAACTTCCTGTCTTTTGTTGTTAGTCCCAGTAACCGACCTTGCATTTAGGTGCATTAAATATCTAAAGCTCTTAAAACTGAGACTTTCCCATCGAAAGCTCTCAATAAATTATTATTGCTGGGAGCAGAGATTTATGCTGCCCACCATGCAAGTCATTGAGACCAAGTCATTTTTAGTTAGATTTCACATTCATCTCCCCACTTTTAAAAAAATAATTTGGCAATTTAAAAAATTTTGATTAATATGTAATATTTGTACATATTTATGGGGTACAGTGTGGGAAATAAGTTATCATATTACTATAGTAAGAAGTTATATACATTTATATATTATATATTACCGTGTGCATATATTACTTTGATAAGAAGATGAAGGAAGAGAAACAGCACACAAAAAGGTGCTCCCATATTTTCCCATTTGAGTTCCTAAATGATTTTTTGTCCCCGTAATTGGCATGCCACTGATACTGCCGGTTATCAGTGATGAGTCCTGCTTCCCCACATGTTCAAGTTTGAACATTAGAGAAGCAGGCTGAGGCAAGCATATAAAGCAGAGTTTATTCAAAAAGGGGTAACATAGACTTCTGGAAGGGAGAAGGGGGCCATAGCTGGTATCCTGGTATCCCAAGAAGCCAGGTGTTCTGCCCTTTTTATAAGTCCTAGGCTTCCTTTGTTCTCCTGACTTTTCCCCCTTATCTTTCTCCTTCCTGCCTACCGGTCTAGACCCAGGAATGCTTGCTGGGATGGCCCCAAGGTGGGAAACAGGTGAGCTGAGGGGGAAGGGCAACACTGATTAACAAAGGGCACATTAACAACCTTTTAGCTCCCTGTAGAGAGGGACAATTCCTGCTACAGGTTACCTTGGCAACAGGTTGCAGCAGGCGCAGGTTCTTGATAAGGGTGGAGGAAGGGCTCTGTAGGAATTAACATTTCAATCCCTCGGGGAACAAGACTCCAACTTCCCAGACTCACTCAAAATTGACCTCCCTGGTCCGACCTGACTCAATTTACCATCTATACTGACTGCCTGTCTAATTCTGGCTTAACAACAAGAACAACAAAAATATTTTTTTCTGAAATCCCATTTCTTAGCCTTATCACTTGCTAATCTCTCTCCTTCCATCAGCTATGCCACACACATTCCTATTCTAGCTTTTCCTGTCTGGTGAAAGACCTTAAATACAAAACCAGGATATCACTTTAGATTTGCTGCTCACCATGCAAGTCATTGAGACCACGTCATTTTTAGTTAGATTTCTACAATGTGTGTACACCTCCTTAGTCTGAATCATTGAAATAGCCTCCAAAGTGGTTTTCCTACAGTGGCAACTCTAAATGGGTTGGAGGTGGGAGGAATACTTTTTTATCAAGTCATCTCATATACCCCAACATGAAATATGTGCTTGTTTTGTAAAATCAGCTTTCAAACATCTTTCAACCCCCAACACATCCCCCCGCCGTTTTACCTGCTAAATTGCTCCCTTAAACTACTGTTTATAGAAATTTAATGTCTCCCAGCTACTTCAGTTTTCCATTTCCTCCTCTCTCCAACCATCCATTCTTTCTACCGACTGCTTGAGTGACCTTTTAAGTTCAAATCAGTGAAGGCTATTTTTCTGCTTTAAAACTCTTGTATAACTTAGGGGGAAAGTGTGTCAACACAAGGAATTTCAAGACCCAGCTTATATCAACTTTACCAACTGCATTTCTCCACCCACTCTCACCACCTCCGTCAAGCTTCTTAAGGAATTGCTAGTGTTTTCTCAATGTGCCAAGAGGCAAGAAGAAAGAGGAGACAACATCTAACAAAGAAGGGGAGAGAATGTATGAAGTAGAAAAGAGAGAGAAGTGGGGAGATGGAAAGAGGTAAGGAAGAGAGGGGAAAGGAGAAGAGGAAGGAGGAGAAATTGGGATTAGAGAAAGGGAGTTGAAGAAAGAGAATGCAAAAGATTTAGGAATGAAATTAAATTAAGGGTTGATTCCAAAGAATGGTGAATAAGACTATTGGTATAATGCATTCCTGTATTGTCTAGCTGTTAAGATACTGGTTTCTACTAGGTGCCTTTGGCTGCTTTATTTTTACACTTTCATTAAGAAACTTTTCATAAACAGGGGATGAAGTTCACTTTTTATTATTGTCAAAATAACTTTTTAAAATTTTTATTATAGATTATTTTCAGAAAATGTTGATTAAGGTCTTTTATTCTTCCAACAAGCACTTATGGAGAACAACCATTCATTGCCAGGAACTTTGATGGATGACAGGGTTACAAACATCACTCTATTTTGTACCCAATATTTGTCAAGTGTTCCTGTCTTAACACCTTAGCTCTACTCTATACACACACAGATACATACACATACAGACAATCAGTCTTCCGTTTGTCCAAATCCCAATATGGAATATTTTTTTCAGTCATACATCTCAGGTAGAAACATACTAGGACCTTTAACAAAGATTCCACTAAGATCTCAGTTTCCTTATAATCTCTAAATTAAATCTAGTTATGTTTACCCTTAAACCCAGTCTTAGGTCTCCAGTACTCAAATTGCTATTCATAACCTGCCTACCATTTTCCTTCTCCACCCTACTCTTCTTCTTTTTTCATTGTTCACTACTATTTCCCAGAGCCTCACAATTTCATCCCTACACCCTGCTGGTAGCTTTTCCCTCCATATTCCCATCCCTTGGCTTGAAATATAATAAAATGTTTCTCAAGTTAATTAGACTTAAAGCTTTGATGAATGAAAATCTGGTGGAGGGATTTTTGGTTTCCAGTTCTGCATGTAAAAAACTTAAAACTCACTCTTCATGCTAACAGTAAGTTAAAAAGCTCAACAAACAAAAAAATCAACAATTATTCTTAGATCCTTCAGAGAAGGAAACTCACAGGACAAAAAACACTATCCAGCCCCAAATGGGAGAGGCACATAAGCAGATATACAGAATGAGAGCTTTTCAGAGTAGAAATCCACAAACACAAACCTTTAATGGAAAAAAATAGACAGCATTTAATGGAAAAGATGGATAATATAAACAGGGATATGAAGTTCTAAAAAAGAATTTAAAATGCTATAGGTCAAAAACAGTAAGATAGATGGGTGCAGTGATACAGGTCTATAATCCCAGTGGCTCAAGAGGCTGAAGCAGGAGGATTGCTGCTTCAAAGCCAGCCTCAGCAACTTAGTGAGGCCCTAAGCAACTTAGCAAGACCCTATCTCAAAATAAAAAATACAAGCTCTTTTTATTTTATGTGATTACACGCTTGGGCCATACCATCTTGCAGGACCAGGTATTAAAGACTCCACACCACCTCTCAGCATTGCCACACTGAGGACCAAATTCCTACATGTGAAGTCTTAGGTATCAAACTCAAACCATATCCAAATCATTAAAATGTATACCACAAACTCTAGAACAATTGAAAAAGGAAAAGAAGGAAAAAAAAAAAAAAAAAAAATATATATATATATATATATATATATATATATATATATATATATCATCATATGCTAAAAAAAAGAAGATGGAATCATAAAATGTTCAATTGAAACCACAAATAATAAAAACAAAGTATGAAGACAAAAATTGGAAAAAAGAAAACAGGACAAGAAATAAATAACAGTAACAAATGTGGTATGTATTAGTCCAACTTTATTTATTTATTTATTGCAGTGCTGGTAATCCAACCCAGGGCTTCACACATGTTAGGGAAGCACTCTACCACTGACCTAGCCCCCCAAACCCTCTCAGTAATCAATTTAATTGTCAATGGTATAAATAAACTAAAAGAGATTGTCAGAGCAGATTAAATAAATAGATCCAACTACTTATTATCTATAATAAACTCGCTTTAAACACAAAGACACAGGGAATAGGGGAAGATTTACCATGCAAGCACTAATCAAAATGACATGTAATTGCTATATTAATTTCAACAGTGTAGATTTCAGAGTAAGCAAATTTATCAGGGATAAAGAGAGGAATTACTTAATTATAAAAGGATCAATACTCCCAAGGTGACCTAACAATCCTTTATTTCTGTGAATGTAAGAATAGAGTGTCAAATCAAAATATCTGGTGTAAAAACTGATAAAACTGCAAAAAGAAATAGACAAACCTACTATTATAGTTGAGACATTAACACATCTCCATGATAAATGGAGAGATTCAACATGTACAGAAATTTCTAGCAAGAGCAATTAGGAAAAAAGAAAAAAAACACAACATAAAAGCCCTCCAAATTATAAAGGAAGAAGGAAAATTTGGTTTTCATATGATATGATTTTATATGTTAAAAAAAAAAACTAGGGCCGGGGTTGTGACTCAGTGGTAGAGCACTTGCCTAGCATGGGTGAGGCACTGGGTTTAATCCCTGGTACCCCATACAATAAACAAACAAAATAAAGGTATTGTGTCCATCTACAACTACAAAAATATTTTTTAAAAAAACTAAAGAGTTCATGAAAAAAGATTGTTAGAATTAATAAATTGCAAATATTGAAAGATACAAAATCAGTGTATAAAAATCAGTTCCATTTTATATACTAAAAATCATTTTTCCAAAAATGAAATTATGAAAATAATCCCAGTCACAGTATTATTAAAACAGAATAAAATACTAAGGACAAAATTTAACCAAGGAAATGAAAGATCAGTACACTGAAAATTGTAAAATGTTGGTGAAAGAAATTAGCAGACACCAACAAATGGAAAGATACCTGAGTTTCAAAGATTGAAAGAATTAATACTGTTATAGTCTATGAACTACCCAAATTAATCTGCAAATTTAATGAAATCCCCATCAAATCAGAAAGATTTATGTTTTCTTTTCTATCAAAGTTAAACTTCTAATGCAATACAAACATGTTTACTGTAATTTAAATTTCATGTATGTAATGGAACCATTTTAAGTGGGGAAATCATGTGGTTAGAATGGAGCCATTTCAAAATTCCCTAACAGGTATTCAATCACAACTGTAGCTCTTCTCCATACTTTCCCCAATTTTAAATTAGCTAATTGTATAGATTGTACCCCTGAACTCTTCCTATCAGAGCAAGGGGCAATGCTTCATTATGGATAAAAGCAGACAGACTGCCTGCCTAGTGTGCTTGCTCACCAGATTCCCTCTGAGGGCACACCATTCTTCAGAAGAATACATTATACATTTTTTTCACCTTGCCAACCCATTTCTGAGCACATTTAATTTCTTGCAGCACCTTGGTATTTCTAACAAAATCCATGTGGCATTTTGTGGAAATAGAAAAACTGCCAAAATTTATATGGAACCACAAAAGACTCACACAAAATAATTTTAAGCAATGAGAATATACCTAGAGACATCATACTTCCTGACTTTAAAATATAATGAAAAGTTATAGTACTCAAAACAATGTGGTAGTTGCATAAAAAGAAACACATTGACCAATGGAACAAAATAGAGAGCCCAGAAATAAACTCATGCATATGTGATCAATTTATCTTCAATAAGGGTGCCAAGAATACACATCAGAGAAAAATAGTCTCTTTGGTAAATGGTATTGGGTAAACTGAATATCCACATACAAAAGAAGGAAATTGGATCTTTATCTCACAACATATACAAAAATCATCTGAAAATGGGTTAAAGACTTAATTATAAAATTTGAAATCATAAAACTCCTAGAAGAAAACTTTTAGTCAGCTTTTCATCATTGTGACTAAATACCTGAAAAAATAACAACTTAAAGGAGGAAACATTAGTTTTGGCTCATGGTTTCAGATGTTTCTGTCTAGTTTTGGCTCATGGTTTCAGATGTTTCTGTCAATAGTCACCTGGCTTCATGGCAGGGAGCATGCAGTGGAACAATGTGGCTTTACCTCATGATGGACAGGAAGCAGAAGAAAAGAGAGAAAGCCAGGGACTCAGGACAAAATAACCCTTCAAAGGCATTCCCCAGTGACATACTGTTCCCAACTAAGCCTCACTTCCTAAAGTTTCTTCCATCTCCCAATAGCACCATAAGCTATGGAACAAGCATTCAATACATGAATTTTTGGTGGACATTTCAGATCCAATTATAATAAAAACACATGGAAAAAACTTCTCAACATTGACCTTGGCTATGACTGTTGGGATATGACACCAAAAACCTCAGACAACAAAATTTAAAATAACAAAGTGGGTTTACATAAAACTAAACAGTTTCTGCATAGCACAGAGACAATCAACAATATGAAAAAGTAGCTAACATAATGGTAGAGAATATTTGCACATCATGTCTAATAAAGGGTTAACATCCAAAATATGTATGTTAACTCAATGTTATAACTCAATAACAATACAAATAAACAAAAACCATTTTTAAAATGGCAAAGTACTTGAATAGACATTTGTCCAAAAATAATATGCAAATGCACAACAAGTATGTGAAAAGGTGCCTCCCATCAACTAGGCACTAGGGACATGCAAATCAAAACCACAATGAGATATTACCACACACCTCTTAAGATGGCTATCATCAGATAACTGTTAGCAAGGATGTGAGGAAAATGGAAATCTGTGCACTTTCATGTTTATTGCAGCATTATTCACAAAAGCCAAGGCATGAAAGCCCCATAAATGTTCATTCATTAATGAATAAATTTTTAAAATGTGATCTAGGAGATCCAAGATGGTGGGCCAGAGGGAGGCAGCATTCTGTGTTGCTCCATGACCTGGGATTCAAGAAGTGAGAATACTTCCGTGCCCATGCAGGGCTCCAGGGCTCAGTGTCGGATTAGGTCTCCCGACTACTCGCCCAAGCAGGACTACTGTGGGGCCAACAGCACCTGTACCCATGCAAAACTTTCCGCCACCCACCTGAGCAGAAATCCCGGATGCAGATCCCCCACAGGATACCTGGCAGCTACCCATGCACATGATCTCCAGCCGCCGCTCCTGTGCAGACTCCCATCAACAAACATGGGGCTCCCCCAGTCACCTCTATCTTGGGACTCTGCAGCAACGGAGATACTCCTCTAGTTGCCGCAGCCAGCCTGCACTGGGGAACACACCGGCTCTGAAGACAGACATAGCCAGCCACACCTGGCATGCCACAGACTCAGTCTCTGACCTCATTGTCCAACACCATGGCACAGCTCCCCCCACCTGACCCGACACCCAATTGCTGAAAGCAAACGCCTTCATCTTGGGTCACCTTCATCACCATCTTTATTGGGGGCAACTCCCACTTTGGAACTCCGCCAGGACAGGTACCCAGTTTCTAACCCCATCGCCATCCCCAGCAGCCACTAACCCGCCACAGTAGCTGCCCAACCAAAAAGCAGCTCTCAGTGGGTCAGTGCTGAGTGTGCCCAAAGTGCCACAGGCAAGAGCCCTGGAGAGAAAGGTCCCTTATTAGGAAGCAGTAAGGGAGAGGGTGTGAGTAATAAAGTTTAGAGACTAACAGACATCAGGAACTGGGAGGTCTTTAAGTGAGATAAGGAGCTAAGGCCACGTGCTCACAACACAGGAGCAGGCCAAAAAAGGAACCCCTGAGGATCTCCCTTGGGCACTGGCGGGTGCCACACCCAACTTCCAGGTGTCCTCCACCCAGGAACAACCCTCCCTCCCTGGTTACCTTCACCACCCTGAGGATGTGGATACCAGCTAACAATAGATGACTCCACCTATTGAATGAGAAGGGAAGGGGGAAAAATATTGATCTCCAATCAAAACAATCCTTGTTTCTTCCTTTGAGATTTTTTTCTTTCTTCTCCCTCTCTATTCCCCGCCCTCACATCCCCAAGATACGTGAAACCAGTACTTTGCACGAATTAGGATATTAAGGTCTGAGACAACTGAATAGTATATTACAGGTATGTTGTATATATATTCTTTTTTTCTTTGTTTTTCCCCCACCAATTTCTACTATTTCAACCTTTTTTATTTTTCCTAATATATATGTTTGTTTTCTATACTCTACTGTCTTCCATCTTACTTGTCCACCCAAAATTACTTCCTCTCTATTCTCCTGCTACTAACCTTCTTCTTTAGATTTCTCTTTCATACTTCTTAAGATATAATAACTCTATATCCTCATTTCCTACCTCCTCAGCATATCATCCTACTCCTCACCCCCTGTTATTTGTCCACCATCAGAAACTATAACCACTTTTACAAATCTACTGATTATATTATAGATAATAATTGAATTCACCATTTCTGTACATTGTGACCAAACTGTAAACATCTATTAGCAACTATTTGTTTTTAGGTGATATATTGTTTATATTGGGATCTGCTAACCCTCAAAACAGAGGTATTGGAAACCTACAGGGACACGATAAGCCTATAGGGTAAAAACGGTAATGCCTCAGATCCACAGTGCTAAAAAGGGAAGACACGTGAACAACATGAAAAGACGAATAAAGAAAGTGCCCCAAACAAATCAAGATACTACATTATTAGAATCCATGGCCAGCACAGCAAAAGAAATTACAGAGAAGATGGTCAGGATGGACATAATTAAAATGTTCTGTGAACTAAAGGATGATATAAGAGAGCAAATATAGGCATCAAAACATCATTTTGACAAAGAGCTACATAAGCAAATATAGGAAGCAAAAGATCGCTTCAATAGGAAGATAGAAGTTCTAAAGAAAAACCAAAGAGAAATCCTTGAAATGAAAGAAACAATAAACCAAATTAAAAGTTTTAAAAAAATTGAAAGCACCACCAACATATTAGACCACTTTGAAGACAGGACCTCAGACAATGATCACAAAAATATATAATCTTGAAAAGAATCTAGACCCTACAGTGAAAATGGTAAGAAACCATGAGCAGAACATTCAAGAAGTATGAGATAACATAAAAAGAACAAATTTAAAAGTTATTGGGATAGCGGAAGGCAGAGTTCCAAACCAAAGGAATGGACAATCTATTTAATGAAATAATATCAGAAAAATTTCCAAAACCAAAGATCGAATTGGAAAACCAAATTCAAGAGGCTTACAGGATGCCAAATGTACAAAATCACAATAGATCCACACCAAGGCACATTATAATGAAAATGGCTAACATACAGAATAAGGAGAGAATATTAAAAACCATGAGAGAAAGGAATCACATTACATATGGGGGGAACCAATTAGTTTATGTGCCTATTTTTCAACCCAGACCCTGAAAGCTAGAAGATCCTGGAACAATATATATCAAGCTTTGAAAGAAAATGGATGTCAACCAAGAATTTCGTATCCAACAAAATTAAGCTTTTTGATGATAAAATAAAGTCCTCCCATGATAAACAAAAGTTAAAAGAATTTACAGTTATACAACCTGCACTAGGCTGGAGATGTGGCTCAAGTGGTAGTGCGCTCGCCTGGCATGCGCAAGGCACTGGGTTCAATCCTCAATACCACATAAAAATAAAATAAAGATATTGTGTCCACCTAAAAATAAAAAATAAATATTAAAAAAAGAAAAAGAAAACCTGCACTAGGGAACATCCTTGGCAAAATATTATATGAAGAGGAAATGAAAAACAACAGTGAAAATCAGCAGAGGGAGGTATTACACTAAAGGAAAAAAACTAAGCAAAGGAGAAACCAAGTCAAGTTAAATAACAAAAATGGCTGGGAATAAAAATTGTGTCTCAATAATAACACTGAATGTTAATGGCCTAAACTCACCAATCAAAAGACATAGGCTAGCTGATTGGATTAAAAATACCCAAAAATATGCTGCCTCCAAGAGACTCATCTCATAGGAAAAGTCATCCACAGACTGAAGGTGAAAGGTTTAGAAAATCATACCACTCACATGAACTGTGGAAACAAGCAGGGGTTTCCATCCTCATATCAAATAAAGTACACTTCAAGCCAAAGTTAATCAAAAGAGATAAAGAAGGATATTTCATACTGCTTAAGGGAAACATACAACAATAAGCCATCACAATTATAAATATATATGCCCCAAACAATGGAGCATCTATGTTCATCAAACAAACACTTCTCATGTTCAAAAGTCAAATTGACAATAATACAATAATTCTGGGTGACTTTAACATACCTCTTTCACCACTTTTTCCAAACAAAAGCTGAGCAAAGAAAATATAGAACTCAATAATACAATTAATAATTCAGACTTAACTGACATATATGGAAATCTCATCCTTCAACAAGAGAATACACTTTCTTCTCAGCAGCACATGGATCTTTCTCTAAAATAGACCATAAAATATGCCACAAAGCAACTCTTAATGAATACAAAAAAAGTAGAGATACTACTGTGCATTCTATCAGATCACAATGGAGTGAAATTAGAAATCAATGGTAAAATCAAAAATAAAAACTACTCCAACACCTGGAAACTAAATAATATGCTACTGAATGAACAACAGGTAAAAAAGACATCAAGGAGGAGATTAAAAAAATTCTTAGGGCAAGGTAAATGAGAACACTGATACAACATATCAAAATCTCTGGGACACTATGAAGGCAAGTACTAAGAACAAAGTTCATTGCATGGAGTTCATTCCTTAAAAGAGGAAAAAGTCAACAAATAAATCACCTAACATTACATCTCAAAGCCCTAGAAAAAGAAGGAACAATCAACACCAAAAGCAGTAGAACACAAGAAATAATTTAAAAATATTGAGCTGAAATCAATGAAATTGAAACAAAAGAAACAATTGAAAAAATCGACAAAACAAAAAGTTAGTTCTTTGAAAAAATAAAATAAAATTGACAAACCCTTAGCCATGCTAACAAAGAGAAGGAGAGAGAGAACTCAAATTACTAACATGCGTGATGAAAAAGGAAATATCACAACAGACACTACAGAAATACAGAAAATAATTAGAAATTATTTTGAAAGTTTGTACTCCAATAAAATAGAAAATATCGAGGGCTGGGATAGAGCACTTGCTTAGCACGGGTGGGACTCGGGTTTGATTCTCAGCACCACATAAAAATAAAGGCAATGTGTTGTGTCCATCTACAAAAAAAAAAGATTCTCTCTCTCTCTCTCTCTCTCTCTCTCTCTCTCTCTCTCTCTCTCTCTCCCCTTTAAAAAAGTAGAAAATATTGAAGTCATTGACAAATTTCTAGAGTCACTTGGTTTGCCCAAATTGAATCAGGATGATATACACAATTTAAACAGATCAATTTCAAGCAATAAAATAAAAAATGCCATCAGAAGTCTACCAACCAAGAAAAGCCCAGGACCGAATGGATACACAGCCAAGTTCAACAAGACCTTTAAAGAAGAACTAATACCAATACTCTTCAATTTATTTCATGAAAAAGAAAAAAGAGGAAGCACTTTCAAACTCATTCTATGAGGTCAATATCACCCTGATTCAAAAACCAGGCAAAGGCAAATCAAAGAAAGAAAACTTCAGACCAATATCTCTAATGAACGAGGATGCAAAAATTCTCAAAATTCTGGCAGATCGAATACGAAAACATATCAAAAATATCGTGCACCATGAACAAGTGGGGTTCATCCCAGGGATGCAAGGTTGGTTCAACATATGGAAATCAATAAATGTAATTTTTCACATCAATAGATTTAAAGATAAGAATTATATGATCATCTTAATAGATGCAGAAAAAGCATTTGGCAAAATACAGCACCCATTCATATTCAAAACACTAGAAAAACTAGGGTTAACAGGAATATATCTCAACATCATAAAGGCTATGTACGCTAAGCCCAGGCCAACATCATTCTAAATCGAGAAAAATTGAAGACATTCCCTCTAAAAACTGGAACAAGACAGGGATGCCCTCTTTCACCACTTCTATTTAACATAGTTCTTGAAACACTGGCCAGAGCAATTAGACAGATGAAAGAAATTAAAGGGAGACAGATAGGAAAAGAAGAACTTAAATTAGTACTATTGCTGAAGATATGATTCTATACCTAAAAGACCCAAAAAATTCCACCATAAAACTTCTAGAACTAGTAAATGAATTCAGCAAAGTAGCAGGATACAAAATAAATACCCACAAATCAAAGGCATTTCTGTATATCAGTGACAAATTCTCTGAAAGGGAAACAAGGGAAATTACCCCATTTGCAATAGTCTCAAACAAAAAAATACTTGGTAATAAACCTAAGAAAGAGGTAAAAGACCTCTACAACAAAAACTACAGAATGCTAAAGAAAGAAATTGAAGAAAAACTTAGAAGATGGAAAGATCTCCTTTGTTCTTGGATAAGCAGAATTAATATTGTCAAAATGACCATACTACCAAAAGCACTATACAGATTTAATGCAATTCCAATCAAAATCCCAATGATATTCCTCATAGAAATAGAAAAAAAAACAGCCATGGAATTCATCTGGAAAAATAAGAGACCCAGAATAGCTAAAGCAATTCCTAGCAGGAAGAGTGAAGTAGGTGGCATCACTATATCAGACCTTAAACTAAACTACAGAGCAATAGTAACAAAAACAGCATGGTATTGGCACCAAAACAGACTGGTAGACCAATGGTACAGAACAGAGGACACAGAGACTAACCCACAAAATTACAATTATCTCATATTAGACAAAGGCACCAAAAACATACATTGGAGAAAAGATAGCCTCTTCAACAAATGGTGCCGAGAAAACTGGAAACCCATGTGCAACAAAATGAAATTAAACCCCTGTTTCTCACCATGCATAAAAATCAACTCAAAGTGGACCTAGCAATTAAACCAGAGACACGGCACCTATTAGAAGTAAAAGTAGGCCCAAATCTCCATCATGTGGGATTAGACCCCAACTTCCTTAATAAGACTCCTATAGCACACGAATTAAAAATCAAGAATCAATAAATGGGATGGATGCAAACTAAAAAGCTTCTTCTCAGCAAAAGAGACAATCAGTGAGGTGAATAGAGAGCCTATGTCTTGGGAGCAAATTTTTACCACTCGCACATCAGATAGAGCACTAATCTCTAGGGTATATGAAGAACTCAAAAAGCTAAACACCAAAAAAAAAAAAAAAAAAAAAAAAAAAAACCAAATAGCCCAATCAATGAATGGGCCAAGGACCTTAACAGACACCTCCCATAAGATGATATTACAATTCAACAAATATATGAAAAAATGTTCAACATCTCTAGCAATTTGAAAAATGCAAATCAAAGCTACTCTAAGACTTCGTCTCACTCCAGCCAGAATGGCAGCCATTAAGAATACAAACAACAATAAGTGTGACAAGGATTTTGGGGAAAAGATATACTCATACATTGCTGGTAGGACTGCAAATTGGTGCAGCCAATATGGAAAGCAGAATGCAGATTCCTTGGATAGCTGGGAATGGAGCCACCATTTGACCCAGCTATCCCTCTCCTCGGTCTATATCCAAAGGACTTAAAAACAGCATACTACAGGGACACAGCCACATCAATGTTTATAGCAGCACAATTCACAATAGCCAAACTGTGGAACCAACCTAGATGCCCTTCAGTAGATGGATAAAGAAAATGTGGCATATATACACAACGGAATATTACTCAGCAATAAAAGAGAATAAAATCATGGCATTTGCAGGTAAATGGATGAAGTTAGAGAATATAATGCTAAATGAAGTTAGCCAATCCTAGTAAACCAAATGCCAAATGTTTTCTTTGATATAAGGAGGCTGATTCATAATGGGGTTGGGAGGGGGAGCAAGGGAGGATTAGATGAACTCTAGATAGGGCAAAGGGGTGGAAGGGAAAAGGAGGGGGCATGGAGGTAAGAAACATATTGGAATGAGATGGACATCATTACTCTAAGTACATGTATGAACACACACGAATGGTGTGGATATACTTTGTATACAACCAGAGATATGAAAAATTGTGCTCTATATGTGTAATATGAATTGTAATGCATTCTGCCATCATATATAACAAATTAGAATACATTTTTTAAAATAAGAAAGAACATAATGAATTTCAAAGGTAAAAAAGATATAAACATACAATGGAATATTATTCAGATTTAAAAGAAAATACTGTCATTTGTGACAATATGGATGAACCTGGTAGATAGTATGTATTAAATAAACCAGAAAAAAGACAAATACTACATAATATCAATAACATGATGAATCTAAAATAATCAAACTCATGAAAACAAACTCGAACATAATGCTTGTAGTAACAACCTGTTTTGAAGACATAATTTTTCCAAGATTGTAGACCTTAGGTTAAGTAGTCTTATCACAAAGTAATGATAATA
This sequence comes from Marmota flaviventris, assembly GCF_047511675.1. Taxonomy (NCBI): domain Eukaryota; kingdom Metazoa; phylum Chordata; class Mammalia; order Rodentia; family Sciuridae; genus Marmota; species Marmota flaviventris. The sequence goes on along the minus strand of NC_092518.1, from coordinate 47,239,485 downwards.
AATAAAAATGTCAAGAGTCAAAGGTTTCCTCTCATCTCTGGAAGCTGACTAAAATAAGGGAAAAAAGCAGGAGGAGGCAGGAATCCCATGAAAATAGAAGGGAAATCAATGGAGCAGAGACAGGGATTGAATAGGTGTGGGGAGGGAGGGATGGGAAAAGAGAGAAATGGTGAAATGAAATTGACCAAACTATGCTAGATACATATATAAATATACCACAGTGAATTTCAACTTATTGTATATCTAGAAAACACTAATTAAGGGGCTGGAGATGTGGCTCAAGCGGTAGCACTCTTGCCTGGCATGCGTGCGGCCCGGGTTCGATCCTCAGCACCACATACAAACAAAGATGTTGTGTCCGCCAAATACTAAAAAATAAATATTAAAATTCTCTCTCTCTCTCTCTCCCTCTTTCTCACTCTCTCTCACTCTTTCAAAAAAAAAAACCACTAATTAAAAAAACTGTAAATAAATAGAAGGAATATCAGCAGAGTGGAGGTGCCACAGTCTGGCTGGGCACAAATGCCGCAGTCTGGCTGGGCACACAATCACGAGCCACCACACAGCTTGTAGATTCAAACAGCAACTCTTTATTCCTGAACTCACACCAGCCGTCTACAATCACGTTCTGGGGAAATCCACGTTCTCTGCCCAAATCCACCTCCACTGGGCTTCTATCTCCAAAATATACTGTCTGAATCCCGTGAGAACTCAAGGGGAACTCAGGCAGCAGGATACGCCCTATTCCCAGCAGGAATAATCTTAAACCTTAAACCTGGAACCTAAACTGGGAACGCCCTAAACACGATTATCTTAAAACCGGGAACACCCTAATCTGCCTTGGTCCTTGAGCAAGGTCACCTACATTCAATGTCCCTGCAACATGTCAGCAACATGGGGTACGCTGGCAAGGAAATTGTCATACCTACTTGGCTAATGGCTCCCAGCATCTCCCCCCTTCTGATTAATTAAACAACAAGCAATGTGGCTTAAGGACCGTGCCTGGTAGGTTGTCCAATTCAATATATGGTTCTTACCCGTCATCGGAAAACTGACCTTTAGGCATCAGCCTCCTGTCTTAGGTTGATACCACTGCAATTGAATCATACCCGTCACTGACTACCGGTCCAGCATACAGCCATACTTGTGGATAGGTCTATGCACCAGTGGGGGGGTGAGGTTCTTTGCCTCACCTCTGTTGGCCCCCAAATTTGGCCTTGGTGCCAGTGGGGGAGTGAGGTTAATGTGGCTTATGGACCGTGCCTGGTAGGTTGTCCAATTCAACATATGGTTCTTACCCGTCATCGGAAAACTGACCTTTAGGCGTCAGCCTCCTGTCTTAGGTTGATACCACTGCAATTGGATCATACCCGTCACTGACTACCGGTCCAGCATAAGCCATTGGCCCCCAAATTTTAGACCATCACTAGCAGAAGGGAGGAGGATCCAGAAATGCCACGACACCAAGCCAATTGACGGCTCCTTGGGAAAAAATTGCATCACTGGTGACACCATCAGCAAAGATATGTCAGCACTACCACAATTAACATGGGGTGCGCTGGCAAGGAAATAAAAATTGCATCACTAGTGACACCATCAGCAAAGATATGCCAGCATTACCACAATTTGCTGCACCAAACGATAGTTACATAGTCCAGGCAAGTTCTGCAAGCAGTTCAAAGCAGAGGAATCTATCAATATGTCCATTTCCTCCCCAAATCCGTTTCCTCCCAAAGTAAGTTGACTCTTTGATTGAGCATTACTTGTTGAGTTCTTCACCGGCACTGGGATGGAGATAGGAATTCTGGCAATGATGCTAAAGAGACATTATCCTGAAAAGAATTATTAAATATAATGAAAAGGAAAGGTGAAAGTAAACAAACAGATCTGTTAACCTACTTTAAAAACAATCCTTAACAGCCTTTTACCTAATTTAAACTAGTAAACAAACAGATCTGTTAACCACCTTTAAAAACAATCCTTAACAGCTGTTTACCTAATTTAAATTAAACCATTTAAATCACGTGAATAAAAATAATAATAATTCGGATCCATTTTTTCATGAGCGCTCCTCATATAAGAAATATGGACATACGCACATACAGACATACAACACAAAACACAAGAGTGTACACAAACGTACAACATATAAGAAAATAGTAAAGGCCTTGTAGCTTTACCTAGGTGAAATCTCCATTGCAATGTTTAAAAACTCCACAGTCAAAAAATAAAACTGATCAGAAAAACATTAACCTAGGTTTGTATGAGCTCAAAAAATAAAAATAGAACCTTATGATGTGGAAAAATGCAATAATAAAATAGCTATTGAAAAAAGCATCCTGGTTAATCACTGTCGCAGATGTAAGAATGGCCAAGCTGGAGTTCTGGATATCAGCTGTTATGGATTTGAGTCAAATCATCTTCTTTTCGATCTGTAGAGACTGTTTTAGTTAATCTCTCTGGAATCCAAATGGGCTGCTGTTCTCCCTGTGGAAAAACACAAACAGACCCCCGACTCCAGACAATCACTGGGTCAGGACCTTTCCATTGTCCTGTTAGAATATCTTTCCAAAGTACTTTAGGCTTATGTACATTTTTTGGATACATATGTCTTTCTGCAGCACTAAGTCCTGATGAATCCAAATTTAAAAAGTTTAGAGTAAAAAGCGTTATTTTAAGTTTATCTTTGGGGGATATATACCCCTTCCCAATTCCCTCTTTTTGCTTTAATAAGTATGTTTTAATAGTTTGATGAGCTCTTTCAACTATGCCTTGTCCCTGTGGATTGTATGGGATTCCTGTTATATGAGTAATACCAAATGATGAGCAAAATTGTTTAAAAGAGGTAGAGGTATAGCCAGGACCATTATCGGTTTTTAACTGTTTAGGAACGCCCACAGTGGCAAAATTTTGTAAGCAATGAGCTATAACATCTTTAGTTTTTTCTCCGGCATGAAGGGAGCCCATCAAAAATCCAGAAGAAGTATCAACTGTAACGTGTAAATATTTTAATTTTCCAAATTCTGGCAAGTGTGTGACGTCCATCTGCCAAATATGGTTAGGTATCAGTCCTCTAGGATTGACTCCAAGATTAACTTGTGGTAAAAATGTCACACAATTTTGACATTGTTTTATTATATGTCTGGCTTCTTCCTTAGTTATTTTAAAACGCTTTTGTAAAGTATTAGCATTAACATGAAACCTTTTATGAAAATTTGTAGCTTCTTCAAATGTAGAGAAAATATGTATGTCATGTGTAGTTTTATCTGCTAAATCATTGCCTAAACTAAGGGCTCCAGGCAATCCTGTATGTGCCCTAATATGTCCTATGAAGAATGGATCTTTTCTGTCCCAGATTAGACTTTGTATAGTGGAAAACAAAGAGAAAACAGTAGAAGAAGGGGAAATCCTACCAGCATCTTCAAGAGATACTATAGCATTAACTACATACTGACTATCAGAAAATAAATTAAATACAGAATCTTTAAACATCAAAAAAGCTTGTAAAACTGCATTAAGCTCTACCTTTTGAGCTGATTGTTTGGGTACTAAAAATGTAAAAGTTTGATCAGGGGTAACTACTGCTGCTGTACCATTATTTGACCCATCAGTGAAAATATTTGGAGCATTCATGATAGGTGTTTTTCTTGTCATTTTAGGAAAAACTACAGGATGCTTAGACCAAAAAGACAACAAAGGATTAGATGGTAAATGATTATCAAATGAAACATTAGATTTACACATGATTATTGCCCAAGTATTTAACTCATTAGCTAACTCATCAATTTGATCCATAGTATATGGAGTAATAATTTTATTGGGAGAAATTCCAAACACTCCCTTCGCTGCTTTTATTCCTTTGAGTATTAATTGTCCTACAGCCTCAGGATACCTAGTAAGAATAGTGTTAGGAGAATAAGATAAATGTATCCATAATAATGGACCTTCTTGCCAAAATACTCCTGTAGGAATATTTTTTGTTGGTAGTACAATAAATAATAAAGGCAAACTTATATCAATTCTATCCAAATGCATATTTTCCATATATGTTTCAATAATTTTTAATGCCTTTCTTGCTTTAGGAGTTAACATGCGGGGTGAATTTGGATCTGATGGACCTTTTAGAATATCAAATAAAGGTCCCAACTCTCCTGTTGGTATACCTAGATAAGGCCTTATCCAATTTATGTCTCCCAATAACTTTTGAAAGTCGTTAAGTGATTTGAGTTGATCTACTCGTATTTGAATTTTTGGTGGACGGACCATGGTTGAGGATAATAGAACTCCTAAATAATTAATTGGAAAATTTAATTGTACTTTATCTATTGCTATCTCTAGATTATAATTTTTTAATAAGTTTGTAGTGTGGCATAACATTCCAGCAATATGTTTTTATCTTTATGTGCCAATAATACATCATCCATATAGTGAAATATTTGTAGTTCAGGATTTTGATTTCTAAGTGGCTGGATTGCTTTGTTAACATATATTTGGCACATAGTTGGACTGTTAGCCATCCCTTGAGGGAGTACTTTCCATTCATATCTCTGATCAGGACCTTCATGATTTAATGCAGGGATAGTAAATGCAAAACGTGGACTATCCTCGGGATGAATTGGAATTGAAAAAAAACAATCTTTAATATCTATAGCTAAAACATGCCAGGTTTTTGGCAAAGCAGACAATTGAGGAATCCCTGATTGAGCAGGTCCCATAATAACCATCTCATTATTAATGGCTCTTAAATCTTGCAATAATCTCCATTTACCAGATTTCTTTTTGATGACAAAAATGGGAGTATTATGGGGAGATATGGAAGGTTGTATATGTCCTTCCGCTAATTGTTGTTTGACCAGATCATGGGCTACTTGTGTCTTTTCTTTAGTCAGGGGCCACTGAGGAACCCACACTGGTCTTTCTGATTTCCAAGTAATTTTGATTGTCTCAGTGGCCCTTTCTGAAAATCCAACCCATGTCTGTCTGTTCCTTGATCTATTTGTACTGGTGCTGCTATACCTTGACCTTGTTTTCCTAATCTTTTTTCTTTCCTAAAGCCTTGTCTAGCCCTAGTAGTGGGCGCATTAGGATTGATGTTATTTGTTAACGTCAAACCTAATTGATCTAGGACATCTCGTCCCCATAAATTTATAGGAAGATGATCCAATACATATGGCTGTATAGTTCCTTAACATCCTTCAGGATCTTTCCAATCTAATATCATAGAACTTCTATGGGGATTAGTCGCCACTCCTAGGCCTCGAAGCGTTTGAGTGGCTTGTTGTAATGGCCAATGTTTTGGCCATTCTTGACGAGATATGATGCTAAGGTCAGCTCCTGTGTCCAGTATCCCATTAAACTCATGACCTTGAATATTTAGTTTTAGCATTGGGCGAGAATCTAAATTTAAAGACAACATAGCCCAATCTACACCTGTGGAGCCTAATCCCCTGGAACCTCTTTCTACACTATGACTAGGAAATTTATTATGTAGGCTGGGTATTATTAACAACTGTGCTATTCTATCTCCAGGTGAAATTACTGATATACCTCTTGGAGAACTAGCTATAATTTTTATTTCACCTACATAATCGGGATCAATTACCCCAGGACTTATCATAAGTCCTTTTAATGTAGATGAACTACGTCCCAGTAATAAGCCTACTGTTCCTTGGGGAAGAGGTCCTTTTACTCCTGTGGGAATGATTTGAACTCCCATCTCTGGAGTTAATACTGCTCTGGCAGAGGCGCAGATGTCCAACCCTGCACTCCCTCGGGTTTGTCTGATGAGGGATTTAATGGACAATGTGTCCTGGGCACTACCCTGATGGTGTTGCTGGGATCCTCCACTGCCCCGTATATTTGTGGTTGTGGGCCCCGGAGCATTGGGCCCCCCTGTCCGTTTTTTGGCAATGGAGCCTGATGCCTTTCTCCACGATATCTTGGATAAATACCTGGTCTTTGTCCGTTTTTTGATAAGGGAGTACCTTCTGTGGTGGTTTGAGAACGGCATTCATTAGCCCAATGTCTCCCTCTACGGCATCGTGGGCAAATACCCGGTATTCTATTCCTTTGATACCTACTTTTGTTAAACCCTCCTCCTATGGGGCAATTCCTTTTAAAATGTCCTGTTTGTTCACAATCATAGCATGTTTTTGGCCTGGCATCTAAAGCCTGTTGTACTGCAGCTGCCAAGACTTGCCCTTGTTCATTAATATCTCTACATAATTTAATATATGTGTTTAAATCTTCATGTCTCCATGGTCTAATAACCTCTCTGCAGCAACGATTTGCTTGGTCATAAGCCAGTTGTTTTATTAATGGCATTGCTTGTTCTGTATCCCCCAAAATTTTGGCAGCCGTTTGAATTAGCCTATCTACAAAGTCAGCGTAAGGTTCATTAGCTCTCTGTATTACCTTAGATAGCTGACCTTGTAAATCTCCATGTCCTTGTAAAGTCTTCCATGCCCTTACTGCGTCTGCAGCTATTTGTGCATATATAGCAGGATCATATTCAATTTGTTGCCGTTGACCCTCATAAGGTCCTTTTCCTAACAACATATCTAGATTTCTTTGAGGGTAACCAGCTGCTGCATTTCGCCTAGCTGTCTCCGTGCAAAATTCCTCATTGGCAACCTTCCATAACAAATATTGTCCTCCATTTAGTACAGATTTACACATGCTAGCCCAATCTGCTGGCGTCATGTCCAAGTTAGTAATGGACTCAACCATGCTTACCGTGAAGGGAGCTTGGGGACCATAGGTTGTTACAGCCTCCTTTAACTGCTTCACTGTTTTAAAATCTAATGCACGGTGAATTCGCTGCCCTCCTGCCTGTTCAAGTACAGGGCATGCTAATCTTTGAGGTCCTGTCTCAGGATCCCATTTATCAACTACGGGGTTTGAGGGCCACTCAGCTGTCTCCATCGGTGGGGCTGTTGGTTGAATTACGCCCTCTTGTGATAAAATGGAGTTAGTAACAGCCTCCTGTTGTGGCCTTTTTCCTAACAACCCCTTTTCCTTTAAATTTTCTTCCTCTGTCTGACTAGCTCGAGAGACCTTCTCTTTTGTTTGATCTAAAATGTCTTTCTCCATGGTCTGAACCTCTAACAATTTACTTAACATCTTTTCGGTTTGTTTTTTACTTATTTCTAATCTACTATAAAGATAACGCAACCCAATAAGATAGCACAAAACAAAGCCGAAATTGAATGAAACAAAAACGGAATAAAAAATCATTGTATCAATTTTCTCTTCCTCAGGGCCGACAAACTTCAAACCTTTAGTCAACCATTTTTTCCAGTTTGCCTGAGAAATTTCTAGGGATAGGCAGCTTGAAACAAAAACAAGATAAATCAAAACAATAACACATTGTTTTTTGAATTGGTCACCCATTCTTTCGCTCTTCCTCAGGGGCGAGCAATTTCACTTACCTCCAAGCTTCAGAAGTTCCCCGTAGGAGCCGCCAAATGCCACAGTCTGGCTGGGCACAAATGCCGCAGTCTGGCTGGGCACACAATCACGAGCCACCACACAGCTTGTAGATTCAAACAGCAACTCTTTATTCCCGAACTCACACCAGCCGTCTACAATCACGTTCTGGGGAAATCCACGTTCTCTGCCCAAATCCACGTTCTCTGCCCAAATCCACCTCCACTGGGCTTCTATCTCCAAAATATACTGTCTGAATCCCGTGAGAACTCAAGGGGAACTCAGGCAGCAGGATACGCCCTATTCCCAGCAGGAATAATCTTAAACCTTAAACCTGGAACCTAAACCGGAACGCCCTAAACACGATTATCTTAAAACCGGGAACACCCTAATCTGCCTTGGTCCTTGAGCAAGGTCACCTACATTCAATGTCACTGCAACATGTCAGCAACATGGGGTACGCTGGCAAGGAAATTGTCATACCTACTTGGCTAATGGCTCCCAGCAGGAGGAACAGGGAGAAGGAGGTAGGAATTGAAAGGAGAAATACTGGTGGCTGAGTTGGAACAAATTATATTCCATGCTTATGTGATGTAAAAATGACCCCCCAATTATGCATAACTAACCTACTCTAGTAAGAATGCAAAATTACTGATGCAAAAAATAAAAGGTTCAAAGGGGAGGGAGGGGAAGGGAGGAAGCAAGTGGGTAGGGATGATGGTGGAATAAGTTAGACATCATTACCCTAAGTACATGTATGAAGCCACGAATGGTGTGAAAATACTTTGTGTACAATTAGTGACTTGAAATATTGTGCTCTATATGTGTAATATGAAATGAATTCCACTCTGCCATCATGTATAACAAATTAAAATAAATAAATAATTTAATTAAAAAATAAATGGTTGAGAGGAAACTTTTTGAAGAAATAGTCATGTTTATGAAATAGATTGTGGTCATGATTCTATTGGTGCATCTTTGTCTCCAAACTCATTAAATTTATGCATTAAATATGCACAGATTTTTATTTGTTAATCATACATCACTAATATTTTTAAAGTAATGAAAGAAGTCAATAAGTAGCAAATCAATAAGGATTTAGTTGAATTCAGGGGAGCCATCAATTAACTGAACATAATTTATATCCATAGACTGTTATCTAACAACCGATTACAAAAGCTTTTCAAACTCACATAGACCATTCACCAAGATAGAACATATTTGGCCCATAAAGCACATTTAACAAATGTAAAAAAATAGAAATCATGCAATATATGTTCTCAAGACTACAATGAAATAAAGTGGAAATCAATTATATAAAGATAGCTGGCAAATTCCAAAATGTGTGGAGATTAAATAGCACATGAATTTAAGAAGGAACTCAGGGGAAATTTTAAAATATTTTGAACTGAATAAAAGTGAAATAAAACTTTTTAAAATTTGTGACATGTAGCAAAATTATTTCGTGGGACAAAATTTATAACATTGAATGCATATACTAGTAAAAAAGAATAAAACAAGAGTAACATAAAATTTAGCAGAAGCAAAAACATAATAAAAATTATCACATAAATAAATAAAATTGTGCTGGGAGCCATTAGCCAAGTAGGTATGACAATTTCCTTGCCAGTGTATCCCATGTTGCTGACATGTTGCAGCGACATTGAATGTAGGTGACCTTGCTCAAGGACCAAGGCAGATTAGGGTGTTCCGGGTTTTAAGATAATCGTGTTTAGGGCGTTCCCGGTTTAGGTTCCAGGTTTAAGGTTTAAGATTATTCCTGCTGGGAATAGGGCGTATCCTGCTGCCTGAGTTCCCCTTGAGTTCTCACGGGATTCAGAGTATTTTTTGAGAGATAGATGCCCAGTGGAGGAATTTGGGCAGAGAACATGGATTTGGGCAGAGAACGTGGATTTCCCTAGAACGTGATTGTAGACGGCTGGTGTGAGTTCGGGAATAAAGAGTTGCTGTTTGAATCTACATGCTGTGTGGTGGCTCGTGATTGTGTGCCCAGCCAGACTGCGGCATTTGTGCCCAGCCAGACTGTGGCAAAATTGTAAAAAGGAAATTAATAGAAGATATCAATGAAATAAAAGTGGATCCTTTCAAAATATCAATGAAATCAAGTAAACTCTACTCATTCTAAGAAAAAAAGAGTAGATAAAAATTCTAGTATGAAATTCTAGTGTGAAATGAATAATAGTATGAACAATATGAATAATACGAACAGCTCTATACCCACGATTTTTTTTTGTCTTTTTTGGGGGAAGGGATACTAGGGTTTGAACTCAGGGTAACTCAACCACTGAACCACATCCTCAACCGTATTTTGTATTTTATTTAGAGGCAGGGTCTCACTGAGTTGATTAGCACCTTGCTTTTTACTGAGGCTGGCTTTGAACTTGCGATCCTCCTACCTTAGCCTCTAAAACCACTGGGATTACAGGCCTGTGCCACCATGCCTGGCTATTTATTTGGTCTTTTTAGTTATACATGTCAGCATAGTATATTTTGACGTATTTATACAAACATGGAGTACATTTTATTCTAATTGGGATCCCAGTCTTGTGATTGTACATGATGTGGTGATTCACTGTGGTGTATTCATATATATATACATAGAAAAGTTAAGTCAGATTCATTCCACTGTCTTTCCTGTTTCTGACGCCCTCCTTTCCCTTTATTCCCTTTTCTCTAATCTAATCTATCTAATTTCTAATCTTCTCCCCCACTCCTTTTTGTGTGTTAGCATCCACATATCCACAAAAATGGTTTGGGGGATTGACTTATTTTGCTTAGCATAATAGTCTCCAGATCCATCCATTTACTGGAAAAAGTCATAAAGTCATTCTTTTTGATGGCTGAGTAACATTCCATTGTGTATATATACACCACATTTTTTTAATCCATTCATCTTTTAAAGGGCACACAGGTTGTATATCCAATTTGATAAGTGAAGAAATTCAATTACTAACCTTCCCAAAAAGAAAGCATCAATCTCAAATGGATTCATTGGTCAATTCTATCAAGCATTTAAAAAAGAAATCATACCATGTTTCTACATTCTTTTATGGAAGATTGAAGTACAAGGAATACTTCCTAACTCTTGTGGCAAAAGTAGACAAAGACATTATAAGAAAACTACAGATCTTTATCTCTCAATAACAAAGATAAAATTTAAAAATCCTCAAAAATATTAGCAAATCAAATCCATCAATGTATAAAAGGGATTACATACCACAAATAAGTGGGATTATCCCAGGTATGCAAAGTTGGCTCAATATTTGAAAATTAAATAATATAATTCATCTCATTAAAAGGCTAACAATGAAAAAGCATATAATCATATCAATAGATGTAGAAAATCATTTGATGAAATCCAACATGCATTCATGATAAAAGTTCTGAGCAAATTGGGAATAGCAGGAAACTTCCTCATTTTGACAAAGAACACCTACAAATGAAAACAAAAACAAACAAAAAATCCTAGAGTTAATATAATATGGAGCAGGGAGAAAATAAAAGTTTTCCCACTAGGATCAAGAACAAGGCAAGGATGTTCCCTCCTACCACTGCTTTTCAACAACATACTGGAATTTCTAAGACAGCAAGCAAGGAAAGAAATAAATTGACATTGATTATGAAAGAAGAAATAAAACTATTTTTTTCACAGATAGAATATTCCCAATGTAAAAAAATTGAGAAAAGTTCAACAACAACAAAAAAAAAACTTCCTAAAACTAATAAGTGATTATAAAAAATATTGCAGGATACAAGGTTAATCTATAAAAGTCAATTACTTTGGGGCTGGGTTTGTGGCTCAGCAGTAGAGCACTTGCCTTGTACTTGTGAGGCCCTGGGTTCAATATTCAGCACCATATAAAATAAATAAATAAAATAAAGGTATGTGTCCAACTACAACTAAAAAATAAAATATTAAAAAAGTCAATTACTTTGTTATATTCCAGGAATCAATAAATGGAAGTTGAAATTAAAACACACACACACACACACATTGTCAAGTATATTACTACCCCACCAAAATGAAATACTTAGGCATTAATTTACAAAATTATGTGCAAGACCTATATGAGTAAACTATAAAACTCTGATAAAAGATATCAAAGAAAAACTAAATAAGTTGAGATCTATTCCATGTTCACAGATAAGAAGACAATATTTCCAGGATGTCAGTTTTTCCCAAATTGATCTACAAATTCACTGCAATCCCAATCCAAATCCCAGCAAAATGTTTTGTGAATACTGACCAAATTATTCTAAAGTTTATATGGAAATGCAAAATTCCCTGAATATCTAACTTGCTATTGAAGGATAATAACAATGTTAGAGAACTGACACTGCTCAACTTCAAGACTAACTATAAAGCAACAGTAATTAAGACAATGTGGTACTGGTGAAAAAGGAGACAATTAATGGGATAGGACAGAGGGCCTAGAAAGACTCTCTTGAGCTGATACCTCACAAAAGAAAAAAGTAGACACAATGGCGCAAAGATGGTTTTTTCAGTAAATGGTGCTGGAACAACTGGATATCCACATGCAATCAATTAATAGAATCTAGACAGGAACTTTACACCCGTCACTACAAGCAACTCAAATGGATTATAAACCTAAATATAAAATGCAAAACTATAAAACTCCTAGAAAAGAACAGAGGAGAAAACCTAGAGGACCTTCCTTACATATTATGTTAACTTTTTGATACAACAAAAATGCACAATCCACCAGAGACATAATTGATAAGCTGGACTTCATTAAAAATAAACTTCTGAGCAGATCTGGAGAAAAGGGAAAACATTTACATTTACAATGAATTGTAAATTAGTACAACCACTATGGAAGTCAGTATGTAGTTTCCTCAAAGACCAGGAATGGAACCACCGGATGACCCAGCTGTACTACTCCTTGGTATTCATCCTAAAGAATTAAGGCATCGGGCTGGGGTTGTGGCTCATGTGTGAGGCCTACCATGGGTTCTATTCTCAACACCACATACAAATGAATAAAACAAAGGTCCATTGACAACTAAAGAAATAAAAACAAAATATTAAATAAAGAATTAAGTCATACTACAGTGATACATGCGTACCCATGTTTATAGCAGTACAGTCACAATAGCCAAACTAAAACTATGGAACCAGTCTAGGTATCCATCAATGGATGCATGAATAAAGAAAACACACACACACACACACACACACACACACACACACACACATGCTGAGAGCCATAGCCAAGTAGGAATGACGCATGGCATTTTGGTTTGAAAGGTGACCCTGCTCAGGGATTAGGGTGGCTCCGTGTTTAGGGCAGATCCTGCTGGGATTAGGGTGTATCCTGCTGCCTCAGGCACCTGCTCCTTTGGAGTTCCCGTGGGGTTCTGAGAGAATTGGTGCGCGGAGCCAGGTAGAGGCAGTGTATTCCTGGGAAGTGTGGGTAGAGTGTCAGTGAGAGTTCGGGAATAAAGAGTTGCTGTTTGAATCTACAAGGCTGTGTGGTGGCTCGGTTATTTTGTGCCCAGCCAGACTGCGGCACACACACACACACACACACACACACACACACAATGGAGTTTTATTCAGACATAAATAAAAATGAAATTATGTCATTTGCCAGAAAATGGATGGGACTTGAGAACATTATATTAAGTCAATTAAGCCAAACTCAGAAGGTTTTCTCCTGTATGTGGACATTAGAAAAAATGGAAAGAAATGTGGATTGGGGAGACCTCATGAAAATCGAAGGGAGATCAGTAGAGTAGAGGAAAGGGACCAGTGTGAGAAAAGAAAGGAAAGGGAAATACTGGGGAATGAGGTTCACCAAATTATATTGTTATATTTTGTGCATGTACGAATATTTGACAACAAATCCCACTATTATGTTTAACAGTGATACACCAATAAAAATATGGAAAAAAATAAAATAATTTTTGCCAGGAAAAATTAAATAATAAAAACTTCTGTTCTAAGAAAGACACTGTCAAGAGAATGAATACAAGACATACACTGTGATGAAATATTTGCAAAAGACACATCTGGTAAACACTGATATCTAAAGCAAAGAATATATCTTACAGCTTAACAATAAGAAAATGAACACCTAATTAAAAGATGAGCAAAAGACCTAAATAGACACCTCACCAAAGAAGATATGCAGATGACAAGTAAGTATTTGAAAATACGTTCAACAGCACATGTAATTAGGGAATTGAAAATGAAAAAAACAATGAGGCATCACATCCCATCTTCCAGAATGGACAAAATCTAATACCCAGACAATCCTAAATGATCATGAGAATGTTGAGCAATGGGAGCTCTCATTCACTTCTGATGAGCATGCCACCATAGCATAGCTACTTTTTTGGACACTTTGCCAGTTCTATTTGAAATTTACTCTTTTACATATTGGGAAATGTACAAGACTTCACTATTTAATATGATCACTTTATTTTGCAATATATATCTCATATTTTTTTTTTCAAAAGCACTCCTCCTATCTCTTCAAGATTTGTACCCTTGATTATAATCTCCCCATTCAACACCATCTTCATTCCCAGCCTCTGACAGTTTCTTGCAAAACTGAATATACTCTTACCATATGATCCAGCAATCACACTCCTTGGTCTTTATCCAAATGAGTCAAAAACTTATTTCTGCAGAAACCCCTTTGCATAGATGTTTATAGCAGCTTTGTTCATAATTACCAAACTTGGAAGCAACCAAGATGTCCTTCAGTAAGTAAATGGATAAATAAACTGTCATGCATGCAGACACTGGAATTTTTTCAGTGATAAAAAGAAATAAGCTAGCAGACTATGAAAAGAAGAACCTTAAATGCACATTACAAAGTGAAAATACCCAACATGAAAAGGCTTCATACTGTATGACTCCAATTATATGACATTCTGGAGAAGTAAAAATTATGGAGTCAGTAAAAAGTTCAGTGGTTACCAAGTAGGGAGGGATGAATAGCAGAACACTAACGATTTTTAGGGCTCTAAAACTATTTTGTATGTTACAATGATGGTGGGTACATATCATTATATATTTGTCAAAAGCTATAAAGTGTATAACTCCAAGAGCAAACTGTAAGGTAAACTATGGACTTTGGGTAATAATGATATGTTCATTGATATGTCATATGTTCATTGATTTTAGTAAATGTACTACAGTGATGGGGGATATGAATAGTGGAGGAAGTTTTCCATGTGTGGAAATTGAGGGCATTCTAGAACTTTTTTGTACTTTCTGCTCAATTTTGCTATGAATCTAAAGCTTCTCTAAAAATAAGGTTTATTAATGATAATATTAAGACCTAGTATAGGGAAGACCACACCGCCAAATTCAAACAAACCCCTAATAAAGAACTTTAAATGAAGCTACACCTTTTATTTCCTTGGTCACACATTCTGTTCAGATCCAGGGAGAATACTAAATTAAGTTATCCATGAGCTACAGTGCCATTTAAAAAAATAACTTTGGGCTGGGGATGTGGCTCAAGCAGTAACACGCTCGCCTGGCATGCGCGGGGCGCTGGGTTCAATCCTCAGCACCACATAAAAATAAAATAAAGATGTTGTGTCCACCAAAAACTGAAAAATAAATATTAAAAATATTCTCTCTCTCTCTTTAAAAAAATAACTTTTATAGCAAGGCATGGTGGCACACAACTATAATCCCAGCTACTCAGAAGGCTGAAACAGAAGGATTACAAGTTCTAGGCTAGCCTCAGCAACTTAGTGAGGCCCTATCCCAAAATAAAAACTAAAAATGGGCTTGGAATGTATCAGTGGTAATTCCACTAACTAACAACACCACCACCACAAGCTCTTTATCAGATACACAATAAGCTCTTTATCAGATACATAATTTGCAAATATTTTCTCCAAGTCTGTAATTTGTCTTTTCATCCTCTTCAGATGGGGAATTTCAGATAGCAAAAGTTTTTTTTGCTTTTTTTTTTGTTTGTTTGTTTTAAATTTCAATGAGGTTCAATTGCAGTATTTCCTTCTTTGGCTTTTGTTTTTGGTATCAAATCTAAGGACTCTTTGCCTAATCTTAGCCAGCCTGCCTTCTCTTCCTTTCAGAGTCTGGTCATATTTGTTTTTTAGAGTACAGGGTTTATAGTCATATTTAATGGGATTGATGGGGGAAAGTATGTCTACTGAGTTGAGTAATATACAACTAAAATTCATGTCTATCTGCAACCTCAGAGTGTGACCTTGTCTGGAAAGAGGGTCTTTGTAAATGTAATTAGTTTAGATGAGATTGTACTGAATTAAGGTGAGCCTTAAATCCAATATAATTGATGATGCTATAGAAAGAGAAGGAAACACAGACAAACATAGACACATTGAAGAAGGCTATGTGATGATGAAGGTAGAGATTCAGTCCTACTGCCACAAGCCAAAGAAATATTTGGGGCCAACAAGAAGCTAGGAAGAAACAAGGAAGGATTTTTTTCCTACAAACTTCAGAAAGAGATTTGACCTACCAACAACTTTATTTCAGACTCTTAGTCTCCAGATTCTTGAGAGAATAAGTTTCTATTGTTTTAAGCCAGCAATTTTGTGGGAATTTATTACAATAGCCCTAGAATAGTGATAGAGCATACCTACTCCACGTTACTGAAAAGAAGTCTCTGGTGCCATGTTTTATATCTAAAAATAAATATAGCTGGGGTTGTGGCTCAGTGGTAGAGCTCTCACCTAGCACATGTGGGGTCCTAGGTTCAATCCTCAGCACCACATAAAAAGAAATAAATAAAATAAAGCTATTGTGTCCAACTACAACTAAAAAATAAATATTTTGGAAAAAAATAAACAAATAAAAATAAATGTAAATGCTTTGTCTAATTTACAAAATCAAGTATACTAAATCATATGAAGAGTGTGATTAAGTGTTTGTTAAATGAAGAAATTAATTCATGCAAGCATGCAAGGCTTTTTAGAGTTGAAGAGAAACTCAAGTCTTCTGTTTATTATATTTAATGGAAGAAAAAAGGGAAAAGGAGTGTCAAACAAGTTTATAAAAATTTTGGTATATTTTAAATGTTTGATATCTCTTTATTTCTGTATCTGTAACAATAACCTTTGTAGATCATGTGAAATGTCAAAACTTGAAGCCCTTTATGAATATGAAACTTGGGCTAATGGCCTTTGTACTAAATACTTCTACATTTACCTCTACATATACCTTGAGGCCTGCTGTAGTCTGATCCTGAGATACAAATCAGTCAAGCCTTGTTTCTGGCCTCCCTTTTTCTTTACTAGTATGAAAATTTACTGGTGTTAATCCCTCAGGGTTTCATACTATACTTCCTATTGTCTAGGTTCGTTACTTAAAAGAATTTGAGGACACCTAGTGCTCTACAGACATATACTTGGGTCCCAAAGAGTTCTATGAAAAGTTTTAAATTTTGTTTTCATTTTGATGATAACCACTCTTTTCAGTCAGGTGCGCTCCCTTCCTGGTGCTCTTACATCCTTGAAATTACATGGTACTTCTTTGTATTTTAATCATCTATTTCCCTGTTTGTGTCCCTTACTGGATTAATTATATGCTCCTTGAAAGATGAGTGAAATCATTTATTTTTGAATCTTAGAGTGCTGAATGCAAAGTCTAGAACACAGTAGATGCTCATTTCTACCTGAAGAATGAAAGAGTGCCATTTGGGATATAATGGAATAATCACTCATATAGGACACATGTGGCTTGCTTTCAAATGGCTAAGCTGCCTTTCTAATTATCAGTGTCATTATCCATAAAATAGAATAAATAGTAACTCCTTTATGTACAAAATACATTTGTATGTATGTAAAGTGTGTATATGTACATTTACATATGAAAACATTTATTTATAGATAATGTTTAAATTAATTTTGCAAAAATGCCAATTTTTAAATTTTTCCAAATTATTTTTAGTGTAGTAAACAAATTTATGTAAAATTCTTACCAAATTTAAAATTCCAAGTTAATAAGTTTATTTCCTCATTTACCTTTTAGCTATAACAATAAATGTGGTTTTTAAACAAATATGTTCACATTACTGACAAAGTCAGTAATAGCTGCTGGTCTATTTTCAAATAATGCTAACCAAACTAATCAGATGCTAGTATATCATGTAGTCCTAACTTTCTATATATAAATACATATACATTTTCTT
Source organism: Marmota flaviventris (assembly GCF_047511675.1). Taxonomy (NCBI): domain Eukaryota; kingdom Metazoa; phylum Chordata; class Mammalia; order Rodentia; family Sciuridae; genus Marmota; species Marmota flaviventris. The sequence continues at coordinate 47,221,873 of NC_092518.1, read as the reverse complement.
TCTTTTTTAAAACTTTATTTATTTTTAAATATTTATTCTTAAGTTATAGGTAGACACAGTATCTTATTTTACATTTATGTGGTGCTGAGGATCGAGCATGCTAGGTGAGCACTCTACCACTGAGCCATAACCCCAGCCCCTTGTTTATTTTTTTACCTGGTGCTGAGGAAGGAACTCAGTGTATCATACCTGCTGGGCAAGTTCTCTACCACTGAGTCACAACCCCGCCTAACATTTTCTTTTTCTTTTTTTTTTTTTTTGATGCTGGGGGATTGAACTTGGAGCCTCACACATAGTAGGCAAACACTCTACTACTGAGTTACAACCTCAGCCCCAAATTACCATATATAAGACTAATTTTACATTACCACTGTAGTACTTTATTTATTTATTCTTTTCATGCATATTAACTGTCACCAGACAGGGATCTGAGAGGTCCCTCCAAGGCAGCAGTGGGACCTCAACTTGGTCCAAGTGAGTTCTTGAATTATTTTGCAGAAAAGAATTTAAAAGTTGAAAGCAAGACACAAGCAAAGATTTATTAAAAGACAGCAAAGTAAAGGTATATACCCCAATATCAGAGAAAAGAGAAGAGAGAGACGGGAAGAGAAAGGAAGGGGAGGGGAGGGGAGGGAAGGGAGAGATGCAAACTGGGTTGAGCTCTCTAACTATATATTAGGATTTTCCTGGGAAGAAAAACGAAGGTTCCCAGGCAAGCTTTTTTGAAAATCAAATCCTGTGTTAATAATTTGCTATTTGGTATTCAGAATGTTTCTCCTTGGTTAAGCAGTGTAGCCATAAATCAGTTGAGGGTACATTATGTAGATCTTTGAATCTGGTGACATAAATTGATTATGTTTTGTTCTAGTTGATCTGGTACAAGCATACACTAGAGGTTTTGTTCATTCTAACTAAAAAGACAAGTATGGCTGGTCATGCACATAGACTTTGGTCTCCACCTAGTAAGGATCTCTTTTTCTCTCCCCCAAGAGCCTACCTGTTTCAGAACACAGTGGTTTGCATTATGGCATATCCATATAACATAATTTATATGGATATAACATAATCTGATCAATCTCATGCATATAACTAATTTGATCAATCTCACTCCCTGATACTTACCCTTACCTCCTCTAAAACCTGATCCCCTTTTTCTACATTACAGGTCTACTTCATATCATCCATTTTTCTCACCCCCTTGCCAGTATGCAGGAAAGAAAGCATACATTACTCATCTTTTGAGTCTGGCTTATTTTGTTTAACATAATGATTTCCAGTTCTATCCATTTTCTTTCAAATGACTTGATTGAATTCCTTTTCATGGATGAATAATACAGCTTTATAATGTTTAGATAAGATTCTTCTATCCCTCATTTCTTGAGTGTTTTTAACATTAATTGATGCTAGATTTTCTTGAAGGCTTTTTCTGTGTCTATTGAAACGATTGCATGATTCTTAATTCCATTGAGTGGTGAATTTTGTTTACTGACTTGTGGATGTTCAAACAATCTCACATCCCTGGGATGAAGCCCAGTGTGTCATGGTGTATTATCTTCTTAATATGTTTTTGAATGCTGTTTGCTGATAGTTTATTGAGGATTTTTGCTCTGGGCCCAGGGTGAGGCAGAACATTATGGCAGAAGAGTGCAGAGCAGGAAAGTAGCTCAAGGACTCCCAGAGAGAGAACTCCACTCACCAGGGACAAAATATAAACCCCACTCAGTTAATACATTCAAGTGGATTAATGTATTGATTAGGTTAAGGCTTTTAACCCAACAATTCACCACCTCTAAACTTTCCTGCATTGTTTCACACATGAGTTTTTTTGGGGACACCTCATAGCTAAACTATAACATGGGGTAGGGGAGGAGAAATAGGGAGGGTAATATGAGAAACAAAGGTTAACTGGGATTTCTAGTCTACCATTTAGGAAGTACAAGCAGTCTTTTAAAGCTGTCCTGGCTCCTCCCCACCCCTTTAACTGTCTCCTCTGGGGATTGCTGGGGCTTTCTTCCACACCAATTCAGCTTGCTTTTTCTGAGCTTATTTTCTGCTCAGATTGTGACTGTGAAGGACCGAGAGATTCTTTTTTTTTAAACTTGATGGGAGAATTTCTTTTGTCTCCTTGGAGGGGAGTTTCTCTTCACCACCGAGCTACCACTTGCTGGACACTGCTGCCATCTGTTGTTTTTATTTATTCTCTTTCTACTCTAGAAACCTTTGTTTTCACCTACCACATTTTCCTGAAGTTTTGCTGCTGCAGGACTGCTGTTTCAATTCACAATCATAGAATAGCTATGATATTGGGGGCTCTTCTTATCTACCATCTTTGATCTCCCTTGAGAATCTTTTAAATACTAATCCCATATCATTATTTGTTTTGGTCTATTCAGATTTGTCAGGGGCTAGAAGGAAATTCTCCTTCAAAGAATAGCCTGACACTTACAAGAAACAGCCCCCTGGGAGACATCCTGCCTGGGAGACACCCTGCAGCCATCTATCTCCCTGAGACATCCTGCGGCCACCTATCTTCCTGAAACCTATCTTCCTGAAACATCCTGCGGTTATCTCACCTTGTGCAGACATCCAGCAACTGCCGATAAGAGAGCTTCCCCATCCCCAGCATATAAATACCCCTGTGTGAACAATAAAAGTTTGCAGCTTGATCAGAACTCCTGTCTTGCTGTCATCCTTCTGTGTCTCTTGTCCCTTCATTCCTCCCCATCTAGGTTCGCTGCCCACGTTGATGTGTCCTGCCGGACGGGACACAGATTTGTTTTGTTTTCTTTTCAGGATTCAATATTGGCAGGTCATATGTGTTTAGAAAATTTTCCATTTCTTCCAGGTTTCCCAATATGTTAGCATATATTTTTTCATATTAATCCCAAATGATCATTTGTATTTCTGTGGTTTTGGTTGTAAGGTTTCCATATTCCCCTTTGATTTTATTTATTTGGTTCTTCTTTCTCTCTCTTTCTTAGGTAGTCTAGATAAAGTTTGGTTAATTTTTTAATGTTTTTTAAAAAATCCAATTCCTTGTTTCATTGTCCTTTTGTATTTTTTGTTGTCTATTTTGGTCATTTATGCTTTAATCTTCATTATTCTAGTTTTGGCTTTGGTTTGTTCTTATTTTTGTTAAGTCTTTGAGATACATCAAAATTTTATTTGAAATCTTTCCATTTTTTAATGTAAACATGTGTTACTATAAACTTCCCACTTAGTACTGCTTTTGCTGTATCTCATAAGTTTTAGTATGCTTTTTTCCATTGTGAGTTATTGTTCATGCAAACATGTTTTTGTTTTATCTCCATGTATTTGTATAATTTCTAAGATTTCTTTTGTTGTCAACTTCTAGTTTGATTACATTGTGATAATAAAATGCAAGATATGATTTCAATTATGTAAGCATTTTTATTACGTTTTTGTGGCCTCATATATTAAGCCATTAATATATAATCTATTCTAAAGAAAATTCGATGTCCTAATGAATAGAGTGTTATGGTGCAATTGTTGTATGTTCTGTAAATATCTGTTAGATTAATTTGATCTATAATAGAGCTTAACATTCATGTTCCTTTTTTTGATTGTTTGTCTGGATAATGTACACATTGATGAAAGTGGTAGTGTTGAAGTCCACCACTACTGTTGTATTAGAACCTTTCCCCTTAGGTCTAATAGTGTGTGTTTTTCTAAATATAAAGTTAGGTGCTAACATTAGGTGCATATAGATTTCAATTGTTATATCTGTTGATGAATTGATTCTTGATCATTACACAGTGACCTTCTTTGTCTCCTCTTAAAGTCAATTTCTCGAATATAAATATAGCTTCTCGTGTTCTCCTTAGTTTTCCATTTACTTACATTATCATTTTCCATACTTTCACTTTCAGTATATATATCTTTATTGGTGGTATTTCTTTTTTTTTAAAAAAATATTTGTTTTAGTTATAGGTGGACACAATAACCTTTGTTTTATTTTTATGTGGTGCTGAGATTTGCACCCAGTGCCTCACGCATGCTAGGCAAGCACTCTACTGCTGAGCCACAACCCCAGCCCAGGTGGTGTTTCTTGTAGGCAGTATATTATTTGGTCATGTTTTCTTTCTTTTTTTTTTTTATTAAATCCATTTAGCTAGTCTCTGTTCTTTAATTTGAGAATCTGTTCCATATATATTCAGTGTTAGTATTGAAAAATATGGACTTATTTCCTGTCATTTTGTTAGTTTTTTTCTACTTGTTTTGAATAATCTTTGTTCTTCCTGTTAATTTTTGTGGTGTGATGGTTTACTATATTTACAATATTTGATATTATTCTATTTATCTTTTGTGTATCTTCTTTTCTAGTGGAAATTATACTTTAACATACTTCTATGATGGGAACAAAATTTTTTCATTTCTGAATGTAGGATCCCCTTAAGCATCTTTTGTAATGCTGTTCTGTTGTGAGATTCCTCAGTTTTTGCTGTCTTGGAAGAATTTTATTTCTCTTTCATTTCTAAAGGATAGCTATAGTTGATATAGTATTCTGGGATGAAAATTATTTTGTTTCAGGGCCTAGAATATACCATTACATTCCATCCTAGCTATAGGATTTCTGATGAGAAATATTCTATTAGTCTAATAGGGATGGTCTTAAATGTGACTTGGCAACTTTCTCTTTCAAAATTTATAATTCTTTCTTCATCTTGCAATTTTGACAGTTTGACTTTAATATGTCATTGTGAATATCATTCTTTGTCATGTTTTGAGTTCCTATAAGTCTCCTGTACTTGGACATCCATGTCTTTTCCAAGAATAAGTAAGTTTTCTGCTATTATTTCATTAAATAATTTTTCTATGTCCTTTTCATCCTCACCTTCACCTATTCTAAAAATGCAAATACTTGTTCAGTCAATGGTGTCCAAAGGGCTTGAATTCTCTCTTCATTCTTTCTTATTTTTTTTCTCTGACTGGGATATTTCAAACGACCTGTCTTCAAGTTCAGGTATTTTTCTTCTGCTTGATCTACTGTGTTGTTGAGGCTATCAACTGTATTTTTATTTGAGTTATTGAGCTCTTCATTCCCCCAATTTCTCTTTTGTTCTTTTTTCAAAATCTCTGTCTCTGCTGAGTTTCTCATTCATAACATGTATTATCTTTTAATTTCATTTAACAGTTTGTAAGTTGTTTTTAGATCTCATTGACCTTTTCTATATTTGTTCCAATTAGTTATACATGATGGTAGAATGCATTTTGACACATTGTACACAAATAGAGCATAACTTTTTATGCTGATCTTATATTCTGTTATATTTCTGAATTTATCAGATCTAGAAGTCTTTTGCTTATAGAATTCTGGATCTTCCAAGTATAAAATACTGTCATTTGCTAACAGATAATTTGACTCCTTTTTCATTTTAATTTCCTTCTCCTGCCTGGTTGCCCTGGCTACAGTTTCTTTTTTATTTTTTAAAAATTTGAAATTTGTTCTAATTAGTTATATGTGACAGTAGAATGTATTTTGACACATTGTACACAAATGGAGCACAACTTCTCATTCCTCTGGCTGTACATGGTGCAGAGTCACACTAGTATTGTAATCATACATTTATATAGGGTAATAATGTCTGTCTCATTCTATCATCCTTCCCATCCCCACAGTCCCACCCCCTCCTCACTCACCTCTGCATAATCCAAAATTCCTTTATTCTTCCCTACTCACTCCCCCCCCCCACACACACACACACTATGGAATAACATCCACTTATCAGAGAAAACATTTGGCCTTTGGTTTTTGGGGATTGGCTTATTTCACTTAGCGAAATACTCTCTAGTTCCATCCATTTACCTGCAAATGGCATAATTTCATTCTTCTTTAAGGCCAAGTAATATTTCATTGTGTATATGTACCACATTTTCTTTATCCATTCATCTATTGAAGGGAATCTAGGTTGGTTCCATAGCTGCTATAAACATTGATGGAGTTGTGTCACTATAGTATGCTCATTTAAAGTCCTTTGGATATAAACCGAGGAGTGGGATAGCTGGATCAAATGGTGGTTACATTTTAAGTTTTCTAAGGAATCTCCATACTGTTTTCCATAGTGGTTGTACCAACTTTTAGTCCTACCAGCAATGTATGAGTGTACCATTTTCCACATATCCTTGCCAACATCTATTATTGCTTGTATTCTTAATAATTTTGGTACCAATACCATGCCATTTTTGTTACTATTGCTCTGTAGTATAATTTAAGTTCTGGTATTGTGATGCCTCCTGCTTCACTCTTCTTGCTAAGGATTGCTTTGGCTATTCTTGGTCTCTTATTTTTCCAAATGAATTGCATGATTGCTTTTTCTAGTTCTATGAGGAATGTCATTGGGATTTCAATAGGAGTTGCGTTAAATCTGTATAATTGTTTTGGTAGTATGGCCATTTTGATAATATTAATTCTGCCTATCCAAGAGTATGGGAGATTCTTCCATCATCTAAGATGTCCTTCAATTTCTTTCCTTATTGTACTGTAGTTTTCATTGTAGAGGTCTTTCATCTCTTTTGATAGATTGATTCCCAAGTATTTTATTTCATTTTTTGGAGACTACTTTGAAAGGGGTGGTTTTTCTAATTTCTCTTGCAGTGGACTCATTGCTTATGTATAGAAATGCATTTGATTTGTGAGTATTGATTTTATATCCTGCTACTTTACTGAATTCATTATTAGTTTTAGAAGTTTTCTGATGGAATTTTTTGGATCTTCTAAATATAGAATCATGTTATCAGCAAATAGTGATAGTTTGAGTTCTTCTTTTCATATTCATATCCCTTTAATTTTTTTCATCTGTCTAATTGCTCTGGCTAGAGTTTCAAGGACTATGTTAAATAGAAGTGGTGAAAGAGGGCATCCTTGTCTTGTTCCAGTTTTTAGAGGGAATGCTTTCATATTTTCTCCATTTAGAATGATGTTCTCCTTGGGCTTAGCATAGATAGCTTTTACCATGTTGAGGTATGTTCCTAATATCGATTTTTTTTCTAGTGTTTTTTTTGTTTGTTTTTTGTTTTGTGGTGCTGGGGATTGAACCCATGGCCTTGTGCATGTGAGGCAAGCATTCTACCCACTGAACTATATCCCCAGACCTCTAGTGTTTTGAACATGAAGAGGTGCTGTATTTTGTCAAATGCTTTCTTTGTATCTATTGAGATAATCATATGATTCTTGTCTTTAAGTTTATTGATGTGATGTATTATGTTTATTGATTTCCGTATGTTGAACCAACCTTGTATCCCTGGGATGAACACGACTTGATTATAGTGCACTAAATTTTTAAAAAATACTTTTAAATTATAGATGGACACAATACTTTTTTTTAAAATTTATTCTTATATGGTGTTGAGGATTGAACTCAGTGCCTCACACATGCTAGACAAGCACTCTACCACTGAGCTACAATCCCACCCTGCACTAGCTTTTAAGTATGTTTTGTATACAGTTTTCCAGAATTTTATTGAGAATTTTTGCAACTATGTTCATCAGGGATATTGGTCTGAAGTTTTTTTTTCCTTGATGTGTTTTTGTCTGATTTTGGTATCAGGGTAATATTGGCCTCATAGCTTGAGTTTGGAAGGGTTCCTTCCCTTTCTATTTCATGGAATAATTTGAGGAGTATTGGTGTTAATTCTTTTTTGAAGATCTTGTAGAACTTGGTTGAGAAGCCATTTGGTCATGAGCATTGCTTAGTTGGTAGGTACTTGATGGAGTCTTCTATTTCACTGCTTGAAAATGGTTTTGTTTAAATTGTGTTTGTCCTCCTGATTCAGTTTGGGAAGATCATATGTCCAGAAATTTATCGATTTCTTTGAGATTTTCCATTTTATTTGAGTATAAATTTTCAAAATATTTTCTAATTATCTTCTGTATTTCAGTAGTGTCCATCATGATATTACTTTTTTCATTACAATTTTTAATAATTTGAGGTTTTTCTCTGTTTCTCTTTGTTATTGTAGCAGTTTATCAATTTTATTTATTTTTTTGAAGAACCAACTTTTTGTTTTGTCAATTTTTTGAATTGTTTCTTCTGTTTCAATTTCATTGATTTCATCTCTGATTTTAATTATTTCCTGTTTTCTAACTGCATTTAGTGTTGATTTGTTCTTTTTCTAGGGCTTTCAGATGTAATATTAGGTCATTGATTTGTTGACTTTTTTATTCTTTTAAAGTCTGAACTCAATGCAATGAAATTTCCTCTTAGCACTGCCTTGATAGTGTCCCAGAGGTTTTGATATTTTGTATCGATGTTGTCATTTACCCCTAAGTATTTTTTTATTTCCTCCTTGATTTCATTTGCTATCCATTTGTCACTCAATACCATGCTTTTTAGTCTCCAATTTTTGGAGTAGCTTCTATTTTTTATTTTATCATTGATTTCTAGTTTCATTCTGTTGTGATCTGATAGAATGCAGGGTAGAATTTCTATTTTTTTTTTGTATTTGTTGAGTGTTGCTTTGTGGCAAACATATAGTTTATTTTAGAGAAGGATCCATGTGCTGCTGAGAAGAAAGTGTATTTGCTTGATGATGAATGAAATATTTTATATATGTCTGTTAAATCTAAGTCATTGATTATACTATTTAGTTCTATAGTTTCTTTGTTTGGAAAATCTATCTAGTGGTGAGAGAGGTGTGTTAAAATCACCCAATATTATTGTGTTGTGGTCTGTTTGATTCTTGAAATTGAGAAGGGTTGTTTGATGTATGTAGATACTCCATTGTGTGGGGCATATATATTTATGATTGTTATGTCTTGTTGATGTACAATTGATTCCCTTAAGCGTATGAAATGTCCTTCTTTATTTTTTCTGAATAACGTTGGCTTGAAGTCCACTTTATCTGATATGAGGATAAAAATCCCTGCTTGTTTATGCAGTTCACGTGAGTGATGTTTTCTCCCAACCTTTCACCTTCAGTCTGTGGATATCTTTAACTAGGAGATGAGTCTCTTGAAGACAGCATATTGTTGGGTCTTTTTAAAAATTCAGTCTGCCAGTCTATGTCTTTTGATTGATGAGTTTAGGCCATTAACATTCAGGATTATTATTGAGATATGATTTGTATTCCTGTTCATTTTGGTTTATTTTTGTTTTTTAACTTGACTTAGTTTCTCCTTTGATTGTCCTTTCCTTTAGTGTAGTTCCTCCCTTTGCTGTTTTTTATTATTATTATTTCCTCCTTATGGTATATTTTGCTGAGTATGTTCTGTAGTGCAGGCTTTCTAACAGTGAAGTCTTTTAACTTTTGTTTATCATGGAAGGTTTTTATTTCATCTTAAAGTCCAAAGCTTAATTTTGTTGGATATAAAATTCTTGGTTGGCATCCATTTTCTTTCAGACCTTTGTACATATTATTCCAGGACCTCCTGCCTTTGAGAGTCTGGGTTGAGAAATCAGCTGAATTCCGAGTTGGTTTTTTCCCCCATATGTAATATGTTTTTTTTCTTTCACAGCCTTTAAAATTCTATCCTTATTGTGTATGTCAGTCATTCTCATTATAATGTGTCTTGGTGTTGGTATGCTGTAATTTTGTACATTTGGAGTTCAATAAGATTATTGTAATTGATTTTCCATTTCATTCTTTAAGTTTGGGAAATTTTCTGATATTATGTTATTTAAAAGATTGTTCATTCCTTTTGTTTGTATCTCCACAGCTTTGTCTATTCCAATAAATCTTAAATTTGGTATTTTCATGTTATCCCATATTTCTTGAAAGTTCTATTCATGGTTTCTTACCAAGTTGTCTGTGTGGTTGACTTTGTTTTCAAGAGTATATATTTTGTCTTAATTGCCTGAGGTTCTGTCTTCTAAGTGGTTTAGTCTGTTGGTGATAATTTCCATTGGATTTTTACTTTAGTTTATTGTTTCCTTCATTTTGAGGATTTCTCCTTGATTCCTTTTTGGAATCTTTATTGAAGATCTGCCTCTTCAAAAATCTTTGCTTCTTTATTGAAGTGATCTTTCACTTCCTCTATCTTCTCTCTGATACCATCCTTTATTTTGAAGATTAGTTTAACTGTGTACCTTCTAAACTCCTTCTCTGACATTTCTTCTACTGTCTTGTCTATGGATTCTATTCTTGGAATATCTTGGTTTGTTTGAAGTGCTTCATTCCCTTGTTTTTTCATGTTATTTGTCTGTCTTTCCATCTAGTGGTATGGATCTGAGGCAGTATAGTTTCTACCCTGTAGTCTTATAGTGTCCCTGAATGCTTCCAGTACCTCACCTTTAAAGGGGGAAACCAATATTAACAGCACCCAGTGCAAACAATATACAACCTTAAACCAAATAGCTCCTATTAAGGTGTCTAAAGTTTTGTCACAATAAAGAGAAATGATGTGTTCAAATATTGTCTATAGTATAAACAGTAAGTTTGCTAAAAAGGGTTTGTACATTGAGGGAACAGGAGTAGTGTAAGATGTGATGTTTATAAGGGAGAAGATAGTGATGTTTATAAGGGAGAAGATAGAGGTAAAATTTTGTAATAAGAGCAAGGCAGGAATTAATAGAGATTGGTGGTTAGTTTGAGAGAAGTGAGAAAGACAATCCAGAGAGACAGATAGGTGAGAGAGAAAATATATACAGTTTTTTAAAAAGGAAAAATATAAGAATATAAAACAAAACCATAATATGCTATACAGACATCCCATTACTTAATAAATTGATACATGAAAAATATTTTAATTCAAACATGGTAGAGTTGTGAGAGAAAGAGGACCAAAAAAAAAAAGGCTGAATGGAAAATTGAACAATTGCTTCCATTGGCTTTCAAAAATTTTTTCAGCTTCCCTTCTCTGCTGATAGGTGGGGTTGTCTGAAGTTTGATGGTAGCTCCAGTCCTGTGGATGCCGAACTGGTTGAGTGGGGGTGAGCCAATAGCAATATGTTCTCACATGCTCCTCTAGTCTTCCCACCCATTGTAGTCGGCCCTGTGCACTTCAGAGCTCACTGAGTTGGAGAGAGCCTGGTTTTCTCCAGCTTCTCCAACCTGTGCTTCCACTGTAACTACCCCTAGTCTCCAGCTATCTACAGGTCTGCTAGACCCAGACTGGCCCATGCAAACCCAGCTGCAATCTGATGGACCTGGGCTTCAGCTTTCCTAGGCTCTGCCTTGCTGTAGCCCAAGATATAAATGCTGTTTCAATTTGCAGAGGGACCACAAGGGATGTGCTCACACAAAGGAACGACCCTGCAAAGAGGCAGACAGATAGTAGCCACTAGCACAACTAGCAGAAAGACCTCAGGTGCAACCAGTCCTGTAGGTATGCTGATATATATCTCCAGGCCCTGGCTGGTGTCCCTAGACTGAGGTAGCCACACCCCAAGATGGCACAGTGGCAGCAGCAAACCTGCAGGCTTTGACTGATGTGCCAAGATGGAGAGGCCACATGAAACCAAACCTGTGGGTACTGTGACAATGGATTTCCAGGCCTCAGTGGGCATCAGGTGATCTGCTGAAGGTCTGCATGTGGTCTGAAGGCTAATGGTGGGCAATTCATGGGTTGACAATAGGCAAATGGGCAAATGGTGGGTGATAGGCAGAAGTCAGCCAGTGATCTGTGCTCAAAAGGCAGACAATATGCTGGCAAGCAGCAGGCTATCATAGTGGACAAATGGGGGTAAACAGCAGGGGACTGTGGGCAGCAACAGCTGCCTCACAGACAGTATTTCTTCTGCTTGAATCCTGAGTCATGGAGCAACCAGGAATGCAGCCTCCCTCTAGTTCAACATCTTGGACTCCCTCCTCATTGACCTTTTATATAATCATTCTTTTCAATTTTTGTTCTGGCATTTCATCCATTTTGATTTCTTTAGTATCTGTTGCTACAGCATCATTATGTTCTTTTGGAGGTCTTATGTTACCTTATTTTTTTTATATTTCTTGTGCTCTTCCCATTAAGTATTTCCATCAGGTTGATCAATGATTTCTACCACCTTTATGGATGGCCTACTTAGTAAGTGGCTTCCTTTTTTCTTTTCTTTTTTTATTGGTTGTTCAAAACATTACAAAACTCTTGACATATCATATTTCATACATTAGATTCAAGTGGATTATGAACTCCCATTTTTACCCCATATACAGATTGCAGAATCACATCAGTTACACATCCATTGATTTACATATTGCCATACTAGTGTCTGTTGTGTTCTACTACCTTTCCTATCCTCTACTATCCCCCCTCCCCTCCCCTCCCATCTTCTCTCTCTACCCCATCTACTGTAATTCATTTCTCTCCTTGTTTTTTTTCCCCATTCCCCTCATAACCTCTTATATGTAATTTTGTATAACAATGAGGGTCTCCTTCCATTTCCATGCAATTTCCCTTTTCTCTACCTTTCCCTCCCATCTCATGTCTCTGTTTAATGTTAATCTTTTCCTCCTGCTCTTCCTCCCTGCTCTGTTCTTAGTTGCTCTCATTATATCAAAGAAGACATTTGGCATTTGTTTTTTAGGGATTGGCTAGCTTCACTTAGCATAATCTGCACTAGCGCCATCCATTTCCCTGCAAATTCCATGATTTTGTCATTTTTTAGTGCTGCGTAATATTCCATTGTGTATAAATGCCACATTTTTTTTAATCCATTCATCTATTGAAGGGCATCTGGATTGGTTCCACAGTCTAGCTATTGTGAATTGTGCTGCTATGAACATCCATGTGGCAGTATCCCTGTAGTATGCTCTTTTAAGGTCTTCAGGGAATAGTCCGAGAAGGGCAATAGCTGGGTCAAATGGTGGTTCCATTCCCAGCTTTCCCAGGAATCTCCATACTGCTTTCCAAATTGGCCGCACCAATTTGCAGTCCCACCAGCAATGCACAAGACTACCCTTTTCTCCACATCCTCGCCAGCACTTGTTGTTGTTTGACTTCATAATGGCTGTCAATCTTACTGGAGTGAGATGGTATCTTAGGGTGGTTTTGATTTGCATTTCTCTGACTGCTAGAGATGGTGAACATTTTTTCATATACTTGTTGATTGATTGTATGTACTCCTCTGAGAAGTGTCTGTTCAGGTCCTTGGCCCATTTGTTGACTGGGTTATTTGTTATCTTATTGTTTAATTTTTTGAGTTCTTTGTATACTCTGGATATTAGGGCTCTATCTGAAGTGTGAGGAGTAAAAATTTGTTCCCATGATGTAGGCTCCCTATTTACCTCTCTTATTGTTTCTCTTGCTGAGAAAAAACTTTTTCGTTTAAGTAAGTCCCATTTGTTGATTCTTGTTATTAACTCTTGTGCTATGGGTGTCCTATTAAGGAATTTGGAGCCCAACCCCACAATATGTAGATCAGAGCCAACTTTTTCTTCTATCAGACAGCATGTCTCTGATTTGATATCAAGCTCCTTGATCCATTTTGAGTTAACTTTTGTGCATGTCGAGAGGAGGGGATTCAGTTTCATTTTGTTGCATATGAATTTCCAGTTTTCCCAGCACTATTTGTTGAAGATGCTATCCTTCCTCCATTGCATGCTTTTAGCCCCTTTATCAAATATAAGATAGTTGTAACTTTGTGGATTGGTTTCTGTGTCCTCTATTCTGTACCATTGGTCCACCCGCCTGTTTTGGTACCAGTACCATGTTGTTTTTGTTACTATTGCTCTGTAGTATAGTTTGAAGTCTGGTATCGCTATACCACCTGATTCACACTTCCTGCTTAGCATTGTTTTTCCTATTCTGGGTCTTTTATTTTTCCATATGAATTTCATGATTGCTTTCTCTATTTCTACAAGAAATGCCATTGGGATTTTGATTGGCATTGCATTAAACCTATAGAGAACTTTTGGTAATATCGCCATTTTGATGATGTTAGTTCTGCCTATCCATGAACAGGGTATATTTTTCCATCTTCTAAGATCTTCTTCTATTTCTCTCTTTAGGGTTCTGTAGTTTTCATTGTATAAGTCTTTCACCTCTTTTGTTAGGTTGATTCCCAAGTATTTTAATTTTTTTTTGAGAATATTGTGAATGGGGTGTTTTTCCTCATTTCCGTTTCAGAAGTTTTGTCGCTGATATACAGAAATGCCTTTGATTTATGCGTGTTGATTTTATATCCTGCCACTTTGCTGAATTCATTTATTAGTTCTAGTAGTTTTTTTGTAGACCCTTTTGGGTCTGTTAGATATAGTATCATATCATCTGCAAATAGTGATAATTTAAGTTCTTCTTTTCCTATTTTTATGCCTTTAATTTCTTTTGTCTGTCAAATTGCTCTAGCCAGTGTTTCGAGAACTATATTGAATAGAAGTGGTGATAGAGGGCATCCCTGTCTTGTTCCAGATTTTAGAGGGAATGCCTTCAATTTTTCTCCATTCAGAATGATGCTAGTCTGCGGCTTAGCATAGATAGCTTTTATAATGTTGAGGTAAGTTCCTATTATCCCTAGTTTTTCTAATGTTTTGAACATAAAGGGATGCTGTACTTTGTCAAATGCTTTTTCTGCATCTATCGAGATGATCATATGGTTCTTATCTTTAAGTCTATTGATGTGGTGAATAACATTTATTGATTTCCGTATATTGAGCCAGCCTTGCATCCCAGGGATGAATCCTACTTGATCATGGTGCACAATTTTTTTGATGTGTTTTTGTATCCGATTCGCCAGAATTTTATTGAGGATTTTTGCATCTAGGTTCCTTAGAGATATTGGTCTGTAGTTTTCTTTCTTTGAGGTGTCTTTGTCTGGTTTTGGAATCAGAGCTGATGTTGGCCTCATAGAAAGAATTTGGAAGAGCTCCCTCTTTTTCTGTTTCCTGAAATAACTTGAAAAGTATTGGTATTAATTCTTCTTTAAAGGTTTTGTAAAACTCTGCTGTATACCCATCCGATCCTGGGCTTTTCTTGGTTGGTAGTCTTTTGATTGCTTCTTCTATTTCATCCATTGATATTGGTCTGTTCAAATTGTGTGCATCCTCCTGACTCAGTCTGGGCAAATCATATGACTTAAGAAATTTATCGGGCTGGGGATGTGGCTCAAGCGATAGCGCGCTCGCCTGGCATGCGTGCAGCCTGGGTTCGATCCTCAGCACCACATACAAACAAAGATGTTGTGTCCGCTGAAAACTAAAAAATAAAAAAAAATTAATAAAAAAAGATCTTTAAAAAAAAGAAATTTATCGATGTCTTCACTATCTTCTATTTTATTGGAATATAGGTTTTCAAAATAATTCCTAATTATCTTCTGTATTTCTGTAGTATCTGTTGTGATGTTGCCTTTTTCATCCTGTATGTTAGTAATTTGAGTTCTCTCTCTTCTTCTCTTCGTTAGCATGGCTAAGGGTCTGTCGATCTTATTTATTTTTTCGAAGAACCAACTTTTAGTTTTGTCAATTTTTTCAATAGTTTCTTTTGTTTCCATTTCATTGATTTCTGCTCTGATTTTAATTATTTCTTGCCTTCTGCTACATTTGCTGTTGTTTTGCTCTTCCTTTTCTAGGGCTTTGAGATGAAGTGTGAGCTCATTTATTTGTTGTTTTTTTTTTTTTCTTTTTTTGAGGAATGACCTTCAGGCTATGAATTTCCCTCTTAAAACTACTTTCATTGTGTCCCATAGATTCCGATACATTGTGTCTGTATTTTCATTTATCTCTAAGAATTTTTTGATTTCCTCCTTTATGTCTTCTGTAACCCATTGATCATTCAGTAACATATTGTTCATTTTCCATGTGATGTAGGATTTTTCCTTCCTTCTTTTATCATTGATTTCCAGTTTCATTTCATTATGATCAGATAAAATGCATGGTATTATCTCCACCCCTTTATATTTACTGAGGGTTGCCCTATGGCATAATATATGATGTATTTTTGAGAAGGATCCATGTGCTGCTGAGAAAAAAGTATATCCACTTGATGATGGTTGATATATTCTATATATGTCAGTTAAGTCTAGGTTATTGATTGTGATATTGAGTTCCATAGGTTCTTTATTCAACTTTTGTTTGGAGGATCTGTCCAATGGTGAAGAGGTGTGTTGAAGTCACCCATAATTATTGTGTTGTGGTCTATTTGATTCTTGAACTTGAGGAGAATTTGTTTTATGAACGTCGCAGCACCATTATTTGGTGCATAAATATTGATAATTATTATGTCTTGTTGGTGAATGGTTCCTTTTAACAGTATATAATGTCCTTCCTTATCCCTTTTGATTAACTTAGTCTTGAAGTCGATTTTATTCGATATGAGGATGGCCACCCCTGCTTGCTTACGAGGATCGTGTGCGTGGTATATTTTTCCCCAACCTTTCACCTTCAGCCTGTGTATGTCTTTTCCAATCAGATATGTCTCCTGGAGGCAGCATATTGTTGGATTTGTTTTTTTAATCCATGTTACCAGCCTATGTCGTAGTAAATTGCTTTCCCCTGCAGATGTGTCTCCAGGTGTGAATTTGTTTTGCAATGTTGGCTTAATTTCTAGCTGGGCACCATTGTGTTGTCTCCTTAGAGCTTTGCCTGTGTATGACTGAGCATAGTTTATACCATGGCAGAGTTAGAGAATCCCAATATAGCTCAGTCTTGCAAAAGTGGGGGCATTGTGGTGGTTCTTACAGGTATGGGGTTTACAGCAGTTGATGTGAGGTGATCCCTGTATGGCTACTCCTAAAATGGAAATGGTAGCCTTTATTGTGTGATGTAAGTTTCCTCAGGACTGTGGATGCTAGTTCTGTTATTAGCAAGGACCTCTAGCACTGGGAAAACTCAGTTGTGGTGATAAACCTGAAGCATTTTCCCTCCAACCAGTCAGTATTCTAGGCCAAGACACTGTACAGAAAGAAGAGTAATGGAAAGTCTAACACCCCACTTGTCCCCTTTTGTAAAGTAAATAACATTTTAATGATTTAAAAAATCAAATTTAATACAAAAATCCACAATTAGCAAAATATAAAAATTTTCAATAAAGATAGAATTAGTACTTTTGATTTTTCCATTTGCCTCAGGCTTCATTAGGGGTCTACACAGCACTGGATTGGTAATGAACAGTATTAAATATTCATAAAAATTTTCTTGGAATGTAACCATAAAGATATCAACTGCTCTGGCTTAAATAACTGGGTCATAATATCAGACAATAGCAATCAAGTGCGTGGACAAATCCCTATTTCAAGGATTTCAGACATTATTGAAAATCAAGATGAATGGTGACTAAGGGACACTATGCTGAGTGATCAAAGTCATAGTCCAGATATCTAACCTAATTGCATCTCACCCTGTTCTTAAGCAGTGCATGGTCATACAAGGTATGTGTGTGGGGCAGCAGCAGGAAATGCAAAGGTAGAGTGGCTTTAGGAACAATAGTGTTCCTCTCTGTGCTTCTGCAACAGTGCATGAGCAGGTATGGGACGGCACCTAGTGAGGGTGGAAGTTCCTCTGTCTCCTTTGGCCAATTCTTACCTGGAAGTGGGGCAAATATTGAGCTGCAGTGCACACTTGGCAGCAGGACTGGCACTGGAACCAAGAAAATTTCCTCTCATCCTTATTTAGCCATGTGCCCCTGGTAGCAGGATGATGGCTGGAGTCCTGGTTTGATAAGGCTCCTCACTATGCTCTATGGATAGGGGCAGCGATAGGAATTATGGTGTCCCATCCCCAGGCTGTCAATAAAGACACCTGAGTATGGCATAGGCGGAAGGAGTGATGAGAACTACATGGGCACCTACCTTTGGTTCTGGCACAGGCATAAATCTGCATGTGGCTGGCCATGACCTTTGTTGTAATAGGGAAAGCTCTCTGATCTGCTGGTCTGGGAGAGTGGCACTTTTCATCCCCTCACCCCCAATATCATAACACTCAGCCCCCACAGTGCAGAGCATCCAGTGGGATTGGTTCACAGTCACTCTGCTGTATTGTTTTCAAAAGACAATTACTCCCTCAGTCAGTGCAGTGGAATGTCTATGGGGTCCAGATATTGGAATATGTAAGGCTTTATGATCTGGAGAGAAGTTCAAATTCAGATAACAGCTCCCTTCTGAAGATGGCTTCTGGCTACAGTACCCTGGAAGTTTGTTGGAAAATAATGTGAGATCTTTTTCCAAAGTAAGGTTACTGTAAATTTGAGGTTACTTATCTAAGTGGCCTGCTTTTCAAGACTGAAATTTCCTAGTAATTAGGATTTCCAGCATCTACAATGGTCAAGTTTGCTGGGACTCTTTCACCCTTACTCCTGCTGTGGAGTTCTGGTGGTAGTTGCTTCTCTTTCTATGCTTTTGTCCCAGCCTCTGAATCTTACAAATTACAGTTGTGACAGAGATACCAGACCTGATTATAAAATGAAATAATAAGAACCAATGACTGGGGAAAGGGTTAATTTTCCTATACTTTGTAACTTTCTGAACTCTGTAGGAATGTAGCTACATCACTTAATTGCTAGTATAAATTGTAGGTTACTATGCCAATTAACTGCTATCTAAAATATAACCTTGTTGGCTTTTCTTAGAAATATAGTTTTTAGGGAGATGACTCAAGTCATCTTGAGTTATTGCTGCCTATGGTGAAGGCCACTTCATACTAACACTTGCAGGTGTTTTACTGTCTTTGTTCTACACCTGTAAACTACTTATTCTCTGTGCATTGTCTTTGGTCATGTAGGCCAAGAATTCAAACCTAAGTTAAGAAATGATGTCAAATTTCCTATAAAAGCCCCATGTAACCTCAGCTTGGGGCCCAAAATTTCGGAGCACTAGCCCACCTGTATCCACCAGCATAAATAAATCTGAGATCCCTAACCCTCCCTTTTGCTGATCATGATTTTTATAACACAGTCACTATCTTACTATTTCCAGTGTTCTCCCATGATTACTCACCTCAAAATGCAGCTTATACACCTGCTATTTTGATTCCTCTTTATGGAGGAGGAGTTTAGTACTGGGTACCTTTATTTAGGTATCTTCAGTCTCAACATTGAACATTATTAAATTATATTTTTCTCCTTTCCTGAGTCCTCCAGAATTTGGAAATTCTTAATGAATATGTATATTTTCAAGGTAATACAACTATTTGCATTATAAGAGTCTGTCCTCCTTGTTAACAGGACAATACTGGAGTTAAAAAGGTTATATAATTAAGTTTTAGACTGAATATCATATTTAAGAGTGATTCTCACATAATTACATATGACAACACACTTTTAGGGATCTAAGTTTGCCTTTATGGAACTATGGCTTACAACAATTTGGGGGAAAACTAGTCTGCCTCCTGGATTACAGGGTCCTCAGCCTTTCAAATATGTAAGGAAGATCACCCCCAGGCAGGCCCAGGGAACTGAGAATATTTGGGAGGATTTAAGAAGAATTCATCCAAATTTATAGAAAATAAAATCTGGTAGTGAGTCATTGATTTAGTTTTCCTTCTAGCTTTAAGAAACCTTTCCTGAGTGCTGGGAGCCATTAGCCAAGTAGGTATGACAATTTCCTTGCCAATGTACCCCATGTTGCTGACATGTTGCAGCGACATTGAATGTAGGTGACCTTGCTCAAGGACCAAGGCAGATTAGGGTGTTCCCGGTTTTAAGATAATCGTGTTTAGGGCGTTCCCAGTTTAGGTTCCAGGTTTAAGGTTTAAGATTATTCCTGCTGGGAATAGGGCGTATCCTGCTGCCTGAGTTCCCCTTGAGTTCTCACGGGATTCAGACAGTATATTTTGGAGATAGAAGCCCAGTGGAGGTGGATTTGGGCAGATAACGTGGATTTGGGCAGACAACGTGGATTTCCCCAGAACGTGATTGTAGACGGCTGGTGTGAGTTCGGGAATAAAGAGTTGCTGTTTGAATCTACAAGCTGTGTGGTGGCTCGTGATTGTGTGCCCAGCCAGACTGCGGCATTTGGCGGCTCGTACGGGGAACTTCTAAAGCTTGGAGGTAAGTGAAATTGCTCGCCCCTGAGGAAGAGCGAAAGAATGGGTGACCAATTCAAAAAACAATGTGTTATTGTTTTGATTTATTTTGTTTTTATTTCAAGTTGCCTGTCCCTAGAAATTTCTCAGGCAAACTGGAAAAAATGGTTGACTAAAGGTTTGAAGTTTGTCGGCCCTGAGGAAGAGAAAATTGATACAATGATTTTTTATTCCGTTTTTGTTTCATTCAATTTCGGCTTTGTTTTGTGCTATCTTATTGGGTTGCGTTATCTTTATAGTAGATTAGAAATAAGTAAAAAACAAACCGAAAAGATGTTAAGTAAATTGTTAGAAGTTCAGACCATGGAGAAAGACATTTTAGATCAAACAAAAGAGAAGGTCTCTTGAGCTAGTCAGACAGAGGAAGAAAATTTAAAGGAAAAGGGGTTGTTAGGAAAAAGGCCACAACAGGAGGCTGTTACTAACTCCGTTTTATCACAAGAGGGCGTAATTCAACCAACAGCCCCACCGATGGAGACAGCTGAGTGGCCCTCAAACCCCGTAGTTGATAAATGGGATCCTGAGACAGGACCTCAAAGATTAGCATGCCCTGTACTTGAACAGGCAGGAGGGCAGCGAATTCACCGTGCATTAGATTTTAAAACAGTGAAGCAGTTAAAGGAGGCTGTAACAACCTATGGTCCCCAAGCTCCCTTCACGGTAAGCATGGTTGAGTCCATTACTAACTTGGACATGACGCCAGCAGATTGGGCTAGCATGTGTAAATCTGTACTAAATGGAGGACAATATTTGTTATGGAAGGTTGCCAATGAGGAATTTTGCACGGAGACAGCTAGGCGAAATGCAGCAGCCGGTTACCCTCAAAGAAATCTAGATATGTTGTTAGGAAAAGGACCTTATGAGGGTCAACGGCAACAAATTGAATATGATCCTGCTATATATGCACAAATAGCTGCAGACGCAGTTAAGGCATGGAAGACTTTACAAGGACATGGAGATTTACAAGGTCAGCTATCTAAGGTAATACAGAGAGCTAATGAACCTTACGCTGACTTTGTAGATAGGCTAATTCAAACGGCTGCCAAAATTTTGGGGGATACAGAACAAGCAATGCCATTAATAAAACAACTGGCTTATGACCAAGCAAATCGTTGCTGCAGAGAGGTTATTAGACCATGGAGACATGAAGATTTAAACACATATATTAAATTATGTAGAGATATTAATGAACAAGGGCAAGTCTTGGCAGCTGCAGTACAACAGGCTTTAGATGCCAGGCCAAAAACATGCTATGATTGTGAACAAACAGGACATTTTAAAAGGAATTGCCCCATAGGAGGAGGGTTTAACAAAAGTAGGTATCAAAGGAATAGAATACCGGGTATTTGCCCACGATGCCGTAGAGGGAGACATTGGGCTAATGAATGCCGTTCTCAAACCACCACAGAAGGTACTCCCTTATCAAAAAACGGACAAAGACCAGGTATTTATCCAAGATATCGTGGAGAAAGGCATCAGGCTCCATTGCCAAAAAACGGACAGGGGGGCCCAATGCTCCGGGGCCCACAACCACAAATATACGGGGCAGTGGAGGATCCCAGCAACACCATCAGGGTAGTGCCCAGGACACATTGTCCATTAAATCCCTCATCAGACAAACCCGAGGGAGCGCAGGGTTGGACATCTGCGCCTCTGCCAGAGCAGTATTAACTCCAGAGATGGGAGTTCAAATCATTCCCACAGGAGTAAAAGGACCTCTTCCCCAAGGAACAGTAGGCTTATTACTGGGACGTAGTTCATCTACATTAAAAGGACTTATGATAAGTCCTGGGGTAATTGATCCCGATTATGTAGGTGAAATAAAAATTATAGCTAGTTCTCCAAGAGGTATATCAGTAATTTCACCTGGAGATAGAATAGCACAGTTGTTAATAATACCCAGCCTACATAATAAATTTCCTAGTCATAGTGTAGAAAGAGGTTCCAGGGGATTAGGCTCCACAGGTGTAGATTGGGCTATGTTGTCTTTAAATTTAGATTCTCGCCCAATGCTAAAACTAAAACTAAATATTCAAGGTCATGAGTTTAATGGGCTACTGGACACAGGAGCTGACCTTAGCATCATATCTCATCAAGAATGGCCAAAACATTGGCCATTACAACAAGCCACTCAAACGCTTCGAGGCCTAGGAGTGGCGACTAATCCCCATAGAAGTTCTATGATATTAGATTGGAAGGATCCTGAAGGATGTGAAGGAACTATACAGCCATATGTATTGGATCATCTTCCTATAAATTTATGGGGACGAGATGTCCTAGATCAATTAGGTTTGACATTAACAAATAACATCAATCCTAATGCGCCCACTACTAGGGCTAGACAAGGCTTTAGGAAAGAAAAAAGATTAGGAAAACAAGGGCAAGGTATAGCAGCACCAGTACAAATAGATCAAGGAACAGACAGACATGGGTTGGATTTTCAGAAAGGGCCACTGAGACAATCAAAATTACTTGGAAATCAGAAAGACCAGTGTGGGTTCCTCAGTGGCCCCTGACTAAAGAAAAGACACAAGTAGCCCATGATCTGGTCAAACAACAATTAGCGGAAGGACATATACAACCTTCCATATCTCCCCATAATACTCCCATTTTTGTCATCAAAAAGAAATCTGGTAAATGGAGATTATTGCAAGATTTAAGAGCCATTAATAATGAGATGGTTATTATGGGACCTGCTCAATCAGGGATTCCTCAATTGTCTGCTTTGCCAAAAACCTGGCATGTTTTAGCTATAGATATTAAAGATTGTTTTTTTTTTTCAATTCCAATTCATCCCGAGGATAGTCCACGTTTTGCATTTACTATCCCTGCATTAAATCATGAAGGTCCTGATCAGAGATATGAATGGAAAGTACTCCCTCAAGGGATGGCTAACAGTCCAACTATGTGCCAAATATATGTTAACAAAGCAATCCAGCCACTTAGAAATCAAAATCCTGAACTACAAATATTTCACTATATGGATGATGTATTATTGGCACATAAAGATAAAAACATATTGCTGGAATGTTATGCCACACTTACAAACTTATTAAAAAATTATAATCTAGAGATAGCAATAGATAAAGTACAATTAAATTTTCCAATTAATTATTTAGGAGTTCTATTATCCTCAACCATGGTCCGTCCACCAAAAATTCAAATACGAGTAGATCAACTCAAATCACTTAACGACTTTCAAAAGTTATTG
The DNA here is from genome assembly GCF_047511675.1 of Marmota flaviventris. NCBI lineage: Eukaryota > Metazoa > Chordata > Mammalia > Rodentia > Sciuridae > Marmota > Marmota flaviventris. The sequence continues at coordinate 47,198,760 of NC_092518.1, read as the reverse complement.
GGAGACATAAATTGGATAAGGCCTTATCTAGGTATACCAACAGGAGAGTTGGGACCTTTATTTGATATTCTAAAAGGTCCATCAGATCCAAATTCACCCCGCATGTTAACTCCTAAAGCAAGAAAGGCATTAAAAATTATTGAAACATATATGGAAAATATGCATTTGGATAGAATTGATATAAGTTTGCCTTTATTATTTATTGTACTACCAACAAAAAATATTCCTACAGGAGTATTTTGGCAAGAAGGTCCATTATTATGGATACATTTATCTTATTCTCCTAACACTATTCTTACTAGGTATCCTGAGGCTGTAGGACAATTAATACTCAAAGGAATAAAAGCAGCGAAGGGAGTGTTTGGAATTTCTCCCAATAAAATTATTACTCCATATACTATGGATCAAATTGATGAGTTAGCTAATGAGTTAAATACTTGGGCAATAATCATGTGTAAATCTAATGTTTCCTTTGATAATCATTTACCATCTAATCCTTTGTTGTCTTTTTGGTCTAAACATCCTGTAGTTTTTCCTAAAATGACAAGAAAAACACCTATCATGAATGCTCCAAATATTTTCACTGATGGGTCAAATAATGGTACAGCAGCAGTAGTTACCCCTGATCAAACTTTTACATTTTTAGTACCCAAACAATCAGCTCAAAAGGTAGAGCTTAATGCAGTTTTACAAGCTTTTGTGATGTTTAAAGATTCTGTATTTAATTTATTTTCTGATAGTCAGTATGTAGTTAATGCTATAGTATCTCTTGAAGATGCTGGTAGGATTTCCCCTTCTTCTACTGTTTTCTCTTTGTTTTCCACTATACAAAGTCTAATCTGGGACAGAAAAGATCCATTCTTCATAGGACATATTAGGGCACATACAGGATTGCCTGGAGCCCTTAGTTTAGGCAATGATTTAGCAGATAAAACTACACATGACATACATATTTTCTCTACATTTGAAGAAGCTACAAATTTTCATAAAAGGTTTCATGTTAATGCTAATACTTTACAAAAGCGTTTTAAAATAACTAAGGAAGAAGCCAGACATATAATAAAACAATGTCAAAATTGTGTGACATTTTTACCACAAGTTAATCTTGGAGTCAATCCTAGAGGACTGATACCTAACCATATTTGGCAGATGGACGTCACACACTTGCCAGAATTTGGAAAATTAAAATATTTACACGTTACAGTTGATACTTCTTCTGGATTTTTGATGGGCTCCCTTCATGCCGGAGAAAAAACTAAAGATGTTATAGCTCATTGCTTACAAAATTTTGCCACTGTGGGCGTTCCTAAACAGTTAAAAACCGATAATGGTCCTGGCTATACCTCTACCTCTTTTAAACAATTTTGCTCATCATTTGGTATTACTCATATAACAGGAATCCCATACAATCCACAGGGACAAGGCATAGTTGAAAGAGCTCATCAAACTATTAAAACATACTTATTAAAGCAAAAAGAGGGAATTGGGAAGGGGTATATATCCCCCAAAGATAAACTTAAAATAACGCTTTTTACTCTAAACTTTTTAAATTTGGATTCATCAGGACTTAGTGCTGCAGAAAGACATATGTATCCAAAAAATGTACATAAGCCTAAAGTACTTTGGAAAGATATTCTAACAGGACAATGGAAAGGTCCTGACCCAGTGATTGTCTGGAGTCGGGGGTCTGTTTGTGTTTTTCCACAGGGAGAACAGCAGCCCATTTGGATTCCAGAGAGATTAACTAAAACAGTCTCTACAGATCGAAAAGAAGATGATTTGACTCAAATCCATAACAGCTGATATCCAGAACTCCAGCTTGGCCATTCTTACATCTGCGACAGTGATTAACCAGGATGCTTTTTTCAATAGCTATTTTATTATTGCATTTTTCCACATCATAAGGTTCTATTTTTATTTTTTGAGCTCATACAAACCTAGGTTAATGTTTTTCTGATCAGTTTTATTTTTTGACTGTGGAGTTTTTAAACATTGCAATGGAGATTTCACCTAGGTAAAGCTACAAGGCCTTTACTATTTTCTTATGTGTTGTACGTTTGTGTACACTCTTGTGTTTTGTGTTGTATGTCTGTATGTGCGTATGTCCATATTTCTTATATGAGGAGCGCTCATGAAAAAATGGATCCGAATTATTATTATTTTTATTCACGTGATTTAAATGGTTTAATTTAAATTAGGTAAACAGCTGTTAAGGATTGTTTTTAAAGGTGGTTAACAGATCTGTTTGTTTACTAATTTAAATTAGGTAAACAGCTGTTAAGGATTGTTTTTAAAGTAGGTTAACAGATCTGTTTGTTTACTTTCACCTTTCCTTTTCATTATATTTAATAATTCTTTTCAGGATAATGTCTTTTTAGCATCATTGCCAGAATTCCCATCTCCATCCCAGTACCGGTGAAGACAGCTTCTATGATAGCTATCACAGTAAACTGTATAAACTGATGCATCAATGAATTTAACTCAAAAAGCAAAGAGTCAACTTACTTTGGGAGGAGACGGATTTTGGGAGGAAATGTACATATTGATAGATTCCTCCGCTTTGAACTGCTTGCAGAACTTGCCTGGACTATGTAACTATCGTTTGGTGCAGCGAATTGTGGTAATGCTGGCATATCTTTGCTGATGGTGTCACCAGTGATGCAATTTTTCCCAAGGAGCCGTCAATTGGCTTGGTGTCGTGGCATTTCTGTATCCTCCTCCCTTCTGCTAGTGATGGTCTAAAATTTGGGGGCCAATGGCTTATGCTGGACCGGTAGTCAGTGACGGGTATGATCCAATTGCAGTGGTATCAACCTAAGACAGGAGGCTGACGCCTAAAGGTCAGTTTTCCGATGACGGGTAAGAACCATATGTTGAATTGGACAACCTACCAGGCACGGTCCTTAAGCCACATTGCTTGTTGTTTAATTAATCAGAAGGGGGGAGATGCTGGGAGCCATTAGCCAAGTAGGTATGACAATTTCCTTGCCAGTGTACCCCATGTTGCTGACATGTTGCAGCGACATTGAATGTAGGTGACCTTGCTCAAGGACCAAGGCAGATTAGGGTGTTCCCGGTTTTAAGATAATCATGTTTAGGGCGTTACCAGTTTAGGTTCCAGGTTTAAGGTTTAAGATTATTCCTGCTGGGAATAGGGCGTATCCTGCTGCCTGAGTTCCCCTTGAGTTCTCACGGGATTCAGACAGTATATTTTGGAGATAGAAGCCCAGTGGAGGTGGATTTGGGCAGAGAACATGGATTTGGGCAGAGAACGTGGATTTCCCCAGAACGTGATTGTAGATGGCTGGTGTGAGTTCGGGAATAAAGAGTTGCTGTTTGAATCTACAAGCTGTGTGGTGGCTCGTGATTGTGTGCCCAGCCAGACTGCGGCACCTGAGATCTACACACACTAGCCTGTGCAGGGCCCAGGCTCACAGTAGGCCTGGTCCACCCCTTCCCCAGTGGGGCAGACACCCACCAGAGCCTAGCCTCTGGCACAGGACTGCCCCTTTTGACCAGCAGACTACCGCAGGAGGTCAATCCCAGCGACCCCGATCCACCCACACTGACTTATGCAGGACCCAGGTCCAGGATGCAGTAGCATACATTGAGGGACATCAGCAAGGTTTGGAAGCCCAACATCAAGGTGAGGTACAATCTGCATGGGTACTACAAGAATATAGGGAAGAATCTGTAATATCTCAGATCCACACTGCAAGAAAGGAAGACATATAGATGACATGAAAAAACAAGGGATGAAAGTGCCCCACATAAATCAGGACACTATAATAACAGAACCCATGGATAGTGAAGTTGATGAATTGTCAGAGAAGGAGTTCAGAAGGTTCAAAGTTAAAATAATCTGTGAATTAAAGAATGACATAAATGAGCAAATACAGGCAAAAATTGATCACTCCAACGATGAGATAAGACAGCAAATACAAGTAGCAAAAGATTACTTCAAGAGAGAGATAGAGACTGAAAAAAAAAACAGTCAGAAATTTTAGAAGGATACAATAAATCAAATAAAGAATTCAATAGAAAGCATAACCAACAGACGAGATCACTTGGAAGAAAGAACATCAGATACTGAAGACAAAGTATACAATCTGGAAAATAAAGTTGATCACACAGTGAAGAAAGTTAGAAACCATGAACAGAACATCCAAGAATTATATAACAGCATCAAAAGATCAAATCTAAGAGTTATTGGGATAGAGGAAGGCATAGAGTTTCAAACCAAAGGAATGCACAATCTCTTCAATGAGATAATATCAGAAAATTTTCTAAGCTTGAAGAACAAATTGGAAAACCAAATACAAGAGGCTTATAGGACACCAAATGTACAAAATTACAACAGATCTACACCAAGGCACATTATAATGAAAATGCCTAGCATACAGAATAAGGATAGAATTTTTAAAAGTTGCAAGAGAGAGGAATCAGATCACATATAGGGGGAGACCAATTCGTATCTCAGCAGATTTTTCAACCCAGACCCTCAAAGAAAGGAGATCGTGGAATGACATATACCAAGCTCTGAAAGAAAATGCATGACAACCAAGAATCTTATATCCAGCAAAACAAGGCTTTATATTTGATGATGAAATAAAAACCTTCCATGATAAACAAAAGTTAAAAGAATTTACAGCTAGAAAGCCTGCACTACAGAACATCCTCAGCAAAATATTCCATGAAGAGGAAATGAAAAACAATGATGAAAATCAGCAGAGGAAGGGATTACACTAAAGGAAAACCTAATCAGAGGAGAAACCAAGTCATGTTAAATACCAAAAATAAACAAAAATGGCTGGGAATACAAATCATGTCTCAATAATAACCCTGAATGTTAATGGTCTAAACTCACCAAGCGAAAGACATAGACTAGCAGATTCAATTAAAAAAAAAAAGATTCAACAATATACTGCCTCAGAGACTCATCTCATAGGAAAAGACATCCCCAGACTGAAGGCAAAATGTTTGGAAACATCATACCACTCACATAAACTGCAGAAGCAAGCAGGGGTTTCCATCCTCATATCAAATAAAGTAGACTTCAAGCCAAAGTTAATCAAAAGGGATAAAGAAGGATATTTTATACTGCTCAGGGGAACCACACACCAACAAAACATCACAATTATAAGTATATATGCCTCAAACAATGGAGCATCTGTGTTCATCAAATAAACACTTCTTATATTCAAAAGACAAATTGAAAACAATACAATAATTCTGAGTGACTTTAACACACCTCTTTCACCACTGGATAGATCTTCCAAACAAAAGCTGAACAAAGAAACTATAGAACTCAATAATACAATCAATAACTTAGACTTAATTTACATATATAGAATATTTCATCCTTTAATGAGAGAATATACTTTCTTCTCAGCAGCACATGGATCCTTCTCTAAAATACACTATATAATATGCCACAAAGCAACTCTTAGCAAATATAAAGAAGTAGAGATATTACCCCGCATTCTATCAGATCATAATAGAATGAAATTAGAAAGCAATGATAAAATAAGAAATAAAATCCACTCCAACACCTGGAGACTAAATAATATGCTACTAAATAAACAAGGGATTATAGAAGATATCAAGGAGGAGATTAAAAAAATTTTAGAGATGAGTGAGAACACAGATAAAACATATCAAAATCTCTGGGACACTATGAAGGCAGTTCTAAGAGGAAAGTTCATTGCATGGAGTTCATTCCTTAAACAAAGAAAAAGTCAACAAATAAATCACTTAATATTACATCTCAAAGACCTTGAAAAAGAAGAACAAATCAACACCAAAAGCAGCAGGAGACAGGAAATAATTGAAATAAATGAAATTGAAACAAAAGAAACAATTAAAAAAATGGACAGAACAAAAAGTTAGTTCTTTGAAAAAATAAATAAAATTGACTGATGCTTAGCCATGATAACAAAGAGAAGGAAAGAGAAAACTCAAATCACTAACATATGTGATGAAAAAGGAAATATCACAACAGACACTAAAGAAATACAAAAGATAATTACAAATTATTTTGAAAACTTGTACTCCAATAAAATAGAAAATATTGAAGGCATTGACAAATTTCTTGAGTCATATAATTTGCTGAAATTGAATCAGGATGATATACACAATTTAAACAGATTAATTTCAAGTGATGAAATAGCAGATGCCATCAAAAGTCTACCAACCAAGAAAAGCCCAGGACTGAATGGATATACAGCTGAGTTCTACAAGACCTTTAAAGAAAAACTAATACCAATGCTCTTCAATTTATTTCAGGAAACAGAAAAAGAGGCAGCACTTCCAAACTCATTCTATGAGACCAATATCAACCTGATTCCAAAATCAGGCAAAGACACATCCAAAAAAAAAAAAAAAAAAGAAAGAAAACTTCAGACCAATATCTCTAATAAACATAGATGCAAAGATTCTCAATAAAATTCTGTCAGATTGAATACAAAAACATCATGCAACACGATAAAGTGAGATTCATCCAAGAGATGAAAGGTTGGTTCAACATACGGAAATCGATAAATGTAATTCATCACATAAATAGACTTAAAGATAAGAATAATATGATCATCTCAATAGATGCAGAAAAAGCATTTTACAAAATATAGCACTCCTTTATGTTAAAAACCCTAGAAAAACTAGGGATAACAGGAACATATCTCAACATCATAAAGGCTATATATGTTAAGCCCCAGGCCAACATCATTCTAAATCGAGAAAAAATGAAGGCATTCCCTCTAAAACCTGGAAAAAGACAGGGATACCCTCTTTCACTACTTCTATTTAATATAGTTCTTGAAACACTGGCCCGAGCAATTAGACAGATGAAAGAAATTAAAGGATACGTGTAGGAAAAAAAGAAATCAAATCGGCACTGTTTGCTGATGATATGATTTTATACCTAGAAGACCCTAAAAGCTCCACCAGAAAACTTTTAGAAGTAGTAAATGGATTCAGCAAAATAGCAGGATATAAAAATCAACACCCATAAATCAAAGGCATTTCTGTATATCAGTGATAAATCCTCAGAAAGGAAAATAAGGGAAACTACCCCATTTACAATAGCCTCAAAAAATAAAAAAATAATACTTGGGAATCAATTTAACAAAATAGGTGAAAGATCTATACAATGAAAACTACAGAACCCTAAAGAGAGAAGTCAAAGAAGACCTTAGAAGATGGAAAGATCTACCTTGCTCTTGGATAGGCAGAATTAATATTATCAAAATGACCATACTACTAAAAGCAGTATACAGATTTAATTGTGCTACTATAAACATTGATGTGGCTCTGTCCCTGTAGTATGCTGTTTTTAAGTCCTTTGAGTATAGACTGAGGAGAGAGATAGCTGGGTCAAATGGTGGTTTCATTCCCAGTTTTCCAAGGAAAATTCGGATCAAAATCCCAATGGCATTCCTCAAAGAAATAGAAAAAGCAATAATAAAATTCATCTGGAAAAATAAGAGACACAGAATAGCTAAAGCAATCCTTATCAGGAAGAGTGAAGCAGGTGGTATCACTATACCAGACCTTAAACTATACTACAGAGCAACAATAACAAAAACAGCATGGTAATGGCACCAAACAGAATAGAGGACACAGAGACTAACCCACAAAATTACAATTACCTTATATTAGACAAAGGTGCCAAAAACATGCATTGGAGAAAAGATAGCCTCTTCAACAAATGGTGCTGTGAAAACTGGAAATCCATATGCAACAAAATGAAATTAAACCCCTATTTCTCACCATGCACAAAACTCAAAGCAGATCAAGGACCTAGGAATTAAACCAGAGACTCTGTGTCTAATAGAAGAAAAAGTAGACCCTAATCTCCATCATGTGAGATTAGGCCCCAACTTACTTAATAAGACTCCTGTGGTGCAAGAATTAAAATAAAAAATCAATAAGTGGGATGGATTGAAATTAAAGAATTTCTTCTCAGTAAAAGAAACAATTTGTGAGGTGAATAGAGAGCCTACATCCTGGGAGCAAATCTTTACCCCTCACACATCAGATAGAGCAGTAATCTTAGGGTATATGAAGAACTCAAAAAGTTAAGCACCAAAAAACAAATAGCCCAATCAATAAATGGGCCAGGAAACTGAATAGACCCTTCTCAGGAGAGAAATGCAAATCAAAACCACTCTAAGATTTCATCTAACTCCAGTTAGAATGGCAGTTATTATAATGACAAACAACAATAAGTGTTGGCAAGGATGTGGAGACAAAGGTATATTCACACACTGCTGGTGGGACTGCAAATTGGTGCAGCCAATATGGAAAGCAGTATGGAGATTCCTTGGAAAACTGGGAATGGAACCACCATTTGATCCAGCTATCTCTCTCCTCAGTCTATACTCAAAGGACTTAAAAACAGCATACTACAGGGACACAGCCACATCAATGTTTATAGCAGCACAATTCACAATAGCTAAACTGTGGAACCAACTTAGATGCCCTTCAATAGATGAATGGATAAAAAAATGTGGCATATATACATAACGGATATTACTCAGCAATAAAAGAGAATAAAATCATGGTATTTGCAGGTAAATGGATGGAGTTGGAGAATATCATGCTAAGTGAAGTTAGCCAATCCAAAATAACCAAATGCTGAGTGTTTTCTTTGATATAAGGAGGCTGATTTGTAGTTGGATAGGGAGAGGGAGCATGGGTGGAATAGACAAACTCTAGGTAGGGCAGAGGGGTTGGAGGGGAAGGGAGGGGGCATGGGATTATAAATGATGGTGGAATGTGATGATCATTATTATCCAAAGTACATGTATGAAGACATGAATTGGTGTGAATATACTTTGTATACAACCAGAGATATGAAAAATTGTGCTCTATATGTGTAATAAGAATTGTAATGCATTCTGCTGTCATAAATAAATAAACAAACCTTTTGTATAAAAACTTCCAGAAAATCAAACTTACAAAGGTCTTGGTGGAGCTATGTAAACAATTAGGCTAAATCTAATGACTTCAGTCTTGTTGTTTTGTAAGTAAGAATAATCTTTCCTTAAGACCATTTTTTATTAAAGATGTAGGAATTACTGAAGAGACATTTTGTATTTCTATAGAAAATTATTCATTGATTATAATAGGCCTTCAAGTTTTTTTGAGTCTAGGACTGTTCATTGTCTTCAAGTTATTTTGATGTCTTGTTATATACTTCAGGTTCAGTTGTAACTTCCCCAGTTGCAAAACCACTTTTGCAATTCAACTCAATATTCTCTTAATACCAATAAATCTTTTTCTTTGATTTGGTTATAACATTTCAAGTTTCCTCACTGAATGAGGAACAATTGTTCCTTTTTATTCTTGCATGAGAGTCATGATTTTCTGAAAATCACCTTTAACAAATTGAATAAATTTTGTTTTAGAAGTGTTACAATCAAAAAGAGTTCAGAACTAAATTTTCTCTATTACACTTTTTCAGATTGTTTGAAATTTTGTGTGATATATTGCCGCAGTCTGGCTGGGCACAATCAGGAGCCACTTGTCAAAAGAAACTAACTTTATTTTTACTACTACACACCAAACAAACCAGCCTCTCGGGAAAAATCCTCAGAGCCTCAACTGCCACCACCGGCTTTTTTACAAGCCTCTCTCTCCCCCCATCAAGCTTCTCCCCACCTCCCACAATCCTCCTGCTCTTGAGGCCGATTGGCTGGGTCACGTGGGCAGAGCCAAAAAAGTCCCCCAATGAGCAGCTCCGTGGTCTGAAAGGGCAGGGAAACAGTCCAATGAGCATCACCGCAGAGGAGCCAATCAGCTAGATGTTGCTGGGGCCGAGGAGCCAATCAGCTAGATGTTGCTGGGGCCGCTGTGAGCCAATCATCAGCCGGCAGCTGGATTGCTGGCAGCTGGAAGTTTGCTGGGGCCCCTTCGGCTGTGGCTCTCAATATCTCCCCCTCTCTGTTTAAACAACAAGCATGTGGCTTAGGGACCGTGTCTGTTAGGCAGTCCAATTCAACATATGGTCCTTACCCGTCATCGGATGAACTGACCTCTAGGCGTCAGCCTCCTGTCTTAGGTTGGTACCACTGCAATTGGATCATACCCGTCACTGACTACCGGTCCAGCATACAGCTATACTTGTGGATAGGCCTTTGCACCAGTGGGGGGGTGAAGTTCTTTGCCTCACCTCTGTTGGCCCCCAAATTTTAGACCATCACTAGTAGAGGAGGATGCAAAATGCCATGACATTAAGCCAATTGAGGGCTCCTTTGAAAAATTGTACCACCGGTGACATCATCAGCAAAAATACCCCAACACTACCACAAGTCGCTGCACCAACAGATAGTTCACAATGCATACAGGTGAGCTCACAATGTGTCCAGGCAAGTTCTGCAAGCAGTTCAGTGATGGCTATTGTAGAAGCTGTAGATTGGTTTTATCTTTGACTTCACCAGCACTGGGATGAAGATAGGAATTCTGGGAATAATGGCTAAAGAAAAAATTATGTAACATTACAGAAGGCACTAAAAGAAAACAATTTTCTTAACAATTTACATTGTCTTCACCGGCACTGGGATGAAGATAGGAATTCTGGCAATAATGGCTAAAGAAAAAATTATGTAACATTACAGAAGGCACTAAAAGAAAACAATTTTCTTAACAATTTACATTGTCTTTAAGAGAATTATTAAATATAATGAAAAGGAAAGGTGAAAGTAAACAAACAGATCTGTTAACCTTCTTTTTTGTTTACATATTAAAACAATCCTCAACAGTTGTTTACCCAATTTAAATTAAACCATATAAATCACGTGAAAAAAAAAATATTTGGATCCATTTTATCATGAGCGCTCATCATATATGATATATGGACATACATACATTCAAACATATAACACAAAACACAAGTGTGCACACATAATATAATACATACAACACATAACATTATAGTAAAGGCCTTATAACTTTTTACAGGTGAAATCTCCATTGCAATGTTTAAAAACTCTATAGTCAAAAAATAGAACTGATCAGCAAAACATTAACCTAGGTCTGTATGAGCTCAAAAAACAAAATAGAACTTCATGATATGGCAAAGGGCAATAATAAAATAGATATTGAAAAAAGCATCCTGGTTCTGTTGCAGATGTAAGAATAGCCAAACTGGAGTTTTGGATATCAGTTGTTATGGATTTGAGCCAAATCATCTTCTTTTTTTTTGTTTTTTTTTTTTTTTTAATATTTATTTATTTATTTATTTTAGTTTTCGGCAGGCACAACATCTTTGTTTGTATGTGGTGCTGAGGATCGAACCCGGGCCGCACGCATGCCAGGCGAGCGCGCTACCGCTTGAGCCACATCCCCAGCCCCCCAAATCATCTTCTTTTTGGTCTGTAGAAATCGCTTTAGTTAATCTTTCTGGAATCCAAATCGGCTGCTGTTCTCCCTGTGGAAACACATAAACAGACCCCCGACTCCAGACAATCACTGGGTCAGGACCTTGGTTAATCTCTCTGGAATCCAAATCGGCTGCTGTTCTCCCTGTGGAAACACACAAACAGACCCCCGACTCCAGACAATTACTGGGTCAGGACCTTTCCATTGTCCTGTTAGAATATCCGTCCAAAGTACCTTGGGCTTATGTACATTTTTTGGACACATATGCCTTTCCGCAGCACTAAGTCCTGATGAATCCAAATTTAAAAAGTTTAGAGTAAAAACGGTTATTTTAAGTTTATCTTTGGGGAATATATACCCCTTCCCAATTCCTTCTTTTTGCTTTAATAAGTACATTTTAATAGTTTGATGAGCTCTTTCAACTATGCCTTGTCCCTGTGGATTGTATGGGATTCCTGTTATATGAGTAATGCCAAATGTTGAGCAAAATTGTTTAAAAGAGGTAGAAGTATAACCAGGGGCATTATCTGTTTTTAACTGTTTTGGAACACCCACAGTGGCAAAATTTTGTAAGCAGTGAGCTATAACATCTTTAGTTTTTTCTCCGGCATGAAGGGAGCCCATCAAAAATCCAGAAGAAGTATCAACTGTAACATGCAAATATTTTAATTTTCCAAATTCTGGCAAGTGTGTGACGTCCATCTGCCAAATATGGTTAGGTATCAATCCTCTAGGATTGACTCCAAGATTAACTTGTGGTAAAAAGGTCACACAATTTTGACATTGTTTTATTATTTGTCTAGCTTGTTCCTTAGTTATTTTAAAACGCTTTTGTAAAGTATTAGCATTGACATGGAACTTTTTATGAAAATATATAGCTTCTTCTAGTGTAGAGAAAATATGTATGTCATGTGTAGTTTTATCTGCTAAATCATTGCCCAAACTAAGGGATCCAGGCAATCCTGTATGTGCCCTGATATGTCCTATAAAGAATGGATCTTTTCTGTCCCAGATTAGACTTTGTATAGTGGAAAGCAAAGAGAAAACAGTAGAAGAAGGGGAAATCCTACCAGCATCTTCAAGAGATACTATAGCATTAACTACATACTGACTATCAGAAAATAAATTAAATACAGAATCTTTAAACATCACAAAAGCTTGTAAAACTGCATTAAGCTCTACCTTTTGAGCTGATTGTTTGGGTACTAAAAATGTAAAAGTTTGATCAGGGGTAACTACTGCTGCTGTACCATTATTTGACCCATCAGTGAATATATTTGGAGCATTCATGATAGGTGTTTTTCTTGTCATTTTTGGAAAAATTACAGGATGCAATGACCAAAAAGACAATAAAGGATTAGATGGTAAGTGGTTATCAAATGAAACATTAGATTTGCACATGATTATTGCCCAAGTATTTAACTCATTAGCTAACTCATCAATTTGATTCATAGTATATGGAGTAATAATTTTATTGGGAGAAATTCCAAACACTCCCTTTGCTGCTTTTATTCCTTTGAGTATTAATTGTCCTACAGCCTCAGGATACCTAGTAAGAATAGTGTTAGGAGAATAAGATAAATGTATCCATAATAATGGACCTTCTTGCCAAAATACTCCTGTAGGAATATTTTTTGTTGGTAGTACAATAAATAATAAAGGCAAACTTATATCAATTCTATCCAAATGCATATTTTCCATATATGTTTCAATGATTTTTAATGCCTTTCTTGCTTCAGGTGTTAACATTCGGGGTGAATTTGGATCTGATGGACCTTTTAGGATATCAAATAAAGGTCCCAACTCTCCTGTTGGTATACCTAAATAAGGCCTTATCCAATTTATGTCTCCTAATAACTTTTGAAAGTAATTAAGTGATTTGAGTTGATCTACTCGTATTTGAATTTTTGGTGGACGGACCATGGTTGAGGATAATAGAACTCCTAAATAATTAATTTGAAAATTTAATTGTACTTTATCTATTGCTATCTCTAGATTATAATTTTTTAATAAGTTTGTAAGTGTGGCATAACATTCTAGCAATGTGTTTTTATCTTTGTGTGCTAATAATACATCATCCATATAGTGAAATATTTGTAGTTCAGGATTTTGATTTCTAAGTGGCTGGATTGCTTTGTTAACATAAATTTGACACATAGTTGGGCTGTTAGCCATCCCTTGAGGGAGTACTTTCCATTCATATCTCTGATCAGGACCTTCATGATTCAGTGCAGGGATAGTAAATGCAAAACGTGGACTATCCTCAGGATGAATTGGAATTGAAAAAAAACAATCTTTAATATCTATAAGTAAAACATACCAGGTTTTTGGCAAAGCAGACAACTGAGGAATCCCTGATTGAGCAGGTCCCATAATAACCATCTCATTATTAATGGCTCTTAAATCTTGCAATAATCTCCATTTACCAGATTTCTTTTTGATGACAAAAATGGGAGTATTATGGGGAGATACAGAAGGTTGTATATGTCCTTCCGCTAATTGTTGTTTGACCAGGTCATGGGCTGCTTGTATCTTTTCTTTAGTCAGGGGCCACTGAGGAACCCATACTGGTCTTTCTGATTTCCAAGTAATTTTTATTGTCTCAGTGGCCCTTTCTGAAAATCCAACCCATGTCTGTCTGTTCCTTGATCTATTTGTATTGGTGCTGCTATACCTTGTTCTTGTTTTTCTAATCTTTTTCCTTTCCTAAAACCTTGTCTAGTCATAATAGTGGGTGCATTTTGGTTGATGTTATTTGTTAATGTCAAACCTAATTGATCTAGGACATCTCGTCCCCATAAATTTACGGGAAGATGATCCAATACATATGGCTGTATAGTTCCTTCACATCCTTCAGGATCCTTCCAATCTAATACCATTGCACTTCTATGGGGATTAGTCGCCACTCCTAGGCCTCGAAGCGTTTGAGTGGCTTGTTGTAATGGCCAATGTTTTGGCCATTCTTGACGAGAGATGATGCTAAGGTCTGCACCTGTATCCAGTAGCCCATTAAATTCATGTCCTTGAATATTTAGTTTTAGCATGGGGCGAGAATCTAAATTTAAAGAAAGCATAGCCCAATCTACACCTGTGGAACCTAATCCCTTGGAACCTCTTTCTACAGTACGACTGGAAAATTTATCATGTAGGCTGGGTATTATTAGTAACTGTGCTATTCTATCTCCTGGTGAAATTACTGATATACCCTTTGGAGAACTGGCTATAATTTTTATTTCACCTTCATAATCAGGATCAATTACCCCAGGACTTATCATAAGTCCTTTTAGAGTAGAAGAGCTGCGTCCCAATAATAAGCCTACTGTTCCTTTGGGAAGAGGTCCTTTCACCCCTGTGGGAATGATTTGAACTCCCATCTCTGGAGTTAATACTGCTCTGGCGGAGGCGCAGATGTCCAACCCTGCGCTCCCTCTGGTTTGTCTGATGAGGGATCTGATGGACAATGTGTCCTGGGCACTACCCTGATGGGGTTGCTGGGTTCCTCCAGTGCTCCGTATATTTGTGGTTTTGGGCCCCGGAGCATTGGGCCCCCTTGTCCATTTTTTGGCAATGGAGCCTGATGCCTTTCTCCACGATATCGTGGATAAACACCTGGTCCTTGTTCATTTTTTGATAATGGAGTACCCTGTATGGTGGTTTGAGAACGGCATTCATTAGCCCAATGTCTCCCTCTACGGCATCGTGGGCAAATACCTGGTATTCTACTCCTTTGATACCTAGTTTTGTTAAACCCTCCTCCAATGGGGCAATTCCTTTTAAAATGTCCTGTTTGTTCACAATTGTAGCATGTTCTTGGCCTGGCATCTAAAGCCTGTTTTACTGCAGCTGCCACAATTTGCCCTTGTTCATTAATGTCTCTGGCATCTAAAGCCTGTTTTACTGCAGCTGCCACGACTTGCTCTTGTTCATTAATGTCTCTACATAATTTAATATATGTGTTTAAATCTTCATGTTTCCATGGTCTAATGATATCTCTGCACCAACGATTCGCTTGCTCATAAGCCAGGTGTTTTAGTAATGGCATTGCTTGTTCTGTATTCCCAAAAACTCTGGTAGCTGTTTGAATAAGCCTATCTACAAATTCAGCATAAGGTTCATTAGCTCCTTGTATTACCTTAGATAATTGACCTTGTAAACCTCCATGTCCTTGTAAAGTCTTCCATGCCTTAATTGCATCTGCAGCAATTTGTGCGTATACGCCAGGATCATATACAATTTGTTGCTGCTGATCCTCATAAGGTCCCTTTCCTAACAACATATCTAGATTTCTCTGAGGATAACCAGCTGCTGCATTTCGCCTAGCCGTCTCCTTGCAAAATTCCTCATTGGCAACCTTCCATAACAGGTATTGTCCTCCATTTAGCACAGCTTTACACATATTAGCCCAATCTGCTGGCGTCATGTTCAAGTTGTTAATGGATTCGACCATGCTTACAGTGAAGGGTGCTTGAGGACCATAGGTTGTTACAGCCTCTTTTAGCTGCTCCACTGTTTTGAAATTTAAAACTTGGTAAAATCGCTGCCCTCCTGCCTCAAATACAGGGCATGTTAATATTTGAGATCTTGTCTCAGGATCCCAACTATCAACTGCGGGGGTTGGGGACCTCCCAGCATATGGAGGTGGCCTTGTTAGTTGGACACTTACGTCCTCTGGTGATAGAAAGGTGTTAGTAGCAGTCTCCTGTAGAGGTGGTGCTGTTGGTTGGACACTTACACCCTCTGGTGATAGAAAGGTGTTAGTAGCAATCTCCTGTTGTAACTTTCCCCCTGATGGCTTTTTCTGTTTTACACTTTCTTTCTCTGTCTGACTAACTTGAGAGGCCTTCTCTTTTACTTGAATCTTTTCCTCTGTCTGACTAACTTGAGAGACCTTCTTTTTTACTTGAATCTTTTCCTCTGTCTGACTAACTTGAGAGACCTTCTCTTTTACTTGAATCATTATGTCTTCTCCTTCCTCTACCATTGTCTGAACTGAAGGCTTTGGACTAAGCAAACAAGATACGAACGTCCACAATGGCAATGTGCCAACTGGCAGAGTCCCTGGGCTTTTCTTTTCTATTCTTTTTAAATCTTCACCATGATGGTTCCATTGTGATATATTTAACAACTCCTCCTTAAAAAGCCATGGGCTACATTTTTGTATTGTATCAACGTATGCCCTGACTGTTCTTGATTTTACTGAGATGCCTCCTTCCTCTAACAATTTACTTAACACTCTTTCAGTTTGTTTTTTACTAATTTCTGATCCCGTATTTCTACTATAATACAACGCAACAAGATGACGCCAAACAAAACCGAGACAGAATGAAATAAAAAGGGAACAACAAAAAGTCATTATAGCCTTTCTATCCTCCTGACATGTGCATCCGTCCTTTCTCCCTATCTGTTCCTCAGACGTAAATAGTTTTTCCTCAGATGTGAGCGGTTTTTCTTCCGTCTCACTCATCTCCAGGGACAGGCAACTTAAAACAAAAGTGAAACAAAATAACAAAAGAAGAATCTTAAAATGGCTACCCATCCTCTCGCCCTGCCCTCAGGGGCGAGCAGTTTCACTTACCCTCAGTCGCTCCCCGTGCGAGCCACCAAATGCCGCAGTCTGGCTGGGCACAATCAGGAGCCACTTGTCAAAAGAAACTAACTTTATTTTTAGAACCACACACCAAACAAACCAGCCTCTCGGGAAAAATCCTCAGAGCCTCAACTGCCACCACCGGCTTTTTTACAAGCCTCTCTCTCCCCCCCTCAAGCTTCTCCCCACCTCCCACAATCCTCCTGCTCTTGAGGCCGATTGGCTGGGTCACGTGGGCAGAGCCAAAAAAGTCCCCCAATGAGCAGCTCCGTGGTCTGAAAGGGCAGGGAAACAGTCCAATGAGCATCACCGCAGAGGAGCCAATCAGCTAGATGTTGCTGGGGCCGAGGAGCCAATCAGCTAGATGTTGCTGGGGCCGCTGTGAGCCAATCATCAGCTGGCAGCTGGATTGCTGGCAGCTGGAAGTTTGCTGGGGCCCCTTCGGCTGTGGCTCTCAACAATATATACCTATTTACTGTTCAAATAATAGAATTCTGGAAGTGAAAAAGAAAAATCCCCTGCTAAAGCATTTGTTTGGTTAATGGATGTAGCAAGCGGTCTTCTAGCTGTTTCAGTCAATCTAATCTTTCGCTATTTTATCGACTAACAGGCTAAACAAAACCATAGACATTTTTATTCCTAGTAAGTTAAAGAGAAAAACCAGAAGCTAGGCATGTTTGACCTCTAGTCAAGAGGGTTTAATTCTCTGTGTTGCAATTCTCCCAAATGGTGAGAAAGCAAGAATAAACAATATAACGCCTATCATATAGCAGGAACTTTCCACATAACTCCTCCTTAATTTTTATAGCAATCCTTAAAATAAATATTAGTTCTATCTTACAGATGAGAAGAAAGAGATTTTGGAAAAACTTGCTTATGGGTAGTTCAATAATCTATGGAGTTGATCAAGTCTAGAGTGTTTATTTGCTTCTCTCTGCTACACCTAGCTCTAGTTCCTACCAAACTAATCTTGTTTTTAAGGGAGCAAACACTGTCTCATTTCTCACTCTTTGTTTTTGGGAAGGATTTCTCCTTCATAAGTACCAGGTGATTCATTATTAATTCAAATCAGAATGTTTTGCCCAAAATAAATCCCTGCAGGTTGGTTATATGGAAAGAGAATGGGAATGACCGTTGATAATATCATACATTTAATTTTTTTAGAGTCCCTACTGGCTGTCTTTATAATCCACCAATGCTACTGAAGAGGAGTTGGAGGCAATTTGGAGAGGTGGAGCTGGTGAACTGAGTTCCAGGTTTTAAATGTGCATGTTACTCCCCCTTAAAACAAACAAACAAAACAACAACAAAAACCCTTTCTCATTAGCCAGGTGCCTTTCTCATTAGCTCATGCTCGTATTCCCAGCTACTCAGGAGGCTGAGGCAGGATGATCCCAAGTTCAAAGACAGCCTCAGCAATTAATTAGACCCTGTCTCAAAAATAAAACGGGCTGGGGATGTAGCTTAGTGGTAAAACACCCCTGGGTTCAATCCTCATTACCATTTTTTTTTTTTATCTTACAGCTGTACAATTGTTGTAATGCAGTTGAGGGTAACCTGTTACTGTCAGTTCTAGGTTGGAGGGCTAGAAATATTGTTGCTGAAAGCTTAGTCCTTGTCCCTGATGCCAATCCAATAACAAGAACATAGTTTTGTGAAAAAAGAAAAAAAGAAGGTTTTTTGCTCTTCTAGCAAAGAAGAAACACAAAGGACTCCAGTCCCAGAGGCTGTAATTCTGCCCATCACTAGGAACAGGGGGCTTTTAAAGAGATGACTCAAAGGCTACATTCCACTGGTTCTCTGTCTGGAGTTGTAATTCACTTGTTAATTTGGGAGATATTGGTACATCCCCAAAGTCTGAATTACTTTGTTCCTATGGTGGGTTTATACTCGGGGACAGATAACTCTGCCAAGGATTGGGAAGAAAGGTAATCCTGTTTCCCCTGAGATTAGGGAGGGGGAGATATTAAGGAAGAGCAGTGTGAGAGGAAGAGAAAGAAATATGTCCACTTTAAAAATAAGTTGCAGATGGGAGCAGAAAAGATGGCCGCTGCGTACGGGGGTTGCTGAAGTGCTGAGCGTGGTGCTCAAAGCAGCGGCTTTAATAGAGATTTCTGTTAGAGCTCATTTCACCGTTAATCTGTAGCGGACCACTTTGCCAAGGAGCAGGAAGAACAAAGAAATCGAAAAAGAGACGCTTGGCTGCCCAGAGCCGTGGGCGCTTTGCTCCCATCTGCTTCCTCTTTCGCTTCGCTCCGGGCGGAGAAGCTGAATGTGTAATCAGCAGTGGATTGTAAGTACCCGAGGCAAAGAAAGCTCAGTGCGCCCCGCCTTCTTCTTTTTTTTTTTTTTTTTTTTTTTTGAATACTTTTTATACAGGGAGAGTTTGTGGATTGGGTTTGTTGGCGGGGCTGTGGTTTCTGTGCCGAAAATCCACTCCGCGGGAGCCGCCATTTGCTTTCTGCTTGCTGTCTTGATGGCTCTGTATACACTGTCCGGCAGCCGAACCTAGAGGTTGGAGCTGGGCTGCGTGCCGAGCCCTGTCCTCCGAAGGCTGGACTGCAGCCTCGAGTGTCTCGGTGGCCTGTTCGCCGCTGCACCTTCGGGCAGAGCCTGCTCTGGGGTCGTTCTGCACCCCCCTGCCAGGGGACCCGTGCTCCGGAGGAGGGGGACGGAGAGCCGCGGCGGCAGCCGCTTGGGCCCCTGGGGCTGGGCACAGGGCTGAAGAGCTGCGGAAGCCAGGGCGGCTCTGCTACGGTCGCAGACAAGCGTGGCCCAGAGACAGCGACAGCGGCAGGGTTTCATTTCTAGAAATCTGGACTGGAAACAGAAGCAGCAGTTTGTATAATCCCAAGAACTTGCTTATACCAGGAAGCTGTAAGGGCAACATGAATAGCATTGAGGAGATGTAACATGGTGGCAGGCGCAGAGAGATCAAGTCTCTGACATCTTCAACTGCGCGGGCATAGGGAGCCGTAAACTGTCTAAATGCTGTTTGCTCAGGATCACTAGGCAATGCTGAGCTGACGTGGATCTGGGGTGTACAGGCTGGGCCCCTCAGAACACACACACAGAGCCCGAATCGTAAGCAATTAAGCTCCGGTTCGCCTGCTTCCGGTGACTCAGCACTAACGATCCCGCTGAAATAATTGGCCAGCCCGTAGGAACTTACAGAGGTAAAAGCCAACCGAGCCTTCATAAGCAGTGGCCACAGGACTGAAACGGGGATTGGGAGAGACAGTCAGGACCCACCCGTTGCATTGGTCACCTGGCAAAGGGAACAAACGGTCACCATTTGCATGGGATATCACCATGGCAGAGAAACGGCGTCACGGGCGGAGGAGATAACTGCATTGAAACCAGCGCGACAGGTGTGTAATCCCCTAGTCATCTCTCTCCACACAGCAGGGAAAACTTAAGGGCCACTCCCAGCTCTCCTGTGAACGCAATAACCAGACCGAGGGAATCAGGAGTAGCGTGGGACTCGCGGCGCGGAACTCCCGGCTACCGCTCCCACCAGTGCTGACAACTGAGGTCTCTTGCACCAGCTACCGGGGGCGTGGCTACAGGAGGGCAAGCAAATTCGCTGGGGGATCTCAGCCCCAAGCTCTACAAACTTAGGGTCTGAGGGAGGCAAACAGGGAGAGTGAGCCCAGGTGTTCATGAAAACAGGGCTCCCAGGAGCAGCAGGCCTGGCGTGTAGCCAGTATTGTGGTGAGCGCCACAGGTGAGCACGGCCTGGCTTGAGGAAACACAAGACAAGGCCCTAGACACTCAGGATTGGAGACCCGCCCAGTCTAGGAGAAAGAGCGGCTGCACAGTGAATGGTTCCCACCTGTTGAGAGGAGAAGCTTGGCCCAGTGGGCACAGCGCCACCTACTGGAAGAGAAGTTAATAGAACTCTAGGACTGCATTTATTATTATTATTATCATTTTTTTTTCTTTTTCTTTTTTGTTTTTTTTTCTTTCTTTTTTTCTCTTCTTTTTCTTTCATTTTCAATTTTTATTTGTTGTTGTTCTTTAACTTTTTTCAATGTTTCTATTTTTTTTTTATTTTTTTTTATTTTATTATTATTTTTTTTTTAATTTTAATTTTAATTTTTTATTATCACTATTATTTTTCTTAAAAAATTTTTTTTTCATCTTTCCTTTCTTTCTTTATTATCTAATCTTTGTTATTCTTGTTTCTTTTGTCTTTTAATTTCTTTTCAATTTTCTTATTCCCCCTTCCCTGAATTCTACCTGCCTACTCTCATTCTCTTTAGTGACTTCTTCCCTTCCCTTCTAATATCTTTCCTCTCAAGCATCAAATAAATCTACAAGAGTAAACAGTAACTCAGCAGTCAAACAGAACAAGAAGAAACATGAGCAGCATAAAAAAGCAAGGAAGAAAAGTAGTACAAACAATGAAGGACAGCCTAAATATTCAGGAGGACCTAGAGTCAGCAGAAAAATGGTCATATAAAGAACTCAAGGAATACCTTAGACAGATGGAATGGAACCTTAAAGAAGATACGAGACAGCAAATTCAAACAGTGAAAGAACACTTTGAAAATGAATTACATAGACAGATAAAAGAAGAAGTTAAGCATCTTTATCAGGAGATTGAGATTATAAAAAAAAACCAAACAATAATTCTAGAAATGAAGGAAACGATAAACCAAATTAAAAACTCAATTGAGAGTATCACTAACAGAGTGGAGCAAGTAGAAGCCAGAACATCAGATAATGAAGACAAAATATATCATCTTGAAAAGAGCCTAGCCAACTCAGAAAGGCTGGTTAAAAACCACGAAAAAAACATCCAAGAGATATGGGATAACATAAAGAAACCAAACCTACGAGTCATTGGGATAGAAGAAGGTACAGAGATTCAAACCAAGGGAATGAGTAACCTGCTGAAAGAAATAATTACAGAAAACTTTCCAGAAATAAAAAAGGAAACGGATATACAAATTGTAGATGCATACAGGACACCGAGCACACAAAATCACAGTAGACCAACGCCAAGACACATTGTTATGAAGATATCCAATATACAGAACAAAGAGAAAATACTAAAAGCTACAAGAGAAAGGAGGCAGATTACATTCAGGGGTAAACCAATAAGGTTAACAACGGATTTTTCATCACAGACGCTGAAAGCGAGAAGATCCTGGAACAACGTATTTCAAACACTGAAAGACAATGGATGCCAACCAAGAATTCTGTATCCAGCAAAATTAAGCTTCAGGTACGATAACGAAATAAAAATCTTTCATGATAAACAAAAGCTAAAAGAATTTGCAGCCAGAAAACCAGCATTGCAAAGCATCTTGAGCAAAACACTACACGAGGAAGAAATGAAAAACAATAACCAAAACCATCAGTGGGAAGTGCCTCTATAAAGACAGAGGGCGGGGGGAAAGCTAACCATGGAGAAACAAACTAAATTAAAAAAAAAAAAAGAAGAAGATAAATAATCAAACATGGCTGGAAGTACAAACCATATATCAATAGTAACTCTAAACATTAATGGCTTAAACTCTCCAATAAAGCGACATAGGCTGGTAACATGGATTAAAAAAACAAATCCAACAATATGCTGCCTCCAGGAGACACATCTAATTGGAAAAGACATACACAGGCTGAAGGTGAAAGGTTGGGAAAAAATATACCACGCACACGGTCCTCGTAAGCAAGCAGGGGTGGCCATCCTCATATCGAATAAAATTGACTTCAAGACTAAATTAATCAAAAGGGATAAGGAAGGACATTATATACTGTTAAAAGGAACCATTCACCAACAAGACATAACAATTATCAATATTTATGCACCAAATAATGGTGCTGCGACGTTCATAAAACAAATTCTCCTCAAGTTCAAGAATCAAATAGACCACAACACAATAATTATGGGTGACTTCAACACACCTCTCTCACAATTGGACAGATCCTCCAAACAAAAGCTGAATAAAGAAACTATAGAACTCAATATCACAATCAACAACCTAGACTTAACTGACATATATAGAATATATCAACCATCATCAAGTGGATATACTTTTTACTCAGCAGCACATGGATCCTCCTCAAAAATAGACCATATATTATGCCATAGGGCAACCCTCAGTAAATATACAGGGGTGGAGATAATACCATGCATTTTATCTGATCATAATGGAATGAAACTGGAAATCAATGATAAAAGAAGGAAGGAAAAATCCTACATCACATGGAAAATGAACAATATGTTACTGAATGATCAATGGGTTACCGAAGACATAAAGGAAGAAATCAGAAAATTCTTAGAGATAAATGAAAATACAGACACAACATATCGGAATCTATGGGACACAATGAAAGCAGTTTTAAGAGGGAAATTCATCGCTTGGAGGTCATTCCTCAAAAAAAGGAAAAACCAACAAATAAATGAGCTCACACTTCACCTCAAAGCCCTAGAAAAGGAAGAGCAAAACAACAGCAAATGTAGCAGAAGGCAAGAAATAATCAAAATCAGAGCGGAAATCAACGAAATTGAAACAAAAGAAACTATTGAAAAAATTAACAGAACTAAAAGTTGGTTCTTTGAAAAAATAAATAAGATCGACAGACCTTTAGCCATGCTAACGAAGAGAAGAAGAGAGAGAACTCAAATCACTAACATACGGGATGGAAAAGGCAATATCACAACAGACACTACAGAAATACAGAAGACAATTAGAAATTATTTTGAAAACCTATATTCCAATAAAATAGAAGATAGTGAAGACATCGATAAATTCCTTAAGTCATACGATTTACCCAGACTGAGTCAGGAGGATACTCACAACTTAAACAGACCAATAACAATAGATGAAATAGAAGAAGCAATCAACAGACTTCCAACCAAGAAAAGCCCGGG
Organism: Marmota flaviventris; assembly: GCF_047511675.1. Taxonomy (NCBI): domain Eukaryota; kingdom Metazoa; phylum Chordata; class Mammalia; order Rodentia; family Sciuridae; genus Marmota; species Marmota flaviventris. The sequence continues at coordinate 47,174,911 of NC_092518.1, read as the reverse complement.
ACCGGATGGGTATACAGCAGAGTTTTACAAAACCTTTAAGGAAGAATTAATGCCAATACTTTTCAAGTTATTTCAGGAAATAGAAAAAGAAGGAGCTCTGCCAAATTCATTCTATGAGGCCAACATCACCCTGATTCCGAAACCAGACAAAGACACCTCAAAGAAAGAAAACTACAGACCAATATCTCTGATGAACCTAGATGCAAAAATTCTCAATAAAATTCTGGCGAATCGGATACAAAGGCACATCAAAAAAATTGTGCACCATGATCAAGTAGGATTCATCCCTGGGATGCAAGGATGGTTCAATATACGGAAATCAATAAATGTTATTCACCACATCAATAGACTTAAAAATAAGAACCATATGATCATCTCAATAGACGCAGAAAAAGCATTCGACAAAGTACAGCATCCCTTTATGTTCAAAACATTAGAAAAAATAGGGATAACAGGAACTTACCTCGACATTGTAAAAGCTATCTATGCTAAGCCTCAGGCTAGCATCATTCTCAATGGAGAAAAATTGAAGGCATTCCCCCTAAAATCTGGAACAAGACAGGGATGCCCTCTATCACCACTTCTATTCAATATTGTTCTCGAAACACTGGCCAGAGCAATTAGACAGACGAAAGAAATTAAAGGCATAAAAATAGGAAAGGAAGAACTTAAATTATCACTATTTGCAGATGACATGATTCTATACCTAGAAGACCCAAAAGGGTCTACAAAAAAACTACTAGAACTAATAAATGAATTCAGCAAAGTGGCAGGATATAAAATCAACACGCATAAATCAAAGGCATTTCTGTATATCAGCGACAAAACTTCTGAAACGGAAATGAGGAAAAACACTCCATTCACAATATCCTCAAAAAAAATAAAATACTTGGGAATCAACCTAACAAAAGAGGTGAAAGATTTATATAATGAAAACTACAAAACCCTAAAAAGAGAAGTAGAAGAAGATCTTAGAAGATGGAAAAATATACCCTGTTCATGGATAGGCAGAACTAACATCATCAAAATGGCGATATTACCAAAAGTTCTCTATAGGTTTAATGCAATGCCAATCAAAATCCCAACGGCATTTCTTGTAGAAATGGATAAAGCAATCATGAAATTCATATGGAAGAATAAAAGACCCAGAATAGCAAAAGCAATTCTAAGTAGGAAGTGCGAATCAGGCGGTATAGCGATACCAGACCTAAAACTATATTACAGAGCAATAGTAACAAAAACAGCATGGTACTGGTACCAAAACAGGAGGGTGGACCAATGGTACAGAATAGAGGACACAGAGACTAATCCACAAAGCTACAACTATCTTATATTTGATAAAGGAGCTAAAAGCATGCAATGGAGGGAGGATAGCATCTTCAACAAATGGTGCTGGGAAAACTGGAAATCCATATGCAACAAAATGAAACTGAATCCCCTCCTCTCGCCATGCACAAAAGTTAACTCAAAGTGGATCAAGGAGCTAGATATCAAATCAGAGACTCTGAGTCTGATAGAAGAAAAAGTTGGCTACGATCTACATATTGTAGGGTCGGGCTCCAAATTCCTTAATAGGACACCCATAGCACAAAAGTTGATAACAAAAATCAACAAATGGGACTTACTTAAATTGAAAAGTTTTCTCTCAGCAAGAGAAACAATAAAAGAGGTAAATAGGGAGCCTACATCATGGGAACAAATTTTTACTCCTCACACTTCAGATAGAGCCCTAATATCCAGAGTATACAAAGAACTCAAAAAATTAGACAATAAGAAAACAAATAACCCAATCAACAAATGGGCCAAAGACCTGAACAGACACTTCTCAGAGGAGGACATACAATCAATCAACAAGTACATGAAAAAATGCTCACCATCTCTAGCAGTCAGAGAAATGCAAATCAAAACCACCCTAAGATACCATCTCACTCCAGTAAGATTGGCAGCCACTATGAAGTCAAACAACAACAAGTGCTGGAGAGGATGTGGGGAAAAGGGTACTCTTGTACATTGCTGGTGGGACTGCAAACTGGTGCGGCCAATCTGGAAATCAGTATGGAGATTCCTGGGAAAGCTGGGAATGGAACCACCATTTGACCCAGCTATTGCCCTTCTTGGACTTTTCCCCGAAGACCTTAAAAGAGCGTACTACAGGGATACTGCTACATCGATGTTCATAGCAGCACAATTCACAATTGCTAGACTGTGGAACCAACCCAGATGCCCTTCAATAGATGAATGGATAAAAAAAATGTGGCATTTATACACCATGGAGTATTACGCAGCACTAAAAAATGACAAAATCATAGAATTTGCAGGGAAATGGATGGCACTAGAGCAGATTATGCTTAGTGAAGCTAGCCAATCCCTAAAAAACAAATACCAAATGTCTTCTTTGATATAATGAGAGCAACTAAGAACAGAGCAGGGAGGAAGAGCAGGAAGAAAAGATTAACATTAAACAGATAGATGAGGTGGGATGGAAAGGGAGAGAAAAGGGAAATTGCATGGTAATGGAGGGAGACCCTCATTGTTATACAAAATTACATATAAGAGGTTGTGAGGGGAATGGGAAAATAAACAAGGAGAGATACGAATTACAGTGGATGGGGTAGAGAGAGAAGATGGGAGGGGAGGGAGGGGGGATGGTAGAGGATAGGATAGGTAGCAGAATGCAACAGTCACTAGTATGGCAATATGTAAAAACGTGGGTGTGTAACTGATGTGATTCTGCAATCTGTATTTGGGGTAAAATTGGGAGTTCATAACCAACTTGAATCTAATGTATGAAATATGATATGTCAAGAGCTTTATAATGTTTTTAACAACCAATAAAAAAAAAAAAAAAAAAAAAAAAAAAAAAAAAATAAAAAATAAAAATAAGTTGCAGTAGGGGGCTGGGATTGTGGCTCAGCGGTAGAGCACTTGCCTAGCACATGCGAGGCCCTGGGTTCAATCTTCAGCACCACATAAAAATAAATAAATAAAATAAAGCTATTGTGTCCAATTACAACTAAAAAAAATAATATTTAAAAAATAAGTTGCTGTAGCAGAACAGCAACGTTTATATTCAAAGCATAAAGTGGACCACTGTTACAATGTGATCAAAAGTTGCCTCAGCCTCACTCTGAGTGGTGACCACCAGACACTGAGAGCTGACATAGGCTGCCATAAAAGGGTGCAAGAGTGAGGAGGTGGAGTTAAGTTATATCTCAGAAAATGCTTTCATTAGCATCCTCCACCTACCCCACCAGCAATACATGACTGGGCAGCCCCATCACTGCCAAGGAAGAGGAAGTCAGGGCTTCAGCGCACCAATCCAGTCCTGCCCGTCCTTCCCACCTTGAACAAACCTTTCATGTCTCCTCATTCCTTCTTGAAATCCACACCAACCCTGCTGCCCCTCCTGAACCTTACTCTGTCATTTCAGACCCCAAATTTGCTCCTACAGCCATTTGAGACTCCAACTCCATGGTCCCAGCACATGCCAGCCCAATGGCCCTATGAGTTGCTGTTGCCCTCTCCACTGCCTCCCTAAAGAAGTCAGTATTAAAGAACCTGAAAAGTGAGCTCAAATCCATAGAAGAATCTTGCTTTGGCAGAGTATCATAACAGTTACCTGGGTAAGGGTGATGGGCGACCAGAGGGCAAAAGTTTGTTTGTTTGTTTGTTTTTAATTACTAAAACTGACAAGGAAATTGGAGAAAAGGAGCTGCCTGATTTCAAAGCTCCTTCAAACTCCCCACATACAGCATTTTGAAGCATACTTGGTAGCAGAGATAATGTTCAAAACCAATTTGCCTGATGATACAGAATTGTGGGATTCAGAAGACATAACAAAGTTTAACAGAAATCCTTATACAGGGAGTTCATAACCCACTTGAATCAAAGTGTGAAATATGATATATCAAGAACTATGTAATGTTTTGAACAACCAACAATAAAAATTAAAAAAAAACCAGAATTTGGCCATGGATTAAAAAAAAAAAAGAAATCCTTATACAGTTACAGTGAAAGAGGATGAAATCTCTTACTAGGAGAAAAGAGGCATGAAAATGTGTTACTTAACTGACTTATCCAGGGGAGTTCTCAAATTGATGTTACAAATGCCAACCCCAGTGTGGGATCAATGGATAATAATATTAGTTTAAAACATAATTCTATGCCAAGCATATTATTATTTTTTCATTCTGCTTAACCTTTATAAAGGTCCAAATAAATGCAGGATTTTAAAAAACACAAACTCACTGACAAGAATGCCAGTGCAAGCAAAAGACTATCAGCTATATACCATTCTGCCAATCTTCAAAGTAATTACTGAGATTTACAAAGATTTTATTCATGTGGTGAGTGGTGAATATGTTCCCTTCTACAATCTGTTTTGAAGCTTCCAATGGAAAGATTAGTAATGCCAGAGCAAGCAATGGTGTCATCAATGAATGAGGAAGAGCTATAAAAAACTGTAGTTTTACAGTATCCTAGTGAGGATAGTGGAAAGAAGGAAAAGCAGGAGCAAAAACTTCCTCCAAAGGAAGACTGTCCTTCACTTGAATCATCAGAGATGACTGGAAGAAATGATCCAATGACTGCTTTTTCCAAGCAACAAGAGCAAAAAGAAGAATGGTGGAAAAAAAAAAACTAAACAAAGGGATTCAATGCTCAAAGTTGTGAAGTTGCAGCAGAAAAATTCAGGTTCAGTTCTGAAAATGAAAGTTTGACTTCTTTGGAAAGTTTACAGAGTAGATATATTAGAAACATGGTTTGCTATAAATAAATATAGTTTCATTAATTTCAGAATAGTCTCTTTTTTCTTTTTTTATTTGTTATTTTTAGGCTTTTTCTTATAAGTTAATTTGGGAAGAAAATGATCAGCAAACATTGACTACTTGTAAACACAGTAAGTTTATTAATCCCAAAACATTCTATAAATTTGGACAGAACAACTATGATACAGATGTAGCATTTATAATTATGCTTTTGAAAGAATTGTTTGAATATCTTGCTTTTGAAATACAACCTAAATGGTTGCATATCAGCTACAGTAAATCATTAGAAATGTAATCAGTCAATTGTTTAAATATTGAATTGTTTTTGTATTTAACAGACATTTTTGTATCCCCATTATTGAAACTTTTGCAACTAAATGGAAACTTAAAATCAATTTTCTAGATTTTAGTTAGTATATATTTGTTTAATAATAAATAAACATAGAAAACAAAGTCATTTTTATTTTTTACAAAAGCTTATTTGTACAAAAATACAAATTTTGAAATTAGAAAACCAAATACTGAAACATTTGTTTTGTTTTTGTTCTTTTGTAACACATCACTCATATCTCTTGATTCCCCAAAGCCCACGAAGAAAGTCTAAACACCCAAGTGGTACATAAAATGTCTTGTGGCTACTTTTCTTACAGCCATTCTTGGCCTTAATGTAACTAAACTGCACTGAACTTATCATTCCCCCAAACACCCCATTCACTTTGTTAACACTATTGCCCCTGTAATGTCCTTTCTCCTGTTTATCTGCTCAACAAATCCCTATTTATTCTTGGAAACTAGCTCAAAAATGTTTTCTTTTTGATGCTTTTTATGTTTCCCAGGAACAATCTCTCCTCTCCATGACAACTTCACGTTTCATCACATCTACATAAGAATTATCTATCTCCCACTAATATTTATCATTTTTTTAATCCTTAGCACCTAAGGTGGACCTTGACATATTGGCATTTTCTCAATGTAGGTTTGGTGAATGAAAGAATGAGGAAACCAAGCGTTGTCATCAAAAAGCTTGGGAGTTAATACAGCAGCAATTCAAGGTTTTTCAATATTCAAACAAAAAGTAGCTGCTTGTAATTAGTTGTCAGTACTGGAACTGGATGAAAATAGAACAAGGATGAGCAGACCAAGACCAGAAAGAGAAAAGTAAGGATCTGAAGAATAAAATGGCTCACTTAAAAAGTGACTAAACGTTAGGCCCAATTCTTTTTATATGTATAGAAATCTTCATGAGGTACTCAAGGTTGCCCACAGTCTGGGTCCATCATATATTTTACACTTTATAGGCCACCATTTTCTTTCATGTGTGAGCATACAGTGACTCTGGGACCTGACCATGAAAACTGTATCAAAAGTCACAAGATTTTAAGCTTTGGGGCTTTAGTGTAGGGATAGGTGAAGGAAGACATCCAAAAGGTCAGAAGTCTCTCAGGCATTTCTCGAAACTTCTGTTGGTGCATTGTTTGATGTAGTATATCGCGTCTAGAGAGCTCAGCAGTAGGCCTGCCAGAAGTACTGGAAAAAGGGGCATAGATATCTCACTGATCAGAGATCAGACTTAGAGAAACCTCAGCTTTCTGAAACAGCTCTGAACAGGGAAGTAAACAGAATTCCTTTCTCCCACAAAAATATTCCCTTCTTTCCTTAGCTTCCATGCCATTGTTTCTGGGATTTCCTGCCTCTATTCAAGGTATAGAACAACTGCCACTACCCTGATGAAATCTTCAATGATTTCCCACCTAGACTGAAGTCCCACCTCCTCTGAACCTACCTCTCACCTTATTTAACACCAGATTTGTAATACTAGCTAAAGACCAACTTGGCAATCAGGCAGGGTAGGCTGAGGGATTAATAAAGGGTCAATCAGAACATGGGTAGGCACAGAAAGGAGGGCAGTGTTCCAGAAAGGGAGCAGTTGTTCAAAGGTCAAAGAGGGAGGGCATCAAATCTGGTTGGCTCATGCAGTGTTGGATGCTCTCTCTTCGAGCAAAGGCTAAGAGACGAGTATTCTCCTTAAAGTGGCGGTGTCCTTCCTCGGTGAGCCTCCAGAGGCAAGAGCGAGGTTTTGAATCAGCCTCATCCTGAACAGTGACTGGCACCTTTTCAAAGCTGCCTAGGAAGCAGAGGTTGTGGCGAATGGTGTTTTTCCAGCCATCTGGAGCTGTCCAGAAAAAGGGGAAATGCTGTCGAGTGAAATTGTAGATCTGTTGCACATTAAGACCACACGGAGGGCTGTTTCTTAATGCTAGGGCAATGAGATGGCTATAATTGAGTGGGGGCCGTGGCCAGGATTTCCTTTCCTGGTTGTTAGCTTGCCACAGCTTTGGCTTCTGGAAGCAGTCTCTTTTGTTAAGGACCATGAGGGCCTCAGAAGACTTGTCCTTTTGTTCCTCAGCTTCCTCTTCTGTGAGCTCACAGTCACTTGGGGAAGAGAGGAGGTGCTTCTGTTGGGGAGACTGCTCATTGGAGGAAAGTGGCAGGGACTCCAACACTCCCTGAGCCTCTGAGAAGTTAGACTCTTCATCTTTTGTGGGTGCCTGAGGGGAAGAAGCCATGCTTATCAGATCCTTACTATTGGGCTTTGGGGCCTCCTGGCTGCTGAGAGGGCACACAATGTTGGGGTTTACCCACATCCACAAGTTGGGTTCAGACTGAGGAGTATCTTCATCAGGACCAGGTTTCCACTCCTGGGGTACTTCTGGGGGCTTCATTACTCGTATTTTGTATTTAACAAGGTTCTGCTCAGCTAAAGGGCTCTGGTCTGTGGTACAAGGCAAGAAGAACTCATTCCCCATGTCCCAGTCCAGAAGTCCTGGAACATGTCCATGAAGACTGTACCAGAAGTCAGGATTTTTTAGCTTTAGGTCCATCTTTAGTGTAGAAATAGGTGGAGGAAGAACTACCGAATGGACATAGGTCTCTCAGGCACGTCTCAAAACTTTGGTTGGGGCACTGATGTGTCTTTCTTATCCAGGGAGTTTATGAGTGGGTCTTCCAGAAGTACTGGAAAAAGGGATACCAATGCCTCACTCATCAGTGGTCAGACTTGGAGAAACCTCAGCTTTCTGGAACAGAGATTAACACAGGGAAATAATTTAAAAGAACATCTTAACAGGAAAAAGACCCAAGTGTATTTCCCGAGCTTTCACTGGAAGCAGGAGTTCCCCAAAGGCAGACCAAGAAACTTTGAATTATATGAAAACTAGGGTAGCTTGCATATCAGGTGATTATTTGGCCTATCTTCCAACTCTTGCTGGATTCATTTAATAAAAGGACAGATACAAGTAACAGTCATTTCATTTTTTAAAGTATCTTTGAATTTTTTCAAATGTTTTTACATAAATGACCTCAGTAAATTTTTCTGACAGACCTGTAAACTAACATAATTTGTATTCCTATAGGTATGAGAACAGATATTTACAGGATATTTTGGAACAAATACCTAAATAGGTAGGACCACAGCCTGGTTTTCTTATCCTTTCATGATACCCATTGCCTGCTGATCACATTCAACATAAAATAGGCAGCGATATATGTAACCTGAGTTTTAGAATACAATGGTAACTATCAGAAGATAGCCCCTATTAGTCTCAAACCCATGCTAGAACCCAACCTTGTTGTTATCTTCAATCATCTACTGAGAAACAATTGGTTTCCCTTTCTCCAGATTACCTTCTCAGGAAATGAGTTTTGAAATATACTTTGAAGATAGCAGGTTCAATGGTTAGCCATGCCATGCAAGGTCCTGGAAGCTCCAGAGCTCATCTTTCTAGTATGTTTATGCCAAATAAATTTTTTAAGAAACAAGATGAGAAGGTTTCATTTAGTCCAGTCTACATAAAATCCATCCATAAAGTGTTTGATTTCACTAAAACCATTACACAGGACTATATCACAGAGGTATGCAGCACATGCCAATGGAAGCTACTAAAGGGGCACACTAATTTTCCTATGGTTTCTCCACTCTCTGATTCTAATCTATTCAAAACTGATCCTCCATACAGGCTGCCAGAATGGCCTGTCTACTGCATCAATATAAAATTAATAATAAAAATGATATCAGCTGTTAATGCTTTATTGAATGTTCTAAATACTCTGTGATTAAATTTATTATTCTTAAAGGAGGAATTAAACTCATTAAACTCATTATTGGAGTGATTACTGTTACTATTCTCCCTTTACAGAATAAAAATCATACAACACAAAAGAAGACTAAGTTACAAAGCTAGCAAAAGGCTGAAGTTCAAACTCAGATAGCTTTGCTGCGAAAGATGTGCTTTTATCCACTATGCTAGTCTCTTTTGGTTTTTGTACTACAACATTAAATCCTATGATTCAATGAAGTATGAAAGGTCCTCCAGGATCCCACTCCTGCTTACCTTTCTAAGAGAACATCACTTTAGCTTCTTTACTTCATACTTCATATGCTGGAAATTCTAAACTGCTGGGATTTTCACCAAACACACTACCTAACTTTTGCCTATGTAGCTCTATTCAAGAACCTTTGCTGAGAATGGCCTACTTGCAATTACCTTGACTATGTTAACCCCTACTCATTTTTAAGACTTCAGAAATGCTGCATTCACCTCCATGCAGGGAATTAATAGATCCCCTTCACAGTGGGGCACTGGCCTGGGCAAAACAGAGGACAGAACTTGAAATATTTACCTTATTATGCCAATATCAGAGATCCTAATTCCTTAAGTGCAGGCTCAAGTGTTATAGAATTTCTCTTCTATATTCACCAGGAATCACAGTTCAACACATAGAGACTGGCTACTAAAACCAGGTCATTACTACATAGTCTATTTATTTAAGTCTCATTTAAAATATTCAATATTTAGATATTGAGCATCTACCATATGCCATGCAGGGTGTAATAGGCCTGCCAGATGAATAAGACACAACCCAAGAGGATAGAAATGCCTAATGGAAGTCAGACAAGTAAAGAGAAAATTAAAATACAGTATGATACATGCTAGACACTATGGTAAGATAGTAAAGAGAAGTAAAAACCAGATGGTAGTAATCAGAAAGGATCCCCATAGTAAGTGCTTCCTGAGGTTAAAAGACATGTTACCCAGATGCAGACACATGGAGAACAGGCCAGCATGTGCCAACCAGTTAACCAAAAACTTGTTTTTTAAGTGAGCTCCAAAAAAGGAGTTAGGGGCTCTTTACACACTCTGGAAAAAATACATAAACTCATACTTGTGGATATCCTGTTTCCCAGGCCAAACTCATCCCAAGTGTTAATATAAACAAAAACATCAGTGATTTATGAAACTATGTAGTAGGCAAAATAGGATACAAGAACATAATAAGTTAAATTGAAAAAAAGTGGAACCCTTAATGACCTTAAAAATTATCTTTTCCAGCTGGGTGTGGTGGAGGCGCACACCTGTAATCCCAGTGGCTCAGGAGACTGAGGCAGGAAGATGGTGAGTTTGAAGCCAGCCTCTGCAACTTAGTGAGGCCTTAAGCAACTTAGTAAAACCCTGTCTCTAAATAAAAAACAAAAGGGTCTGGGGATGTGTCTCAGTGGTCAAGTGCCCCTGGGTTCAATCCCCAGGACCAAAAACAAAAACAAAAACCCCTTTTTCAGCATATGTATGTTTATACTTGCTCTTTCTTTTACACACCCACACATGTATGCATGTGCACAAGTGCACATACACAAATAGTCCAACAGTAGAAGCAACACACTGGCCTGTCTTCAATTTTCAAAAGCATTCCTATACCCAGATATTGGTTCCCATTCAGAATTGGTAAGAAGAGTAGCTGATACATGTTTTGGATGACAAAAAGTTCGAGTTTTATTTAATAAATTCTCTTTTGAGAAAGTCAGGGACAGTGTTAAAAGGATAGAAATTCACCTTCGAGTGACTCTCACTACAAATTGTAATTTTGACCACACACATTATCATTAATTGAAACTACTTTTAATCAGTAAAAGAAACATGGTGCTACCCCAATGCTTTTATGAAAAGGTAGTTGTAGTGAAAAGAGCAAATGCTACAGCATATCTAAGTTTTGTTGCTTTTATATAGAAAAATGTTAAATGTTCACGGATATTTTCTCATTTTAAGTATATGTAAATATAGGTACATACTTGTTTCTATCAGTGGACAAGTAAGAAAGAGTACAGGAAAAACAATGAGGAAGTCACCTGTAGTTTCAGAAAAACATATACCATACCAATGGCTGTAATCCTATGGGTTGTAAACAGCCAATAAGAGAGCACAAAATTCAGCCTGAGCTTTGTTTTCCACACCAAGTGCCCCAGTTCTGGGCTGTGTCAGTCTACAGGAGGTACCTCTTTCTAATTCTTACAGGGGAACCATCCAGTTGCTATGTGCCACAAATTATGTCCATGGAGAGAGGCCATCTTTTTTAAAAAATATTTTTTAGTTGTCAATGGACTTTTATTTTATTTATTTATATGCAGGGCTGAGAATTGAACCCAATGCCTCACACATGCTAGGCAAGCACTTTACCACTGAGCCACCATCCCAGCCCCTAGAGAGGACATCTTTTTCTTGGTATACATTGCTACATAGACTAGTAGCAATGTATACCAAGAACTGGTAATAGAAATTAACATTGATGGATACAAATAGTCCCAGTAAGTCCAATAGAGTGTTGCAAGATGACTAACAATATAAACATAAAGAAGAAAACTACAAAAAAGACCCAATCCCTTATATTCTAGGAAATGAGTCCTCTAAGAAGCCATACTAATTATACCAAAATACAAATAAGGACTACATAAACTGTAATAATGCCAATATAATACATAAATATATCAAAAGACAGGATAGTTGATATTACTAAACATGTAAAAATTAAAGAATGCTTCATTTTTGCTAAAGACAAGTCACCCAAAACAACAACAACAAAACAACCTTGCGTGATACAAAGGAAATTAGAGATACCATGAAGTAACAAATAAAACATCATCATTGAAAGGATTTCAGCCAATACCTTGCAGTTAAATCATTTTACCACACAATCATATACTATGTCCCCCTAAAAATCAATTAGTTGATAATCTACATTCTGTTATCTTGGTATGTCTGAGATGGTATTTCTCTTTTTTGCTCATTCTGGTAAGATTATTGATATCCTAAAAATATTTTAAAAGTGAGAAGTAAAATTAGTGAAATCCTGAGAATATATCTAAATAAGTATAATATTAACCCAAGAAGGAAAAATATAAGGGCAGAAATAAAGAAGAAATAGTTAAAACCATGATTTTCATATTTTATAATAGGATTAAAAGTAAGTTCATATATATATCTTTGTATTTGTATAGATTCTACCCCAATGAGTAACTGAGAATATAAAATGAGATAATTAATTATCAATTAATGTCTAATGGGTATTAAGACCTAATTTAACATTATCCCATAAATATAAATTCTTAATTATGCTATTCTTTTTTGGGGGAATATAGATTCCTAAACATGAGTATGTTACACATTAATCATTTTGGAAAACAAAGAGGACTGATTTTAAGTACTATACATGGAAATTTCACTTATCTTGGCAAACTTGAGTGGATTTTTTTTTTCTTATAAAGACCCAAATCCTAAGGAAAACTGGCTGCTTTTATGCTTCAGTGTGATGAAGAACAGAGAACTGTGCAGAAATGGGATCTGAGGGTGACAGACAAGTGGGACCAGCAAGGCCTGTACATTTATTTATTTTTATTTTTTTAAGAGAGAGAGAGAGAGAGAGAGAGAGAGAGAGAGAATTTTTAATATTTATTTTTTAGTTTTCGGCGGACACAACATCTTTGTTTGTATGTGGTGCTGAGGATCGAACCCGGGCCGCACGCACGCCAGGCAAGCGTGCTACCGCTTGAGCCACATCCCCAGCCCTTGAGTGGATTTTTAACACTAAATTTAGTAATTACAATATGAGCTACAAAGCCTCAAAGTTTTAAGACTTATTTTATTCTAAAGACTGGAGAGTCCTGAAACTGTGGGGTAAAAATATCTGTTTATTTGGAATATTTTTCCCAAGTTTTCTGAGATACTTTGATGATCAAATAACCCCTTGTCACTTACTACTTGTTTCCCAAGGGCTTGACCTCAAGTGCCTAGGAAGGGACTCTCTACAAAACAAAACATAAAATCAAATGAAATCTTTGTCAAGATTGCTATATCCAGGACAAATTTCACATTGTTAAATACAAAGAAATTGTTCTACAATAGGGATTAAGTGACTTGTTCAAGAACACGGAGAGGCAGAAAGTAAAGTCAGGATCTCATGTCCAGTATGTTTCATACCATTTCAGCTGCTTGTTGTAATTCTCAAATATACATATATTAAACATATTGTAATGTTCATATACATATTGTATGTATATTTATATAAATATAAACATATTATATGTATTAAATATACATATTGTAATGGCAGCTATTATGAATACAAACAATAATAGTGTTGGCGAGGATGTGAGGAAAAAGGTATACTCATACACTGTTGGTGGGACTGCAAATTGGTGCAGCCAATATGGAAAGCAGTTTGGAGATTTCTTAGAAAATTGGGAATGGAACCACCATTTGACCCAGCTATTCCTCTCCCCGGTCTATACCCAAAGGACTTAAAAACAGCATACTACAGGGGCACAGCCACATCAATGTTTATAGCAGCACAATTCACAATAGCTAGATGCCCTTCAATAAATGAATGGATAAAAAAAATGTGGCATATGTATACAATGGAATATTACTCAACAATAAAAGAGAATAAAAATCACAGCATTTGCAGGTAAATGGATAGAGTTAGAGAAGATAATGCTAAGTGAAGTTAGCCAATCCCAAAAAACCAAATGCCAAGTGTTTTCTCTGATATAAGAAGGCTGATTCATGGTGGAGTAGGGAGGGGGGAGCGTGGGAGGAATAGATGAACTCTAGATAGGGTGGGGTGGGAGGGGAAGGGAGGGGGTATGGGGTGGAATGTGATGGACATTATTATCCAAAGTACATGTATAAAGACATGAATTGGTGTGAATATACTTTGTATACAACCAGAGATATGAAATATTGTGCTCTATATGTGGAATAAGAATTGTAATGCATTATGCTGTCATATGCAAATAAAAATATTTTTAAAAAGATAGTTTAGAAAATAAAAGCAACTTGAGATTTTTCTTAAACACATATTGTAGCCAGGTTAATATGGCACAGCGATTCCACATACTTTGGTAACCCTCTCCCCTTTACTCTAAACATATAAGTAATGAAGAAAAAAATTACATAAATAGGTACTGTGAAAGACAATCAAGCTCAAATACAAGAAAAAAAATCACATTATACCAGAAACACAAAAATGGTGAGCAGAAATTAAGCTATTTGCTTTCTGGGCTCTGGAATATCAAGCAGGAATTAGAAACCCAGAGTTTGTTTTCAAGGGAGGAAAGGAGACTAAAAGTCAGGGGCTATAACAGCTTGTGAAAGAAAAAAAGCTAAAATGTATGGCTGTCAAACTCTAGTGAATTAATAAAAAAGGTAAGACAGCAGAAAGTTCAGACAAAATCCTTGCAACTGTGAGCTATTATAAATGGTTCCATTGGCTCTGTGATACCCCCACTAACATCAACAGACAGTACTTGGAACTCTTATCCCGATATCTGGTGGTAGATTGAAGCCTAAAATGCTAGGAGGAAACAAAAATATTCTAGACCTGATGGGGGAAAGTGCAGACTAAGAAATAAAGGTAGGCAAGAGAATCAAACCTTCCATTCAAATTAGGCTGAAAACTAAAATCCCAAAATAAGTGAAAAACATTACTAATAAGGAAACAATTCATGAATTCACTCCCCCAAAACAGTAATATTATGGAGCTATCTGTAACATGAAATAAGTATGTTCAGGATGTTCAAAGTGACAAGCTAATACATTAAAATGTATATAATGAAAGGAAGAGATGAAATGAGAATGAGAAGGAAGCAATTTAAAATTTTGGAAATGAAAAATGTCACTGAAATTTTGAAAATGCAGCATATGAGACACAGTTAGAGACTAAATTGGTGAACTGAAAGATAGAGGACTTACCCAGCATACACACACACACACACACACACACACACACACATTTTTCAAAGAGAAATGGTGGATATATTAAGAAGCTCCAACATTCATCCAGTAGAGGTTTCAAAGGAATAAGAGTACAATGATAAAGAATCATCAATTAAGAGAAATTGCCAATTACTTTCCAGATTTGAAGAAGAGAAATTGACATTGATGCTTAGACAGTCTGTGATGCTAATATTTTAACTGATAAAGCCAGAGTGCAGACCCAGAACCACTGGTTCACCTACAATGTAAAAATGACACTGGAGATTATAGCCCAGTTTGTTTCAAACCTGGCTATGTAATTTGGAGAAGATGCAGATCCAAATGCCATGCTTCTTTTCTTTAAAGAATTTTCCCACTGTTTCATAAGGACTCTTCTGAGACCTTTGTATAGTGTGATGGCTGAACAACTGTCTCTCCCTTAGAGGGTACTAAGAGTTCTTTGCAGGAACTTTACAAGTTCTGAGCCTTTATAAAAAAATTAGAAATAACTTACTTATATTTAAATCATCAAACATACATTATGCCATTTAATCACTTTTGACCATTGCATACACCTATGAATACTACTACTACTACTAATAATAATAATAAAGCAATAATCATAAAAGCCACCAGAGGGAAAACTGCTTTCTTCTAAAGGTATATCATCTAGTCTGGTGGGCAACAATGAATGCTAGAAATTTTGACAAATGCTGAAATAAAATAATTGTCAATCTAGATTTCTGTACTCAAAAAATTAGTCAAGTTTGAGGACAAAATAAAGACATTTTTGATTGTTGATCAGAGATAATCCCTCTAATAATACAAAGGTATACAATAATTCTTAGCAATAAAAGAAGTAAGCCAGAGGGAAAACAGGGAAAAAGAGGACAATAATGAGCAAAGCAACTAGTAGACTATCTACATAATAACTATTGTGTGTTTAAAAGGGAGAAAACAAAAACAACTGTCCCAAATAATGAGCAGTTCAATGGGTAGCTATGGCATAATGAAGCCATAACTGAGAGGATAGGATGGGTAAAAATGTTGAATAACTAAAGACTTTGTTAGAGAAATTTATAGTCATGTGTATTTCTAAAAAAAAATAAAGTAAGATCATAAATAAAACTTATAGCATCCAAAGTAGCAGAACATAATAGAAGCCAATAAAAATGATGTTGAACTGAAAACAAATAAAAGATAGCATAAATGGGTCAAAATATATAAAAAACATAATAATGTAAACAAATGGATCTCACCTGATAAAGAAAAAATTACCAGAATAGATTTTTGTAATAGTTATATGCTATTTATTAAACTATACTTTAAAAAGAAAATACCAAATGATTAAAGTATAAAAAGCTTTGCCAAAACAGAAAAAGTGGATGAAGAATATTAATATCAGGGAAAACAGAATTAAAGACAGAAATAACCAATAATAAAAAGGGATAATCCACAATAAGAAAAAAAAAATACCACATACTTACATGTCACAAGGTGGCGATAAAATGTATAGAACAAAACCCGCAAGAATTACAAGCAGACATTTATACAAACAACACAGAATTATGCCCCTTCTGTTACAAACAGATCCAGAAAAAACAATAAAATGAGAAGCTTTGAGCAATAAATTTAAAAAGCTCAACTTACGAAATAGAAAATATTGTTTTCAAGAATTTTTTTAAAAAATTGCCAGATATTAGGTCACAACGGAAGTCTCAAAAAATTCAAATAATGTATAACATACAGACCCTTTGGCTGATCATAATGCAATTAAGTATGACATATCAATAAGAAAAGACAATCTAATAGAATATGCCAAGTATATGAAAAGGCCCATTTACAGAACAAAACAACCCTGAATGGCCAATAAAAACCCAAGAAGTACTTCAATAGTAATCAAAGAAATGCATACCAAACCAAAAATAAGGTCAAGTTACACATCGTTAGATTAACCATAGGTAATAAATTTGAAGACAATTAAACTTTACAACCTGGGAATTCTTCTTTTAGATATATGTTCAAGAAAAATTCTTTCACACGGGCACACTGAGCAATATTTAGGAAACTTGCACTATTTGAAATGGTAAAACAAATAAAAAATAAGGAAAAGGCTGTGTCTTTATAGCAAGCAAAAGGTATATATTGATGTATAATCATTATAACGGCCTATTCTAATATTATAATGTGAACAGGTATCTATCTAAATAAGTGGCTTTTCAATATGGATCAATTTAAAAATATAATTTTGGATAAAAAATTATAAATGAATATATTCTACATGCCATCACTTAATGAAGTTTTAAAGGCTTTAAACCAATACTATTTTAAATATCTAGATTTGAAAACAGAAATTTAAAACCATGCGAAATGCGAAAAGATAATAGGTTTAGCTATACTACAGAGCAATAGTAACCAAAAAAGCATGGTACTGGTACCAAAACAGGCGGGTGGACCAACGGTACAGAATAGAGGACACAGAGACTAATCCACAAAATTACAACTATCTTATTTTTGACAAAGGGGCTAAAGAAAAGATAGCATCTTCAACAAATAGTGCTGGGAAAACTGGAAATCCATATGCAACAAAATGAATCTGAATCCCTTTGCACAAAATAAATCTGAATCCCTTTGCACAAAAGTTAACTCAAAATGGATCAAGAAGCTTGATATCAAAACAGAGACTCTGCATCTGATAGAAGAAAAAGTTGGCTCCAATCTACATACTGTGGGGTCCGGCTCAAAATTCCTTAATAGGACACCCATAGCACAAAAGTTAAAAACAAGAATCAACAAATGGGACTCACTCAAACTAAAAAGTTTTTTTCTCAGCAAGAGAAACAATAAGAGAGGTAAATAGGGAGCCTACATCCTGGGAACAAATCTTTACTCCTCACACTTCAGATAGAGCCCTAATATCCAGAGTATACAAAGAACTCAAAAAATTAAACAATAAGAAAACAAATAACCCAATCAATAAATGGGCCAAGGACCTGAACAGACACTTCTCAGAGGAGGACATACAATCAATCAACAAGTACATGAAAAAATGCTCACCATCTCTAGCAGTCAGAGAAATGCAAATCAAAACCACCCTAAGATACCATCTCACTCCAGTAAGATTGGCAGCCATTATGAAGTCAAATAACAACAAGTGCTGGCGAGGATGTGGGGAAAAGGGTACTCTTGTACATTGCTGGTGGGACTGCAAATTGGTGTGGCCAATTTGGAAAGCAGTATGGAGATTCCTTGGAAAGCTGGGAATGGAACCACCATTTGACCCAGCTATTCCCCTTCTCGCACTATTCCCTAAAGACCTTAAAAGAGCGTACTATAGGGATACTGCTACATCGATGTTCATAGCAGCACAATTCAAAATAGCTAGTCTGTGGAACCAACCTAGATGCCCTTCAATAGATGAATGGATAAAAAAAAATGTGGCATTTATACACAATGGAGTATTACTCAGCACTAAAAAATGACAAAATCATGGCATTTGCAGGGAAATGGATGGCACTAGAGCAGATTATGCTAAGTGAAGCTAGCCAATCCCTAAAAAACAAATGCCAAATGTCTTCTTTGACATAAAGAGGGCAACTAAGAACAGAGTAGGGAGGAAGAGCATGAGAAGAAGATTAACATTAAACAGGGATGAGAGGTGGGAGGGAAAGGGAGAGAGGAGGGAAATTGCATGGAAATGTAAGGAGACCCTCATTGTTATACAAAAGTACATACAAGAGGAAGTGAGGGGAAAGGGAAAAAAAGGGAGAGAAATGAATTACAATAGAAGGGGTAGAGAGAGAAGATGGGAGGGGAGGGGAGGGGAGGGGGGATAGTAGAGGATAGGAAAAGCAGCAGAATACAACAGACACTAGTATGGCAGTATGTAAAAATGTGGGTGTATAACCAATGTGATTCTGCAATCTGTATATGGGGTAAAAATGGGAGTTCATAACCCACTTGAATCAAATGTATGAAATATGATATGTCAAGGGCTATGTAATGTTTTGAACAACTAATAAAAAAAATCCAACCATTAAAACCATGTTTAGCTACATTACATAAATAGAATTATAAAGGAAATAATCACAATTTATTGTTTTTCTTTTGAAAAATAATAAAATTTGCATGTTCAATGTTATCCCAACTTTACTAAAAAATGAAAACAGATGTTATGTATATAACATTATTATAGTGATTTGTTTGTCATGGATGGTGAAACAACAATCTTCATTTTTATGTTTTTCTGAATTATCAAAATTATCTTCAATAAACACCATTTTTATAACAAAAAAAAAAAAGATAATAGGTTTAGGGAGCAGTACACAGGGATTTTCAAATGAAGTTTTAATGTGGGAAAAATAAATCAACTTTGAGATATCAATTCATACCCTGGTTTTGGCAAAAGTTAAAAAGGAAGCCAGGGGCTGGGGTTGTGGCTCAGTGGTAGAGTGCTCACCTAGCATGTGTGAGGTACTGGGTTTGATCGTCAGCACCACATAAAAATAAACAAATAAAATAAAAGTTAACAAAAAAAGAAGCAAGCCAGACACCTGGCTCACACCTATAATCCCAGCAATTTGGGAAGCTGAGGTAGGAGGATCGCCCAGGTTCCAGGAGAGCCTTAGCAATTTAGCTAGGCCCTAAGCAATTTAGTAAGGTCCTTTCTCAAAATTTCAAAATAAAAGGGCAGGGGGATGCAGCTCAGTGATGAAGTGCCCCTTTGTTGAATACCCAGTATTAAAACAAAAACAAATAACAAAATAAGCAAAAACATTAAGCTTTGACAAAAAAGGGAAACATTCTCATCCACCATCTGTGGGAGCGTAAATTAGTGTAACTACTTCAAAGAGCAATTAGTCAGTGACTATTAAAAAATTATAATCTGAATACTTTCAACAATTTTTACTTCTTGGTATGTATCCTAGAAAATGCTTGGGAATATGCTTAAGAGAATACATAAGAGGGTTCTCCCCACAATACTGCTTGGAATGCTCAAAAATAATTAAATATCTGTAATAGAAACAGCTGAATTAAACACGGTAAAACACGGTAAAAACACTAAGCAGCTTTTTTACAATGCTTTTAGAACAAATTTGTCTGTAGGAAGACTAAATACCGTCGAGTTGAAACTGGTGAAATAAAGTTGGGAAAGGTTACAGTATACTACCAGAAGGTGGCTTTTATTGAAGTAAAGGCCAAGATATAGGTCTTGATGACCAAAAGTCTACCTATACTGAAGAAAAAGGCCCTAAAGTGGCCAAATTGAACTGAAGACTACCTATGAGGAAGAGAAATAAAAATACTGTTATGGTGGCACGCACTAACTACGCCTTAAGATAAGGATGCAAAAGAGAAATGTGGCTTACGGTGCGGTGCAGCTTTCCTGTATAGTAAACATTCCTACCTGAGCATTCGAAATGACCCATGGAAAAAAGAAACATTATGATGTGGGTGGCGTTAATGGGGAACTTGCCAATAGAAATCAAACACATCCTACAGGCGGCCGGTTACCCATAAATCTGTTCGTGTGGTGAAGACCCTTTCATGGAGGGGGCTGTCTAAAGGACTGCCTATAAAGAAAAAAAATTGCTGTGAACAGGCCTAAGGAGAGGCCTCCTAATAGAAAAAATAAGACCCTAGTGTTTATAAGGTTGAGCATGATATTGCCTATATGATGTGGAAGACCATGGTGATGAATGGAGGACTGCTTGTAATGAAGGATCCTGGTATTAGCGGACATACAACGTATACACATCCTTCACTTACTTGGTTAAGTTTTTCCTAAGCATGTATTTGATGATATTATAAATGGAATTTTCTTCTTAAATTTTTTTTGATAGTTCACTGTTAATGTATAGAAACATGCAATTAAGTTTTTTAAAAAATATTTTTTAGTTATAGATGGATGCAATATCTTTATTTCACTTATTCATTTATTATGTGATGCTGAGGATCGAACCCAGTGCCTCCCATGTGCCAGGCAAGCGCTCTGCCACTGAGCCACAACCCCAGCCCCTAAAACTAAGTTTTACATGTTGGTTTTGTATCCTACAATTTTATTGAATTTATTACTTTAAAATATGTATCAATATATAGTTTATGTACATAGACAAGTATATATAATAAATATATAAATACCATATATACTGGGAATTGAACCTGAGGGTGCTGCACTACTGAGCTAACATTCCCAGCCCTTTTTTATTTTTTATTTTGAGACAGGTTCTCTTAAGTTTCTTACAACTTCACTGAGTTGCTGAGGCTAGCCTTGAACTTGTGATCCGTCTGTCTCCACCTCCTGAGTCACTAGGATATATCTCTGAGCACAATAATCCTAAGTGACTCAGGAGGTGGAGACAGACGGATCACAAGTTATAAACACAAATATATAAAAATATATTTATAATATAAATATGTATACATAAATTTATGAATATATTAATATATTTATAATATATGAATATATGTACATATATTTATAAACATGCATATATTTATATGTCTATTTTTTTCTGTATATAACACCATGCCAGGGCTGGGGAGGTGGCTCAAGCGGTAGCGCATTCTCCTGGCATGTACGGGGCGCTGGGTTCGATCCTCAGCACCACATAAAAATACAATAAAGATGTTGTGTCCACCGAAAAGTAAAAAATAAATATTAAAAAAAGACCATGCCATCTGCAAACAGATAATTTTACTTCATCCCTCAATTTGGTTGCTTTTTGTCTCTTTCTTGTCCATTTGTTTGGGCTAGGACTTCCAGTAATAGCTGAAAAAAGTGGTGAGAACGATATTCTTGCTTTGTTTCAGCTACAGAAAAATCTGCTTTCATCAGATTTTTAAATCATTGAATATGTTATTAGTTATGAGATTTTCAAATGTGGCCTGTGTTATGTTAAGGTAAGTTCCTTCTACATCTTATTTGTTGAGAGTGTTTACCATTAAAGGGTGTTGAAGTTTTTCAAAGGCTTTTTCTGAATCTATTGAGGTGATCATTCAGTTAATATGTTCTAAAATATATAATCACCCATACATTCCAACTTTTAATGTACTGTTAAATTTTTTTCTAATATTTTATTAATGGTGCATGTATCCATGTTTATCAGGTATATTGGCCTGTTGTTTTCCTTTGTTATAGTGTCCTTGTCTAACTTTGGTATCAGGACAATCTTGTCCTCAAAACAATAGTTTTTGAGTGCTTCTTCTTATATTTTTGGAAATATTTTGGAAAGGATTGGTGTTAACTCTAACTTAAACATTTGGTAGAGTTCATTTGTGAAGCCATCTGATCTGGACATTTGGGGAGTTTTTGATTACTGATTCAGTCAAATTTTTGTTTATGGAGTATTTCAGCTTTCTGTTTCTTGTTGATTCAAGATTGGTCAGATGCCTCTTCTTAGGAATTTATCAATTTCTTTTAGGTTACACAATTTGTTGGTGTGTAATTGTTCATAATACTCCCTCATCTTTTTAAAATTTCTGTGGTATTGGTCATAACTATCCTCCTTCACTCTTGATTTTGAGACATTCTCCTTTTTTCATAGTCTAGCTAAGTATCAATTTTGCTTACCTTTCTACAAACCAATTTTTAGTTTCATTGTTTTTCCTTATCATTTTGTATCTTCTATTTGTTTATTACTGCCTTCATTTTGTTATTTTATTCCATCTACTAGCTTTGGATTTAGTTGTTTGTTTCCTAGTTCCATGAAGTGTTCATTTATTTAGTTGAGATCTTCTTTTAATGTAGGTGTTTATCATTAGTCTTTTCTCCAACTACTAAGTTTTATTTCATGTTTTAATTTTCTTTCCTCTGGAAATAATTTCTTGTTGTCATTTTGACTTCTTCTACTCATTGGTTGTTAAGGACTATGTTTTATAATTTTCATGTATTTCTTATTTCAATTTTCTTTTGTTATTAATTTCTAGTTTCATTCTACTATGTCAAAAAGGATACTTGGAATAATTTTAACCATAAATTTGTTCAGACTTGTGATCAACATGGTCTATCCTGGAGAATGTGTAGCATGTGTTTGAGAAGAACGGTTATCTTTTTTTTTCCATTTCATGTAATTTTTTCTTTTTTTATCGAATGTGTATCTTTTTGCTATTAAATGATGTCTTACTCTTTTAAAGCTACTATAACAAAATGTCATACATTGAATGGCTGATGAACAACAGAAATTTATTTTCAGAAGTTCTGCAGGCTAGGAAGTCAAATATCAAGGCACTGCAAGATTCATTGTCTGGTGAAAGCCTGCCTGCTGCACATGGCAGAGGGGCAAGGGAGTTTTTTTAATAAATATATATAAGGTCACTAATGAGTGTTTTGCCTTCACTATTTAATTGCCTACCAAAGCCTCTCCCATAAGATACCTTCACACTGGGAATTAGGTTGCAGTGCATTTAGTCTCTAACATAACAAAAATTCATTCTAGATCAAGTGAAAGGTTCTGTATATGTCTGTAAGGTTCATTTGGTGTATAGTTATTGTTCCAGTCTACTATTTCCTTATTTTATGGCTACCATATCCATTAACATTAAAGTGGCAAAACTCGTCAATACTAATATTTGATATATTTTTTTTTAACCTGGGTATAACAAAACAAAACAAAATATTAAGTAAAACCCTTTTAGAAAAATTCTTAAATCCTTCAAGGAGAAATTGTATCTGAAATACAAAAGTAATTTAGTGACTAATTGTAAAACTCATTAAACTAAAAGTAATTTATTTAAATGATCTTTGCTTTAAGGTTTTAATTGCAAATTTAATTTCATTGCTTGACATTGATTTTTTAAAACTTTTTTGAGTTTTCTATATCTTTATGTTTCAATTTGGATAGGTCATATGTATCCAGAAATTTGTCAATCTCTTCAAGATTTTCTAGTTTATTGGAGTATAAATTTTTATTCTCAATTTCATTAATTTTGGCTCTGATCTTAACTTTCCTATATTTAACTGATTTCAGTATTAGTTTGTTATTCTTTTTCTAGAGCCTTGAGATGTAATCTTAGAGTATTTATTTGGTATTTTTCTATTTTTTAATGTTGGAGCTCATTATCCCTCAAAAGGTCATGTGTGAGACAGTGTAAGAAAGTTTAGAGGTGAAATGACTGGGTTATGACAACCTTAACCTAATCAGTGCATTAATCCCCTGATAGGGATTAACTGGGTAGTAACTGTAGGCAGGTAGTGTGTGACTGAAGGAGGTGGGTCACTGGGGCAAGGCCTTTTGGGGATTTATATTTTGTTCCTGATGACCAAGAGTTCTCTTTCACTGCTTCCTGATTTTCATGTTCTGAGCTGCTTTTTATTTATTTCTAATGCTTAATCAAACTCGATTCTTCTTTAACTGACTCTTTTTTAGTGCAATTCATCCCTATGCTCTTTTCATTTTTATTTTTCATTTCTTTTGCATGAATTATTTCACTGAATGTATGTGTGTGTGTGTGTGTGTGTGTGTGTATACATATATTTTGTACCAGAAATTGAAGTAAGGGCACTCGACCACTAAGCCACATCCCCAGCCCTATTTTGTGTTTTATCTAGAGACAGAGTCTTACTGAGTTACTTAGCACCTCACTTTTGCTGAGGCTGGCTTTGAACTCATGATCCTCCTGTCTCAGCCTCCTGAGCTGCTGGGAATCCAGGCATGAGCCACCACACTGAGCTCATTGAATGTTTTATAGTGCAGGCTTAGTGGTTATGAGTTCTTTTGGTTTCTGCTTATCATGGAAGGTTTTTATGTCATCTTCTGAAGGATAGTTTTGCTGGACATAGTAATTTTGATTGGCATCTGTTTTCTTTTAGTGTCTAGATTGAGATGTCAGTTGAAATTCAAATTGGCTTACCTCTAAATGTGACTTGCCATTTTTCTCTTGTGGCTTCTAAATTCTCTTTTTTCTATATATTCATTTTATGTATAAAGTGCCTTGGAGATACTCTTTTTATCTTGCCTATTTGGAGTTCTTTATGTTTTGTTGTTGTTTGTTTGTTCTTTTTTTTTTTTTTTGGTACTGGGGTTGACCACAGGGGCACTTAACCACTGAGTCACATCCCCAGCTCTTTTTAGTTTTTATTTTGACACAGGGTCTCACTATGTTGCTCAGGCCCTCGCTAAGTTGCTGAGGCTAGCTTTGAACTTGTGATCCTCCTGCTTCAGCCTCCCTCTGCTGTGATTATAGATGTGAACAACCACACTCAGCTCTATATGTCTCTTGTATTTTCATTTTATTCCTACAGTTTGGAAAATTTCCTGTTATTATTTCTTTGATTGGTTGTACATTCCTTTTGTTTGTATTTTGGAGCCTTCATTTGTGCCAATGATTTTTAGATTTGGTCTCTTAATGTTATCACAGATTTCTTGCATATTCTGGTCATGGTTGCTTAACATCTTTTCTTTATTGCTTTATTTTCAAGATTATATACTTTGTCTTCAAGTCCTAAGAATCTGTCTTCAAAGTGTTCTAATCTACTAGTGATCTTTTACATTGAATTTTTAATTTGATTTATTGAGTCTTTCATTTCTGGCATGTCTGCTTCTTTTTTAAATTGATCTTTAAAAAATAAACAACAGAATGCATTACAATTCTTATTACACATATGCAGCACAATTTTTCATATCTCTGGTTGTATATAAAGTATGTTGATACCAAATAGTGTTTTCATAAATGTACTTTGGATAGTGATGTCCATCACATTCTACCATCCTTGCTAACCCCCTGCTCCCTCCCTTCCCCTCCCACTCCTCTGCCCTATCTAGAGTTCATCTATTCCTCCCATGCTCCCCTCCCTACCCCACTATGAATTAGCCTCCTTATATCATAGAAAACATTCAACAATTGTTTTTTGGGGGATTGGCTAACTTCACTTAGCATTATCTTCTCTAACTTCATCCATTTACCAGCAAATGCCATGTTTTTATTCTCTTTTATTGCTGAATAATATTCCATTGTGTATATATGCCCCATTTTTTTTATCCATTCATCTACTGAAGGACATCTAGATTGGTTCTACAGTTTAGCTGTTGTGAATTGTGCTGCTATAAACACTGATGTGGCTGTTTCCCTGTAATGTGCTGTTTTTAAGTCCTTTGAGTATAGACCGAGGAGAGGAATAGCTGGGTCAAATGGTGATTCCATTCTCAGTTTTTCAAGGAATCTCCATACTGCTTTCCATATTGGCTGCACCAATTTGCAGTCCCACCAGCAATGTATGAGTGTACCTTTTTCCCCACATCCTCTCCAACACTTATTGTTGTTTGTCTTCATAATAGCGGCCATTCTGATTGGAGTGAGATGAAATCTTAGAGTAGTTTTTTAAAAATATTTTTTATTAGTTATTGACGGACCTTTATTTATGTATCTGTTTATGTGTGGTGCTGAGAATCAAACCTAGTGCCTCACACATGCAAGGCAAGTGCTCTGTGACTGAGCAACAACCCTAGCCCCATAGAGTAGTTTTGATTTGTATTTCTCTAATTGCTAGTGATGATGAACATTTTTTTATGTATTTGTTGATTGATTGATTATCCTCTTCTGAGAAGTGTCTTTTCAGTTTCCTGGCCCATTTATTGATTGGGCTATTTGTTTTTATGGTGCTTAGCTTTTTGAGTTCTTTATATACCCTAGAGATTAGTGCTCTATCTGATGTGTGAGGGGTAAAGATTTGCTCTCAAGATGTAGGCTCTCTGTTCACTTCACAGATTGTTTCTTTTACTGAGAAGAAATTCTTTAGTTTGAATCCATCCCATTTATTGATTTTTTATTTTAATTCTTGAGCCACAGGATCCTTATTAAGTAAATTGGGGCCTAATCTCACATGATGCAGATTAGGGCCTACTTTTTCTTCTATTAGACACAGAGTCTCTGGTTTAATTTCTAGGTCCTTGATCCACTTTGAGTTGAGTTTTGTGCATGGTGAGAGATAAGGGTTTAATTTCATTTTGTTGCATATAGATTTCCAGTTTTCCCAGCACCATTTGTTGAAGATGCTATCTTTTCTCCAGTGCATGTTTTTGGTGCCTTTGTCTAATATGAGATAATTGTAATTTTGTGGGTTAGTCTCTGTGTCCTCTATTCTGTACCATTGATCTGCCAGTCTGTTTTGTTGCCAATACCATGCTGTTTTTGTTACTGTTGCTCAGTAGTATAGTTTAAGGTCTGGTATAGTGATGCCACCTGCTTCACTCTTCTTGCTAAGGATTGTTTTAGCTATTCTGTGTCTCTTATTTTTCCAGATGAATTTCATGATTGCTTTTTCTATTTCTATGAGGAATGCCATTGGGATTTTGATCAGAATTGCATTAATTCTATATGTTGCTTTTGGTAGTATGGTCATTTTGATAATATTAATTCTGCCTATCCAAGAGCAAGATAGTTTTTTTTCATCTTCTAAAGATTTCTTTGGTTATTCAGGATCTTTTATTTTTCCACATGAATTTTGGGATTGTTTTTTTCTACTCTATGATGAATGTCATTGGTATTTTGATGGGGATTGCATTGAATCTATAGATCACTTTTTTATATTTATTCTTTTTAGATATAGGTGGACACAATATATTTTATTTTTCTATAGTGCTGAGGATCGAACCCGGTGCCTCATGCTTGGTAGGTGAGCGCTCTACCTCTGAGCCACAACCCCAGCCCCTATAGATCACTTTTGATAATATGGCCATTCATCAGTATTAATTCTGCCAATCCATGAACATGGGAGGTCTTTCCATCTACAAGGGTCTTCTTCAATTTCTTCAGCATTCTCTTATTATTGTAGAGGCCTTTCATCTTCTTGGTTATTTCTAGGTATTTTAATTTTTTAAATATACTGTTAGTTGAATTGTTTGATTTCTTTCTGAGCTGGTTTGTTAATGGTGTAGAGAAGTCATTGATTTTTGTGTTTTGATTTTGTATCCTTCTGCTATGTTAAGTTTGTTTATTACATCTAAAAGACTTTGGGTCAAGTTTTTTAGACATCTAAGAATGGAATAATCTCATCTGCAAACTGTGATAATTTGACTTCTTTTCTTATATGTATCCCTTTTACTTGTGTAATGGCTCTGGCTAAAATTTCAAGTACTATATTGAACAGAGTTGGAGGAATAGACAACTCTGTCTTATTCCTAATTTTAGAGGAAAAATCAATATTTTCTTATTTGGTATGATTTTGGTTTTCCATTTGTCATATATAGCCTATTTATTTTGAGGTAAGATCATTCTGTATCTAGTTCCTTCAGGAATTTTATCATGAAAGATGTTGAATTTTGTCAAAAGCTTTTTTTTTTGCATCTATTAAAGAATATCATGAGATTTTTTTCTTGATTGTTTTTGGTGTATTACACTTTTTTATTTGCATATGTTGGATGATATTTGCATTCCTGAAATCAAACCCACTTGATCATTGTGTATGATCAGTTTAATTGTTGTGCTGAATTTGGTTTCAATAATTTTATTGAGGATTTTCACATCAGTGTTTATCAAGGATATTGGTCTATAGCTTTTTTTTGTTTGCTGTGTCCTTACCCAGTTTTGATATTAGAGTAATATTGGCCTTGTATAATGAGTTGGAAAGTGTTACATCCCTTTATATTTCATGGAAGAGTTTGAGGAGTAAAATTCAGACATGAATCCAGTTGGGCCTTTTATTTTGGGGGAGACTTTTTATTACTTCTTTAATTGCATTGTTTGTTATTGGTCCAAGTTTTTTTTTTATTTGTTTATTATCATTATACAAAATACTTGAATTTATTTCAACATAATTATACAAGCATGGTCCCCAGAACTTCCCCTTTCCATCCTCTCCTCCTTTTCCATGTTCCTTTTCCTCTAGTTTATTGATTTTTTCTGTATTTATTTTTTTTACTTTTTAAATTTGTGTGCTATGTGTATATATAATGATTAAATTAACTGGATATTCAAATATGTACATAAGAAAGTTTGTTTAGATTTATTCCACCATTTTTCCCTTTTCCTGTCCCTCCTCTATCCCCCCAAAATCCTTATCTTTATTCCACTGATATCTCTCCTATTTTCATGGAATTCCCCTTCTTTCCCTGCCACCTCTCTTATTGTGGTCTAGCTTCTGTATAAATTTAAAAGCTTCTGTACATCAAAGGGAACATTTAAGAGTGAAGGGAGAGTCTACAGAATGGGAGAAGAACTTTGCCACCTGCTCTTCAGACAGGGAAATAATATTGTTCATTTAGTACTTCTTTCATTAATTTCAGCTCTTTGTTGTTTCTTTCCTCCTATTATTTTGGGGATTAGCTTGTTCTTGTTTTACTAAGACCTTGAGAAACATCACTAGGTTATTTAAGATCTCTCTGCTTTTATAATAGCTATAAATTTACCACTTCTGTCTTTGCTGTATCCAACAGATTCTTTTTTTAATATTTTATTTTTTAGTTGTAGTTGGACACAATACCTTTATTTATTTAGTTTTATGTGGTGCTGAGGATTGAACCCAGTGCCTCACATGTGCCAGGTGAGCACTCTACTGCTGAGCCACAACCCCAGCCCCCCAACAGATTCTTTTATGTTATTTTTCATTATTACTGGATTATAAGAAGGTTTTAATCCCCCTCCTAATTCATTGATGACCCACTGGTTATTTAATAGTGTATTGCTCACTTTCTGTATAGTTGTATAATTTTCTGTAGTTTCTTTTGCTGTTGATTTCTAATTTCATTCTTTTATGATCTTGTTGAGGGCCACAGCCCCCTCGGGATGACACATGGCATTCTGTCAGAAGGGAGTGGTTGAGAGGTGAGGCCAGCAGTCATTGAGATAATGATGGTTATTTTAAGCTGTGTATTCAGTTGTATATGGACCCCTGCTATCTGGCAATAGGGTGGCTCTGGGAATAGGGTGGCTCCTGCTGCCTCGGTGCCCACTACTTTGGAGTTCCCGTTGAGTTCTTGCGGGAGCCCAGGGGAGAGCTGAGGGAGTTCCCAGGGAGTGTGCGTGGAGTGCTGGTGGAGTTCAGGCAATAAAGTTTCCTGCTTGAACATACAAGTGCTTTGTGGCAGCTTGGTGATTTGTGCCCAGCCAGACTGCGGCATTATCTGATAGTTACAATAAGTTATTTAAGATTTTTATATTTCTAAGACTTGCTTTATGGCCTAAAATATGATATATTTTGGAGAAAGTTCCATGTGCTAATAACAGTGTATATTTTGCTGTTGTTGAATGGAATGTTTTCTAGATGTCTGTTAATTTAATCCGGAGTATAGTTTCACTCTTGTTTCTTCATGAATATTTTGTGTGGATGAGTATTTCTGAGAGAGAGTGGGATACTGAAGTCACCACTATATATTGTGAACTATCTGCTTTTTATGTCAAGTTGTTTTTTTTTTTTTTTGATGTTTGAGGTATATATATTTACAATTGTATT
Organism: Marmota flaviventris; assembly: GCF_047511675.1. Lineage (NCBI taxonomy): Eukaryota > Metazoa > Chordata > Mammalia > Rodentia > Sciuridae > Marmota > Marmota flaviventris. Next base: position 47,144,675 of record NC_092518.1, on the reverse strand, counting down.
TTCTTGGTGGAGTTTTCCCTTTACTAATACCTAATGACTTTCTGTTTCTTCTAATTGTGCTATAACTGTATCAGTGCAGTAACTCCTGTTTCCTTTCAGATTCCACTTGCATGGAATGTCAATTATAGCTCTTAACTTTCAATTTATGTATATCTTTGATGGTAAAGTGTATTTCTTGCAGGAAGAAAACATTTGTGTCTTTTTCTTTGTCGGTGCATTATAATTATATATAATAATGGATTTGTTATATAACATAATTTGATCAATCTCATTCCACTTTTCCTTTAATTTCCCACTCCTCCTACCTCTGCCTGATCCACTTGCTCTACTCTACTCATTTCCTTTCTATTATTATTTGTGTAATAATTTTATATAAAAGCTGAATTTATTGTGATATATTCAAACATGGACATAGCATAATTTGGTAAATTTTGTTCCCCAGTACTTCCTATGTCATACTCTCCTCCATTCTCTACCACTTTCTCTATTTTGTTGGTCTTCCTTTTTTATTCAATTTTTCTCTCTATCCCCTTGTTTTTTAATCCAATTTGCCAGTTTGTGTCTTTTGATTGGATAATTAAGTCTATTAAGACTATTTACACTTAGAATTATTATATAAAGGTCATAGTACATCTTATTATTTATTTTTTTATTTGCTGTGTTGGTACTTGAACCCAGGGGCATTCTACTACTGAGCTACATCTCTAGCCTTTAATTTTTTTTTTTTTTTCTGACAGGTTCTCACTACGTTGCTGAGGCTGGCATTGAACTTGCAATCCCCCTGCCTCAGTCTCCATTGTCACTGGAATTACAGTTGTGAAACACTACACCTTTCTCATTTTGTTATCATTTCTAATTCTCATTTTTAATCTCATCTTCTAATGAGATTTATTCTTTCCCATGTTCTCTTGGTTGTGTTCATCATCCTCATCTGTGTGTAGGATTCATTATATTCTGGAATGTTGGCTTAGTGGTCTTGAATGCCATTAGTTTATGATTATCTTGGAAGGTCTTCATTTATTCTTCTATTCTGAAGAATGGCTTCATTTGGTATAGTAATCTAAGTCAGTTATTTTATTTTAGGATGTGTTAACTTTTCATCCCTGTCACCAAAATATCCAACAAGAATAATTTAGAGGAAGAAAAATTTATTTTGGCTCACAATTTCAGAGGTTCAGTCCATGGTTTGGTGACTCTATTGCTGTGGGCTTTAAGTAAGGCATAATATAAAAGCAGAGAGAGCATGGCAGAGAAAAGCTGTTCTTCTGGTGGGCTGGGAGCAAAGAGAGAGATCAAGGCACCAGGAACAACCTATGTAATCCCTAAGAGCATCCCCTCAGTGACCTACCTCTTCCAGCCATACCATACCTGTCCACAGTTATCACCTACTCCATTCAAATTACTAATCCATCAAATGAATTAATCCATTGATTTGATTACATTTTCATAATCCAATTATTTTGCTTCTGACATTCCTGTATTAACACAAGAGCTTTTGGTGGACACCTCATATCCAAACCATAACACAGGACTTGAAATACCTTATTTTATGTCCTCCTGGCCTTTAGAGTTACTGATGAGAAACATGCTATTTTGATGGGTTTGCCTTTATAAGTGACACTCTGTTTTTCTCTGGCAGCTTTTAATATTCTTTCTCATTCTGAAATTTTAGCACTTGGAGAGGCTCTTTCCTGGTCATGCCTGATATGCCAGAATGTCCATCTCATTCCTAAGATTCGTGAAATTTTCTGCTATTATTTCACTGAATGTTTTTTATACCATTAATTCATGTCTCTGTTCTTTCCTCAAGACCTGTAATTCTTAAGTTTGGTCTTTTGATGTTGCTTAGAAATCACGTATATTTTGTTCATAGTTTCTTATATTTTCTTTATTAATATCTGAACATTTTAGTTTATTCACCTTATCTTCAAGTCATGATACACTTTCTTATGCTTGGTGTAGTCTACTGGTGAGACTGTTACCTGATTTATTTATTTGACTTATTGTACTTTTCATTTTCAATATTTCTGCTTTTTTAATAATATCTATCTATTGAAATACTCGTTCATATTCTGTACTGTTTTCCTTAATTCATTCAGCTGTTTGTTTGTATATTATTTGAATTCATTGATTGTTTTAACAATCAATATTTTGAATTCTTTGTCCAGCATTTATCCACTTTAGTATCTATGGATTCAGTTTTTTGGGGAGTTATCAATTTTTGGATAAGTCTTATTACCTTGATTTCTAATATTTCTAGTGTTTATGTGTTGACATTTGTACATCTATTAGGATGGATATCTCTTCCGCTATTGTGTGGGGTCTTTTTAGTGAACAGCTTTCTCTTTATTATGTACCCTGGGCTGAGGGTATATCTCTACATGCACCCATTTGGTGTGTTCAAGTACTAGGCTCAATCCCCAGTACCACTTTGAGATGGGAGATTAGCCACCTGTAACAGTGACAACTTAAATGAAAGCCAGTGTCAACATATAATAAAAACTTATTTAAAATGATCTCTATGACTCCACTAGTTATAAAAAAAAGGGATCATTGGAGTATAGAATATGCTGAAAATGAGGTATTGATAAAAATGAATTCAATACCAAATATATAGAGAAAAGGGGGTAGAGAATAGATATAAAGGAAATGAGAAGAGAAAGAAAACATTGGAAGGGAATAATTGAAAATGAAGAAAAGAGGTAGAAAATCTAATTAAAAGATTAAAAGCCCCTACAATTAGATAAAATATGAAAAAACAATGAACCAAAACAACATACAATAAAAGCAAAAGCAAAAAAAGAAAAATACTGAGGTTTCTCTTTGCTGAAGCACTTAAAATGGAGGCACTTCTTTCTAATACTTCCAATATTTAGAATTTACCAAGTATGGGGAGGGGTTTGTTTTCTCAGCTCTAGCCCAAATAGGCCAAACCAATTAGGGCCGTCTCTACTCTGAGGTCCACCCCTCCTTGCACAGCAGAGAGTGCTAATGGAAAGTTATCCGCTGTGGTGCTAGATTCATATCCAATACCTTTGTTTTTTCATATCTGGGGATAGATCACAGCAGTAGGAGGAACCTCACACCTCTGCACACCCCTAGTCCTGATGCACTTATTCAGTATCTTCAGGGGCATGGCAAGTGTCTAACCCATACCAGCCAATCCTCCACTTGCCTCTCAGAGTGGAAGAGGCAGCCAGACCCATGGGATCTGCACTGGGATAGGGAACTGCAAACACTAAGCTTTCCTTCAGTCACAACCATGGCACTTCCTGATTCAACTCCCTTGCAAATCTTGCCACACATCAGGTCTTGCTCATTGTTGCAGAGTTCAAACTACCAGTTTTAAATAGAAGTGCCTTCTGATTCCCCTTATCTACCAAATTGGCAGGCCACACCTCTCACTACCCAGAATTTTCAGAAGATTTGTGTCACAATCACTCTCCTATACCCTGGATGACTCTTGGGTAAGAATCTACTGACCCAGCAAAGAAAAGTAGACATTGGGTTTTGGGCAGGGCTTTCTGATCTCCCATGCAGCAAGCCTAGTCAATGGGACCTTCTTAAGATGGTTACCCATCATAACACCATCTGAATCCAAAGGGAAATGGAGGGAACCTCTTCTCTCAAATAAGCGGAGTATGCATAATCTAGGTCTGTCTGCTCAGATAGCATATTTGCCCTATAGCAGAGTCTGAATTATTTGATAATGCTGAGATTCTCTCTTTCAGCCCACCAAAGGTGAGCTTCCTTTACCCCTGCTGAGTCTCTGTGCATTGAGTACTGGTGTACTTTATTTCTCTCATTATTTTAAAAGTTGATATTTCTGGGGTTTACTTAGTCACTGACTCACTTGAGTTGCACTCCAGTGTTTTCCTACAACCCCCTACCTCATCATGCAGGCAGACACCTATTGATTTAATTCAGTCTTGGGGAGAAGCAACTAAGTACTGAGTACTTCTAATCCCTTGTGCTCTCTTAACATTTTCTACCTTCAGCCATAATATCAAGAATGCCTTATTTCTCCCACCTTTGGAAAGATGGGGTTCTTTGAAGAAACTGCATTTTCCTCAGGCAATTGGTTCTGAATAATTTGGAACTACATATTGATACTTGGAGGTTCAGCTGGAGGAGGAGGTTGAACAGTCAACCTAAAGAATGTGGGCTTCTCTGTGAGAAAGACCTGTTATATTATTTGCTGAATTAGAAGCAAACTTTTATTCCCTCGTGAAAGACAAAGATTTAGCTTGGCCAACTTTATTCAGGCTTCTGCATCTTCTCCTGAGCCCATCTGGGCACTTCCTTGTAATATCCAGTTTTAGAAACCTGCTAAGCCAGTTTAACAAGAAGTTCCCATCCTTGATATCTAATCATCCTTGATAACTGATCTGAGTCCTCATCCTTCACCATCCCCCAGGTGATGTCTAATCAGCCTAGCCTGTGTTTAGCAAGAATCCTGTTAGGTCAGTTTAGCCAAAATCCCCCTTTACCACTGACATATTATCATAGTTATTTTCCATTAACTGACTCCACACTGTTTCTTGGCCATAAATTCCTACTTAGCCATGTTATATTTGGAATTGAGACTACTCACCCCCTGCCCACTGCAGGACTCCATTGTAGTGGTCCTTATATTTATCACAATGGTCCCCCAAAAAGTCTTACTTACTGTTTTAACAAGTATCATTGGATAGTTGCTTTTATAATAAAAAGATTGGAGAGCCCTGATATAACCAGATCCCTGGCAGTGGAAGAAACATGAAGCCCTTCCCTTGGGGATATCAATTAGCTGAAAATGGTGTTTACTAAAGACAAAGGAAAAGTTTTGGGGGCAATGAAAGTGATAGATAAGTGATAGGCCCTCTGTAGGGGAGTGAAGAAAAATGGAGAAGTAGTAGACTTAGAATTGACTTGGAATTGTTTGTTGTGAATTGATTATGTGTATTGCAGTGCCCAGCATTAAAGATTGTTATTTTCTGGATTAAAAAAAAGACACTTCAGTAAAATAGGCCTATTAAAGTATTCTTATTATGATATATAGATACATGAGAATACATAGTAACTTTTATTTTGAGTGAATTTATATATTTACATATTCTAGGTAATCTTTTCAATATGAAAAAGATTCAAAAGATACAAGTGGTTGTATAGTACACAATTTTATAAAACAACAACATGACAATGTAAGTATATTTTAATTGATGTGGAAGATTTCCCTTATATTATTTTTATTTCAGTCATTTTCAAAAAGTAATATGAATAAGCCACATGCTACTTCAACATGTATCAATAAGAGGGTGGAGTATATAAATTGAAATTAGCCATATGTTGGCAACTATTCAAACTGAGTAATGAATATTCAGTGCATCATTTTATTCTATTTTTGTTTTTAAAACTTCTATAATATTTTATCTTATTCACAACAGTATTGAGAAAAATTATCTTTAATATCAGTAAGTAACACATGCATATTGTCTCTATGAAATCTTTGCACTTATAATATTTCCTTTTTCACCTTTCACTCAGGAGATGAGTTTTGCTCTTCTTATTCTCTTTCTTTCTGTTCAATCCACCCTGGCCTCTTGGCTGTTTCTCAAACATTTCATGCTCATTACCACATCTGATACTTTATATTGTAGATTATTATTTACTATATTATTTAGATTATTATTATATTATTTAGATTGTTCACTTTACATGAAGTACTCTTCCTCAGAGATCCTTGGTTCAGAATCCTTCATTTCTTTTCTTGGTTTATTCAGTTGTCCCTTCAGTAATGCCTATCTAATCACTTGTCTTAAAAATTCTGTCCCAACCCACTCCAGGACCTCATAGATTCCCAACACCTTTTACTTTCCCCCCTCATTAACAGTTAAATGGCAGACTAATAATTTAAACTTAAGTTTGTCCAAATTCAGGCCATACATTTTACCCAAAGTCAGTGCCAAAGATGAAATTAGTGGACCAACATTTTAAAATGTAATAATGTAAACATATCTGTTTCATTAGAAACTCTTTTAAAGCATAACATTAGGTCTACACTGAGATTTTCATGTGGAGATGGGAAGGAAATATTTTTTTAAAAAATTCTGGTTATTTGATTTTACACCTTTATTTATTTATTTATTTTTATGTGGTGCGGAGGATCAAACCCAGTGTCTTGCACGTGTGAGGTGAGTGCTCTGCTTCTGAGCCATAACCCCAGCTGGAAAGAATTTTTACAAACCACATTCCATGAAGGAAAAATGGTAAAATCCCTGTATATATCCCTCTTTTTGCTTCCAGATTTTTCCTTGGGCAGAAATTATACATGACATACTGTATCTTTTTTCTTTCTTAAAATACTCAACATTTATTAAATGTATAACCTTTCTTTCTTCACTTATCCTCTCTGTCTTGGTAATCTAATCCACATAAGGATAGTAATAGAATCTACGTGGTTGGACTGTAATGAGGATTAAATGAGTAAGTACAGGTAAAGACTTAAGAACAGTGCCTAAGTCATTGTAAATGTGTTTATTTAGAAAATAAAAGTTTTTATTTAGAAAATACTCCTTATAAATATTTTAGTTTTCTTCTGTAAGTTCCATAGCTATCTGTCCACTACTATTTCTCTTTGCTATGATTTCCATTACCTGACAGCCTCTTGTTCAACTTCCAGCTGCTGCTCTAAACTCTAGGATCTGGTCACCACCACCCCATCCCTTTTTACAAGCATACCATTGAAAGCCTTTCTTGGCTCCTTCTTTGTATTAGCAGACAAAGAATCCTGCTCTTCCACGAAAGACCCTCTGCAGGACTCACATACCTTAGAAGGGAAAAAATGAAATGGTAAATAACAATTATCTTTCCTTTAAAACAAAAAGGATCAAAATGAATTACCCTGACACAAAGAACTAGAAAATCAAATATTGAAATTTCAAGGTAAAAATATGTTTGGTTATCCTGGGCCTGTGGCCACAAGACCTGGTAAGAGATCTACAGAATGAAAACTGACAAGTTTTAGGAGATGAACTCAAATAAGTAAAGGGTTTTAAGAGAAATGGAAATGAAATCCGTGGAATTTGTTGGGGGCAAAATTAAGTTGGGAGTTTCTAATACTATTTAGAATTCAGTGTCAAATAAATCAAGGTTGGAATTTTGATTAACCATATCATACAAAGACAAATGCATTTTATTTGAACACATTCTTTGAAGATAAATTGAAACAATATATATTAAGTGCATAATACAGTCTAAATGAATAGAATTGACTTTTACTTGTATTTTAACATCAATTTTTAAAACATTTTTTAGTTGTCAATAGAATTTTATTTATTTATATGTGGTGCTGAGAATCAAACCCAGTGCCTCACACATGTTAAACAAGTACCCTACCACTGAGCCACAACCCCAGCCCTTAACATCAATTTTAAATGTTTTCATTAATTTATTTAATTTGGTTGTATTTATCTTTGCACTTATATTTATAGCAAGTACTATTTTGCTTAAATTAAAAAATACTAAGCATAAAGTAGTACAGGTTCTATGTGGATATAAAAAAAAAATACCTTGACAGTGACAGCAAAGTCATTGAAATCTTAGAAGTTTTCCTTACATAAGAAATGGGCTTAATACAAAAGGAAGATAATGGAAAGGCAAGAATAGACTATATGACTTTAAATCTGAGTAGGATTATAGAATCATTCTAATTGCTATTAAAAATTGTTATACTAAAAAGAAAAGAAAAGAAATGGGCTTCCAGGTGCAGTGCCACATGCCTGTAATCCCAGTGACTTGGGAGGCTGAGGCAGGAGGATCATGAATTTAAAGGCAGCCTCAGCAACTTAATCATGTCCTAAGCAACTTATCAATACCTTGTCTCAAAATTTAAAAAGGAGGAGGAGGAGGAGGAGGAGGAGGAGGAGGAGATGATAATGATGATGTGGCTCAGTGGTTCAACACCCCTGGGTTCAATCCCTAACTTTTAAAGATCTCATTGTTAAGTAGGTAAGAAGGCATGCAAACACAGCAGTTGAACTAAGAAAATGATAACTATGTCAGAAAAAAAGATGGAAGACCCAGCAATATGAAGAAGAAACCTTATTTATAGTCTTAAAGATAAGGAAGCTTTATAATGCATGTCCCATAATAAATGACAGCCACATTTGAATACCAGTCACATAAGTGAAGTGTTGCCAGTTGAGACTGGAAAGAGAGTTTGTTTTTCTGTCAGACAGACCTAGGTGTGAACCCCAGATCTGCTACTTACTAGGCTTAGTGTCTCAAATCCCCTCTTATACTTTCCTTATATGTAAAAGCAAGATTTCTTTTTTTTACTTTTTTTTTTTAGTTATACATGCCAGTAGAATGTATTTTGACACATAGAGTATAACATCCCATTCTTGTGGTTGTACATGATGTGGAGTTACACTGGTAATGTATTCATATATGAATATGAATATAGGAAAGTTATGTCCTTCATTCTACTGTCTACTATATGATTCACTGTACTGTCTTTCCCATTCCTGTACCCTCTCCTTTGCCACACCCCCCCATGTGGTGAACCTCTCCTCCCTCCCCTCCCTCACCAATTATGAGTTAGCACCTGCATTTCAGAGACACCACTCCGACTTTGTTTCTTTGGGATTGGCTTACTTCAGTTAGAATTAGAGCCTCCAGTTCCATCCATTTACTGGCAAATGCCATAATTTCATTTCTCTTATGGCTGAGTAATAGTCCATTGTGTATATATGTATAAACCACATTTTCTTTGTCCATTCATCCATTGAAGGACTCCTAGGTTGGTGCCATAGCTTAGCTATTGTGAATTGAACTACTATAAACATTGATGTGGCTGTGTCACTGTGGTATGCTGATTTTAAGTCCTTTGGGTGGGATAACCTCAAGGAATGGGATAACTGGGTCAAGTGGTGGTTCATTCCAAGTTTTATGAAGAATCTCCATAGTGGTTTCCAGAGTTGTTGCACCAATTTGCAACCCCACCAGCAATGTATGACTGTACCTTTTTCCCTACACCCTCGCTAACATATATTGTTACTTGTATTTTTGATAATTGCCATTCTGACTGGAGTGAGATGAAATCTCAGTGTAATTTTAACTTGCATTTCTCTAACTGTTAGAGATGTTGAACATTTTTTCATATATTTGTTGACCATTCACATTTCTTCTTCTGTGAACTGTCTATTCAGCTCCTTTGCCTATTTATTTAGTGGGTTGTTTTTTTTGTTTTTTTTTTTTTTGTTTTTTTTTTTGGTGTTAAGCTTTTTTGAGTTTTTTATATATCCTGGAGATTAATGGTCTATCTGAGGTGCAGATGGCAACAATTTTCTCCCATTCTCTAGGCTCTCTCTTCACATTCTTTAAAAGTGAGATTTCAACACCACCTTCTTGAGGTCTTTGGGAAATTTTAAGTGTAGAGTCTGGCACATACATGATCACCAGTAAAGGTCAACAATAAGATGCTATGCCAAATGTCTTTCTACTTCCACAGAGTTTTTCAATAGTAAGAACATTGTCAGCCACATCTCTGCTCACTCATCCTGCTGTTTAGACCTAGCCATTGGTCATTGGTCTATAAATGCTTGTGGAGCAAATCTAAACCAGGTCTCAGCCTCTTCCATCTACAAACTGAAGGAGTTCACCTTGGAGATGCTTTATAACTCTGAAATGGATTTATGCTATACTAATATTAATGTCCTTCATACACAAAGTTAAATTTATTACATTATGACCATTGCTATGATGCTTTTTCTTTGTGTCTTTGAGCCAGCTGCATGTGACTAATGGGTGGGCCATATATGGTTCTAACTCTCCACTGGGTTGAATGACATAACACAGAATCATCTTATTATACCCAGTAGACTTGATGTCAGAGTAAAAGTACTGCCTATGTTTAATTTAAATTGTCTAGTTTAATTAATGAAGTTTTGGTAAAATAACTGTGAGTGTTCTTATCTTTGCTAAACTTCATTTTGCAGTTTCACATCAGTGAATATGTTTTTTCCAGAACATACAAAAATCCATATAAAGGAATATTACTCAGTAATTAAAAATAATAAACAGTCACTGGGCACATTGGCACATACCTATAATCCCAGGGGCTCAGGAGGCTGAGGCAGGAGGATTGTAAATTCAAAGCCAGCTCAGCAACTTAGCTAGATCCTAAGCAACTTAGTGAGAACCTGTCTCAAAATTTAAAAAAATAATAAAAAAGGACTGGAGATGTGGCTCAGTGGTTAAGCACTCTGGGTTCAATCCCTAGTACCAGTAAATAAATAAATAAATAAACAAACAAATAACTAGCAATTCATGCAACAGCATGGATAAATCTTGAATGTGTATTGCTAAGTAAAAAAATTTTCAGGCAATCTGAAAGTTTGCACACTATATAATTCCATGTATATGACTTTCTAAAAGATTACATTTTAATTATAAAGAAAATTTCTGTAGTTGCCATACTTACAGATGGGGAGATAGGTTGACCATGAAGTGATAGTATAAGGAAATGTTTGGGGATGATGTATCTGTTCTATACCCTGATTGTGGTGGTGATGATGTAAATCTATTAAAATTCATAGTATTTTACTCTAAAATGGGCCAACTTTACTCTAAACATTTAAAAGTATAAAAAGGAAAAATTATGTGCACTGACATAAAAGCAGTACTTAGGAAGAAATCCATAGCTATATGGAGAATGGCCTTGACATAGTGATCTCAGTTTTCACCTTAAGCAACTAGAGCAAGGAGCAATTACACCCAAAGTAAGTTTTTTAAAGTCAGTTTTTTAAGAAGTCAATAAAATTTACAAACCTCTAGTCACATGATCAAGAAAATAAGACCAAATACACAAATTGTCAATATCAAGAATAGAAAGATGAAATGTAGATTGTAGAGATTTTTAAAAGGATAGGGGAATATAACAAAGATTTTCATGTTAATAAAGCACAAAGCTTAGGTTAAATGGACAATTTATTTGAAAGGTACACACTGCCAAATCTCAATCATGCAGAAATAGGTTACCTAAATAATCCAACATCTAATGAATAAATTGAATTTATAGTTAAAACCATCACACACACACACACACACACACACACACTCACACTCACACACAAACCTACAGACCTAGGTGGCCTCAATGTTGAACCATCCTCAACATTTAAGCAAGAAATAATGTCAATTCAAAAAATTCTTCCAGAAAATTAAAGGAGGACTACTTCCCAACTCATGTTAATCTTAGGTTAGATAGTAATTTCTTAGTTATTCCACCAAAGGTATGATCCATACAAGGAAAAAAGTTGGATTTCATCAAAATTAAAAGTTTGTTTTGGGGCTGGAGTTGTGGCTCAGTGGTGGAGCATCTGCCTAGCATGTGTGATGCCCTGGGTTCAATTCTCAGCACCGCATATAAATAAATGAATAAAATAAAGGTCAATCAACATCTTAAAAATATTTTATAAAAGCGTGTTTTTAAAAAAAATACATTGTCAAGAGAATGAAAAGAAAAGATAAGCCATATACTGGGAGGAGATATCTATATCTAGATCTAGATATCTGTATCTATCTATATCTATCTATCTATATTTGTGTGTGTGTGTGTGTGTGTGTATATATATATATATATATATATATATATATATATATATATATTTGTACCAGGAATTGAACCCAGGGCACTTTACCACTGAGCCACATCCCCAGCCCTTTTTAATATTTTATTTAGAGACAGACTTGCGCTGAATTGCTAAGGGCCTCTCTAAATTGCTGAGGCTGGTTTTGAACTTGCAATCCTCCTGCCTCAGCCTCCCCGAAAGTTATCAAGTTGTATTCCTTAAAATTGTGTAGTTTATATGCCAATTATGTCTCCAAAAACATAAAAAACTTAGATTATTAATTTGTAATATGCCTAATAATGCTTAGGGCAGAGAAATATGTGGTGAAACAGACAGGCTCCATTCACTGATGTTGATACTTCCCATGAAATGACACAATCATTCAAGGTAATCCGACTGGATATATGTATCAAAGTTTAAATGTACATAATTATCCAAACCAGAAATTCAATGACTGAAAATAAATTGTAACTAAGTGGATAAATGTGTTCAGGATGAGGACAATAGCATTTATTGATTCTAAAAGTAAATAAATACATATTCAGTAGTAAGGTCATAGTGTAACAAATTTGTACAGCTATACAGTACATTATCTAACATTATGAACTAAAATATCTCTGTGTGTGATGTTGTAAATCTAGAATATCTTCCAATATCTCATGTATTCAGAAATGGGGTTTTGGAGACTTGATTGGATCAGGATGGCTCCACCTCATCAGTGGTCCATTTATGGACCAATGGCAAGTAGGACCTAGTTGGAGGAAGCAGGTCAGTGGAGCAGGATACAGAAAAGTTTGTTTCTTCACAAACCCTTTCTCTTCTCTTCTCTCCTTTCCTCTCCCCTTCCATCCTCTCCCCTCCCTTCCTCTCCTTTCTCTCTCCTTCCCCTTCCTCCCTCCCCTCCCCCTCCTCCTTTTTCTTCTTTCTCCTCCTCCTCCTCCTCTTCTTCCCTCCCTCCCTCCCTCCCTCCCCCGTCCTTTCTCCTTCTCTGCTTCCTGGCTGTCATGCAGTGAACAGCTTTCCTCTGCCATATCCTTACACCAAGATGTTCTGCCTCCCTTCAGGCCCAGAGCCTTGGAGCTGGCTGGCCAAGGACTGATTCTCTGAAAACCATAAGCCAAAGTAAACTTTTCCTCTTCTATGGTAAGTTGTTCTTTTTAGGGAATTTGGTCACAGTGATGAAAAACTAACACAGTGTGCCTCAAAATCCTCAGATCACACTGATAAAGGAAATAAAACTTGGCTCTTAGGGAAAGTGGTTTACAATCACTAAAAATCCTGTGTGTGTGTGTGTGTGTGTGTGTTCATTTTGGTTTTCAGGTCCTCAAACATTCTACTATATTTGTATGGAACACTTTTCTTCACTCTTCTCCTACTTAACTCATACTAAACATTCAGTTCTCAGTCTAACATTCACTTATTTACTCATATATGCCTTCCTTGGGTACATGAAGTTAGGCTCATTTCCCAGGGTTTTCTACTTGGAAAACCCAAAAGTCAGTATGCCTCATCTAAGATTCTCCTAATCAAAGTCAGCACCTGTTATACTCCACTTTTAAATTTTTTCTCTATACTAATAATAGACTGTGACCTTACCCTTAAAACTCCAGTGCCTAGCATGTAATAGATGTTCAGTAAATATGATTCTTTTGAGAGAGAGAGAGAGAGAGAGAGAGAGAGAGAGAGAGAGAGAGAATTTTTTAAATATTTATTTATTTATTTTAGTTTTCAGTGGACACAACATCTTTATTTTTATGTGGTGCTGAGGATCGAACCCAGGGCCCTGCACAAGCCAGGCAAGCACGCTACCACTTGAGCCACATCTCCAGCCCCTAAATATGATTCTTATATGAATAAAATGTCTGGCACATAGCCATTGTTACTGCTAATACTATTTAACTCTGAAATAGATACTATGGGAAAAGAGGTTATATGAAGTCAATGAGAATATTAAAAAATGATAATATAAAAAAGTCAAGGTTCCAGGTGCAGTGGCACACACCTGTAATCCCATTGGATTGGGAGGCTGAGGCAGGAAGTTTGCGAGTTCAAAGCCAACATCAGCAAAAGGGAGGTGCTAAGCAACTCAGTGAGACCCTGTCTCTAAATAAAATACAAAAGAGGGCTGGGGATGTGGCTCAGTGGTCGAGTGCCCCTGAGTTCAACCCCTAGTACCCTCCCCCACAAAAAGCCAAGGAATTTGGATGTTGAAAATGAATCCTGAGTATAGTGCTAAATTTTTTATATAACTGGAAACACTTTAGGGAAACACCTACTCAACAGCTCAGAGTTATTAGTAATGAACATATACAGCAAACACAATGCTGTTCTTAGCACTTAACATGTATTAACATGTATGTTCAAATATGGAGTTTATCCTAAGCAATCTCCCTTCAAAGTCCATGCCTTTAAGCATCAGGCACTATTGCCTCTCTCTAGATCAATAGGACACACTGTGGAAATCCTTTTTTATGACTAAGGCTAGATGGATTATGTGGCATAATTTTAGAAATAAAGCAAGGAGAGCAAGAGGCTCAGGAAGATGGTGTAGTGAGCAAAGGGTCTGGTACTGGGATACAGATATTCTGCATAAAAATTCAGTGTTCCCCTTCAGGAAGCCATCACATCTTTGATGACTGAAGGTCTGCCACAACTTGCATAAGCCATTACCCTTTAATCTTCATAACACCACTATGATCTATCCATTTGTGAGGGGGAAATTTGGGCTTAGAATGAATAAGTAATATTCTGGACTTGACACCACTTGAAAAGTGTAGAAATCCTGAACATGGAAATCCTGGTCAGCTTTTCCTACATCTGTCCCTTTTCTCTTCTCTTTCCATTATGCTCCTATCTTACGGGAACACAAACACTCTCTTCCCTGTTAAACCTCGTTGAACCACCCAATATACACTGAATTGGATGGAGCAGCTTTGATGTATGATTACAGAAGCCAGAGTTCATGAAACTGATGATACGGGTTTAAATACTGACATCATAAGAGCTATGTTCCTGGACAAACTAGTTAAGCCCTCTCTACTTCCTGTGCTACTTCCTCAAAACAGATAACAGATCCCCAGTGTCTCAATATATAACTTTATGATTTTCTCCTGCTAATACCATGCCTAGTGATATTTTTACTATTAAATACACTGTGTTTATTGAATAATAACCTCTTTGGCCTTGTCTTACATAAATGTGACTATTAAGCTTTGGGAAACACTGCAAGTAGCCCACAATGACCTCTATTCCTAATGACATCTTTGGAGAAACTGATTTTAGAGCTGAGGCCCTAGGCTAGACATTACATAAGGATACCCATCCAGGATGGAAAAAAAGAGCTGTTTTGTCCTTGTTTTGTATTGGAGCAAAGGTTCACTCAGGTGAAGGCCATGACAGGGAAATGGCACCCTCTGCTTAATCAGCTGGTTTGTGGGCAGGAGTGAAGCAACAGATATGCACTACCTCAAATATGTATATGGCTAGATTTATCAAACAGGAAGTCTCAATAGACATTGCCTACAAATAAATTTTCAGTAAGAAAGTGAATTTTTGGAAGAGAATAAGTTTACCTTATTACATTCCCAGGCTATCAAATTAGAATAGGTAAACAATTTAAAAAATATTCCCAATTTTGCAGTATACTAGGAATAAAGAATTTCAAATACAACAAGGAATGAATTAATAAATGAATGAATGAATCAATCAATCTTGAACTCAGGTGAACCTGCTGTAATCCAGAACCTCTGGTGTGTGCTGTAAGACTTCTAGAGAAACTTATAAGTCAGGCAAACAAGGCTAGAGAGATCAGCCTTTTCTGTTTCTACAGAGAAAAATCAAAGGAATGGATATTAGGTGAACTTATCAAGGTTAAAGTACATGTAAGTGACTTAGAATGGGTCAAAACTCATGTTCCTAGGTTTGAATTCAATGCCTGTTTCTCCAACGGAAGCACCCACTTTCTACACAAGTGCAGATGTCTGGACCTCGCTGGGTACAATTTGGCTGCCAATTCTGCTTTCCCAGTGATACACATTGCCTATCATATAGAATTCATTCACCAGATGCAGCCATATTCTATATCACAAACTCCAATAAAGGCCAAGAAATATCAAAGACTATAGGCTAGACAGGGCCTTTCCCCAAGTGGGACTACAAACTGAGCCTCTGTTGAGCAAGCATTTAATCTCTTCCAGCCAAACAGGTAAAAACCATTCACTTGCCTTTTTTAAGAGTTAAGAACACATGTAAGAACTTTAACATCATGTATTCTTTCAACATGAATTTATTAAATGCCACACTCTCAACACTGCTTCAACACCTTGAGAGGCCTGCTCTGTCTGTGCCTGCTATGTGAAAAAGGCTTTTCATTCATACAATCCTATGAAGCCAGTACTTTACCTCCATTTTTCAGGTGAGAAAACAGCCTCGAGAAGTAAAGTGACTTGAGCAAGCAATGACATGAGAAAAAAAATACAAAATGCCAGCTCTAGGGCCTGCCTCAGGGCAGCAAAAACTGGCTCAATACCCTTTTAGACCAACCAAGATAAGCTTCAGGGAGAAAGATGCCTCTGAGCAGGCAGATGGAATTCAGATAGTTGGAGAAGAGAGAGAAGGTGATTTAGGCAGAGAAAACAAGTGAGCAAAGTTCAGAGTATGCTCTGAAAGAAGCAAAATAAATGAGGTACTCAGGGAGACTGGAGCCTGGAAACCTTGGAGCCAACCTGCACTCCCCTGCCCCCACCCCATTCCCCATTTCCATATAGTCTCCTAAGCCTTTCAGTGGTCACCCTCAAAATGCCTGTCTCCATCCCCATAGCAACAGCCTCAAGGCTCACTTTCATGCCTCTTGCATCTTATTTTAATTGCTTCCTATGTGGTCTGCCAGGAGATAGGCTGCCGCTCCTTGAGGCTGCACAAATGGAGGTCTGATCCTCTTACTGCCCTGCTTAGTAACCCCTGAGAACGTAGAACATTGTAAAGGCTCTGCACCTTTTTCACACTACTGGCTTTGCACTCCTATGTCCTCTCATCGCCCAGCACTTTAGCCATAACATTATTATCCAGGTCCTAGATGAGCCTAAGAATTAATTAGATACGTATAGTATAAATGCTTTCTGAAAACAGGGAGAGTGAGTGAATGCGCTGCATACGCCAAGAGAAAAAAAAAAAAAAAAAAAGAGGGCTGGGGTCAAATGATTCCTTCCAAGAATACAACTCCTTCCCCCCCAGACTTCCCCCCTCGCCAGCTGGCCTTTGGTGCGGTGTGAATGGGATAGAGACCCACTCTTTCCCCAAAACCAGCGAATCAATCTTGGAATGTCTGTAGTGGACTGAAGAATACAGAATGGTTTGGGTATTCTTTTCCTCCGTACATACCCCAAACCCCACCAATCCCTAGCCGTCATTTCTACCCTTGTCCCACCCCTGCCGTACCAAGCTCCTTTTCCTATCTGCTAGCGGAAGTCCCTGTGGAGGACTGGCCCACTTCCTCTTTGGTGTTCGGCGAGTGCGTGGCAGGGGGGGTGGAGTCAATTCTGCTGAGCTTTCTTGCGCGCTTGCAGCTGCGGCAAGTACCGGCAGCGACTGCTAGTGCAAGTCAGCTTGCGTGGGAACGAGCTTTGTGGCTGAAAACGTCTGGTTTGTTGTTACAAAGACTCTATTGACGTTTGTAGCTTCCGCCGCGGCTGCGTTTTAGGATAGAGATAATTGCTTTCTACAGAGGCTACGGGCATCCTTCCCTAAGACTGTGTAGGCTTTAAGCACCTTGCAAGAGACATGCCTCGGGGAAGGAAGAGTCGGCGCCGCCGTAATGCAAGGGCCGCAGAAGAGAACCGCAACAATCGCAAGATCCAGGCCTCAGAGGCCTCTGAGACCCCAATGGCTGCTTCTGTGGTCCCGAGCACCCCAGAAGACGACCTCAGCGGCCCGGAGGAAGACCCAAGCACTCCAGAGGAAGCCTCCACCACTCCCGAGGAAGCCTCTAGCAGTGCCCTAGCGCAAAAGCCTTCGGTAGCCCGGAGCAATTTTCAGGGCACTAAGAAAAGTCTCCTGATGTCCATATTAGCCCTCATCTTCATCATGGGCAACAGCGCAAAAGAGGCTCTGGTGTGGAAAGTGCTGGGGAAGTTAGGAATGCAGCCTGGGCGGCAGCATAGCATCTTTGGAGATCCGAAGAAGGTCGTTACAGAAGAGTTTGTGCGCAGAGGGTACCTGATTTATAAGCCAGTACCCCGCAGCAGTCCGGTGGAGTACGAGTTCTTCTGGGGCCCTCGAGCACACGTGGAGTCCAGCAAGCTGAAAGTCATGCATTTTGTGGCAAGGGTTCGTAACCGATGCTCCAAGGACTGGCCATGTAATTATGATTGGGATTCGGACGACGATGCAGAGGTTGAGGCTATACTTAATTCAGGTGCTAGAGGTTACTCTGCCCCCTAGGAAAATCTGAGGTAGACCCTAGGGAATGGAAAAGAGAGTTCAAGATACCCCAGGAGTAAGTGGCCTGGGTCCGGAGTTGAAATGACGTGAATGGGGGAGGGCACTGTATTTGGTATTTGTGATCAGTGCTAATTGTTTAACTGCGAAATAGAGTGTTTGCTTTGGATATTGTAAACTTGTATTCATTTTATAATACTGTTAATTAAGGATCACAATATGTTTAAATATATAATTGAACAGTTTTTTTTCTGTTTTTTTTTCCTGTCGATAAGATTTAGTATAACAGTCTTGCTAACGTTAATGAAATGAAGTCGTTCCATCATATTCTGTGATGTGGTACAGAATTTATATCATTGAAATGGGCTATTCTTTGAAAGTTTGAAATAACCAGTAAAATGGGAGGAGGTGAGGGAATTGTTCATATCTGACCATTCTGAAACGCTTTGTGTCTGTTGTCTTGTAAAGAAAACTGACATTTTCCCTAATTTTGCTTAGTTACTGCAGAATATAGAGAAAAATAAAACCATAATAACTAGCACACGTTGTTCATTTATTGACCACCTGTTATGTGAGGAACAAGTATAGGCCCTGGGAATACTCTGTAATATGCAGGCCCCATTACAACGAATGTTCTAGATTGTGTGGGAGAGAGAAATATGTAAACTAGCAGTTCCATCAGTGCTGTGCTAGAGAAAAAGCATGCGATACTAGGAAATGTGGAAAACATTATGTGACCAATTTGGGGGGGGGGGTGGAACAGAGAAGAGGATATCTCAACATGCTTAAAAAATTAAGAGATTCCAAAAGAAGATAGGAGAGGATTGAAAGAGACATCAGAATATACTATGAAATTATCTTGTATTGGCTATTCTTAATTCAGTGTCCGGGAGGGGCACTGTCAAAGAGAAAGGGACATGCTGTGCTGTGGAAATAGAAAATACACTTAAATTATTAGAGGAGGGGAAAGAGTGGAGGAGTGGTGGCAGGGGAGAAAAGGACAACCATATGCTACAAAAATAAAAATGAAGGGACTGTAAGAAAATTCTTTATAAGATGACAATCTGATTAGTGAAAGTAATACTAGAGATGGGAGAGCGTAACTATACAGGAACTGAAGCAGCAGGGACATTGGAAGAATGACAAGGTTTACACTGAACTGTTAAGAGTCTGTCAAGGGAAAACCAGAGAATAAGAAATGAGGCAAAGGAAGAGGGGAGACTGACCAGAGCCTCAAAGGGTAGCTATTATGGCTGAATTTAAACTAATGATAATAAAATGACTAACAAAAAGGATGAACCTGGAATAATGTGGAGAAAAGCTCTAAAACAGCAGAGTTACTCGGATTTTAGAGGAAAACCTGTAGCATCTCTTAAAGGTAAACTTAAATTTCTCTCAGGTACTACAGTTTGGTGTGGTGCCCACATTGTTTAGAATGTGTGTGTGTGTGTGTGTGTGTGTGTGTGTGTGTGTGAGTGCTCAAGCACATCTCTCCAAGGGGTAAGGTAGAATTAGCATTTCCAAGTGACACCATGTCAGGATAGCCCATGGTGTACTAAGTCTAGAGGGATGGGGTATCTTCACACCCCCAGGAGATTTTGCACTCTCACCTGGTGAGCTCAAGGAGCTCAAAGCTCTTATCCATTCCACCACAGGGGCTTCTGAATCCTCAGCCTCACCCTACACCAAATCTGGGCTTGTGGGAATCACTTTGACCATTCTCACTAGCAACAGGCAGAGAACACTCCAGGAAATTCTGACCACCTCCAGAGCTTACAACTTTTATCACCAAGAACTAGACAGTGTGTGAACTAAGTTCCCCAATAGAGAGCATGGGTGTCAGGTGCCTAACCTAGGCTTGTGGGTCTCAGCATAGCAGTGGTCTTAAAACAGAGTAGCCAGGCAACCTGCAGTCTTGCCCTGCTTCCAGCTGAGTGCCAACTCAAGTCACTGGGTGCAGGGTAAAGGCTCAGGGACCCAGAGTTATGAGCCTTTGGAACCATGAGACTTCAAACAAAGGCAGTAGCTTTGAACCCTCAGCAGCTCCAAATTCATCCAGCAA
Organism: Marmota flaviventris; assembly: GCF_047511675.1. Classification (NCBI taxonomy): domain Eukaryota; kingdom Metazoa; phylum Chordata; class Mammalia; order Rodentia; family Sciuridae; genus Marmota; species Marmota flaviventris. Next base: position 47,124,563 of record NC_092518.1, on the reverse strand, counting down.
GCAAGAAACTAGTGCGAGCCTTCTGTGTTTTCAGCAGTGTGAGAGAAACTGGGCACAGAAAATGAAAAGGCATGTTTCCTGCTCTGAGAGAGCCAAGTTTGCCAATGCATCCCCAGAGATACACAAGCTGGGAATCTGAGGTACAGGTTCCTACTTAATGACAGAGAGGCTGCAAACCTCAGATCCTAGACAAGACCCCAAGTCTCTTCTCTGAAATTCCAGAGGGCTTTCCTGTAGGTCATCCTGCTTTCTGCTTCTGCCTGCCAGTGCACTTAAAAGGGGTCTGTCCTAAAATAAAGAAATAGAAAGCCCCCCCCCAAAAAAAAAAAAACTCAGAATGAAAGAATAGGAAGTTTTGGGCTGCAGTCTCCAGTCCTTTGAGGGTGGGGAAGACTCAATTAAACTTCTCCCCATTTTACAGAAGGGGATGCACAGAGGTCAAGTCAGCTAGGAAGTAGGAGAACCTGGAGAGCAGAGATGTGTTGAGCACCTCTTCTATGCCAGAGGCATGCCATGTATTATTCCTAGCAGGTCAGTATGATCACCTCCCATTGTACAGAAACCACGAGCTAGCTCAGAGAAAGACATGATGTCCTTCCCAAACCTGTCTGAATCTGTGCATTCTTAGGCCCTGGTGGGAATAAATGTCCAATTGCCAAGTAAAGGTCATTGGCAAGTGTGGGCCAAGAAGCTTAAAGCAGAGGACCAGCAGTACCACAGTTAAGTGGAGAAAGACTGGGAGGGTATACTCCAGCTACACAGTAATGGAGAGATGATGCCTGGCCCAGTGGCCACACCTGTAATCCCAGGCAGAGACAAGAGGATCACAAGTTCCAGACCAGCCTGAGCTAAAATTTAGCCAGGCCTTACCTCAAAATAAAAAGGGGGGGGGGCTGGGGACTTAGCTCAATAGTAAAGTGCCCCTGGGTTCAATCACCAAAAAAGTGAATGGATGAATAGGTGGATAAATAAATAACAAGTAAATAGATATCCCAAAGGCCTCAGGCAGGACGCTCCACAGGGGACTGGGAAACAAAGGATGAGTGATCTGCCCTAGCCCCAGGAGGGGGCCTTCAAAGCACCAGGCTCATTCCCCAGTTGCCAGTTGGTTCAGTCTTCCCAGCACACTGCATTAGCACTACAAAGAGTTAAACAGCTTTTGATTAGGTAAACAGCAGAGGAGGGCGGGATTTCCGGTTGGCTGAGAAATGAATGACAGGTCTGAGGGAGGGGCAGGCAAAGGGGCTTCTGGAAGGTGGTGAGCAAGAGAAGCCAAAGAGAATATACATCCTGATGTTGAACGAAATCCCTGGGTTTTGAACTGTGTGCACATGGGGCACCAAGCTGTGCGTCTTTTGCTCTGGGAATCTGAAAACTAAACTGGCCTCAACCCAGCAGAGTTTCCCTGAAGTGAGTGGGAGAGCTGCAGTTTTAGTGGCAGGGATGACTGTGAAGCTGGTGGAGTTGCTGGGTCCTAGAACACTCCAGTTGTTCAGGGAACTCAGAGAGAGAGAAAGCACAAACCTTTCCAAGGCTAGGGACAGTAGCAGCTGGCATTTGCTGAGAGCCTCAATGATGCCAGACACTTGCATGGCTGTCTACATGCAGCATCTCTAACTTATTCACCGCACAGCAAGATGCCTGTCACCAGGCACAGGAAACCAAGGCAGAAACTCTAGGCCAGATCTCTCAAGCAAGATGGTGGGGTCACATGGCTGGGTAGTGACAGACTAGCACCTGAACAGAGGGCCAGCCAAGTTGGAAGCCCACACTGCTGTGTTACAAGAACAGGCACCACCAGCAGGACACCTGTGGCTTCTTCACCCAGCCTTGGGAAAGTCTTATGCTTTCAGACTCCACCAAATCCCAGGGTCATAGTGAAAATGATCATGTCACGGAAGGGTCAGGAGGTGTGAGAAAACGAGGTGAATATGCACTTTGGGAATTAGCAGTCAAAGCCCCTTTATTCTGACTTATTGTTGGTGTATAGGCAGGCATCCTTGGAGAGGTAGGTGTACATGTGGAAAGAGTATTCCTTCCAAGACAGGTGTGTCTTCCCTATTAGAGAAACTTAACCACCCTGCACACCCCATCAGTCCTCAAATCCTAGGTCCTGGCTTTTCCCACAGTGGAGCAAGCAAGGGACAACATTTCTGGCCCTGTAACCTTGCACCCTGGCACTGTATAAGGATCCAGAAGATACAATGGGCGGGCAGGACTTCGGCATCCCCTAAGCAGAGCAAATTGGATAAAACCCAAGTGGCAAACAGTGGGCAACTGCCTTTGACCAAATGACAATTTCAGTGACATCCTCCTTGGGGCCAGTATTTGGCTTTGGCTTTGGCTTCAGCAACCGGGTGCAGAGCAGATGGTGAAAGAGAAATATGGATTCTCCTTGGGCAAACAGCGGCCTCTAGGAGGTGGGTAGTGGTCAGGAGCCCTCTAACCCTTCCTTTGGCATGAAGGTGCAATACCACTTTTCTGAGGGAAAGGCTTTTGAAGTAGTGATGGAGATGCAGAAGGGCAATTAGGGTGAAGATGGACTGAGTCCTGCACACAGGCTCACACTCCATGGCTCATGGGTCACAAGCCACAATGGTTCAAAACATCAAAGAGCTTATGGAATTTCTTTGAAAATCCGTGTGAGGGCACGTGGATAAAAGAGGGTCTCTGCTCAATCAAGATTACACAGAATAATCACTGTGGAGCCAACTGAAGCTGAGAGAACAGGCTTCTGTGGAAAAGTGGACAGTACGCTTGCAATGCTCGCCACCAACAGGAAAAGTGTTCACACAGGGGAAGGAGGGGATGGCTGAGCCCATGGACAGCTAGTGAAAAGCAGGCCCAGTCAGTCCTTGACTGGTCAGATCCTGCCCTCACTCACACAACAACTGACAGCCTGGCCAAGGTGTCTCGCCATTTGCAAACGGGGAAAGTGGCAGAGATCCCTCCTGTGGCAGAGTGCTCTCCTGTGACTCTGGCCAAGGGTGCCCTGGAACCCTTCTCGGATAGTCACCTCTCAAGACTGACATGACTTGTGTCAGTTCCTGTGCTGTGATTACTTGTGGTGAAATATGAGAGAAAGGGCAAAAAAGAGGAGGAATACGATCTCCCACACCTTTGAGGTCTGGTATTGTGGTGCCTCCTGCTTCACTCTTTTTGCTTTGGCTATTCTGGGACTCTTATTTTTCCAAATGAATTTCCTCACATCTTTTTCTATTTCTATGAAGAAAGTCATGGTGATTTTCAGATGAATTGCATTAAATCAGTATACCACTTTTGATAGTACGGCCATTTTAACAATATTAATTCTGCCTATCCAGAACATGTCAGCCCCATTTTAAATATTAGAAAAGTGAAGATGGAGGATGTTTTCAAAACCAGAGGATGGAGAAAAGATGGAAGCAGAAACCCTGGTCCAGGCAGTTAGAGGAGCACATATGCACACATAGAGTTTCTCTCTCTCTCTCTCTCTCTCTCTCTCTCTCTCTCTCTCTCTCTCTTTCTCTCTCTCTCTCTCTCTCCCCCTTAAACACAGACACAGGCACACACACACACACACACACACACACACACACACATGCTTGTGCTCTCACACTCCCAGGTTCACGTGTTGCTGAGAGAGACCTGCCTAGGTGGGGAGGGAATGGTTATCACAGCTGCCCCTGCTGTGTCCACCTGGGACAAGTCAGATGTTCAGGCTGCTCAAAGACTTACATCTACATACACGATATGAAGAGAATCACTACTCTCTTTAACTCATACAGGACATGATCATTATTTGCTTCAGTAGGCCATAATGAGGGAAAAGGAATACTCCAAACTGAGCAAAATAGGACCCCACGAACTTCAGGATAAAACTGCTCTTAGTCGCAAGGCTGAGGACCAAAGTCAGCCCACAAATTGACCCTGGTTAGTGAATATCTCAGCCCCACAGACCTCAGGGCTTGGTACAGATCAACATAATCTGTGTTGAACAATCGGGCTGAGGTAAGAGGGAGGTGGCACTGCAGTCCAGCACCTCAGGGTCTCCTTTCCCTCTGAAATTGTTTCCTTTCTGCTCTGTGGCAGCACACACCTTCTTCCCCACATTCCCCTACACGTTGGCCAAAGCCTATGTTCCTGTTGTCCACCAACTGTGTCTGGCCTTTCATCTGGGCCACAGTCCCTGGGGCAGGTCCCAGAAGCCAGGGTGCCATGAGTCATTCTAGCCACCTCACCACCGCTCCTGAACATGTGGCTCTGGGCTCCCTAATCTAGGACCTTGTCTCATGACTCGTATTTGCATAAACTCATCTCACCCTCCCAGCCTCCTGCCTCCCATTCTGATTGAACAAACCTTAGTTCTCATCCTCATCCCATTGGCTGAATGGTGCTCACAGGCATGTCTTTGACCCCAAAAAGTGACAGGGCAGAGAAGAGACATTGAATCCCTTCTCCCTGAAGTTCACAACCCCACTTTGCCTCCCAAGTCATACAGTAATACACTGACCTCTCTAAAGGTGCACACATATATCCCCAAACTCAGCAACACTCACCTCCCACATACCCAGGCACTTGTAGATAGGACACCACCCCAACCTCAATTTCTCCTGTGTGTTTGTAGATTTGCATTTCCAACCAGACACATACCAAAGTGCAAGCACACACACACACACACACACACACACACACACACTCACCAATTGGTTACAGTACATGCACCCCACAAACAGGAGTGACACATATAATCACCAAAATCACATACATAAATGTACAGGCGTCCGTTAGTCACACACAGCAAACCCAAGCCCACTAATAAATTCCTATGCATGCACAAGGATAGAGGAATATCCAGGCATTTAAAAATCCCAGAAACAGGTAGCAGGGATGTGGCTCAGTTGTAGAGCGCTTGCCTAGCATGTAGTTTGATCCTCAGCACGACTTAAATAAAATAAAGTTATTATGTCCATCTACAATAGAAAATATTTATTAAAAAATCCCAGAAACAGGCATAAATGCATATATGAGCACATACTAGGAGGCTAACACACCCTGAAGACACTGGTACACTCACTGATACAAACACACTTACATGTAAGTGTACATAATGTATAAATGGGTACACACACATACACACACACACACTTGAGAAGAAGCTAATTATGAATAACAAACCAATCTCTACTTTAAGAGGGAAAGAAGGTTAAAGATGCATATCTGAGCCTCTGTTTTTTTCTGTCTTTCCCAGGCCTAGAAGGCACAGATGTGACACTAATGATCTGGTAGGCATGCTGTCGCTCCTATCTTTCTCAGTCTCTCTCTTTCTCTCTCTCTCTGTTGAATAGAAACACACACACACACACACACACACACACACACAACTGCCCACATTCTCAGTGAGGGAAGAAAGGAATACTCCAATCTGAGCAAAATAGGACTCTATGCTCTGAGCAGCAGTTATGAGGAGTCAGTGGTGTTACAAGCTTCCCTTGAGATCTGGGACCCAGAAGAACCCAGGTCCTGGCGCCCAGCCTAGACAGCTCCAAAGGCCAGTCATGGCCCCTGCTTCTCTGCTTCTCAGTGCCTTCTCTTCAATGCTCCCTGCTTCCTCTCCCAGCTGTAAGGCCTCTCTTCCCTCCTGGAAAGGGCCTCTTGGAATGTAGCTGCAGAAAGAGAGCAGGCATTTCTGTTGTTCCCTTGGAACAATGGTCTCAGGAATCCCACCTCAGAAAGAAGCAAAGTGCATGTGTGCAAGGAGGATAAAGGAATAGAAACTGCAAGACAATGAAGAAGATGTTAGCATGTAAGCTGGCTTCCACATATCTGGGGAGGAGAGGAATGAGAGCGGGGGTGAGGCCGGGGTGGGGTGTCAGGGGGTTGGGATCCAACCTCTGATGTGAAGCTGCAATCACAATGAAGATTTCCTAAGAGCCAGGCGTGGTGGGGCATGCCTCAAATCCCAGTAAATCTGGATGCTAAGGCAGGAGGACTGAGGCAACCTCAGGAGCTTAGTGAGACTCTGAGCAACATAGCAAGACCCTGTCTCAAAAATATTGCAAAGTGTAAAATGTAATTGGGGTGTAGCTTGGTGGTAAAGTACCCGCAGGTAAAATTGATTACCAGTACCAAAAAGTAAAAACAAATAAACACATAAATTAGGAAATATTTCTTATGATGTCCCAGGAAGGCTAACAGGTCACTTTACTCCTTGGATCTCTGTAAAATCAGACCGATCATCTAGAAGCTCAGTCATCTTCATGCTGGACTCTGATATGAGGCTTGGATCCTGTAATTAAACAACAACAACAACACTGGAACCTTCTAAAGAAATCATATCGGTCTCTGTTCATCCAAGGGCTCCAGGCACATCTCTAGTCAGTCAGTTCATGGTGTCAGCAGAGGAGGAATGGACTCCTCCTCACACCATGTGACCAATGCCTCACAAAGCCCTCTGCACTCTCTCTATAGACTCCCACAAGGAGGGGTACAAGAGCCCCAGAGGTTGGAGTGGGACACTCAGGTCAACTCTGTGGGTCAAGGACCTGGAAAACCATGTTGTCCTATCCTCCCCTCCCCAGCCAAAGACCCAAATAGGACACCTGTGCCTCTCCAGTTCACACAAGGAGGGGGTGGACTCCTGAGGAGCTAATGTGAGAGCAAGAGCAGAAATTGATTTTGAACAATGCCTCCAAAGGATTAGTGTTAAGAAAGCTGTCAGAACATGGTGCAGGAAGAGGGTGGAAGGACTTGTCCCTAGAGCCCCAGCAACCCAATTCAAGGTCTACAATAGGGTTTCCCTCAAAGTGGCCCCACAGTCTACCCACATGTATACATTCCAAATGGATGTTGGAAACGGTTCTATCAGTGCAGTTGACACCAAAGTGGAGATGGGAAAGCCCTAGGGAAATGAGAGTGCTGCACTGGGTTTACCATGCCCAGAACCCACGGACTACAAGTAGTCCTCTCCTTCCATTCCAGTCTACCAGGTACTGTGCTTGTGGATTTTGGATGGCATTGGTGGTGGGCAACTCAGGGGATGCCACATTCACCTCCTGGGAGAGAGAAGCAAGTTTGGACTGGCTGCTGTGAGTTCCTTCTCCAAGCCCAATCACATTCTAGCCAACTACAGAGGGTGCTCACCAATTACTGTGGGTATCAATAGAAAACGACTCTCTTTCCCAGTCCCATGTACCACAAATATGCACTTTGCTGCCAAGGAGAATTCAGCACAAGAGTAAGCCCTTTTGGGCACACACATATGTTGTTGGTTTGACTGGAAATTAATACCACCACTCTGGAAAACAGTGCACACATTTCACACACACACACACACACACACACACACACACACAAACCAGGAATGGGACCAACTTATGACCCAGCTATCCCCTTCCTCTGCATATATTGAAAATTTTAAAAGCAGCATACTCTTGTGATACATACACATCAATATTTATAGCAGCTCGATTCATAATAGCCAAATTATGGAACCAGCCTAGATACCTATCAACAGATGAATGGATTAAGAAAATAGGGATATATATATATATATATATATATATATATATATATATATATATATATATACACACACACACAGAGAAATTTACTCATCCCAAACGAAGAACAAAATAACTGCATTTGCCAGCAAATGGACGGAAATGGAGAAAATCTTATGAAGTGAAATAAGACCTACTCAGAAAATGAATGTTAGAATGTTTTCTCTCATATGTGGAAGTTTGAGGAAAATAAGGGAAAGAAGGTGGTGGGAGGAGATTGGATATCATTAAGATGTAGAGAAGTTCAGTTGAGAAACAGAAAAACAAGAAGGTGGGAGGATGAAGGGAAGGGGAAAGGAATATGGAACGAATTTAACCAAATCATTTTATATACATGTATGAATGTACCTCAGAGAAACTCAGCTTCATGTATATGTAGAAACGATCAATCAAATGCAAAAAAGTATAGGACTGCAAAGAAGATCCGGAGAGTTTGAGAGGAAAAAAAATGGGATGGAGGAGGGGAGCAACAGGGCAGGGAGAATGGAATTGAAATCAAATTCCTTGTATGTCTAATTTTGTTAAAATGAACACAAATGCTATGCATAATGATCATTCTGTAATACGAAAAACTAAATACAGACTTTTAAAATTAAAAAATGAGAAAGAACTTTTGGTCAGATATTGTTGTACTTGGGAAGAGAGGACTCGGACAATCCATCAACCACTAGGCCACCATTGAAGGTACCAAGTTCCTGGTTGTGGAAACATCACAGATCACACCCAGGCAATTGCTTTAATTCTTCAATAAACACTCTTTCCTTCTGTGACTGCGAGCATGCCCACAGTCACACACACACACACACACACACACACACACACACACAGTCATTTTCATGGGCCCCGTGGGTTGAGTTTCCTGTACGACTTTCACCCCAGGGGCAAAGTATGGGATCTGAAGTCAAAGGTGTGACTTCCCCAGGTCGGCTTGAATGTGTGACAATGGAAAAAGCCTTTCAGGCCTTTGACTCTCAGCATCCTCAACTGAAGAACAGATATGGCAATATAACATTTACTCAACAGCATGGCTGGGAAGTTAAATGAGATACAGTGTGTGAAACTGCCTTGTACAGTGCACAGGGTGTTAAGCACATATGCCGATTCTTATTCCCAAACACAATAATAGATAGGGGAGCACTATAGAGCTGGCCCCATTGCTGCTGATATGGAAACAAAGGCTGTTATGTCCTGCCTGGTTTCTCTGGAAAGACAGCAGAGTGGGCTGCCAGGCGGGTCAGTCCAAGTACTATCACCCTCATTTTACTAGAATGTAAACACCAAGGGATCAAAATTCCACTGTTTTTTCCACTTTGTTCACTGATGGGTCCCAAACGCATAGAGCAGTACCCTGTGCACACTACACAGACAATAATTACGAAGGGCCCATGAACAGAATTTTTAGCATGTAGCGATGAGGATGTCAATGGTGGTGATTGTGGACAATTTCAGGTGAGTGAGGTACTCACACAAAGAAACTAGCAGATGGCAGAACCTTATTCTTCCCATTTTGACTGAGGGATACAGACGTATTCTTCAAAACCAAGACCACTGAAGCTCCGGAGGTGTGCTTCAAGGTAGCTAAGGCTGTCTTCTGCAATTACACAGTCTGAAAAGTTTGTGCTAGGATGCACTGAAGGTGCTACAGGGTTCTCCCTCTGAACCTGGGGGCAGATTCCTGAATAGAGAAAGACAGGGATGAAAACCAGATCTAGGGCTTATGTTTATTGAGCACCCACTCTGCTCTGGACATTTATTTCTATTAATCAACTTCAGCCTCAGCACAACTGCAAGCAGTAGATTACATAATCCCACATTGCTCCCAGGCAAGGAAACTGGGATTCAGACACCTTAGGTAACTCATCCATGGCTATGTGAGGTCCATATTAAATAGCAGAACTGAGTTTTGAAATTGGGTCTCTCTCTCAGTCCAAAATATCTACTTAGCCATTAAATGTTAAATGACCCTGCCTTCCACTATCTGTGAGCTGGTCCAAAATTCTGATATGGAACATGTCAGTATTTAGGTGCAGTTCCAAACCACAAGAGGGGTATAGAAGCCATAAATTTGAAGAGATGCACAGCGACACAGACACAGAGCATCTGCTATTGAAAGTGCAAAGTTTAATACAGCACATGCTGTCCTGCACATATAAAGAAACTTATTTGTTTTTCAAAATAAACTTACTGTTAGAGTATCTACTCCTATGGGTACTAGGCATGAGGAGGTGGTGACCAGTTACAATTTTATCATTAAAATTCTTCCAGTTTGGATGCCAAATTTTAAGCAACTGTTGTGGCCCTTCCAAGTTCTACTTACTTCCCATTGTCCCTCCACAAAATGATGTCTGGGGATGGGAGGGAGGTATGCAACTTAAGTGATACCATGGAGGAACTGCAGGGGGCCGGGGGTCTGAGTAATCCTCTCAGATTCTCCTGATGGGGCTCTGCAACTTGAATACTGCTTTCTTACTGAACTGTGCTCTTTCTAAAATTATGGATTCCCACTGAGATTCTCTTGTAACTCAAAGTTGACTGCAGTATGCATGCCCCATGTGACAGTTGCCATAGGAATATAATCATTTTTCACCAGACATTATACTGGGTTGAATAGTTCCTTCCACATCTCTCATCTACCTAGAAGCTCAGGAGGTGTTTTCAGTTTGGAAAGTAGGTCTTTGCAGATGTAATCCATTTTGATGAGGCTATACTGTATAGGGAAGCCCCTGTGGAAGTTACAAGAGAAAGAATACACAGACTCAGAGACAAACAGAGAGGAGAACACCATGTTAAGGTACAAGCAGTGATTAGAGTGAGGCCTGCACAAGCCAAGGAACACCAAGGATTTCTGTGACCACCAGAACGTACAAAAGCCAGAAAGATTTCTCTCCTGGAGCCTTCAGAGACAGCATGGTCCTGCCAGCACCTGCTCTCAATTTCAGCCCCTGGAGCACAGGCGTACACACACACACACACACACACACATACACACACACACACACAGGTGGGGGTGGGGGAGAGAACACATATCTGTTCTTTTCAGCTATTACACTTGTGGAAGTTTGTTACTAACAAATGCACCAGTAAGCAAAGTTGTGGATCACATGACTCCAGTATATGTAGATTTATTTACAAAGTCTTACCCTGGTGAAACTTTATTAATATGTATTTCTCAGTAAAGAGCACATGCCAAAATTGGATTTGAAAGGATGTGATTAAAATAAATATGCATAGAATTTCTAGTATTTCCCTCTCTTACTTTAATGGCTCTTTGTGCCCTCCCTGTATGCGTGCACCACCCTTTTATAGAGAGTATGTTCCAAGATCCCTTCTCCTCAAATTAGGGTGACTGGGTTGTGCTTGGCATCAATCATGCAGCTGCCTTCTGAACACTTCCATGAGGAGAGTGAGGTATTCTTAATCTCTCCTGAAGCAAAATGAGAGCTGAGGAAGACTCAGGAATGCAGACATGGAGCCCATGCTCCAAATCCACTCTGTGAGGCATGTCTTCATGCAGACTGCAATAAATCCTTCATCTTTCAACAGTCAAGATAGGTCCAGTGTTGGTGGCAATGCTCTGTCTATAATCCACTTTCCCATCCATCTTATGTCTCCACTCACAGGATTTTTCAGGAAATGGTGTAAGATCACTCATGCCCATATAATCCAAACCTTCCTCTCCTGCCGTTTTCCCTGTCTTTTTCTAAGACTTCTTATGGGGAAGAAATCATTTCATGTTACTCCCTATATCTAACTCTCAGACATAATTCCAATACTAAAGGTCACTCTTCTTCTCAAGGAGACATATAATCTTCACACCAACCTGGGGACTTTGGGGCTTCTGGAAGGCTAAAGTTTCATTACAAAAGAATGACAGATGCTACCCTCCAGTACTTTGAAACAGAATCCCACCCTACAACTTTGCTTTTGATTTTGGAAATCACCGAATCTTGAATAAGCGCACACAGCGAGATCATCACTGGCCTCTGGGACCTGAACACATCCCACTTAGATGAGAAAGTCCAATGCAGGGTTGCTCCCAGCTTGAATGTAAAGCAAGAGTGGAGGCAGTAAGCTCCAGACTGGACAGTGATATCTGTAGCCTGGTGGCAACTTTTACTGCTATTCCCTGGAAAACCTAGAAAGACCTGAATGGTGTGGGTCAAAGGGGCTCCCATTTCTGCAGAAATTGGAGGTGAGGGTTCAGTGACTCTTTTGCTCCCAAGGGTGCACAAAGAGACAATCTATTTGTGAATCTTTACCCTTGGGTAGAGGAGAGCAACTTCTCCAAGGGAGCCTGCCAAGATTTACCACAGACCTGGTACACTTAGTGGTCAGGAGGGAGAGTAACTAACTGAGTTATTAACACTGATGTGGACGTATTTGAGTGAAAAATTGTTGGGGAGAGATGGCCCCTGGTTCCTACGAATGCAATGCAGAATATGTAACCATCCTACAGTGACAATTGAAGCCATGGAGGCTGTGGTCTCAGTGAGAGTCTTTGTTTCTACTTACTCATCTATTAAAAATTATTTCCACATGAGACATGTTAAAGTAAAACTTATCAGCAATGCTGGGGATCAAACCCAGGGCCTCACACTTGATGAGCAAACACTCTACCACTGAGCTACATCCCCAGCCGTAAAGTAAATTTTTTAAGTTGGAAAAAGAAGGAAAGGATCATCCAAAAGCTCCTAGGCGCAAACCTCTGGACCAAGGACCAGGGAAACTGGGACGCCCATTAACCCTCCACCTGGACTTATAAGCCGAGATCCCTTTGTTTCTTCAGTCCTAGCAAAGGTGAGCAGGTCATATTTTCTTGAACACAGCCATACAATCGCTTGAAGCTCTAAGAGACTTAACAACCACATGAAATGCGCAGTTTTTCTGGTCCTGTAGCACTCTTTCATGAGACAACTGGGGAGATGGAAACGGTAGTGACTGTAGGTGATGTTGAGTCACTCTTGGTCATTTTTGTGGTCATGATATGGTACTGTGATAATGTTAAAAAAACGGTCCTTATCTGTTACAGTGTATTCCTGGAGGTAATGACTTGATGGGTATACTTGGCTTCTCAGTACTCCTGAGGGAAAAAAGAAAAAAGGAAGAAAGCATGATGGGGCATAGATGAAACAACAATTGAAAGTTAATGATTGTTGAGGTTGATGACTCTTGAATTTAATGGGTACTTAGGGTGCATTGTACTATACCTTCTGCTTTTATGTGTTTGAAATTTTCCAGAATCAAATGTTAAAAATAAGGAAAGGAACACTTGGATTAGTGAGGCACGTGGGGGCAAGAAATGAGAAAGGGAAGACGTGAGAAATGGTCATGTCCGTGGGAACAATAGAAGAGAAATACGAAAAATACCTGTGAATTATCAGTCCACAGGTACTTTTAGGTGTCCTTCCAATTGTAGATGCTCACAGATAAAAGCAAATGGTGCCCCACAGTGAGAAACAACAAATAACGAGAGAGGGGAATGTCTTCCTCGCTTGTTAATCAACCATATTTTGCTCTAAATAGGTATCCCTTTTTTGTCATGGTTGTTATTGAACAAACAAATTCTGTATGTGATCATATGCACCTCTGGTAAGAATGTGGAGGATGTCAGTTTGGAGATTTATGTACCCCAAATAAACCGAGAAGTAGGAATTATTATTATGTGAGCATGGTGGAGAAAATAACTGAGATGCAAATAGGTTTTTCAGGGTCAGAACCAGGGTACACCCCTTTACCAAATTCAGAACCATTTTCAAGGCAATAGAGATATAGCAAAGGAAATTTGAACTTTCCGCTTTCAAACTTTGACCCTAAGGGACACTCTGTTCCTAGGGATCCATTTTCCTGGGGCAGGGGGGTGACAATCTTTCCATAGTGGTGACCCACCAAATATCACATCTCTGTTCATTGTCATGCTAGTGGTTAGACAGGGTACTACCTCAGAAAATTCTCAAATTAGTGTGTGAGTGAGTTTGGAGCAAAAGAATTTCTGTGTATGTGCCCATTTCTGTGTGTGTGTGTGTGTGTGTGTGTGTGTGAGAGAGAGAGAGAGAGAGAGAGAGAGAGAGAGAGAGATCAGCTAATTCCCGTGGGAATGGGATTGGGCCTGGTGGGAAAGGAGTGGTGAGAAGCAGTTCTAACAAACATAACTACTTTTCTAAAGCAAATATATAGAAAAGTCATCTGAAAAAGGTTAATTCTTATTAAGTATTTGTTGATCTTCGTAAATGCCAACATGTACACTGAAACAATCTCTGGAAGCAAAGAAAGTCACATATTATCTCACCATTACAAATTTTCACTGTATGCGTTGTTATACATTGACTCCCCATTTATATGCTATGCATATGTATGTTGTAAGTGGTCCAGATCATACCAAAAATGAGCATTGTAATCTAGGGGTTTTTTTGCTTGATATTATTTTTATTTGTGGAAGTAGGCATATGAGTACTTGTGAAGATATAAAAATCGGATCACATTTTCCCACACATTGAGCAAATTGTACTTTTAAGAATGAGACAATCAGATGCAATCAAAATGGCCCTGGAAATATAGAGCATCTCATCTCCATAAGCTGGCTGAGTGTAATGACAGATGGAAAGAGCCTCAAGTCTTCCTACCACTGTCAAAATTTGAGGTGGGTCCTGGCAGGGTCCAAAGAGGAGAATGTAGTCAAGGGTGGATGCTTAGCAGAGGAGACACATGCCCTTTGTAGCATCCAGCTCATGAGGGGTGGGGGGAGGGAATCACTGCTCATTTCTGCATGCTAGTTTCCCATGAGAGATTATGAGTCTAAATTGCAAGGATACACAGGTTTACCTTTATTATCTCTGAGGATCTGTTAACATTTCCTTACCACAAGTGATTCTTTATTACAAAGTAGAGAGTCATCCCTCAAAATTCTCATGATATTTTCTGATTATTCTTTGCGTTTGCTTTTAGAACATTTACATGAAATGTTTTTGAATTTTCTATGACAATATATCTTTTTTTTTTTTTTTTGGTGGTGCTGGGGATTGAACCCAGGGCCTTGTGAATGCTAGGCATGCACTCTCCCAACTGAGCTATATCCCTAGCCCTTTTTTGAATTTTCAACATTTCTTTGTAAGTCTGCTAACCCAGAAATGAGCAACAGTTTTTTTTCCAGCTGGGGTTGTGCAAATGCTCTTATCAATGTGAAAAACAAACATGTTTTCCTCATAATTCAGTTCATTACTCCAGTTTTTTCCATTCATATTCTTCTAAGTTACTGAGATTTGTAGGTGTTTGGGGCTGCTCTTCCACAGGATATATTTCTTCCTTGTGGGTGACCTCTTCATGCAGGTCTCCCTCTTCTGGTCCAGCTGCCAGGTTGGTAAAGTTAAGTAGATTGGTATGGGCTCCAGCCTGAGGGATGCATCTTTGATGCTGAGGTCCCCACTTGGGTATTGCCTCTGTGTTCTGAGATCTCCTCCCCTCCTTATGTGTGGGTTATGAGATGCCTGTCTGGAGAGTGTATCTCTGGGGCTAGCTGTAAATGAGGGGAGAACCTGGAGGGACACTGGATGCATGGAGGTTTTCCGACCAGGGCACGTTCTGGGGGTGACCTGGTGTCAATTTGCTCTCCTGTGGCCTTGCTTCTTCTCCATGTTTTAGTTCTCTTTGGGCTCTACTGTGATAAAGTGGGTCAGAATTCGCAACATTGTTCTGTGTGAAGCATCAGCAGTCATTCTGGTGATGACTGGGTAGTTTTCAGTGGAAGTGATATCCCTGGGACACTCAGGGTCACTGTGCTCTCCTTATTCCTCTTGAAAGTTGTGGCAGTAAGTAAATACTATGTATACAGTAATTCCAAAGGAGGAGATTAAAACAGCCTTGTAGGGGAAGCTACTTTGTAGTCACTAAGGACCTTCATATTCTCCTTTGCCACCTATCTACCACCTACTTAGAAGCAAGGCCACTTCCTCACTCTAACTCTGCCTATCCTATTATTCCTCTAATGATCTATTAGTGATTTTATTTCTGGATCTCTTTACCTTGCTGTAGCTTGGTTGTGTGTGCTCCTCTTCCTGTTGATACATGTTGTCTAAACTATTCCTCTAAGATATGCACACATTCTGTTTTTAATTTATATCTATTTATTTACTATTTTTTATTAGACTTCCTTAAAAACTCCAGCAGAAGACATTCTACTGTGCCTTTGTCATCTCAATTTGAGCTGTTCATTTTACCTTTCAAGATTGCTTTTCAAGGCTTTTATAATTAGAATGTGTCTGTGTCAAGAGAACTTGTAAAATCTAATCTGAAAATACTCTTGTGTGAGAGGTTCCTTTAGAACCCTGGGGGATGGCAGTGGCTTTTCAGTCACCTATGTAGATACCAGGTGATTTCAGACTGCTATGTTATGAATATGTGTCCGCAATTCATTTGTTGAATCTTAACCCCCAATAAAACAGTATTAAATATTAATGCTCTTTTAGAGGTGATTAGGTGATAACAGTTCATCCCTCATGCACGGATTAGTGCTCTAATGAAAGGGCCAAAGGGAAATATGTAGGTACCCTTTTGTTTCATTATTCCTTCCACCAATTTTTTTTACTTTATAAATTTTTTGTTTCAATTAGTTTTACATGATATCGGGATGCATTTATGCATTTTGATATAGCATACATATGGGTTATAATTTCTCAGACTGTACATGTTGTAGAATCACGTTGGTCATGCAGTCATATGTGTACATAAGGTAATAATGTCTGTTTCATTCTACTATCCTTCCTATCCCAATATCTCCTCCCCTCCCTTAACTCTCCTCTACCTAATCTAAAGTAACTCTGTTCTTCCTCAGACACCCGCCCCTTATTGTGCATTAGCATCTGCATATCAGAGAAAACATTTGGCCTTTGTTTTTTTTGGGATTGGCTTATTTCACTTAGCATGATATTCTCCAACTTTGTCCCTTTACTAACAAAACCCATAATTTCATTTTTCTTTAAGGCTGAGTAATATTCCATTGTGTATATTTACCACATTTCTTTATCCATTCATCTGTTGAAGGGCCCTAGGTTGGTTCTATAGTTTAGCTATTATGAAGTGAGTTGTTATAAACATTGACATGGCCAAGTCACTGTAATATGTTGATTTTCAATTTTGAGGACAGTGTTATTCCCTCTGGTGGAGCAATGTCTAAAGTACTATCTTGGAAATAGACAGTAGCCTTTACTAGACACCAATCCTGAAGGCACCTCCATGTTGAACTTTCCAGCTTTTAGAACTGTGAGAAATAATTTTCTGTTCTTTATAAATTACCCATACCTAGGTATTTTGTTTTAACAGAATACGTAGACTAGTAACAGGGTCAAATATCTTTAAGTTGGAAACTGCATTAGGATTCTTGCAAAGTTGATATAAGTTTAAGTTAACAACTGGTTAACAGGTTTCTATGATTTGGATATTAAATGGTTCCCAAAGGCACAGGTGTTAAAAGATTTGGTCACTAACCTGTAGTGCTACTGGGAGCTGGTAGAACTTTTAGAAGGTGGAGCCTATTGAAAGGACATTAGGTAAACAGGGGCTTGTTCTTGAAAGTACATTGGAATTCTGGTGGCTTTCTGTCTCATATTTTCTGCTTCCAGTCACCATGAGGTGAGCAGCTTTGTTTCACCATACACTTCATGATGTACTTCCTTGATACAGGTCCAAAAGTAATAATATCTAGGGACCCATGGGCTGAAACCTTTGAAACCATGAGTCAAAATATTTCTTCTTTTAAACTGATTATTCTTAGGTATTTGTTACAGTGATGAAAAGCTGACTGACAGGTCAAACCAGCTCTTTCTTACTAGAGCAAACCAAACCTCAAGGATGACATGTGGCTTGCCCAAGGATACAAACATAGTTAATAACAATGGGAAAGTATGAGAACACTGCTCTTTTGACTTCCAGGCAAATGTTCCTGCTAACAAATTCCTCTGAAAGAAGACTGGCTCTTATTTCAACCTCTAAACATATACTCAGTGTGGGGGAATTGAATAGTTACGATTATTCTCTTGAAGAGCACATTAGTCTATGCTCACTCAGAAAAGTCAAATATATGAATGAATCTGTTCAATGTCCTAAAACCACTGACATCCATTGTGGGGAGGCATCTATTAAATCCTACTCCTGAACCTAGGAGAGTGGAATCCCAATCTTGACATTTAGAGGGAAGGTGCATGAATCTCCAAGGGAGATTAACATAGCATCAAATATTTTCACTAAAAAATAGTAATAATCTTGGTATTGGTCATGGGCTCTGGAGTTAGCAGCTTTCCTGGGGATTGTGGTCTTGGATTCTGTTTTTGTCAAAGTGAAGGAAAATCATCCTGGGCTATGAACTTCCTGAGGATACAAATTGTTGTACATTTGTTTCTCATAGCACAGAGTACCTAGCACAGTAGTACATTTAAATGTACACTTCATGTACATTCCTGTGCATGAAGTGCCTATAATGGATAATCAGGTGAACTGAGTAGCAACTTTGAGAGAGTTCATGAACAGAATGATCCTCTCTTTTCCTATATTCTCTGTATGGGAGCACTGTGCTATCAGCTGTTTAAAGTGGGGGATAGCAAAGAGATATAAATGTTAAGGCTTTCCATAAAGACCTTTTTACTTTATTTGCATTATTATTTAGTGTTAATACATGAAGATTATTATTCCCATTTTTATTTAACAGATGGCACAACGTAAGGCTCAGAGAGTTTAAGTCTTGTACCTGAAGTCATACAGCCAGGAAATACTTAGGTTCAGGTCTGTTTGAGCCAGAACCCCTTGCTTATGCTTCCTCTGCTCTATACTCAAGGATAATATCCCTCTCTCCACTTTATTCCCAGGGATCAGATTCTGAAAGGTTCCTGAGGGATTCATGCCAGAGACTTGTCGTTCCTATAAACCCTTACCCCCACCTTGATTAATCATTTTTTTCTGTAGAGAGTGGGCCTGGAACCAGGTGAAGCCCGAGTCTCCATTCCAGGGGCTTTCCTCTAAAATCTGTCGCTGTTGTTGACTCCAGTAGAATCTGTTTCAGGAAGAGGTTTGCCTGCCTGCGCGGGACAGCGGTGCCATTCATCACTGCAGGAGGACAGAATCCGGGGCTGGGGGCCGCACGTCGAGAGGGGAGGGGCCAGGGGGCGGCCCCCTTGTGACCAGCCCTGAGGAGAGGTCAGGAGAGAAGGCTGGCTGAGGAGCGCCTGGACAGCAGCAGCTGCTGACGTTCTATATCACGCGCCTTGGGCCCAAGGTAACGCAGACCTTTATACAAACGCCAGGGCTGGGGGCGTTGCAGGGGGCCAAGGTGGGAGAAGGGGGCAGCGGGCAGGGACTTCAGGGATCGCGCACTGTGGCTGGAGGTAGTCATGGGGGTGGCGACGCGTGGAGGGAGTAAGAAAAAAATATGAATTCAAAGAGAAATCCTAAAAAATGAGGGGGCAAAAGCCAGAAAAGGGGTGTGAGAGCACAAGCGCTAAAGAGCATGAGAGGGCGCAAGAGCTTGACGTGCTGAAAGTGCACTTGGGGGTTCGGCCACAGGATAGAACATACCCGGACCTAGAAGCAGAGGTAAAATAGGAACAGGAGAACACTTTCTCGAGTCCATTTTCCAAAGGTGGCCTCCTTTCAGCCATATTTAAGATAAAATGTTGACCCAAGTGTTTTTAGGATATAAGGAAAGAACGTCAGAGGAAGCTGTACCAAAGCGAGGCTGGAAAGGCAGTCAGAGGGTGGCGCCTTTTTTAAAGAAGTTTCCATCCTTTCTGTCCTAATGCTCAGGCTGTTCCCCGCTCTCTACATTTTATTCCTCATCTTTCCTCCCCACAGCCTCAATACCCGCATGATCAGATCTCCTTTAAACCAGGTAGCCGGCCTGGGTCTGCACACCAGCTCCCGGAGCCTCTCGGTTGAGGGGGTGGAGCTCACAGCAGCCGCTGGCTGAGCTCTAAGGGCCAGTGGGAGGGGTCCCGAGAGCGCTAACGGCGCACCGCGGCCATGACGCTGGGCATATCATTCACAGAAGTTCCTGTCTCATTCCATCTACAGTCGCGGCTCCTTTCCAGGCGCATTTCTTCTCAAGCTCGGCAGTGAGCTGATGGCCCAGTTTCGAGAAGCTTCCCTGTCCTCCAGCTCCGTGGCCCGTTGGACCTCTGGAGGTGGAGGAGGAGCCTCTCAGGAGCAGGGAGTCCAGAAGGCGGGGAAAATGGAGGCGGAGGCCCTGGGGGCGGCGATGGTTTACGCGGTCCAGGAAGCAGAGGAGATGAAGCTGGAGCCGTGGCAGGAACGCAAGCCTGCACCCGAGGGGAACTTGACGTGGAGCGACATTGGCGGCAACGAGAAGGTGCTCCCTTCAACCCCCCCTTGCTGTCACAGCAGCTCCTCGCCCGTTTGTCCGCGCCGCAAGCCCCGCCCTCGGCCCCAGCCCGGGTCCCGCTCCCGCGGCCGGCACGGGATCTTGGCCCCACCCCCACTTCCAGCGCGGCCCCCACCACCGCCTCCACTACCCCCGTCACGTCCCCCGACCTGGCGCAGATCCCGGCGTAGGTCCAGGCCTGGGTCCAGGCCCCAGACGCGGAGAAGCTGCTCTGGTGACCTAGGCGGTTCTGGGGATCAAGGTGGCTTAGGGGACTGGTTACTGGAGGTTGACTTTGATCATGGTCCTACAGGCTGCTCTCATGTGGAGAGCTTTAAAGTAGCTAAGAACTGGCAGAAGAATCTGAGGATGATCTACCAGCGTTTTGTTTGGAGTGGAACCCCAGAGACTAGGAAACGTAAGGCAAAATCATGCATTTGTCATGTATGTAGTACTCATATGAACAGACTCCACTCTTGTCTCTCCTGTGTCTTCTTTGGCTGCTTTACTGAGAAACATATTCATAAACATGCAGAAACAAAACAGCACAATTTAGCTGTAGACCTCTATCATGGAGTTATATATTGCTTTATGTGTAAGGATTATGTATATGACAAAGATATAGAACAGATTGCCAAAGAAACAAAAGAGAAAATTTTGAAATTATTAACTTCCACCTCAACAGACATTTCTTATCAACAGTTTATGTCATCCGGGGTTGGAGAGAAACAGTCAACCTCTGAGTCAAAGGAAGAGGAACCAAAATTGGTGAAACCCAAGAAAAAGAGAAGGAAAAAGTCAGTGTATACTGTAGGCCTGAGAGGGCTAATCAATCTTGGAAACACCTGTTTTATGAATTGTATTGTTCAGGCACTTACTCATATTCCTCTCCTGAAAGATTTCTTCCTCTCTGACAAGCACAAATGTATAATGACAAGTCCTAGCTTGTGTTTGGTCTGTGAAATGTCTTCTCTTTTTCATGCTATGTACTCTGGGAGCCGGACTCCTCATATTCCTTATAAATTACTGCACCTAATATGGATTCATGCAGAACATTTAGCAGGGTACAGGCAGCAGGATGCCCATGAGTTTCTTATTGCAATATTAGATGTGCTACATAGACACAGCAAAGATGATAGTGTTGAGCAGGAGGCCAGTAACCCCAACTGCTGTAATTGTATCATAGACCAAATCTTTACAGGTGGCTTGCAGTCAGATGTCACGTGTCAAACCTGCCATAGTGTCTCCACCACCATAGACCCATGCTGGGACATCAGTTTGGACTTGCCTGGCTCTTGTGCCACATTTAGTTCCCAGAGCCCAGAGAGGGCTGACAGCACGGTGAGCAGGGATGACCGCATACCAGGAATCCCCTCACTAACAGACTGCTTACAGTGGTTTACAAGGCCAGAGCACCTAGGAAGCAGTGCCAAAATCAAGTGCAGTAGTTGCCAAAGTTACCAGGAATCTACCAAACAGCTCACAATGAAGAAATTACCCATTGTAGCCTGTTTTCATCTCAAACGGTTTGAACACGTAGGCAAACAGAGGCGAAAGATTAATACTTTTATCTCTTTTCCATTGGAACTGGACATGACTCCATTTTTGGCCTCTACTAAAGAGAGCAGGATGAAAGAAGGCCAGCCATCATCAACAGATTGTGTGCCCAATGAGAATAAGTATTCCTTGTTTGCAGTGATTAATCACCATGGAACTTTGGAAAGTGGCCACTATACCAGCTTTATCCGTCAACAAAAGGACCAGTGGTTCAGTTGTGATGATGCCATCATCACCAAGGCTACCATTGAGGACCTACTCTACAGTGAAGGGTATTTGCTGTTCTATCACAAACAGGGTCTAGAGAAAGACTAATCTTACCAGACCAGAAAAAAAGAAATGATTAGGTAAGGATCCTGAAGTGACACACAAATCTACCTGGAATGGACAATGACAACAATACCCTTAAAACAACAAGCACCTCGTGAAGTAACACAAAAACCTACCTGGAACGGACAGTGACAATAACACCTATATGACAACTAGCACTTTGATATAAAGGACCTACTTTAATAGGGACCATGAGTCTGTAGGAGGAAAAAAATGAATACTAACCAGTGATCATTCAGCCTTAGAAATGGGAGGGAGAAGGGGTTGAAAATGATCACATAAAGCATAATTAAATGAAAAGAGTGTTCAAGATGAGGAAAGGTGGGAATAGAGGTGTTCTGACACTACTTATGCCATTTATTTCTACAAAAATATTGTGGGAAGTCCTTAAATATTCCTTTATTAGGAAAAAGTTTCACAATTGGTGTTACAGCTGTGGGCAATCAGCCAAATAGTTTCGAGAAAAAGAGTATTTTAAAAGAAAAATTTAAAAGCTTTAAAAGAAAACATTTAGAAAGAAAAAAATTTTTAAAGTTTCAAAAGAACATTTTAAATGTTAAAAATGTTTTAAGTTAAATATTTTTAAAATAAATATTTTGAAATATTTTTTTAATTTAAAAATGATTGAAAATTATTAAAATGTTTAGAAACAGAATATTTAGAAATCTTAAATTTTAAGAAAGGTAAAATGAGTTAAAACAAGGTTAAAAAAGTTTACAGAAAAATTAAAGAAATACTTTTAATTTAAAAAGTTATAGAAAGAAAACATTTAAAATCAGAAGTTAAAGTGAAAATAGATTTTTAAAAATTAAAGCATAAAATATATTGAAAAATTAAGTTTACAGAAGTATGATAATTATAAATTTTTCATAATATGAAGAATGGAATGAAAATTCAAGTAAAGTTTAGATAAGTGTTTTAAAAGAAGAAAGTTAAGAACAATTCAAGACAAAGATGAGATTTGCTTAACATTTTTCAAAAACAAAAATTAGAGAAAAACAATTATAAATTATAGAAAAACCTTAAATAAGTTCAATTTGAGAGAGCTAAACAAAAATTTAAACATTTAAGGATAAAAATAAAAAACTAAAACTTTTAAAAAGAAAAGCACTCATGTAAAAATTGACAATTGAAAATTTTAAGATATTCAAATAGAAAAAATTTAAAAAGTTTTATTTTTATTTAAGTATATCAAAATACAGTATAGAATATTAAAAGACGGGTATAGAAGGAGTAAACACAGGAGACAGGAATAACAAGACAAAAGGGTTTGTGAATATATATATCTTTTGAATTATGTGTTAATACAGAAGTAAAATTTGGGACAAATAGACACTTTAACCCTTATCTTACCGTCTGTGAGATGGCTATGAGGCCTGAACAGTAGCCCACCTTTCCCTCTCAGATTCCATGCCCCTTCTGATTTCCTGAAGGAAGTAGAGCTACTTAGGCAGAATCAACTGCATCTGAGAAAGATGAAAACATCAGGGGCTTTCCCATTTAGAACTGCATTATTCACACAAATTCTTGGCTTCTGAAAAGAGGCTTTTAGATAATTTGGTGGTTTAGAAAACTTAGATCACAACTGTGAAGCTCTGTCTTTGGTGTTTGAGCCCCCATTGCCTGATTGAGGAAGTGGCAGGGACCCATGTCTGAGGACCTCCCACCCTCTCTGCTTTCTGTCTTTCCACTCTTGGGGAAATAAGACCTTTAATTTCCACAGTAGAGCTATGGGTTTGTGCTTGGCGGTCCTTCTGTGCATTCCTTATTATTTCCCTTTTCTGTTCATTCATGCCTGATTCCCTGAACCCCTCATTTAACCTGGCCTTTACCTAGGTCTCTGAGCCTCAGCCTGCAAGGCTCCTTCCTTGACTATTCAAGACCCAACTCACAGATGACGTCTCTGGAACCTTCCCTGGATACTCTAGGCAGGCATAAATTGGATAACTGTCACCCATCCCTTACCCCTCTCACTGTGCCTCCAAAGTACTTTGTCCATACCTCGGTGATAGTACTTATTCTACTGTGATTCTACTGTAGCTTTGTGATTGTCTGCCCCTCTGCACCAGGTATCCATCCTGACAACAGAGGGCCAAGCCTTATTCATTTTCGTGTTAATAAATGTTTGTTGAATGTGGGAGAGAGTTCTATTATTTGCTCTATTCACCTTGTCAATACTGTATTTTCACTCATTCATTCATCCATTAAGGTTTCATCAAATGCCCAGTGCTGTCATATGTTATGATCAGTGCAGTATCTTCTCCAAACACATGTGAGATGCTGCTCAGCTGCAGAGAATGTCTTAAGAAATTTCTTCCTGGGGTGTGGAGGAAGGCCCAGGTGCAATGTAAGGAAAAGAGCGCAGTCATAATAGTTGGCAGTCATGGGAGACTGGGTGGGAGTGGGGAAAAATAGCTGAAGGTACAGCTGAGCTCTCTGGTATATATGTGGCAATACTACCCCTCATCACAGTGTCCCTCAGACCCCCCCACAGTCTCTCACAACTATGTTCTAGACCTATCTTTCATAGGTCTAGAACATAATTTGCCTTCCCTGTGACTGTACCTCAACTTTCCACAATGTTATATATCACACTGAACATTATAACTGATACCGAGGAGTGATGTCTGGTGGCTTATGTTTATGGGAGAGCTATAGTTCATTTATCACTTTTGATTTTCCTCCATTCTTTGTGGATGGAGTGGGGCTATGAATCACTTTGCCCTGCCTCTGTCTCTGTACCCAGAGTGGACACATCTCAGGCTGAGACAGTTTAGAATTTCCAATTATCTGTACCACTGCCACAATAGTAATTCTTCTAAGGGTTGGCATAGGACCCAGGTAGGGCCAAGCTAAGTCTATTGCTAAATTGTTTATGGACACTAGAAGAAAAGAATGCATTTCTTCCACCCTATATCTATGCAGTATATCTAGGTTAGGGTGACATGAATCTGAGAGTTCAAAATGCATACCATGAGGAAAAAAGAGAATCAGAGTTTTGGAGAAAGATTCCAGAGTGTATCATTTGGACATTGTGAATTCAGCTGTGCCTGAAGCCTCCAAAAATCCAGCTGAGTCAATAACATCATTCACTTTACTTAAGCTAATTTGAGTACGAATCCTGTCACTTGAAGCCAAGTGTTTTCAACATACTTACATAGCTATATAGTTAGCTGGGGGCAACTCATTCCTAAGATCACAAAGGGTGGAAAATGGAGCGGATAGTGACCTCACATGAACTACATCATGTCATACTTAGAATCCAGAATTTCCCATACAAGTCTAAGAAGCAGGTGTCAGCTCAGCCACTGATCTGGTTGTATGCTTTGTCCCATTTGTTAGTGTTCAAATAGTTCCTTTGACTTTCTAGTACACTTAGGGAATAAAAATTGTTACCTATCTGGAAGAACATGTCCTAGCACATTACAAGGATTGCCTGACCAGACTTCAGTTTTTTTAATATTTATTTTTTAGTTGGACACAATATCTTTATTTATTTATTTTTATGTGGTGCTGAGGATCAAACCCAGGGCCTCACATGTACTAGGCAAGCACTCTACGACTGAGCCACAACCCCAGCCCCAGACCTCAGATTTAAATCCTCCACCACCAACGTATTCTTCAACTGACGCATTTTTCACTTTGTCATACAGGATCTGTATTAGAGTCTGCCTTAATGTTGACCATGCATGATAAACAAGAAATAGGAAGCAAGAGAGTTCGAAAGTCTTCCCAAAAATAAACAGTAGTGATATGGAAGAGGTGGAACATCAAGCCCTGAGTTCAAGGCCTTAAACAAAAGGTGGTGCTGCTCCTTACAGGCAATCCATGGCTTTACAAACTGCAATAATTTGGGTTCTTTCTTACATTGCACCTACTTTTCATCCAAGCAGTGATATTAATACCATGCAGCTTTCAAAGATCCCAAACATAATAAGGAAAAAGGGCACTCAGAAGAAAGAGGCAATACACCAGCAGGTAAAAATGTATTCCTCATTTCTGAGTTAGCAAACTTACAAGGAAATGTTGACTTGGCTTTTGGCTGGCTGCTGAACCCGTGGCTTGGATCCTAGCTTCTCTGAGACTGCCTTACTTCTTTTAATAAAGACAGGCAGTGCACAGTTTACAAGGACTTAGGTCTTCTGAGCCTCCATTTAGTCATGGGTAAGGTGAGACCCATGAGAAAGCCAGGGTCTCCTAATTCATTTATGCAGGACATGGAAAAGGAGCACTGTGACAGGCACTAGGAATGCAAAACCAGGAACAAAGAAAATAAGCCAGAGTCCCTCACTAAGGGAAAGGACATGAAGATGAACATTAGCTAACACACATACAAGGGCACTTGCAATCCACAACCTAACGTAGGTGAAGTGGGATTGCAACTGTGCTTCGAATGTTTTGTGAAAGCAGTTGTAGTGACCAGATACACCCCTTCAGTCAGCCCAGAGTCTATCATTACCAAACAAACTTCTTCTTCACCAATAATGGTCACATGGGAAAACATGTCACACTGGTGTGATGCATTATTTTTGCCAGAATTGGAATGATTGGGTCTGGGTGGTTTAGGCCTTTCTGAAAGTCACTAGTTACAAATTGGCCTGCCTCTGAATCTCATGATGGACTCAGTAAAACAGATGGGAAGTGCCCCGTCCAGAGTTTCTCATTCCTTGCTGACATTTTGATAACTGATGCTTATGCTCTGGGAATGGGGAGTGCACTTTCAGAATCTCTGATGTGAGTTCATGTAAAATAAAACAAGCAAAAAAAAAAAAACAAAACAAAACACCAAACAGATAAACAAAACAGGACAAGGTAAGCAGACTTGAGTAGCAGGGGCCATTTCTGATGGAGCTGATTCCAGAATGATTTCCATCTTAGCTGCTTTCATAGATTTCCATGTGCAGCAGGTCCTGGGGTATGTTGCTGGTGAAGGGTGGCATAGAAAGAGCAAGATCAGGAAAAAATGTGCTTCTGTGCTCTTGGGGCCCTGGGACCTTTAAAATCGGCTCTCTGAAACCCCACTCAGGCTTCTTTTTCCCACCTGGGCCTCTTCCCCTCAGTGACCTCACTTTCCTGAGGCCAGCATCCCAAAAGGCAGACTGCAGCCACTGCCTGGCTATGACTAGAGCCACAGGGGGAAGGGCTGTCAACTGGCATTCAGTCTTTGAGGACTCACACTGTATGTCCAATCTCCTCCAGGGACCTGGCCTCCCTCCTGGTTTCCCTTCATTGACACCAAATCCAGACATATACCCTGCAGGCCAGCCTTCTGGGATCCCACACAATAGGAGCAGATGGGGCTCTCAGAACTCTGAGGCTCCACCCAGGCAGGATCCCAAGCAAGTGATGACCTTTTGTCACTAAAACCCATGCTGCTGGAAATATACTGGTGCAACTTTATATCCCATAGTTTTGTGTCTATTGGTGGGAAAAACCCCTGGAAATCTGTGCAAAAGGCATTCCTGGAGTCTACTGTGTACCAGGCTGGAAGTGATGAGCCCAGACTGCTCCCTGTCATCAAGAAGCTCAGAGACCAGCAGGGCACACAGACAGGTCACCAGCAGATTCAGCCTGGAGTGCATGGGGCTCCAGTGGGGAATGAAAGGGTACTTCCAGGGAGAAACATTGCCCAACAAATTGAAGTAATGCCCATCGATTCACTTCATTTCTGACTGGAGGCCACTGTACCTCATGTGTAGTACCAGGCATCAGATTTGACATGACAGGATGCTCAGTGAACATTGCGGGAAGGAGGAAATAGGCCTTCAGTTCTGACACTGAGACTACAATGCCAGGCAGGGCCCTGGGACTGTTTTCCCACTGTGTCTTCAGACTTGCTGTGTGAATTTGGGCCAATCAAGTCTCTTTCTGGCCTTTCTTCCTATATCAATGACATGGAAGGTAACTAAGTTGTGAGAGGTTAGGTTGGTGGATAAGGGTGTGGGATGTGGGCCAAACAATGGTTTGCATCCTGAATGCCCACCCCTGGCTCTGTGAGCTCCAACAGGTGACCTAAATGCACTCTGTCTTGGATTACTGCTGTGTAAAATGAGGCTGATTATAACAACAACCCCTAGGTTTGTCCACCACTCTTTGTGGATAGTATTCAATATGTAAAGAAATATCAAGTGCTTAGAACAGAGATTGGAGCACAGTGAAGTGAGAAGCATGTAAGTTCTATGTTCCATCTGAAAACGCAAGTTAACTTTCATCCCTGGAGCTTTGTATTCATTACTAGACCTGGAACAGTCTTCCCCTATAATTTCCCTTCTCTTCTGATTGCTGTTCAACCATCACCAAGAGAGGCCTTCCACCCTCTAAGGGAACAAAACTCTGTCCCTGTCTCTTCCATTTCTAAGATTTATTCCCCTCTCTATTAATTTTGCTTGACTTTATTTCCCACTTTACCATACCTGCTTACTCTATGTTTCTCTAATAGGATCAAAGTAGACCAAAGGGAGAATTTTGTTTTTCTTTTCTTAAGTGCTACCTTCATTTTCCCTAGAAAAGTGTAGAGAACACATTAGTCATTAAAAGTCATGGGTTGACTACTTATTCATTGAAATATTAGCTTCAATGGGATGCCTACTGTCATCATTCTCATTATACCACATAGACTTACAATCGGGACTGAGACCTTAAGTCCACACAAATTGACCTCTCTCTTTCTAAAATGATTCTGGGTGTGCAAGTGATGCACATGGCTGTGAAAATTATGTCTGAAATTTGAAATTCCAATACTCACATGATTCCAAGAGTGACAATTACTTTCTGTCACTTTGGGTTCAAATGAGTAAAATTTACAATCATAGACGGTGTACAACTTAAATGTTCCTCAGGTACCAGTTCCACTTAATCACACATTTAAAATAATAGAAAAATTAAAACCATTTCATGTAAATGTTCTAAAAGCAAATGCAAAGAATACTTAGAAAATATCATGAGAATTTTGAGGGATGTCTCTCTACTTTGTAATAAAGAATCACTTGTGGTAAGGAAATGTTAACAGATCCTCAGAGATAATAAAGGTAAACCGATATATCCTTGCAATTTAGATTCATAATCTCTCATGGGAAACTAGCATGCAGAAATGAGCAGTGATTCCCTCCCCCCACCCCTCATGCCCTGGATGCTACAAAGGGCATGTGTCTCCTCTGCTAAGCATCGATCCTTGACCACATTCTCCTCTTTGGACCCTGCCAGGACCCACCTCAATTTTGACAATGGTAGGAAGACTTGAGGCTCTTTCCATCTGTCATTACACTCAGCCAGCTTATGGAGATGAGATGCTCTATATTTCCAGGGCCATTTTGATTGCATCTGATTGTCTCATTCTTAAAAGTACAATTTGCTCAATGTGTGGGAAAATGTGATCCGATTTTTATATCTTCACAAGTACTCATATGCCTACTTCCACAAATAAAAATAATATCAAGCAAAAAAACCCCTAGATTACAATGCTCATTTTTGGTATGATCTGGACCACTTACAACATACATATGCATAGCATATAAATGGGGAGTCAATGTATAACAACGCATACAGTGAAAATTTGTAATGGTGAGATAATATGTGACTTTCTTTGCTTCCAGAGATTGTTTCAGTGTACATGTTGGCATTTACGAAGATCAACAAATACTTAATAAGAATTAACCTTTTTCAGATGACTTTTCTATATATTTGCTTTAGAAAAGTAGTTATGTTTGTTAGAACTGCTTCTCACCACTCCTTTCCCACCAGGCCCAATCCCATTCCCACGGGAATTAGCTGATCTCTCTCTCTCTCTCTCTCTCTCTCTCTCTCTCTCACACACACACACACACACACACAGAAATGGGCACATACACAGAAATTCTTTTGCTCCAAACTCACTCACACACTAATTTGAGAATTTTCTGAGGTAGTACCCTGTCTAACCACTAGCATGACAATGAACAGAGATGTGATATTTGGTGGGTCACCACTATGGAAAGATTGTCACCCCCCTGCCCCAGGAAAATGGATCCCTAGGAACAGAGTGTCCCTTAGGGTCAAAGTTTGAAAGCGGAAGGTTCAAATTTCCTTTGCTATATCTCTATTGCCTTGAAAATGGTTCTGAATTTGGTAAAGGGGTGTACCCTGGTTCTGACCCTGAAAAACCTATTTGCATCTCAGTTATTTTCTCCACCATGCTCACATAATAATAATTCCTACTTCTCGGTTTATTTGGGGTACATAAATCTCCAAACTGACATCCTCCACATTCTTACCAGAGGTGCATATGATCACATACAGAATTTGTTTGTTCAATAACAACCATGACAAAAAAGGGATACCTATTTAGAGCAAAATATGGTTGATTAACAAGCGAGGAAGACATTCCCCTCTCTCGTTATTTGTTGTTTCTCACTGTGGGGCACCATTTGCTTTTATCTGTGAGCATCTACAATTGGAAGGACACCTAAAAGTACCTGTGGACTGATAATTCACAGGTATTTTTCGTATTTCTCTTCTATTGTTCCCACGGACATGACCATTTCTCACGTCTTCCCTTTCTCATTTCTTGCCCCCACGTGCCTCACTAATCCAAGTGTTCCTTTCCTTATTTTTAACATTTGATTCTGGAAAATTTCAAACACATAAAAGCAGAAGGTATAGTACAATGCACCCTAAGTACCCATTAAATTCAAGAGTCATCAACCTCAACAATCATTAACTTTCAATTGTTGTTTCATCTATGCCCCATCATGCTTTCTTCCTTTTTTCTTTTTTCCCTCAGGAGTACTGAGAAGCCAAGTATACCCATCAAGTCATTACCTCCAGGAATACACTGTAACAGATAAGGACCGTTTTTTTAACATTATCACAGTACCATATCATGACCACAAAAATGACCAAGAGTGACTCAACATCACCTACAGTCACTACCGTTTCCATCTCCCCAGTTGTCTCATGAAAGAGTGCTACAGGACCAGAAAAACTGCGCATTTCATGTGGTTGTTAAGTCTCTTAGAGCTTCAAGCGATTGTATGGCTGTGTTCAAGAAAATATGACCTGCTCACCTTTGCTAGGACTGAAGAAACAAAGGGATCTCGGCTTATAAGTCCAGGTGGAGGGTTAATGGGCGTCCCAGTTTCCCTGGTCCTTGGTCCAGAGGTTTGCGCCTAGGAGCTTTTGGATGATCCTTTCCTTCTTTTTCCAACTTAAAAAATTTACTTTACGGCTGGGGATGTAGCTCAGTGGTAGAGTGTTTGCTCATCAAGTGTGAGGCCCTGGGTTTGATCCCCAGCATTGCTGATAAGTTTTACTTTAACATGTCTCATGTGGAAATAATTTTTAATAGATGAGTAAGTAGAAACAAAGACTCTCACTGAGACCACAGCCTCCATGGCTTCAATTGTCACTGTAGGATGGTTACATATTCTGCATTGCATTCGTAGGAACCAGGGGCCATCTCTCCCCAACAATTTTTCACTCAAATACGTCCACATCAGTGTTAATAACTCAGTTAGTTACTCTCCCTCCTGACCACTAAGTGTACCAGGTCTGTGGTAAATCTTGGCAGGCTCCCTTGGAGAAGTTGCTCTCCTCTACCCAAGGGTAAAGATTCACAAATAGATTGTCTCTTTGTGCACCCTTGGGAGCAAAAGAGTCACTGAACCCTCACCTCCAATTTCTGCAGAAATGGGAGCCCCTTTGACCCACACCATTCAGGTCTTTCTAGGTTTTCCAGGGAATAGCAGTAAAAGTTGCCACCAGGCTACAGATATCACTGTCCAGTCTGGAGCTTACTGCCTCCACTCTTGCTTTACATTCAAGCTGGGAGCAACCCTGCATTGGACTTTCTCATCTAAGTGGGATGTGTTCAGGTCCCAGAGGCCAGTGATGATCTCGCTGTGTGCGCTTATTCAAGATTCGGTGATTTCCAAAATCAAAAGCAAAGTTGTAGGGTGGGATTCTGTTTCAAAGTACTGGAGGGTAGCATCTGTCATTCTTTTGTAATGAAACTTTAGCCTTCCAGAAGCCCCAAAGTCCCCAGGTTGGTGTGAAGATTATATGTCTCCTTGAGAAGAAGAGTGACCTTTAGTATTGGAATTATGTCTGAGAGTTAGATATAGGGAGTAACATGAAATGATTTCTTCCCCATAAGAAGTCTTAGAAAAAGACAGGGAAAACGGCAGGAGAGGAAGGTTTGGATTATATGGGCATGAGTGATCTTACACCATTTCCTGAAAAATCCTGTGAGTGGAGACATAAGATGGATGGGAAAGTGGATTATAGACAGAGCATTGCCACCAACACTGGACCTATCTTGACTGTTGAAAGATGAAGGATTTATTGCAGTCTGCATGAAGACATGCCTCACAGAGTGGATTTGGAGCATGGGCTCCATGTCTGCATTCCTGAGTCTTCCTCAGCTCTCATTTTGCTTCAGGAGAGATTAAGAATACCTCACTCTCCTCATGGAAGTGTTCAGAAGGCAGCTGCATGATTGATGCCAAGCACAACCCAGTCACCCTAATTTGAGGAGAAGGGATCTTGGAACATACTCTCTATAAAAGGGTGGTGCACGCATACAGGGAGGGCACAAAGAGCCATTAAAGTAAGAGAGGGAAATACTAGAAATTCTATGCATATTTATTTTAATCACATCCTTTCAAATCCAATTTTGGCATGTGCTCTTTACTGAGAAATACATATTAATAAAGTTTCACCAGGGTAAGACTTTGTAAATAAATCTACATATACTGGAGTCATGTGATCCACAACTTTGCTTACTGGTGCATTTGTTAGTAACAAACTTCCACAAGTGTAATAGCTGAAAAGAACAGATATGTGTTCTCTCCCCCACCCCCACCTGTGTGTGTGTGTGTGTATGTGTGTGTGTGTGTGTGTGTGTACGCCTGTGCTCCAGGGGCTGAAATTGAGAGCAGGTGCTGGCAGGACCATGCTGTCTCTGAAGGCTCCAGGAGAGAAATCTTTCTGGCTTTTGTACGTTCTGGTGGTCACAGAAATCCTTGGTGTTCCTTGGCTTGTGCAGGCCTCACTCTAATCACTGCTTGTACCTTAACATGGTGTTCTCCTCTCTGTTTGTCTCTGAGTCTGTGTATTCTTTCTCTTGTAACTTCCACAGGGGCTTCCCTATACCAGTATAGCCTCATCAAAATGGATTACATCTGCAAAGACCTACTTTCCAAACTGAAAACACCTCCTGAGCTTCTAGGTAGATGAGAGATGTGGAAGGAACTATTCAACCCAGTATAATGTCTGGTGAAAAATGATTATATTCCTATGGCAACTGTCACATGGGGCATGCATACTGCAGTCAACTTTGAGTTACAAGAGAATCTCAGTGGGAATCCATAATTTTAGAAAGAGCACAGTTCAGTAAGAAAGCAGTATTCAAGTTGCAGAGCCCCATCAGGAGAATCTGAGAGGATTACTCAGACCCCCGGCCCCCTGCAGTTCCTCCATGGTATCACTTAAGTTGCATACCTCCCTCCCATCCCCAGACATCATTTTGTGGAGGGACAATGGGAAGTAAGTAGAACTTGGAAGGGCCACAACAGTTGCTTAAAATTTGGCATCCAAACTGGAAGAATTTTAATGATAAAATTGTAACTGGTCACCACCTCCTCATGCCTAGTACCCATAGGAGTAGATACTCTAACAGTAAGTTTATTTTGAAAAACAAATAAGTTTCTTTATATGTGCAGGACAGCATGTGCTGTATTAAACTTTGCACTTTCAATAGCAGATGCTCTGTGTCTGTGTCGCTGTGCATCTCTTCAAATTTATGGCTTCTATACCCCTCTTGTGGTTTGGAACTGCACCTAAATACTGACATGTTCCATATCAGAATTTTGGACCAGCTCACAGATAGTGGAAGGCAGGGTCATTTAACATTTAATGGCTAAGTAGATATTTTGGACTGAGAGAGAGACCCAATTTCAAAACTCAGTTCTGCTATTTAATATGGACCTCACATAGCCATGGATGAGTTACCTAAGGTGTCTGAATCCCAGTTTCCTTGCCTGGGAGCAATGTGGGATTATGTAATCTACTGCTTGCAGTTGTGCTGAGGCTGAAGTTGATTAATAGAAATAAATGTCCAGAGCAGAGTGGGTGCTCAATAAACATAAGCCCTAGATCTGGTTTTCATCCCTGTCTTTCTCTATTCAGGAATCTGCCCCCAGGTTCAGAGGGAGAACCCTGTAGCACCTTCAGTGCATCCTAGCACAAACTTTTCAGACTGTGTAATTGCAGAAGACAGCCTTAGCTACCTTGAAGCACACCTCCGGAGCTTCAGTGGTCTTGGTTTTGAAGAATACGTCTGTATCCCTCAGTCAAAATGGGAAGAATAAGGTTCTGCCATCTGCTAGTTTCTTTGTGTGAGTACCTCACTCACCTGAAATTGTCCACAATCACCACCATTGACATCCTCATCGCTACATGCTAAAAATTCTGTTCATGGGCCCTTCGTAATTATTGTCTGTGTAGTGTGCACAGGGTACTGCTCTATGCGTTTGGGACCCATCAGTGAACAAAGTGGAAAAAACAGTGGAATTTTGATCCCTTGGTGTTTACATTCTAGTAAAATGAGGGTGATAGTACTTGGACTGACCCGCCTGGCAGCCCACTCTGCTGTCTTTCCAGAGAAACCAGGCAGGACATAACAGCCTTTGTTTCCATATCAGCAGCAATGGGGCCAGCTCTATAGTGCTCCCCTATCTATTATTGTGTTTGGGAATAAGAATCGGCATATGTGCTTAACACCCTGTGCACTGTACAAGGCAGTTTCACACACTGTATCTCATTTAACTTCCCAGCCATGCTGTTGAGTAAATGTTATATTGCCATATCTGTTCTTCAGTTGAGGATGCTGAGAGTCAAAGGCCTGAAAGGCTTTTTCCATTGTCACACATTCAAGCCGACCTGGGGAAGTCACACCTTTGACTTCAGATCCCATACTTTGCCCCTGGGGTGAAAGTCGTACAGGAAACTCAACCCACGGGGCCCATGAAAATGACTGTGTGTGTGTGTGTGTGTGTGTGTGTGTGTGTGTGTGACTGTGGGCATGCTCGCAGTCACAGAAGGAAAGAGTGTTTATTGAAGAATTAAAGCAATTGCCTGGGTGTGATCTGTGATGTTTCCACAACCAGGAACTTGGTACCTTCAATGGTGGCCTAGTGGTTGATGGATTGTCCGAGTCCTCTCTTCCCAAGTACAACAATATCTGACCAAAAGTTCTTTCTCATTTTTTAATTTTAAAAGTCTGTATTTAGTTTTTCGTATTACAGAATGATCATTATGCATAGCATTTGTGTTCATTTTAACAAAATTAGACATACAAGGAATTTGATTTCAATTCCATTCTCCCTGCCCTGTTGCTCCCCTCCTCCATCCCATTTTTTTTCCTCTCAAACTCTCCGGATCTTCTTTGCAGTCCTATACTTTTTTGCATTTGATTGATCGTTTCTACATATACATGAAGCTGAGTTTCTCTGAGGTACATTCATACATGTATATAAAATGATTTGGTTAAATTCGTTCCATATTCCTTTCCCCTTCCCTTCATCCTCCCACCTTCTTGTTTTTCTGTTTCTCAACTGAACTTCTCTACATCTTAATGATATCCAATCTCCTCCCACCACCTTCTTTCCCTTATTTTCCTCAAACTTCCACATATGAGAGAAAACATTCTAACATTCATTTTCTGAGTAGGTCTTATTTCACTTCATAAGATTTTCTCCATTTCCGTCCATTTGCTGGCAAATGCAGTTATTTTGTTCTTCGTTTGGGATGAGTAAATTTCTCTGTGTGTGTGTATATATATATATATATATATATATATATATATATATATATATCCCTATTTTCTTAATCCATTCATCTGTTGATAGGT
Organism: Marmota flaviventris; assembly: GCF_047511675.1. Classification (NCBI taxonomy): domain Eukaryota; kingdom Metazoa; phylum Chordata; class Mammalia; order Rodentia; family Sciuridae; genus Marmota; species Marmota flaviventris. The sequence continues at coordinate 47,088,892 of NC_092518.1, read as the reverse complement.
ATCTAGGCTGGTTCCATAATTTGGCTATTATGAATCGAGCTGCTATAAATATTGATGTGTATGTATCACAAGAGTATGCTGCTTTTAAAATTTTCAATATATGCAGAGGAAGGGGATAGCTGGGTCATAAGTTGGTCCCATTCCTGGTTTGTGTGTGTGTGTGTGTGTGTGTGTGTGTGTGTGAAATGTGTGCACTGTTTTCCAGAGTGGTGGTATTAATTTCCAGTCAAACCAACAACATATGTGTGTGCCCAAAAGGGCTTACTCTTGTGCTGAATTCTCCTTGGCAGCAAAGTGCATATTTGTGGTACATGGGACTGGGAAAGAGAGTCGTTTTCTATTGATACCCACAGTAATTGGTGAGCACCCTCTGTAGTTGGCTAGAATGTGATTGGGCTTGGAGAAGGAACTCACAGCAGCCAGTCCAAACTTGCTTCTCTCTCCCAGGAGGTGAATGTGGCATCCCCTGAGTTGCCCACCACCAATGCCATCCAAAATCCACAAGCACAGTACCTGGTAGACTGGAATGGAAGGAGAGGACTACTTGTAGTCCGTGGGTTCTGGGCATGGTAAACCCAGTGCAGCACTCTCATTTCCCTAGGGCTTTCCCATCTCCACTTTGGTGTCAACTGCACTGATAGAACCGTTTCCAACATCCATTTGGAATGTATACATGTGGGTAGACTGTGGGGCCACTTTGAGGGAAACCCTATTGTAGACCTTGAATTGGGTTGCTGGGGCTCTAGGGACAAGTCCTTCCACCCTCTTCCTGCACCATGTTCTGACAGCTTTCTTAACACTAATCCTTTGGAGGCATTGTTCAAAATCAATTTCTGCTCTTGCTCTCACATTAGCTCCTCAGGAGTCCACCCCCTCCTTGTGTGAACTGGAGAGGCACAGGTGTCCTATTTGGGTCTTTGGCTGGGGAGGGGAGGATAGGACAACATGGTTTTCCAGGTCCTTGACCCACAGAGTTGACCTGAGTGTCCCACTCCAACCTCTGGGGCTCTTGTACCCCTCCTTGTGGGAGTCTATAGAGAGAGTGCAGAGGGCTTTGTGAGGCATTGGTCACATGGTGTGAGGAGGAGTCCATTCCTCCTCTGCTGACACCATGAACTGACTGACTAGAGATGTGCCTGGAGCCCTTGGATGAACAGAGACCGATATGATTTCTTTAGAAGGTTCCAGTGTTGTTGTTGTTGTTTAATTACAGGATCCAAGCCTCATATCAGAGTCCAGCATGAAGATGACTGAGCTTCTAGATGATCGGTCTGATTTTACAGAGATCCAAGGAGTAAAGTGACCTGTTAGCCTTCCTGGGACATCATAAGAAATATTTCCTAATTTATGTGTTTATTTGTTTTTACTTTTTGGTACTGGTAATCAATTTTACCTGCGGGTACTTTACCACCAAGCTACACCCCAATTACATTTTACACTTTGCAATATTTTTGAGACAGGGTCTTGCTATGTTGCTCAGAGTCTCACTAAGCTCCTGAGGTTGCCTCAGTCCTCCTGCCTTAGCATCCAGATTTACTGGGATTTGAGGCATGCCCCACCACGCCTGGCTCTTAGGAAATCTTCATTGTGATTGCAGCTTCACATCAGAGGTTGGATCCCAACCCCCTGACACCCCACCCCGGCCTCACCCCCGCTCTCATTCCTCTCCTCCCCAGATATGTGGAAGCCAGCTTACATGCTAACATCTTCTTCATTGTCTTGCAGTTTCTATTCCTTTATCCTCCTTGCACACATGCACTTTGCTTCTTTCTGAGGTGGGATTCCTGAGACCATTGTTCCAAGGGAACAACAGAAATGCCTGCTCTCTTTCTGCAGCTACATTCCAAGAGGCCCTTTCCAGGAGGGAAGAGAGGCCTTACAGCTGGGAGAGGAAGCAGGGAGCATTGAAGAGAAGGCACTGAGAAGCAGAGAAGCAGGGGCCATGACTGGCCTTTGGAGCTGTCTAGGCTGGGCGCCAGGACCTGGGTTCTTCTGGGTCCCAGATCTCAAGGGAAGCTTGTAACACCACTGACTCCTCATAACTGCTGCTCAGAGCATAGAGTCCTATTTTGCTCAGATTGGAGTATTCCTTTCTTCCCTCACTGAGAATGTGGGCAGTTGTGTGTGTGTGTGTGTGTGTGTGTGTGTGTGTGTGTTTCTATTCAACAGAGAGAGAGAGAAAGAGAGAGACTGAGAAAGATAGGAGCGACAGCATGCCTACCAGATCATTAGTGTCACATCTGTGCCTTCTAGGCCTGGGAAAGACAGAAAAAAACAGAGGCTCAGATATGCATCTTTAACCTTCTTTCCCTCTTAAAGTAGAGATTGGTTTGTTATTCATAATTAGCTTCTTCTCAAGTGTGTGTGTGTGTATGTGTGTGTACCCATTTATACATTATGTACACTTACATGTAAGTGTGTTTGTATCAGTGAGTGTACCAGTGTCTTCAGGGTGTGTTAGCCTCCTAGTATGTGCTCATATATGCATTTATGCCTGTTTCTGGGATTTTTTAATAAATATTTTCTATTGTAGATGGACATAATAACTTTATTTTATTTAAGTCGTGCTGAGGATCAAACTACATGCTAGGCAAGCGCTCTACAACTGAGCCACATCCCTGCTACCTGTTTCTGGGATTTTTAAATGCCTGGATATTCCTCTATCCTTGTGCATGCATAGGAATTTATTAGTGGGCTTGGGTTTGCTGTGTGTGACTAACGGACGCCTGTACATTTATGTATGTGATTTTGGTGATTATATGTGTCACTCCTGTTTGTGGGGTGCATGTACTGTAACCAATTGGTGAGTGTGTGTGTGTGTGTGTGTGTGTGTGTGTGTGTGCTTGCACTTTGGTATGTGTCTGGTTGGAAATGCAAATCTACAAACACACAGGAGAAATTGAGGTTGGGGTGGTGTCCTATCTACAAGTGCCTGGGTATGTGGGAGGTGAGTGTTGCTGAGTTTGGGGATATATGTGTGCACCTTTAGAGAGGTCAGTGTATTACTGTATGACTTGGGAGGCAAAGTGGGGTTGTGAACTTCAGGGAGAAGGGATTCAATGTCTCTTCTCTGCCCTGTCACTTTTTGGGGTCAAAGACATGCCTGTGAGCACCATTCAGCCAATGGGATGAGGATGAGAACTAAGGTTTGTTCAATCAGAATGGGAGGCAGGAGGCTGGGAGGGTGAGATGAGTTTATGCAAATACGAGTCATGAGACAAGGTCCTAGATTAGGGAGCCCAGAGCCACATGTTCAGGAGCGGTGGTGAGGTGGCTAGAATGACTCATGGCACCCTGGCTTCTGGGACCTGCCCCAGGGACTGTGGCCCAGATGAAAGGCCAGACACAGTTGGTGGACAACAGGAACATAGGCTTTGGCCAACGTGTAGGGGAATGTGGGGAAGAAGGTGTGTGCTGCCACAGAGCAGAAAGGAAACAATTTCAGAGGGAAAGGAGACCCTGAGGTGCTGGACTGCAGTGCCACCTCCCTCTTACCTCAGCCCGATTGTTCAACACAGATTATGTTGATCTGTACCAAGCCCTGAGGTCTGTGGGGCTGAGATATTCACTAACCAGGGTCAATTTGTGGGCTGACTTTGGTCCTCAGCCTTGCGACTAAGAGCAGTTTTATCCTGAAGTTCGTGGGGTCCTATTTTGCTCAGTTTGGAGTATTCCTTTTCCCTCATTATGGCCTACTGAAGCAAATAATGATCATGTCCTGTATGAGTTAAAGAGAGTAGTGATTCTCTTCATATCGTGTATGTAGATGTAAGTCTTTGAGCAGCCTGAACATCTGACTTGTCCCAGGTGGACACAGCAGGGGCAGCTGTGATAACCATTCCCTCCCCACCTAGGCAGGTCTCTCTCAGCAACACGTGAACCTGGGAGTGTGAGAGCACAAGCATGTGTGTGTGTGTGTGTGTGTGTGTGTGCCTGTGTCTGTGTTTAAGGGGGAGAGAGAGAGAGAGAGAGAAAGAGAGAGAGAGAGAGAGAGAGAGAGAGAGAGAGAGAAACTCTATGTGTGCATATGTGCTCCTCTAACTGCCTGGACCAGGGTTTCTGCTTCCATCTTTTCTCCATCCTCTGGTTTTGAAAACATCCTCCATCTTCACTTTTCTAATATTTAAAATGGGGCTGACATGTTCTGGATAGGCAGAATTAATATTGTTAAAATGGCCGTACTATCAAAAGTGGTATACTGATTTAATGCAATTCATCTGAAAATCACCATGACTTTCTTCATAGAAATAGAAAAAGATGTGAGGAAATTCATTTGGAAAAATAAGAGTCCCAGAATAGCCAAAGCAAAAAGAGTGAAGCAGGAGGCACCACAATACCAGACCTCAAAGGTGTGGGAGATCGTATTCCTCCTCTTTTTTGCCCTTTCTCTCATATTTCACCACAAGTAATCACAGCACAGGAACTGACACAAGTCATGTCAGTCTTGAGAGGTGACTATCCGAGAAGGGTTCCAGGGCACCCTTGGCCAGAGTCACAGGAGAGCACTCTGCCACAGGAGGGATCTCTGCCACTTTCCCCGTTTGCAAATGGCGAGACACCTTGGCCAGGCTGTCAGTTGTTGTGTGAGTGAGGGCAGGATCTGACCAGTCAAGGACTGACTGGGCCTGCTTTTCACTAGCTGTCCATGGGCTCAGCCATCCCCTCCTTCCCCTGTGTGAACACTTTTCCTGTTGGTGGCGAGCATTGCAAGCGTACTGTCCACTTTTCCACAGAAGCCTGTTCTCTCAGCTTCAGTTGGCTCCACAGTGATTATTCTGTGTAATCTTGATTGAGCAGAGACCCTCTTTTATCCACGTGCCCTCACACGGATTTTCAAAGAAATTCCATAAGCTCTTTGATGTTTTGAACCATTGTGGCTTGTGACCCATGAGCCATGGAGTGTGAGCCTGTGTGCAGGACTCAGTCCATCTTCACCCTAATTGCCCTTCTGCATCTCCATCACTACTTCAAAAGCCTTTCCCTCAGAAAAGTGGTATTGCACCTTCATGCCAAAGGAAGGGTTAGAGGGCTCCTGACCACTACCCACCTCCTAGAGGCCGCTGTTTGCCCAAGGAGAATCCATATTTCTCTTTCACCATCTGCTCTGCACCCGGTTGCTGAAGCCAAAGCCAAAGCCAAATACTGGCCCCAAGGAGGATGTCACTGAAATTGTCATTTGGTCAAAGGCAGTTGCCCACTGTTTGCCACTTGGGTTTTATCCAATTTGCTCTGCTTAGGGGATGCCGAAGTCCTGCCCGCCCATTGTATCTTCTGGATCCTTATACAGTGCCAGGGTGCAAGGTTACAGGGCCAGAAATGTTGTCCCTTGCTTGCTCCACTGTGGGAAAAGCCAGGACCTAGGATTTGAGGACTGATGGGGTGTGCAGGGTGGTTAAGTTTCTCTAATAGGGAAGACACACCTGTCTTGGAAGGAATACTCTTTCCACATGTACACCTACCTCTCCAAGGATGCCTGCCTATACACCAACAATAAGTCAGAATAAAGGGGCTTTGACTGCTAATTCCCAAAGTGCATATTCACCTCGTTTTCTCACACCTCCTGACCCTTCCGTGACATGATCATTTTCACTATGACCCTGGGATTTGGTGGAGTCTGAAAGCATAAGACTTTCCCAAGGCTGGGTGAAGAAGCCACAGGTGTCCTGCTGGTGGTGCCTGTTCTTGTAACACAGCAGTGTGGGCTTCCAACTTGGCTGGCCCTCTGTTCAGGTGCTAGTCTGTCACTACCCAGCCATGTGACCCCACCATCTTGCTTGAGAGATCTGGCCTAGAGTTTCTGCCTTGGTTTCCTGTGCCTGGTGACAGGCATCTTGCTGTGCGGTGAATAAGTTAGAGATGCTGCATGTAGACAGCCATGCAAGTGTCTGGCATCATTGAGGCTCTCAGCAAATGCCAGCTGCTACTGTCCCTAGCCTTGGAAAGGTTTGTGCTTTCTCTCTCTCTGAGTTCCCTGAACAACTGGAGTGTTCTAGGACCCAGCAACTCCACCAGCTTCACAGTCATCCCTGCCACTAAAACTGCAGCTCTCCCACTCACTTCAGGGAAACTCTGCTGGGTTGAGGCCAGTTTAGTTTTCAGATTCCCAGAGCAAAAGACGCACAGCTTGGTGCCCCATGTGCACACAGTTCAAAACCCAGGGATTTCGTTCAACATCAGGATGTATATTCTCTTTGGCTTCTCTTGCTCACCACCTTCCAGAAGCCCCTTTGCCTGCCCCTCCCTCAGACCTGTCATTCATTTCTCAGCCAACCGGAAATCCCGCCCTCCTCTGCTGTTTACCTAATCAAAAGCTGTTTAACTCTTTGTAGTGCTAATGCAGTGTGCTGGGAAGACTGAACCAACTGGCAACTGGGGAATGAGCCTGGTGCTTTGAAGGCCCCCTCCTGGGGCTAGGGCAGATCACTCATCCTTTGTTTCCCAGTCCCCTGTGGAGCGTCCTGCCTGAGGCCTTTGGGATATCTATTTACTTGTTATTTATTTATCCACCTATTCATCCATTCACTTTTTTGGTGATTGAACCCAGGGGCACTTTACTATTGAGCTAAGTCCCCAGCCCCCCCCCCCTTTTTATTTTGAGGTAAGGCCTGGCTAAATTTTAGCTCAGGCTGGTCTGGAACTTGTGATCCTCTTGTCTCTGCCTGGGATTACAGGTGTGGCCACTGGGCCAGGCATCATCTCTCCATTACTGTGTAGCTGGAGTATACCCTCCCAGTCTTTCTCCACTTAACTGTGGTACTGCTGGTCCTCTGCTTTAAGCTTCTTGGCCCACACTTGCCAATGACCTTTACTTGGCAATTGGACATTTATTCCCACCAGGGCCTAAGAATGCACAGATTCAGACAGGTTTGGGAAGGACATCATGTCTTTCTCTGAGCTAGCTCGTGGTTTCTGTACAATGGGAGGTGATCATACTGACCTGCTAGGAATAATACATGGCATGCCTCTGGCATAGAAGAGGTGCTCAACACATCTCTGCTCTCCAGGTTCTCCTACTTCCTAGCTGACTTGACCTCTGTGCATCCCCTTCTGTAAAATGGGGAGAAGTTTAATTGAGTCTTCCCCACCCTCAAAGGACTGGAGACTGCAGCCCAAAACTTCCTATTCTTTCATTCTGAGTTTTTTTTTTTTTGGGGGGGGGCTTTCTATTTCTTTATTTTAGGACAGACCCCTTTTAAGTGCACTGGCAGGCAGAAGCAGAAAGCAGGATGACCTACAGGAAAGCCCTCTGGAATTTCAGAGAAGAGACTTGGGGTCTTGTCTAGGATCTGAGGTTTGCAGCCTCTCTGTCATTAAGTAGGAACCTGTACCTCAGATTCCCAGCTTGTGTATCTCTGGGGATGCATTGGCAAACTTGGCTCTCTCAGAGCAGGAAACATGCCTTTTCATTTTCTGTGCCCAGTTTCTCTCACACTGCTGAAAACACAGAAGGCTCGCACTAGTTTCTTGCTTGCTGGATGAATTTGGAGCTGCTGAGGGTTCAAAGCTACTGCCTTTGTTTGAAGTCTCATGGTTCCAAAGGCTCATAACTCTGGGTCCCTGAGCCTTTACCCTGCACCCAGTGACTTGAGTTGGCACTCAGCTGGAAGCAGGGCAAGACTGCAGGTTGCCTGGCTACTCTGTTTTAAGACCACTGCTATACTGAGACCCACAAGCCTAGGTTAGGCACCTGACACCCATGCTCTCTATTGGGGAACTTAGTTCACACACTGTCTAGTTCTTGGTGATAAAAGTTGTAAGCTCTGGAGGTGGTCAGAATTTCCTGGAGTGTTCTCTGCCTGTTGCTAGTGAGAATGGTCAAAGTGATTCCCACAAGCCCAGATTTGGTGTAGGGTGAGGCTGAGGATTCAGAAGCCCCTGTGGTGGAATGGATAAGAGCTTTGAGCTCCTTGAGCTCACCAGGTGAGAGTGCAAAATCTCCTGGGGGTGTGAAGATACCCCATCCCTCTAGACTTAGTACACCATGGGCTATCCTGACATGGTGTCACTTGGAAATGCTAATTCTACCTTACCCCTTGGAGAGATGTGCTTGAGCACTCACACACACACACACACACACACACACACACACACATTCTAAACAATGTGGGCACCACACCAAACTGTAGTACCTGAGAGAAATTTAAGTTTACCTTTAAGAGATGCTACAGGTTTTCCTCTAAAATCCGAGTAACTCTGCTGTTTTAGAGCTTTTCTCCACATTATTCCAGGTTCATCCTTTTTGTTAGTCATTTTATTATCATTAGTTTAAATTCAGCCATAATAGCTACCCTTTGAGGCTCTGGTCAGTCTCCCCTCTTCCTTTGCCTCATTTCTTATTCTCTGGTTTTCCCTTGACAGACAAGACTTAACAGTTCAGTGTAAACCTTGTCATTCTTCCAATGTCCCTGCTGCTTCAGTTCCTGTATAGTTACGCTCTCCCATCTCTAGTATTACTTTCACTAATCAGATTGTCATCTTATAAAGAATTTTCTTACAGTCCCTTCATTTTTATTTTTGTAGCATATGGTTGTCTGTTTTTTCCCCTGCAACCACCCCTTCACTCTTTCCCCTCTTTTCATATAATTTAAGCATAGTATAATGTCCTCTTTTCCATCCTATTACTAAGGAGTGTTCTCATAATGTTCCATATTTTTTGGCACTTCATTCTGAGTCTCTATGATAGTACTTACCATACTTCCAGTTCACATATTTTTCTTTCATGTTATCTGGGCCCCGAGTGCTAAGAGTTATCCACAGAACTTATTCCTCACACAACAGATAGGTGGTCAGTAAATTAACATAGTTTACTGGTTAATAGGCTTTTATTTTTCTCTTTAATCTGTGGTAATTAACACATGGAAAACTAAATCATGGAAAATTTCAATCTTACAATAAACACAAAGAATACAGAAGGATATACATAAATGTGTTTGTTTTGTTGTCATTGTTTTCCTTATTTAGGATACATCTATTTTACTTGTAAATCCATTCAAATATTTATAGATCCGTCATTTTAAGTACTATATATTTAATTCATATCAGTATATGATGAAAATTTCTCATTTTTTTAAAGCAGTTACAACACTTATGGCATATCTCTACAACAATAGGAAATCCAATCTTTAAAACTTATGAACACTTAATACTATGATCCATTACAAAAATTACAAAAATCTAATTGACATATACTGTGAACTTCAAGCAAGAGGCAAAACTTAGCAATATTCAAATAATACCTAAATCCTAAAGTTACTCACACAATCCCAAATACTAATGCCATACACTGTTTTTTTTTCCTTCTCTCCTTTTCTCTTCAAAATTGTTAATACCCATTGATCTGATGTTCTTACTTCTGATTGCTCTTTGTCACCAAGTGATCATTATGACTTATCCTTTACTAGCTGCAGGACTTGTTGCTGGTATTAGCACTGGAAGTGCCAGCAAAATTGGTATTGGAACTTGCACAAACACCTGCAGGTATTTGAACTCTGGCATGGGCTTGGACTCGGACATCAGTCAGTGCTTTGGTTTTCATCCTGGCTCTGGCCTCCTCCTGTTTCACAGCTTCCCTATATTGTGATGGCCAATCCCTGGGGTCTCTGTTATAAACTTTGGCTACAAATTGTAAAATTTCCATTTTGCTGTTTTCCCGGTTGGCTTTAGGTCCCCAGAAGAATGCATATTCCAGTGGACTACCATTGTTCACTGGCTTATATTCCAGGTACCCACGCTGTACAAACTCTTGGGTGATTACCTTCTTTAGGTTCCCAAATATTCTGTACTTCTTTTTCAGCTGCACCCCTAACTTTTGCAGAACCTCCCAAATGAGGCTTTCTGTAGCACAGGTGCCCACCATGAAAATGATGCCTAACATCACAGTTAGGAGACCTTTTTTGAAACTTTTCTCACGTTTGATAGTGCTTGGGGATCTTGAGTTTTTCTGGGTCTTCAACATACCCCAAGCCTTTGAGATTCTTTGTTTCTGAGAGATGTTTGAGGCCTCTGAGTAGCTAAGGATCTCTGAAGAGCTGGGTTCCTTTGAGATTCCAGGGGCCTCTGGAGTACTGGGAGACTCAGATGCAATCAGAGAATTTAAGGTGCTGGGGGATCTGAAGGTGCTTGGATCCTTCAAGGTACTCCAGGCCTTTAACATGCTAGAGGCCTCTGAGGTGCTTAGGGTCTTTAAAGTGGTGGAGGTCTCATGCATGCTTGGAGGTTTCAAGGTGGTAAGGGCCTTTGTGGCAGCCGGGACCTCTGAGATGTCTAGGGTCTTTGAGGCACTCACCGTCTCTGTGGTGCTTGGAACACTCAAGGTGCTCAGAGCCTTCAAGGTACTTGGGACCTCAGAAGTGCTGGGGGCCTTAGAGGTGCTTTGAGCCTCAGAGATTCTGGGGTCCTTTAAAGTACTGGAGGTCTCCATGATGTTGGAAGCCTTTAAGTTTCTTGGGGCCTCATACCTGTTCATAGATGTCGATGTATTGGGATCCTCATAGATCCTTGGGCCATTAGAAACTCTTGGGGCCCTCAAGGTATTGAGATCATTTGAAGCCATCTCAACTTTCAAGGCTCTTGGAATTTCAGAGATGCCTGTAATCTCTGAGGTACTAGGGACACTTGATATATTTAGATGATTAGAAGTACTTTGGTCCCTTGAAGTGCTAAAGCCTGTGTTTGGACCACTGGAATTGCTCGGGGCCTCCCAGTTGCTTGGGTCTTGTGAGGTGTTTGAGGTCTCCAAAGTACTCAGGTCCCAGGAAGGACCTGGAGTCTCTGACATACCCAACCCTTGTGATACACTTGGAATCTCAGAGATACTGGGTCTCCTAGGAGTACTCTGGCCATGAGAAATGCTCCAGTCATGAGAATTATTCCAGCCATGAGAGCTGCTGCAGCCTTGGAAGTTGCCACGACCCCTTGAAGGACTTGGGCCCCAGGAAGTGCCTGGGACCCACATGGTGTTATGAGTCTCAGATGGGCTCTGGACCCGTGGATTACCACGGCCTCTGGGACCATTAGGGCCTCGCCAAGTGCTTGCACCTCTCCAGGTACTTGGGCCCCTCCAGTTGTTTGGGGCCTGCCAGGTGCTGGGGCCTCTCCAAGGGCTCCGGATCTCTGATGGGTTAGGGCCCCTCCAGGTACTCAGGCCTCGCCGAATGCTCACACCTAGTGAGGCACTGGGATCTTGCCAGGTGCTGGGGTCCTGCCAGGTGGTTGGGTCTAGCCAAGAGGTTGGGGTCCCCCAAGTATTTGGTCTCTGCCAAGCTGTGGGACCCCTCCAGACGGTTGGGCCCCTCCAGGAGGTGCTCAATCCTTGTGAAGAACTCAGTCTCCACAACATGTTAGGATTCCATCCTGTGCCTCTCAAGTTGTTGGGGCAAAATGAATAAGGACTAAGGGTCTCCATGTTGTTTGACATCCCCAAGGTGCTTGGGCCAAGGGAGGCCCTGAAGGTCCTGGAAGCCCCTGGGCCTTGTGAAGACATCAGGCCCTGTATATGGCTGTAGGCACCTCAATTCTCTCCCACAGTGTATGAGTTTCGATGAGGCCCACTATTTTGTCCTTGCAGCTTGTTTCCAGCCCCGTTGGGAATGGGGGATGGAATTCACGCAGGCAAGTCAAGAGATCTGTGCATACAGATCACACCAGACTGGAAAGCAGGAGGGAATAGTTTCTGAGTAGCCTCAGAAACTTATCGCTTCAGCTGATACGGCTCCCACTGCTGTCACCGCGGCTTCTATCATTAAGGTACCTACTTTCTCTACAGCAACCTCCGCCCCCTACCTTCCCTACCTCTGCCGTCGCCGATGTGGCCGTCGCCGCTGCTGTCGCCTCTACAGCTGCTGACAATGCTGTTCCTGCCACGGGCAACAAAAATGTCACCGTTAGCCGCTATGTGGTTAACTCCCACGCAGCAGCTTCCAGGCTAACCGCGCCCGCCTCTGGCCCTCCGGACTTCCTTCCCAGAATCCTCCAGTCAGAGAGCTCCCCTTGGATGGCTTCGCCCCGCCCCACTTCCTGCACGTCCGCTGACTCCTGCACCGGAAGTGAGGTGGTCTGCATTGCCAGTTTCCGTGGGCTGGCGGAGAGAATGGGAGGCGGGCATCTGAGAGTGGGAGTGGGGGTGGGGAAAAGGAATTGGGGAGGGGGAGGAGGAGAAAGGGGGAAAGGAATGAAGATCATTCTTTATATTCTATAATTATTACCACTGGGGTCTTGGGAAAGAGTGAGTCTCTATGCCCAACGGAGGCCGGCAGGAGGTGGGGGGGGGAATGGAAGGCGTGCGGGACAGAGGTGGGGGTGTATTCTTGGAAGGAATCCCTTGACCTCAGCCCTCCTTTCCTGTTCTGTCCTACGCAGCGCATTCACTCACTTTCCCTGTTTTCAGAAAGCATTTATACTATACGTATCTAATTAATTCTTAGGCTCATCTAGGACCTGGATAATGTTATGGCCAAAGTGCTGGGCCATGAGAGGACATAGGAGTGCAAAGCCAGTAGTTTGAAAAAGGTGCAGAGCCTTTGCAGTGTTCTGCGTTCTCAGGGGTTACTAAACAGGGCAGTAAGAGGATCAGACCTCCATTTGTGCAGCCTCAAGGAGGGGCAACCTATCTCCTGGCAGACCACATAGGAAGCAATTAAAATAAGAAGCAAGAGGCTTGAAAGTGAGCCTTGAAGCTGTTGCTATGGGGATGGAGACAGGCATTTTGAGGGTGACCACTGAAAGGCTTAGGAGGCTGGAAGGAAATGGAGAATGGGGTGGAGGCAGGGGAGTGCAGGTTGGCTCCAAGGTTTCCAGGCTCCAGTCTTCCTGAGTACCTCATTTATTTTGCTTCTTTCAGAGCATACTCTGAACTTTGCTCACTTGTTTTCTCTGCCTAAATCACCTTCTCTCTCTTCTCCAACTATCTGAATTCCATCTGCCTGCTCAGAGGCATCTTTCTCCCTGAAGCTTATCTTGGTTGGTCCAAAAGGGCATTGAGCCAGTTTTTACTGCCCTGAGGCAGGCCCTAGAGCTAGCATTTTGATTTTTTTTTCTCATGTCATTGCAAGTATTAGCTTGCTCAAGTCACTTTACTTCTCTGAGGCTGTTTTCTCACCTGAAAGATGGAGGTAAAGTACTGGCTTCATAGGATTGTATGAATGAAATGAGATAGTAAATGAAAAGCCTTTTTCACATAGCAGGCACAGACATAGCAGGCCTCTCAAGGTGTTGAAGCAGTGTTGAGAATGTGGTACTTAATAAATTCATGTTGAAGGAATACATGATGGAAAAGTTCTTACATGTGTTCTTAACTGAACTCTTAAAAGGCAAGTGAATGGTTTTTACCTGTTTGGCTGGAAGGGATTAAATGCTTGCTCAACAGAGGCTCAGTTTGTAGTCTCACTTGGGGAAGCCCTGTCTAGCCTATATATAGTCTTTGATATTTCTTGGCCTTCATTGGAGTTTGTGAAATAGAATATGGCTGCATCTGGTGAATGAATTCTATGGTAGGGCAATGTGTATCACTGGGAAAGCAGAATTGGCAGCCAAATTGTACCCAGGGAAGTCCAGACATCTGCACTTGTGTAGAAAGCGGGTGCCTCCTGTGGAGAAACAGGCATTGAATTCAGACCTAGGAACATGAGTTTTGGCCCATTCTAAATCACTTACATGTACTTTAACCTTGATAAGTTCACTAATATCCCTTCCTTTGATTTTTCTCTGTAGAAATAGAAAAGTCTGATCTCTCTAGCCTTATCTTCCCGTCTTTTTTTTTTTTTTAAATTTCTCTCTGGAGATACTTTAAATGAAGTGTCTTGCAGTCATGATCTATAGGTGGAAGGGATTCTCATCTTGAGAAACAGGCAAAATGTTATAGGTTCATGTAGGGTAAATCAGAAGACAAACTCCAACAATGAATTTAATATTATGATCTCTTACAAGTGTTTCGCAATGGGCTGGTGCTGTTCTAATTCAATAAATTTTCAGGAAAGAACAGATTCAATAAAGAAATGGCCTTCCAGCTAAGGCTAGTGACTCATTGTGGTTGGGATGGGGAATGATGGGCAAGGAAAGCCGTGTGGGGAAGGATCAGTGTTAAATACTTGGGATCTTCCTAAACGTGGCAGTCATTTCTTCCCATTGACTTGGATCCCTGATTCATAGACGAACTGAACAATATAGCCAAGGCCCAAACCTGAGAGGGCCTGATTTTTTTACATTTCCATGTATCCTCCACACCTCTAGTAGTGCTCTTGATTCCACTGCATTCTACAGTGCCTTTTGGATTAAGGGTTAATGACAAACAGCTAAGGGGTACTCACTGACTCTCTGATATATATTGGCCTATGTTAACAACAAGGCTATGGAGGCTTCAATTGAAGAGGAGACAGAGATTCTGGAGGACATTGTAAGTCTTCTACTTCAGTTTGAACAGTAATTGAGTAAAAAACTCTCAGTGTTTAGTCCCTCATGTCTGCAACTTCCCAGGTGAAAAACCCAGTGGGTTGTGGGGAAATAATTCTGTATTTTCATTCAATAATGATATGGATGAGGCAGAACATGGTGTCCTTTGAGCCCTACTCTTTTGTTTCCTTGTGTTCTCTCCTAACTTATCATTTTCATATCTGGAAAGGTTGTTGATAAGAGATTTTTCCATGTGTTGGAAGAAGTCCAGTAAAGAGGAAGGATAAGATCCTAGCCTGACACAAGGGGAAGTGGCCATGTCCACTCAGGAAACTAGCATGGAGGGGTGTGGTCAACAAATTATTGATAAACAGCATATACTGTTTGTACTCAAATACCCAGACAGTGGCATACTACAGGCTCCACTTGATTCAGGCTGAACTTTGTCTTTTATAATGAGTGAGAACAGAATATGATGGGCATAAAAGTCTTCTAGGAGTCAAATAGCACACACCAACCACTCTGGTTCTCCTCTCCATTTTATTTTATTTTATTTTTTTGAAGTTTGAAGTTATATGTGCCTAGAGTACTGAAAATTATCTTTTTTTGGTTCTAATTAGTTATATGTGACAGTAGAATGCATTTTGACACATCATACATAAACGGAATATAACTTCTCATACTTCTGGTTGTCCATGATTTAGAATCACACTGGTCATATAATCATATATACACAGAGGATAATAATGTATATTATTGTAATGAATAATAATAATTCTTTAAAATTTCTTCTCAACTCTGGTAGGATTTTATGGGAATTCAGTGTTATAAGCTCATTCTCTAACTGAATTTTTCTTTGTAACCAGAACCTATAAGACCTCCTTTTGGGTAAGCCTACCAGTTTGTGGCAGTGAAGCAAGTACTTCTTCAGGGCATAGAGCACTCTTGCATCAGCTCCCCATTTACCACAACCTTTGCACTCATTGTGAGTTTACTTAGATTACTGGAAAAAGTGAGTCTAGCCCCATCTACTGTACCTAGTTTGGGGACTTCTCACATTTCTAATCCATTGATGATTCTTATGAATTGTTTTGCAATGCAGGTATTGACTTTTTTTTTTTACAATTTCCAAAATTTGGGGGCTTTCAAGGAAGTTTATAGTGTGTGCATTCCTATGATTATGAAGCAAAAAGGATTACATTTGCAGTTTGTTTGTTTTTAGGGTGAAATATTTTTATTGTGAATTAATCTCAAACATACAGACAAGGAAAAAGATTAATATATATTCCCTTGTAACCAATGCCTAGCTATATCAAAACTAAAATTAGATCCTACTTATGTAAGTCTTTATGCTGAATTTAACATATGAAATGAATAAAAAGTATAGTAGAAAATTACTCTGCTGTTGTTTTATCCATGTATCCTCCATTAAAACAAGGCAGGCTTGATTTATCCTAGATTTTCTTCCTTTCTTCTATAAAATAGGTAACAATTACATGATCTATTATCTGGAGTTGAGGCACCAATGGGAATTATTTATGGTGATGAAGTCATCCCTACCATACTCACAATTAATTATATCTCATGGACCATAATACTAGTGTCAGAATTCTCTTCCTCCTGCTGTCTCTATCAGGATAGTTCTTTTAATCTTCCTTCTTGATTTGGCTGCTGAGAACTTATTTCTCCTCTTGTCTCTTTTCCGGTTGAGAGCATGTAGACACTTATCACTGTTCATTTCTTACTGTGATTTCCTCTGCCTATGATAAGTAGGTTATTCATATTTTGATACTTGCTGTTGTAGTATAAATGCCATCATCTTTCATTTAGGAAAGTCTTTTAGAGCTTCAGAAGGCTGTGTATTTTTTTCTTTCACAGTTTTTTTTTAATTTTTTTATTGTGGGTTGTTCAAAACATTACAAATTTCTTAACATATCATATTCCACACTTTGATTCAAGTGGGTTATGAACTCCCACCTTCACCCCATACACAGATTGCAGAATCACATCAGTTACACATCCATTGATTTACATATTGCCATACTAGTGTCTGTTGTGCTCCGCTGCCTTTCCCATCCTCCACCCTCCCCCCTCCCCACCTCTCCCCTCCCCTCCCCTCCTCTCTCTCTACCCCCTCCACTGTATAACCCTGAGGGTCTCCTTCCATTACCATGCAATTTCCCTTCTCTCTCCCTTTCCCTCCCACCTCTCATCCCTGTTAAATGTTAATCTTCTCCTGCTCTTCGTCCCTACTCTGATCTTAGTTACTCTCCTTATATCAAAGAAGACATTTGGCATTTGTTTTTTAGGGATTGGCTAGCTTCACTTAGCATAATCTTCTCTAATGCCATCCATTTCCCTGTAAATTCTATGATTTTGTCATTTTTTAATGCAGAGTAATTCTCCATTGTGTATAAATGCCACATTTTTTTTTATCCATTCGTCTATTGAAGGGCATCTAGGTTGGTTCCACAGTCTTGCTATTGTGAACTGTGCTGCTATGAACATCGATGTAGCAGTGTCCCTGTAGCATGCTCTTTTTAGGTCTTTAGGGAATAGACCAAGAAGGGGAATGGCTGGGTCAAATGGTGGCTCCATTCCCAGCTTTCCAAGAAATCTCCATACTGCTTTCCAAATTGGCTGCACCAATCTGCAGTCCCAATCTGCAGCACCAATCTGCAGTTTGATGATCAGCTGGGTAAAATTTACTCATGTTTAAGGACTAGTTTGTGATAGAACAGTAAATGCCCTCGTTGTCCAGCGTCTCCTTAATATTAGTCTTGGTTATAATGGTATCATTACTCTTGAACTACTGGTCTTTATGGTGCCAGATGAAGCTGGTATAGTGGCCATTGCACAAGGTTCCTTGGTAATTAGTCATTACAAACAAGGAATAGTTATTATTGTTGTTTTATGTATTAGTCTACAGCTGCAACTGTCTGTTCATCTTACTCTTTTTTACTTAAGGCCATATATGGTATCATATCCAGTTCCAGAAGAAAGGAGTTGTAGGTAGTGGTTTTGTGCCTCTGTTTGATCAGGTGTTCAAATGAGATCAAAACAGGCCACAGTGGGTAATTTATTCATTGTGAGGAATATGCATTTGATTTTGGTCATGCTTCTGAGGTACTCAGGCCTTGTGAATCTTCACAGGTAATCTGTGGACATAGTTCTGATTGAGATGCTCTTCTTTCCAGGGATCCTGAGCAGGATCAGCCAGATCAGGATCAGGGAGGAAAAGCTAGATAAGCACATGGGCCAGGGTTGTAGCTCATTGGTAGATCACTTGCCTAGCCCATTGTGAGGCACTGGGTTCAATCCTCAGCACCACGTACAAATAAATTAAAAAAAAAATGTTTTGTGTCCATCTATAACTAAAAACATTAAAAAAAAAAACCCAGATAAGCGTGATCTGATGTCCCAGAATGTGATGGAAACATTTTGATAGGTTTAAAGGGTGACATCAGACTGCAGGCCACCTGTGAATATTTGGTTTATAATGCAGTTAAAGTGGTTGAAATTATTAGTTGCCTTCTCAACATAATCACATTTTCAATGCCTGTGCAGCCAAAATAAGGAATTGTAGGCAGTCTGTTGCCTCTTCTCTGCTAAATGATGAACATGTATCCATATCAGGTGCAGTAACTTATAGGGAATGTGAGGAAATGGGTTTCCAAAATACAACTCCCAAAAGACTGAAGACATCTCACAGACCAAACTCAACTCTGATTTTAACATTTCATATATGTGCCTCTGAGAGGGAAGAATATCTCTCAGTATTGGAGTGAAGGTAAGATCTGGACAATGCACTTCAGAAAGCATGTGTTGCCAAGATTTATTGGTCCTTTTAAGCCTATAATGGAATTTGAGGGGAGTTTTTTCCTGTTTGGGTTATGCCTTAGCAATTCTAGTTCCTGTCTAGTTGGTTACCAGGAGGAATCTTCTTGCCAAGGTTTGAAGCTGTACATTTTTGGTGAGAAATCCCCACTGGTGTTGAGGTTTGGAATTTCTAAGTTTTCCATTTGCTCTTTTCTTACAATATGCTCAATGTCTTGAGAAGTGCAGAGCTCCATCAAACTCTTGCAGTAAAAGACTTGTTAAATTACAGAACAGCTTCTAGCAGCATAATGTCATGTCCCTAACATGATACCAGCTCCCCATTAAAATGCCTGCCTAAAAAAGCTTAAGGCTGCTAGAATATACTGTTTTTTTCTAGCCAACACCAGGTAATAAGGCCCCCGACCTACTTTTCTTAGTGCATATACCAAAAGAGGCTTATATTTTTGAATATGTGTATCTTACTATTCAGAAATGTCTTTCTAAAGGACCTGAGAGCCATTCTCTTGAAATGCAATAATCAGGAAGGATAGGGCCTCCTGTCCCAGTGTCTATGGAAGAATAGAACCCAGCTAGCAATCTCAGCTGGTCTTATGACATATATGCTGGTGAGCCCCCTGTAGTTTTTCACTTCTATTAAGTCTACTGAGTCCCTGCTCTCCCTCTTTCCTCATTCTACCTTTAGAACTCACAAATTACTTCTATGTAATTTGGAATGAAGCTTAGCTATTTTCTGTACTGTCAGTATTTACTGAATAAAATCTGTTTTCACTGCTTTAACTATTGTCCAATTGTGTTTATCAAGTAATCTTTATCATGTATATAATCATGAAACATAAAACCTAAAGTAACTTTATTGTAGAAGTCCACAGCTAAGTGGTACTGTTTCAACATATTCATTAACATATTTCTCTGTAAAGCAGGTGTTTTTAGTCAGCTTTTCTGTTGCTGTGACTAAAAGACCTGATAAGAACAACTTAAGAGGAAAAGTATATCTGCTCATGATTTTAGAGGTTCAGTGCATGGTTGGCAGACTCCATAGCTCTGGGCTGAGGTGAGGCAGAATATCATGGTGGAATGGTTAGCAGAAAAAAGTAGCTCAGAACATGGCAAGCAGGAAGTACAGAGAGAGCTCTGCTTACCAGGGACAAAATAGATTTTCTAAAGGCAAACCCCCCAGTGAACTACTTCCTCCATCCACACACTACCTGCCTACAGTTACCACCCAGTTAATCCATATGAGTGGATTAATTCCTTATTAGGTTACAGCTCTTATAATCTAAACCAAAGCAGCAGGCAAAAAAGACACATGAAAAGCAAGAGTAGACTCTGTTCATATACTGTAACACCCATGACAGCTGCCCAACTTTGTCTTGCTTTTTCTGCTTTCTTGAGTTTCTGCTTCATATAAAGCATAATTTCTACCTCTAGTTATAAACTGTTCATGTGGGAATAGCCCAGAGGACCCATAGCAAACTCTACATGTAAGAATCTGTCTAAAGGCCTTGCCAGAATGCAAAACCTGTCAGGGATCTTGTATATAACCTGAACAGGGGAACTGAACAGAAAAGGACAGGGTGGTGCTAAAAGAAGTGCAGTGTAAAGGGAGGAAATCCACTAACTCTACACTCAGGATTATAATTCCGAAGACCAATCTAGCTTTTAACAATGCAGCTATCTTTTATGCCTCCTTATTCTGATGGTTTGAACATGGCAAAATTGGATCTAATCAACCAGTATATCCCACCATATCCTAGAGGAAAGTTGCTCAGAATAGATATTAATGGTGAATGGAATGACCTTGGCAAGAAAATCTAGCAAACGTACACTACAGCTATAAAGGCTTAGAGGATTCCCCTGGGTCTCCTCAGGTCTGACTCCTTTGTGGAAGTCAGGACACCCTCTGCCCTACTTCAGGTGCTAAAGCTTCTAGACAAGGCAGAATTACTCCCTGGCACTTGTATAGAGGAGGGAAGCCCAGGGCAAGAGAGTTTTCTGCTTTACTCAGTCCTTGAAGCCTCTGTAAATCAAGTCACTAAGCTATTTCTGGTACTTCTTTGCTACTATGTTCCCATCCTCCTACAGTCTAATTCCATCACTAAACAAATCTTGAAGCCCCAACACCCTCACTCCACCACCCAACAATATCCCTGGATCCTTTATTTACTTAAAGGTCTAGGTTAACTTGGGCTCCAATTATTCCTTAGCCAGCCATCTCTTCTGACCTATCCATTAGGTATAGTCACAAGGGAGATACTCCTGGCCTAGTTTCCATAGCAAAAAAAAAAAAAAAAAAAACCAAACAAACAACAACAACAAAAATATTCACTGGTGCCCAGTGGGTTAAAGGTTTAGAGGAATGGCAACTTTTTGGTATGAATTCCTAAGGGACCAATAAGAGTCTAATTTCAGGGAGTAAATTGGAGATAGGGATATTATCTTGGAGTGTAGGAGAGAGGAAACATAACCAAGGGCATCAGGCTCAGACTTGAGCCAAGGAACTTAGTAGCTGTGTGAGCTCAGATAAAACACCTATGCTCTCTGAGTCTTAATTATGTAATCTGTTACAATGATTTCAATTGTATTTTAGTTTTCAACTGATTGGTGTAAAAGCAATACTCATTCAGTAGAAATCATACTTTAAATTTTGAATTTTGATCTTTTGCTGGGCTAGAAATATATAATACAATATTTCCTTGAGAGGCTGGGAGGTGGTGGCAGCAGCAGCAGCAGCAGCAAATCGCAGCTCACAGTCAGCCATTAAATCACAAACAGACAATACATAATGGTGTACTGTGTTGTTAAGCTGTGATGGTCAGTAGACAAAATATATTGAGCATGCTTTCAAATTACAATTTTTTTCACACTATAATAGGTTTATTGTAGCATAAACCCAGTAAGTTGATGAAGAAATCTTTATAGCAAAAAATCTTTATGGCAAACTTCAACTTTCATACCCCTCTTTCTTAATCCCCACCTTTAAACCAGTAGATAGCACAATGTCTGATATACAGAACACAGGAAAAGAAAACATTTTCCTTCAAAGATATCTCAAAGTTGTGACCCAGTTCACCTGATGATCCATTGTAGGCACTTCATGTACAGGAACATGCACTCAGTAAATAAAGATCAATCCTTTAAATGTACTACTGTGCTAGGTACTCTGTGCTATGAGAAACACAGAGAACAACAATGTGTCCTCAAAAAGGTTATAGCCCAGGATGATTTTTCCTTCATTTTGACAAAAAACAGAATCCAAGGCCACAATCCCCAGGAAAGCTGCAATCTCCAGGGCCCATGACCAATTACAAGATTATTACTATTTATTAGTGAAAACATTTGATGTTATGTTAATCTCTCTTGGACAGTCATGCACCTTCCCTCTAAATCTCAGAATTAGGATTCTACTCCCCTAGGATTAGGAGTAGGATCTAATAGATGCCTCCTCACAGTGGATATCAGTGGTTTTAGAAAGTTCAACAGATTCATTCATGTATTTGAATTTTCTGAGTGAGCACAGTCTAATGTTCTCTTGGAGAGAATAATCATAACTATTTAACTCCCTCACACTGAGTATAGTTTTGGAGGTTGAAATAAGAGCCAGTCTTCTTTCAGAGGAATTTGTTAGTAGGAACATTTGTCTGAGAGATAAGAGAGAAGTGTGCTTATACTTTTCCATTATTATCAGTGGTGATGTATACAACCTACACATCATCTTTGAGGTTGAATGCTCTAATAAGAGCTGATTTGACCTGCTAGCAGTTGTTACCATAAACTCACAGAAATTTAGCAAAATATAGTTTCCAACTTGTAGATACTTAGATTCTGTCCTAGTCTGTTTGTGCTATATTAGTCAGCTTTTCATTACTGTGAACAAAACACCTGACAAGAACAACTTAAAAGAAGAAAAGTTTATTTTATCTCACAGTTTCAGAGTTTCATCCAACACCATTGCTCTGGGCCCACAGTGAATCAGAACATCATGGCATAGAAGCACTGCTCCTCTCATGGTGGCCAGGAAGCAGAGTGGGGTGAAAAGCATAGGGAAGATGAACCCTTCCAGGGAATACCTCCAGTGACTTGACACTTCCGGCCATCCCCCATCTGCTTATAGTTACCAACCAGTTAAGTCTATTCAAACTATGATGGAATGATTAGGTTATAGCTCTTACAACCCAATCATTTCACCTCAGAGCATTCCTGCATTAACACAGGATCATTGTGGGGCACCTCATACCCAAATCATGACAACTGCTACAAAAAGTACCACAGATGAGGCAATTGATAAGGAATAGAAATTTACTTCTCACATTTTCAGAGGTTGGGAGGTCCAAGATCAAACTGCCTCCAGGTTTGGTGTCTGGTAAGGGCTGCTGTTTCCACGATGGTGCTCCAGAGGCTGCTTCTTCCAGAGGGGGGAATACTGTATCTTTTTTTTTTTTTTTTGGTACCAGGGATTGAACCCAGGGTGCTTGACTACTGAGAAACATCCCAAGCCCTTTTTTGTACTGAGTTGCGAAGTGCCTTGCTAATCTGCTGAGACTGGCTTTGAACTCATGATCCTCCTGAGTTACTGGGATTACAGCAGTGCATCACTGTACCCAGCAGAATGCTGTATCTTTACATGAAAAGGACAGAAAATCAAAAGGAGACCTGGCTAGGTCCTTTCATCAACTTATTAGGGCAATAATCCAAGCTCAAGAGCTGAGCTTCCATGCCATTATCATTTTTCAAAGGCTATACCTCTTAATATTGTTGCACTAGAGATTAAGTTGGAGACTATTAATTGTGGGGGACACATTCAGATCATAGCAGCTCCCAACTCAGCTGGTGTTGCTGTAGGTGCTGGAAAGATCACTGCAATTCTCATGGTTCTAAGTGACATCACCTCATACAGTGTGAATAGAAGGCTTACAATTTTCAGGCTAGCTTTTTTTAACTTCTCTCAACATACACACTCTGTTTAAAAAACACCATGACAAGAAGCTTCAAGACATGTTATGATCTCTGCAAAATGTGGTGATTATTCCATATGTTGCCTTCCTCTGAAGTTTTCAAGGAGGTTTAGTGAAAAGGAGAGGGGGAGGTGGTGGAGATATTGATTATGAGACTCCAACATCTAGGAAATTGGACCTCACTGCATATCTTAGAATTAGGGTTTAAATAACATAAACAGGAGGTAGAAGAGCACACATAACCAAAACTCCAGTGAGGTGAAAACAGGCAGAAATGGAGTCACTAAGAGGTGCTCAGGGGTCAATGAGGTACAGGTTTACAGATAGGAAATGGCCTGCCTACCTATTGGTCGGTGGAAGCATGTCAAAGGGGAATATGTGGTCTTTACTGGTCTCAATTAGCACCACCTATATTTCTGGTCTCCTTCAATCATTTGGAATTATTCTATGTAGTGTGTGTGTGTGTGTGTGTGTGTGTGTTACTGGCAAAATTTGAAAGGGAGAAAAGAGAGCACAGTGGCCCTGAGAGTCTCAGGGATTCCACCTCCATCAAAAACTACCCAGTCATCACCAGAATGACTGGTGATGCTTCACACAGAACAACGTTGCTAATTCTGACCCACTTTATCACAGTACAGCCAGAGAGAACTAAAACATGGAGAAGAAACAGGGCCACAGGAGAGCAAATCGACACCAGGTCACCCC
Source organism: Marmota flaviventris (assembly GCF_047511675.1). Lineage (NCBI taxonomy): Eukaryota > Metazoa > Chordata > Mammalia > Rodentia > Sciuridae > Marmota > Marmota flaviventris. The sequence continues at coordinate 47,065,010 of NC_092518.1, read as the reverse complement.
CAGAATCTGCCCTGGTTGGAAAACCTCCATGCATCCAGTGTCCCTCCAGCTTCTCCCCTCCTTTACAGCTAGCCCCAGAGATACACACTCCATACAGGCTTCTCATAATTCACACATAATGAGGGGAGGGTCTCTCAGAACACAAAGTCAATACCCAAGCAGGGCCCTTAGCATTGAGGAAGGGAAAGGTGCATCCCTCAGATTGGAGCCCATCCCAATTTCCTTAACCTTCCTAATCTTGCCCCTTTACAGCAGATGGAGACCTGCATGAAGAGACCACCAACAAAGAAGGAATGTGTCCTGTGAAAGAGCAGCCCCTAAACACCTCCAAATCACAGTCTTGTAGAAGCACATGAAGAAGGAAAAAGTACTCTGGAATTATGAATTGAATTATAAAGAAAAATGTTTTTGTTTTTCACATAGGTGAGAGCATTTGCTTAGCCCCAGCTGGGAAAAAACAAGTATTGCTCATTTCTGGGTTAGCAAACTTACAAGGAAATGTTGACTTGGCTTTTGGCTGGCTGCTGAACCCGTGGCTTGGATCCTAGCTTCTCTGAGACTGCCTTACTTCTTTTAATAAAGACAGGCAGTGCACAGTTTACAAGGACTTAGGTCTTCTGAGCCTCCATTTAGTCATGGGTAAGGTGAGACCCATGAGAAAGCCAGGGTCTCCTAATTCATTTATGCAGGACATGGAAAAGGAGCACTGTGACAGGCACTAGGAATGCAAAACCAGGAACAAAGAAAATAAGCCAGAGTCCCTCACTAAGGGAAAGGACATGAAGATGAACATTAGCTAACACACATACAAGGGCACTTGCAATCCACAACCTAACGTAGGTGAAGTGGGATTGCAACTGTGCTTCGAATGTTTTGTGAAAGCAGTTGTAGTGACCAGATACACCCCTTCAGTCAGCCCAGAGTCTATCATTACCAAACAAACTTCTTCTTCACCAATAATGGTCACATGGGAAAACATGTCACACTGGTGTGATGCATTATTTTTGCCAGAATTGGAATGATTGGGTCTGGGTGGTTTAGGCCTTTCTGAAAGTCACTAGTTACAAATTGGCCTGCCTCTGAATCTCATGATGGACTCAGTAAAACAGATGGGAAGTGCCCCGTCCAGAGTTTCTCATTCCTTGCTGACATTTTGATAACTGATGCTTATGCTCTGGGAATGGGGAGTGCACTTTCAGAATCTCTGATGTGAGTTCATGTAAAATAAAACAAGCAAAAAAAAAAAAAAAACAAAACAAAACACCAAACAGATAAACAAAACAGGACAAGGTAAGCAGACTTGAGTAGCAGGGGCCATTTCTGATGGAGCTGATTCCAGAATGATTTCCATCTTAGCTGCTTTCATAGATTTCCATGTGCAGCAGGTCCTGGGGTATGTTGCTGGTGAAGGGTGGCATAGAAAGAGCAAGATCAGGAAAAAATGTGCTTCTGTGCTCTTGGGGCCCTGGGACCTTTAAAATCGGCTCTCTGAAACCCCACTCAGGCTTCTTTTTCCCACCTGGGCCTCTTCCCCTCAGTGACCTCACTTTCCTGAGGCCAGCATCCCAAAAGGCAGACTGCAGCCACTGCCTGGCTATGACTAGAGCCACAGGGGGAAGGGCTGTCAACTGGCATTCAGTCTTTGAGGACTCACACTGTATGTCCAATCTCCTCCAGGGACCTGGCCTCCCTCCTGGTTTCCCTTCATTGACACCAAATCCAGACATATACCCTGCAGGCCAGCCTTCTGGGATCCCACACAATAGGAGCAGATGGGGCTCTCAGAACTCTGAGGCTCCACCCAGGCAGGATCCCAAGCAAGTGATGACCTTTTGTCACTAAAACCCATGCTGCTGGAAATATACTGGTGCAACTTTATATCCCATAGTTTTGTGTCTATTGGTGGGAAAAACCCCTGGAAATCTGTGCAAAAGGCATTCCTGGAGTCTACTGTGTACCAGGCTGGAAGTGATGAGCCCAGACTGCTCCCTGTCATCAAGAAGCTCAGAGACCAGCAGGGCACACAGACAGGTCACCAGCAGATTCAGCCTGGAGTGCATGGGGCTCCAGTGGGGAATGAAAGGGTACTTCCAGGGAGAAACATTGCCCAACAAATTGAAGTAATGCCCATCGATTCACTTCATTTCTGACTGGAGGCCACTGTACCTCATGTGTAGTACCAGGCATCAGATTTGACATGACAGGATGCTCAGTGAACATTGCGGGAAGGAGGAAATAGGCCTTCAGTTCTGACACTGAGACTACAATGCCAGGCAGGGCCCTGGGACTGTTTTCCCACTGTGTCTTCAGACTTGCTGTGTGAATTTGGGCCAATCAAGTCTCTTTCTGGCCTTTCTTCCTATATCAATGACATGGAAGGTAACTAAGTTGTGAGAGGTTAGGTTGGTGGATAAGGGTGTGGGATGTGGGCCAAACAATGGTTTGCATCCTGAATGCCCACCCCTGGCTCTGTGAGCTCCAACAGGTGACCTAAATGCACTCTGTCTTGGATTACTGCTGTGTAAAATGAGGCTGATTATAACAACAACCCCTAGGTTTGTCCACCACTCTTTGTGGATAGTATTCAATATGTAAAGAAATATCAAGTGCTTAGAACAGAGATTGGAGCACAGTGAAGTGAGAAGCATGTAAGTTCTATGTTCCATCTGAAAACGCAAGTTAACTTTCATCCCTGGAGCTTTGTATTCAATACTAGACCTGGAACAGTCTTCCCCTATAATTTCCCTTCTCTTCTGATTGCTGTTCAACCATCACCAAGAGAGTCCTTCCCTGATCCACCCTCTAAGGGAACAAAATTCTGTCCCTGTCTCTTCCATTTCTAAGATTTATTCCCCTCTCTATTAATTTTGCTTGACTTTATTTCCCACTTTACCATACCTGCTTACTCTATGTTTCTCTAATAGGATCAAAGTGGACCAAGGAAAAGAGCAAATGCATGCATACTGTTTGTATGAATATAAAGTAGTACCTCTATTATGAAAAACAATTTAGATATTCCTCAAAACATTAAAATATTGCTAGTATGTGATCCAGCAATCCTGCTATTGTGTGTGTATGTGTGTGTGTGTGTGTGTGTGTGTATCTCCAAAGGAAATGAAATCAGTATGTGGAAATAATCTGCGCTCCTATGTTTATTGCTGCATTACTAATAATCACCAAAAAAAATGGAAAAAAACCCTAAGTGTCCATAAAGGGACAAATGATAAAAATGTCATACATTATAATTATTTTTAAAACATTTATTGCATTTTCCAATATTGTTTACTATTTTTTTGACATTTCTTTGCTTATGCAGTTGAATAGCCTACTTGTTCACAACTCTGGTTTTTATTCTTAATACACAAATGTAACACTAAAAATAGCACAAATTCAGCAAGAATACTGAATCTGATTTTATCTGTCTTTAAAAACAACACCAATATTTCTCAATCTGTCCCAAAATATTGTAGGATATGTTCACTGTGTTTAATTTCCAAATGAATTTTCCTAAACTCTCTGTAGCATTTGAACATTCATTATTTAAAATGTAGTTTTAGAACTGCATGCAATCAAATGTAAAATCACTTTGCCTTGCTGCTCTACTCTTATCAAGCCCTCTTTGCACTGAGTCATGGCATCAGACTTAAGTTATGGCATAGAATTAAATATCTTCTGAAAAATAGCAATTGAGCACATATTTTGCATACTAGTAATAGGTTTTAGATTCATAAGAATTGCTTTGTGGATTTCCAAAAATGTCCATCCATTATGTTCCCCCTATATATTTGTTTTGTCAGCCAATCTGGTTCTATATATGCAAAGGCTCTCCATATATAAATGTCTGTAATTTCTAAATACTCTAAAGTGCATTGGACACCATTATATGTTACATTTCTCTTTATTACAGAAAGTGATTTTAAAATTCAGAAATTATTTAAACTTTACTTTTAAAGTAGTCTTATCTCCAAATAAAAGTTATTTTTTTTTTGCCTTGAGTTTTTGTTGCAACATATAATATTGTACAACTCAGGTACAGTCAATTGATTCTCTCTTAGTTTTGACAAAAAGTCCCTTCTTGACCAACTTCTAGCCAGACTCCTCTGAGGCATGTTCACGACTAGGCCTAAACCTTGGCTTATAAAGACTTGAATAAACACTAACATATTTTCTTGCATTTCTGGAATGACTCTAACTCCTCCTCACAGTCTTTTTTAAAAAAATATTTTTGTAATTGTAGATGGGTAGAATGCCTTTATTTTATTTGTTTATTTTTATGTGGTGCTAAGATCGAACTCAGTGCCTCACATGTGCTGAGGCAAGAACTCTGCCACTGAGCCACAGCCCCAGCCCTCTCCCCACACCCTTAAAGTGACATGTTGAGAAACCTCAGGTGTGCCAAAAAGAACATACTTTTTTTTTCCAGCCAGTACTTTAAGATTAAGTCCCTGAATCTCAGTCTCTGTGAGAGGATAGGAGCCTAAACTTAAATAAGTGTCAGTTAGTAACCCAGATGAATTTAACATGAACCAACTGCCCATTCCTGCTGTTGTAAATTTTTACTTCTTTGACTCTGCTCAAGTGCCTCTTGTTCCCTCTCCTCATTCCTTCATTATAAAATGTTTAGTCACCTCTATACAAATAAAGTTGTATTCAGTTCATGCTGGACCCTCTTACCTATTGCAATAATATTAATGATTAGGGTCTGTCCTAATTTAACTAGTGTCTGTTTATCTTTGAAAGGTTCCTTATAGCCTCTTCAAAGAGCTTCAGTTTTGGAGAAAAAACATAAGAAATTCTGTTTTATTAGAATCATTTTCTCTTTTCTTTTCTTCAATATATTTTAAATAGGCGAACATTATTCTTCTCTCACACTTTGAAAACAATTGCATGGCTGGCCAACATTTTGGCATCTTTTCTATGATTTGGAAAATTATAGCCATCTTCTAGGCATATGTTTAAGGAGGATATTCCATTTCTGTTCATTCAAAACTCTAATTAAGCACTAAGCACAGTGGTACATGTCTATAATCCCAGTGGCTCAAGACGCTGAGGCAGAAGAACTGCAGGTTCAAAGCCAGTCTCAGCAACTTAGCAAGGTCCTAAGCAATTCAGTGAGACCCCGTCTCTAAATAAAATGTAAAAAAGGGCTGAGGATGTGGTCCAGTGGTTAAGCACCCCTGGGTCCAATCCCAGTACCCAAAACAAACAAATAACAAACAAACAAAACTCATTAAACATGTTTGCATGTTTTGAGAAAATTGAAATGTGATCATGGCTCTTCATTATAAAGGCTTTCATATCACAAATAAGCAAATCACTCACAGTTTATCAGTGTTGTGTATAAGGTATGCAAATTTGGCAAGTAAGATATTTTCATTTTCTTTTTAAAGAAGCTTGTAGACTGAGCAGAATTTGTACTGCCTTTCATATATGCAGACATCTGAACAAAGTCTTATTTATATTTGGATAAATTTGAGACAGTTCCCAGTGATAGCAGTGTTTTAGATGTCTCTATATGACTTCAGTTATAGTGGGCAGTATGTGTGATCTCTTGGGGCAAGAAATTCAATAGGAATGAGGTGTTCGTGTGTGAGTGATTTTCAGATCAAAATAAATGACTAGCAGTGGCCAGATCATCATGTGCCTTGTAGTCAAGGTAATGAATTTGGCTGTTATTACAGATGTAGTGAAAGGCCCCTTGAAAGTTTTTAGCATTTGAATGGCATGACAATGTTTAAAATGCTTCACCTTTGCAATTGAATAAGGAATAGACTACAAAGGGTCAGTTGTGGAAGAAATAAAACTGTATGAGACTATTACAGATAAGAAATGAAGATGCCTAGCAATGACAAAGGTGGTCCAGAAAAGGTAAAGAAAAATTTTGTAACATATTTAGCAATTAGACCTACTAAACTTGCTGCTGAATTGGATAGAGGAATAAAGGATAGGTAAGAGGGTTTTAGACTGAGCAATTGACTAGATAATGGTGCCATTTATTAAGATGCAGAAAGAAAAAAAAAGATGCAGAAAGAAATAAATTTGGAGAGAAAAGTCTAGGGTTATATTTTGGACATGCTCAATAGACAAAGTCTGTTAATTGTTATGTGAAAATGGTGAGCAGCCAATTAGGAGGCTATTACAAATCAGCGAAATCATTAGTTAATCAGGGTTAGACACATGTATATGAGAATTATCAGTGCATATTTTTTAAAGAGAGAGAGAGAGAGTGAGAGAGAGAATTTTTTTGTTATTTTAATATTTATTTTTTAGTTATCGGCGGACACAACATCTTTGTTTGTATGTGGTGCTGAGGATCCAACCCGGGCCGCACGCATGCCAGGCAAGCGCGCTACCGCTTGAGCCACATTCCCAGCCCATCAGTGCATATTTGATGTTTAAAATCATGGGACAAGTATGTTCATCTATCGAGAGAGGGTAGAGTCAGTAGAGAAGAGGATCCAATATTGTGCCTGGGAAGAGTTCACTAAACTGCATTTGACCATCAACATCTCCAAATATTGATGATCATTTAACTTCTCAAAGCAATCTCTATATCTATCAATAAGGCAATCAGTAAATCCACGGCAGACATTTTGAGCTCACAATGTATGGCAGAAAGTTAGGTGGTGGAAATATAGAAAACCAACAAAGAAACCAACAGAATCCATGAAGCCCTGTGTATATTGTGGCATTTGGGCAGGTAGAGCCTAACAAATGAAGGGACAGTTACATTCCAATTGTATCACAGGTGCTACAGTGGAGGTAAATACAAAGTGCTGCTGGGTCACTGTAGAAAAAGTGCTTAACTGTGACATTGGAGTTCATTTCTGGTGCCATTTTAGAATTTTAGGAAAAAAATCTTTTAAGAACGGTGCCTTGGAATCAGTATTTTCTAAAAAGCTTCCAAGTAGCTTCTGATACAAAACCAGCTTTGAGACTCTGAAATCTAGCACAGTGATTTTCAAAATGTGGTTTCTGGATCAGCTACATCAGAGTCATGTGGGAGTTTCTTATAAATGCAGATTCTCAGGTCCTACCTAAACTTGCTAAAGCAAAATTTCTGGAACTGGGGTCCAACAAATTCTAACTTATTTATATTTTAAATTGATTATAATTGTATATAATTATTGTGTACAAATGGTGGTTTGGTAAATATATACATTGTGAAATGGTTATACATTTGTGTAAAGTGTGATGTATGACTCAAGTGTTATAGATATTAGAAGTTAAGATTAGAATAAAAAAATTCATATTTGTCCACTTTATGACTATCAGATGACTTGTGAGTATTTGGCAAACTGCCACCACTGAAAGGGGGGAAGCCTGTGAATTTGTTGTTGTTCAATAAAATCTGATGCTGTGGAAAGACACAAAAGTATTTGGTTTATGTTAATGGCATAGCTCACTTATGCTAGTCAGTAATCCCATTCATGAGAGCTCTGCCTTCATACTAAATCATCTACCAAAGATCTCACCTCTTAACACCATTACTTTGGGGCTTAGAATCTCAGTATACCAATTTTGAAAAGACATAAAATCTCAGTCCATTTCACCAATTCAAAACCGCAATATCACCTCACATATGTATGATATAAAAAGTAAACAGAGGGCTGGGGATATAGCTCAGTTGGTAGAGCACTTGCCTAGCACGTATGAGGCACTGGGTTCGATCCTCAGCACCACATAAAAATAAAATAAAGATATTGTGTCCATCTATTATAAAAATATTTTTAAAAGTAAACAGAAAATCAGTGTTGGATAAAAACAGAAAGAGAAAATAGAGTTTGGAGCAGACATGAAGATACTGAAAGCCTTTATGCACTGTTGGGCAGAATGTAAAATGTTGCAGCTGCTATGGAACACAGGAAGTAGCTTCCTCAAAAAATTAAAAGTACAACTACAATATGATCCAGAAACCCCACTACTAAGTATATAAACTCAAGAAATGAAAAAGGACCTCAAAGATATTTAAAACAGAAAGGCTAAAAAAGACAGCCACAATAATTCAGGAGGATGAACTGAGAACAAAGGCAGAGAATATGGAGGAATGTAGAGTCAGGTCACAGAGTTGTCAAAGTGCAGGAAATTATTTTAGGCCTGGTTCTGGCCTGATGACAGTTTTAGAATATCAACTTGGAGTGTCAGCTTATAGTGGCTGGGCATGGTCATCACAGGCAGGAGGAATGGTGCTGTGCTGAAACCTAAGAAAAAGATTCATAGGTTCATTGCTATAGTGATTTTTTCTGGACAAAGCTTATGACAAATGAACAGGCAATGGGGCCAGGGTGCCATTGTGTCCAGTCTCAGGGTGCTTCTCTTTTTCATGGGCTTCAAATGAGGAGGTTGCTTCATTCTGTGGTCTAGTGTGTTTGATATACTCAAGGGCCTGGTTTTCCAACAGGATTTTTTTTTTAAATTTTATATTGGTTGTTCAAAACATTACAAAGCTCTTGACATATTATGCCCATGCATCCATGTGCTCCTGATCAGTTTGATAAATTCACAGGTGGTCATTTTTTATCATCATTATTTATTTGTCAGTTTGTGCCTTATGGTTATGTTAGGCAGATAGTGGTTGTTTCCTTGTACGAACAAGATGTAAAGTCATTCCACCTCAGCACTTAAACTCGGAAGAAAATAGCTTATGGCAAACTATTGCTTCATTAAATGGAGTAACGCAGGCTTAGGCACAGTCTGGGAACTATTGTTCAATGTGTTATGGAGGGGCTGGGGATGTGGCTCAAGCGGTAGCACGCTTGCCTGGCATGTGCGGGGCACTGGGTTAGATCCTCAGCACCACATAAAAATAAAATAAAGATGTTGTGTCTACCGAAAACTAAAAATTAAATATTAAAAAATTCCCTCTCTCTCTCTCTAAAAAAAAATATGTTATGGAGTAACTATGAGCAGGGCACTGCCACAGTGACCTTATAAAAAAGGCCCTAGAAAAAGATCTCTCACCCCTTCCAGAAAACCTGTGAGATTACAGCAAAAAGATGACTTGAGGAAGTAGGTTCTCATTAGAAACAAAATTTACTGGTTTCTTCATCTTGACCTTCCTTGCCTCCAGGATTGTGATAAATAAATTTCACTGTTTACAAGCCAATCCATTTTGATTTTTGGTTATAGCAACCTTAATGGACTAAGACATTAGTTTCCCTGATAATTAGTGACATTGAGCATTGTTTTCAATGTGCTTATTAGCCATCTGTACATCATTTACCCACTTTTTAAAAAAATATTTTTTATTTGTAGATGGACACAATATCTTTACTTATTTTATTTATTTTTACATGGTGCTGAGGATCAAACCCAGTGCCTCATACATGCGAGGCAAGTGCTCTGCCACTGAGCCACAATCCCAGCCCCCTTTGTCCATTTTTAAGTAAGGTTATTTGTTGCTCTTTTTGTTGTTATTCAGGTGCAATTCTTTTTATATGTGGGTATTAACTCCTTATCAGATATTTCCAAATTTTTTTTCATAGTTTGCCTTTTCATTCTGTTGATCCTATCCTGTGATGAAAAGAAGCTTTAAGTTCAATGTATTTCATTTATTTACCTGTGCTTTTATTTCTTGTGCTTTCAGTATCATATGCAAAATAATACTAAATACAATTTCATGAAGATTTTTCCATATGATTTTTCATTATGATTTTATAAAGCCAGATCTTATATTTAGATCTTTAATCCATTTTGAGTTATTTTTTGCATATGGTGTAAGACAAGATTCCAACTTCATTATTTTTCAAATGGACATCTAGTTTTACCATCACTATTTATTTGAGAGTCTATCTTTTCCCTGTTTATGCAGCCTTGGCACAGTTGTCAAAGATCATTTGATCATGTACATGAGAGTTTACTTCTAGATTTTTTACTTAATCCCATTGGTCTATATGTTTCCTTTGATGCCAGTACTATACTATTTTGATTTCTGTAGCTTTGTAACAGGTTTTGAAATCAAGATCTGTGAGGTCTTCAGCTCTGTTTTTCTTTATGAAGGTTGTTTTAGATATCTAATGCCTTGAAATTTCCTTTTATCTCTGTGTTATTATTGATTTCTCCCATCAGTTCTGTCAACATGTGCTTCATATCTGCTGTTAGGTGCATGTATAACTACTATATATTTTTCTGTTGACCTGACCCTTTTATTATATAATTTTCTACTTTGTCTCCTTTTTCTTGGTCTGTTGTTGTTTGTCTTGGCTTCTGACTTGGTTTATTGTATATAAATATGTTCACCATTTTTCTCTTTTTGATCATTTGCATAGAATATTATCTTCATACTTTCACTTTCAGCTTATATGTGCTTTCATATCTAAAATGAGTTGCTTGTACAGAGAATATAGCTGCATCTTATTTTTTAAAAAATTAAAGTTGTCAATGGACAATTAATTAGTTAATTAATTAATATGTGGTGCTGAGAATGGAACCCAGTGTCTCACACATGCTAGGCAAGTGCTCCACCACTAAGCTGCAACCCTGGCTCCTGCATCTCATTTTTAATACATTCATTCACTCCATTCTTTTGATTGGGAAGGTAAATTCTTTACACTTAAAGTGATTACTGGTAGGAAAGGATTTACTATTGCCATTGGTTAATTATTTTCTCTATTCTTGTAGATATTTTGCTATCTTTTTGGTTCATTTTTTTAATAATGACAGCTTTGCTTCTTTTCCCATTTCCTTTTGTGTCCTACAGTTATGTAGAAAGCAAAAATCACAGGCAATAAACTTGTAAATTTAGTTGAGAATAGTCTTTTGCTAGTGCTTCTGAAAAATCAAAACATCAAATTGTTCACATACAGTATTTGAAGATATTAGACATGTGACTTGTTAATCTCATCCATTTAAAACAGAAGAATAGAAATTAGATTATCCAGGATATATCTGTAGAAGAATCTCTTGTTTAGTGTGGTGAAAACCCAAGACATGAATGGGATATCCATTAAGTTGTAAAGGGTGTTAAAAGTTAGAGCGATAGAAACACTGCAAGTTCTCTGAAAAAGAAAAATGAGAGGAAACAAAAAAGGTTATTGTACTTCTTAAATTCTACAGGCGGGAAAATTGTAAAACTACTAGGAAAAAGGGTGATTCTCAAAGTGGAGACTTGAACTCAGAGGGTGGGTCCAAGAGACACAAAGGATTACCTTTAGGTTTTGAATTTGCTTGAGGCTATTGACATTTTTCTTCATTCCATTTGATTGCTTTTGGAATGCAAACGTTTATATTTATTTTTCTATGTCTCCTTACTATTGTATGTCTGTCTTACTATTGTATTTTGGGTATATGTAATATTTGTTAAAATGCACAGGCCCAGAGATAAAAATTTTGCCTGAAGATGAATAATATCCAGAGTTTCATGCTTATATGATATAAATGATGATACATGGGACTTTGGGCCAATGATATTTAGTGAGATGTTAGGCTTGATACTGTAATAGGATGAGATTTTGGGGGTATGTTATTATGGGCTTAATGTGTTTGCATGAGGACAGGTATGAATCTTTGGAGGCCAGAAAGTGGACTAAAGTAGGTTAATGGCCCCCCAAATATCCTGCTTCTAATCCCTGGAACTTGTGAATGTTATCTCATATGGTAAAAATGACTTTATAGATGTGATTAAATGAAGAAGAAGTATAAGATATAGAGATGTGATTAAATGAAGGATAAATGTAAATACATGGAATTAAAAAAATCCCATTGGGCTCTGAATGTAATTATTAGGGTTATTTTTAGTGAAAGGCAAAGCAATATTTGAGTACAGAAGGAGACATTGTAATAACTGGGGAAAAATGCTGCAATTTTAGCTTTTAAGATGGAAAAAAAGGGTCACAAGTCCTGGAATGCAAGGAATACCTTTCTAGAAACTGGAATAGACAGGAGACAGAGTCTTTGCTTGAATCTTTGTAGGCAGCAGGTCCCTATAGACACTTCGAATCACTTTTATAGTAAAATTGATTTTAGGATTTCTGTCTTTCAGATCTATAAGAGAATAGTATTTTGATTTTTTTTAAAAAATTGATTGTGGTACAGTCATAGAAGCTACAGAAAATTAATACACAAAACTATACTAACTTATTATAATAAACTAGAAAATTTTCTTATGTAAAAAATTTTCTGAAAGATTTTAGTTAAATATTGGAAATATATATTCCTTGAATGAGTTTTATAACTCACTGTAAAATCACCAAGGCTTCATAGGAATACTTTTGAATATGCATTCATTTTCTTTTAAAGTTATAGGGTTATTTACCTTTTCTCTCTCTTCAGTTTTGATGAAGTGTAATTTTCATAGAAACATATACTTTTGATCCAAATTTATTGGAATAGAGTCCTCCATAATAGCTTAATAGATTTTCTCATTCTTGGTTATATCTAGACTTATAACAACATTTATTTTTGTTTGGGCCATTCTTGTCAGAGGTTTTTCAATATGACCTTTTCAATGAATCAGTTTTGGCTTTTTTATCTTCTATAATTGCAAAATCATATTCTGGCTACCTATTTCTGTACTTTATTCTGTTCCTTTTACCTTATTTGAAATGTTTTTATTATTTTTATATTGTATTTCCAAATATGGATTTTAATTTATATCTGTGCAATTGATTTATTTCTAAATTCTCACTGTGGCCAGAATTGTGGTCTTTCTGAAATTAATTTTTAAATATTTGTTAAAATGCTTATAGCCTAGTCTGGAGCAAGTTTTCTCAACTGCTCCATCTGTGCTTAAAAAAGAATGTTTACTTCCAAATTGTTGGGTTTAGGCTTTATACATGCATATTTAGGCCAAGTCATTTTTTATGATGTTCAAATTTTTGATAATCTATATTTATTTTTACTTCTGTGACATAAGCTTGTCTTTGTTTTGCTGAGTCTATCATTTTTGCTTTAAAATATTTTATTATGCACATATAATTTTAGAATACTACTCATGAATAGAAATTTTATCATTACATAATATTCTCCTTTATTTCTAGAAATATTTATTTTTTAAAAATTTATTTTGTATTATATTAGTAGAGGAAGCAATTTTGAAGTCAATTTTACCCTTTACTCCTTTTTTTCCAGCCTTGAATTTTATGCATCCTAAAATTTTATATTTGTCCTTCACAAATAAAGATGAATTGTTACTTTTTATAAATCCAAACTGGTGGTGTCACTTAATTAGAATTTATTTCATTTATTTTCATTGATCACCCATATTGAGATTTATTTCTCCCATTTTTATTGTGTGCTATTTGTCCTCACTCCTTTCATTTCTTCTCCATTTTAGCCTTTTACATTTAAAATTTAGTTTTCTTTCCCATTTTAACTTTCCTTTTTACTGAAAACATATTTTATTTGTTTTTATCTATACATGACAAATAGAATGTATTTTGACATATTATGCCTGCATGGAGTATAGTTTCCCATTTTCTTTTTTGTACCAGGGGTTGAACTTAGGGGTACTTGACCACTGAGCTATATCCCCAGCCCTATTTTGTATTTTATTTAAAGATAGGGTCTCAATGAGTTGCTTAGCACCTCCCTTTTGCTGAGGCTGGCTTTGAACTCGCAAACTTCCTGCCTCAGCCTCCCAAGCCACTGAGATTACAGGTGTGTGCCACCATGCCCTACTTACTTTCCATTCTTGTGGTTGGACATGATATGGAGTTATACTTGTCGTGTATTCATATATAAGGATAGGAAATTTATGGCCTATTCATTCTACTGTCTTTGCTATTCCCATCCTCACTTCCTTCCCTTCATCCCCTTTGTCTAATCCAATGAACTTCTATCCCCCACCTTTGTTATGTGTTAGCATGTGCATATCAGACAGAAATTCAACCTTTGCTTTTTGCGATTGGCTTATTTCACTTAGTATGATAGTCTCTAGTTCCATCCATTTACTGGGAAATGCCATAATTTCATTCTTCTTTAAGGCCTGAGTAATATTCCACTGTGTATATATATACCACATTTTCTTTATCCATTCATCTTTTGAAGGGTAGCTAGGTTGGTTTCATAACTTAGCTATTGTGAATTGAGCAGCTATAAACATTGGTGTGGCAGTATCACTATAGTATGCTGATTTTAAGGCCTTTGGGTATGTGCCAAGGAGTGGGTCAATTAGTGGTTCTATTCCAAGCTTTCTGAGGAATCTCCATACTGCTTTCCAGAGTGGTTGCACTAATTTGCAGTTCCACCAGCAATGTATGAGTGTGCCTTTCCCCCCACATCTTCGCCAACACTTATTGTTGTTTGTATTCTTGATAATTGCCATTCTGACTTGAGTGAGATGGAAACTTAGGGTAGTTTTAGTTTGCATTTCTCTAATTGCTAGAGATGTTGAAAATTTTAATAAATATTTTTTGACTGATCATATTTCTTCTTCTGTGAAGTGCCTGTTCAGTTCCTTTGCCCATTTATTGATTGGGTTGTCTGTTTTTTTTGAGGGGGGTGGTGTTTTTTGAGTTCTTTGTATATCATGGAGATTGATGCTCTATCTGAGGTGCAGGTGGCAAAGATTTTCTCCCATCCTGTAGACTCTCTCTTCACTTTCTTGACCATTTTGTCTTTTCGTCTATTAGTTCAATGTTTTACAATACATTCCTATTCTTTTAATGGTTACTCTTAAAATCTTAACATGTACTTCATAAATTTAATATCTTTACATAATATATTTAAAATGTTTCTCCTGGCATATGATAATGTTGTCTAATATTTTATCTTTATGTGTCTAGCCTTACAAAATAGACAGTTTCTTTCACTCTTTGTGCTTCTATTTACAAAGCTTGTTTTGCCATACCCATTTTCTTTGTCTATCACTCTTCTTTCATATCAGAACTCAATTTTGAGATTCTTTTCTTGCTTTCTGAACTACATCCTTCAGATATGCCTTCACTGAGGTTATCTTGACTCTTCAAATTTTTTATCTGAAGCGAATATTTTACTCTTTTTAAATGAAGTTTTGGTAAGAACTAGGTTGGCAGTATTTTCTTGTATAACTTAGAAGATATCATACTGTCTTCTGATGTTGGCAGTATTTTCTTGTATAACTTAGAAGATATCATATTGTCGTCAAGATGTCACCCAAGAGGTTAATTGCAATTCTTTCATATTTAATATCTCATGTTCTCTTGTTGCTTATAGCATATCTTTGTTTTTGAAGTTATACAATTTTACCATTATGTATTGAGGTGTGAATTTATTATTATTATTTTTTATTATTTTTTCTCCTATGGTACTGGGGATAGAATTGGGGCCTAGCATACCAGGGTATGCAAGCTCTACACTGAGCTACATGCCCAGCCAGAAAATTTAATTATATGCTTTCTATGGGGAATTCACTAGAATTGCTGAATGTGAGGGTTTATTTCTCCCCCAAATTCTGAAATATTCTCAGCCATTGTATCTTTAATATTTCTTCTTCCTTATTCTTTCTCTTATCTATATTTTATGCTACAACTAAATGTGTGTTCAATCTGCTTACCCTATTCTCCATTATCTTTCCATTTCTCATTTATACTTTCAATTTCTTAATTTCTCTGAATTTCATTCATGGTAGTTTATTCAAATAATTTTCCTGTTTACTTCATCTCACTGAAGATATGGTCATAATTGTAACACAGCCTAAATGTGTTAGTAGAGAATGGTAAGAAGTACGTACTCAAACATGACAATCACTCTTTTTAACCCTCCTCAAGTCTTCAATTCCAACTTATGCAGACATATGCTATTTTTTTAGTATAAATATGCTCCTTGTGGTAACTAGGACATAATTATGCTAAAAATTTACCATTTATTTGAAATTCAGTTTAACCAAGCATCATGCATTTAATCTGGCAACTTGAGTAGGAAGTCAGTTTCTACCATTGAGAGTGAGAGATCGAAGATATCTTTGTGAGGAATTAACTTGCTCTCCAATGCTAATTGTACTGAGCATATACTAAAATCTAAAGTTAGGACATATGCTCTGCCAAGCATTTTAGTGCAATTTCTGAATGTAAGAGACAAACTAATGAAATTTGCAGCTGATTTTCCACTCAGTGTGTGTATGGGGAAAGAATGCAGACTACTGGAATTTTCCTAAATATCCAGGTCATAAATTATCAATCATTAAGTATAGTTATTAAAAAATCAGGGACAGAATTGTTGCTTACTGGTAGAGTACTTGCCTAGCATGCATGATATACTGGGTTTGATCCCCAGCACCACATAAAAATAAAACAAAATAAAGGTATTGTGTCCATCTACAACTAAAAAAATATTTTAAAAAGTCATACAAAACAATTTCTTTTTTAAATGAAGTGTTATTTATTTTGGAGGATCACCCTTGGAGTTATAGATGCTGTTGTTTTTTCCTGTTTCAGGGATGTGTGCATGTGTGTGTGCATGCACATGTGTGTGTCTGTTTTAAAAACATTTAACATGACATATTTTTAAGTGCACAATAGAGTATTGTTAACTATAGACCTGATATTGTACCCTAGATCTTATATAACTGACACTATATAGCTGGTGAACAACAACCCCTAATTTTAATGATACTATTGTCTATCTTTTCCATTTCTATGTGTGGTAAAATCACGCAGTTGTGGAAAATCAGATGCAATTAATATAACCCAACTGAAACCCCAATTATCAGGATACTGTCAAATACAAACATTCACATTTTGTAGTCTTAAGTTTGGAAACTTTAAGATAGTGGTAGTCTTGTTTAAAGTAATAAAAATAAATTTAATAAACTATAAACATAAATAGGAATTTATACTTATTAAATTGACAAATAAAATATGAATTTGACAAATGCATATAAAATACTAATATTATTGATCCAGGCTAGATAAGAGGAAAGATTATGATGGGTAAGCACTATTTTTCAATCACTTATTTTAACTTACTTAATATAAACATTTTGCCTTAATAGCTTTAATGGGAATATTATCATGCATTCTATGAAGAAATGTTTGTAAGTTATATACAACAAACTGTTTGTGAATTATTATATGTTTAATTGTTTATTATCTTCTGAATCTAGATGGTGTATTTCAATTCTAATATTCAAATGGACAGAAGAACTGAAGACTTAATGTGTCATATTATATCAAGTACTTGGAGAATAGGTGGTTAGTTAATATATGGGTTGACTTTAATTAATGAGTTATTGTAATAGTCACTTTGTAAAGCTGTTTTGGAAAAGAAGACACATTTTCCAAATCAAATGTAAATAACATTTCATACGTTAACCCTCACAAATTTATAACCTTAGGGCTTCAGGTAAGGAAGGCATGTAGTTTTTAGGAGATAGGAAAAAGAAAACAATTTGAACTAATTTATGCTAAAAACTTCTTTGTAAAAAAAAAAAAAAGCTTTAAATGAATTGACACTTCTCAAAAGAAGTACAAATGGCCAATCATATGAAAAATGTTCGATGCTTTTGGCCATCAGGGAAATGCAAATCAAAACTAGACTGAGATTCTATCTCACCCCAGTCAGAATGACAATCACCAAAAATACAAATAACAATAAATGCTAGCAAGGATGCAGAGAAAAAGGAACACTTAAACACTGTTGGTGGGAATGTAAATTAGTATAGCTAATATAAAAATCAGTTTTGAGTTTCCTGAAAAGGCTAAAAATAGAACTATTGTATGATCCAACACTGCTACTTGCCAGGATATACCTGAAGAAATTAAAGTTAGCATACTATAGAGATACTTGCATACTCATGTTTATTGTGGCACAATTATCAATGATAAAGTTATGGAATCAGCCTAAATGCACATAAACAGATGGATGAATAAAGAAAACGTTTTATATATATATATATATATATATATATATATATATATATATATATACATACATATACACACACACACACACATACATACACACACCAACCCCTCATTTTAATGATACTATTGTCTATCCTAAAAACTGTCATTTTTAGTAAAATAGATGAAACTAGAGATAATCATCATAAAGTGAAATAAGCTAGAAAGACCAGTATGGTATGCTTTCTCTCATATATGAAATGTAAAAAAAAAAATGAGCTGAATGTAGAATGGAGATTATTAGTGAAAAGGAAAGGAATCGGGGGAGCAGAGAAGGGAGAGATAGGATAGGTAATGTGAATGGAAATGATCAAAATAAGCTATATGCGCATATAAATATGACAAAGTGAAACTCATTATTCCATACAATTAATATGCACTAATAAAATGAAATGGTTTTATTGAGACGGAATTTATATACAATGAAGTTTAGCTATTTAAAGAGTACAATCAGTGGTTTTATTAGGTTTAGATAGTTGTTCAGCCAAAGTTCTAATTTTAGGATATTTTCATTATCCTAAAAATAAATCTTGCTGGGTGCAGTGTGCATGCCTGTAATCCCAGAAGCTCAGGAGGCTGAGGCAGGAGGATTACGAGTTGAAAGCCAGCCTCAGCAAAAGTGAGGCACTAAGCAACTCAGTGAGACCTTGTCTTTAAATAAAATATAGAATAAGGCTGGGGATGTGGCTCACTCACTTTTTCCAATACCCCTGAGTTCAATCCCTGGTACCTCCCCCCTGCCCCGGCCAATAAAATTTATGTCAATTAGCAATCACTTCCTATCCTTTCCCTAATTCTAGGAAACAACTAATCTAATTTTTTTTCTGTAAAGGCTTTACTATTTTGGAAATTCATATAAATTAAACCATATAATTCATATAAATTAAAATTTTTGTGGTTGGCTTCTTTCACATGACATAATATTTTTGAGGTTCATTTAAATTGTAGCATGTATCAGTGTTTCATTACTTTCATTTGCTCAGCAACATTCCATTGCCTTGAATATACTACATTTTGTTCATCCATTCATCAGTGGATGGATATTTGTATTGTTTCAGCTTTTTGACTATTACAAAAAATGCAATATGTTTATAACACTCATGCATGATTGTTTTTGTGGAAATAGGTTTGCATTTCTTTTGGTAGATACCCAGGAGTAGAATTTCTGGGTCATATGGAAATTCTATGTTTATTTTTTTTTTAGTAACTACCATACTTTCCCAAAGTAGTTGGACCATTTTACACTTCTAAAAACAATATGTGAGCACTATAATTTTTCCACACCCTTTCCAACACATTTTGCCATCTTTTTGATAATAATCATTCTAGTGGCTATGAAATGATATCTCTATGTGTTTTATTTCCACATTGTGGTTTTGATTTGGGTTTCCCTAATGAATAAGAATATTGCACATGTTTTCATGTATTTATTTGGCAGATATGGAATTTTTTTATAGGAAGTGTCCAAATACTTTGTCCCTTTAAAAATTGGGTCTTCTTATTATTGGGATGTAAGTTTACTTTATATATTTTAAGTACAAGTCCTTTTAGATATATATATTTTGACCTTTTTGTCCCAATTTGTGTCTTGTCTTTTCATGTTAGTAACCATGTATGGTTCAGGCTCTTTCATTTACATCTATAAACAATTTTGAGCTAATTTTCATTTCTGGTATAAAGTTATAGTTGAGGATCTTATTTTATGTTTATTTGTCTATTCTGTTTTTCCAACACTAATTGTTTAATTTTCCATTCTACCACCTATTTCATTGCCTTTAGATCTTTATTTAATATCAATTGATACATATGTGTAGATCTAGTCTTCTGTTCTTTATGTCTTTCTGTACATGAACAAAACACTGTCTTAGCTGTAACTTTCTGTACATGAGCAAAACATTGTATTAACTGTATAATAAATGATGAAATCTGTTAGTTTAGGGCTTCTAAGCTGGTTCTTTTTCTAAATTGTTCTGTCAATTATAGATTCATACAATTTCTACATAATAACCTGCTAATACTTTCACTTGGGTTGTATTGACTCTTTAGATAAATTTGGGAATAAATGATAGCTAACAGTATACCAGTGAATGTAGTTTATTTTTTATTTACCTTTTCTTTTATTTATCTCATCAATGCTGTTTCAGCACAAAAAATTTAGAACACTCTGCTTTCCAATTTCTATTTTATAAAACCAATTTCTTTACTTAGGGTTGCATTGCATCTGTAGGTTAACTTGAAGAGGAATAGGTAGCTAAATAATAATGTGTATTCCTATCAAGAAAACTACATGTCTCTCAAACCAATTTAGGTCATCTTTAATTTCTCTTATGAAACTTGTTTAGTTCTCAAGGCACATATTTTGTCAAATTTATCCCAAAGTATTTCTGGTTTTGTGATGTTGTTGTAAATTATATTTTCATTTCCAGATTATGCTGATACATATAAATATAATCAATTTTTGCATTTTAAAATTAATCACATAATGGTATTGAAGGAAATTATCACATGCTTAGTGACTTAAAATAACAGAAATTTTTCTATAGTAATGGAAGTCAGAAATGTATCTCATTTGGCTAAAATCAAGTTTTTGGCAGGAACATGTTCTTCTTGGATGTTCTAGGATGGAATCATTTGTCTCACACTTTCCAATTTCCACAGTTCACCTATATTCTTTGGCTTCATCTTCAAATCCTGCAAAATCATATTGAATCTTTTCTCACACTGCCATCTCTCAGGTTATCTCTTCTTATTTCCTCTTCCATTCTAATATACCTTTGTAATTACATTGGACCTCAGTTAATCCTTGATAACCTCCCTATTGTAAGGTCAGAATATAAGAAATTAATTGCATGTATAGTTTTCCCTTTCCTCTATGATATAATCTGGTATAATCAAGAGTTCTGAGTATTAAAACATAGACATCTTTGAGTAGCAGTTACTTCCTTCCTACCATACTTGTTGTGGTGAAAATCTGATTCCCTAAGTTGTCTCATTACATTATTTAAAGCATCAAAGTTTTAACAAAAATGATGAAATGTGTAAAGAAATTGGTATCCATGGCTTATACACAGGAAAAATAGCACGATCAGTAGAAACTATGTGTGTGGAAGCACAGACATTGAAATGACTAGACATAGACGTTAAATCAGCTGGTAGTGGTGGTGGATTTCTGTAATCCTAGCAACTCTGGTATTGGAGGCAGGAGGATTCTAAATTTGAGGCCAGTCTCAGCAACTAAGGGAAGCCCTAAGCAACTTAGAGTGACCCTGTCTCAAAATAAAAAATAAAAAGGGCTGGGGTTGTAGCTGAGAGGTAAAGCACCTCTGGGTTGAAACCCCCAACACCAAAAATATAAAAGGAAGAATAAAAATCAGCTATTTGAAATAAACTCAAAGAACTAAAGGAATTGACTTCTAAAGAACTAAAGAGGAGTATAAGAATCATGCCTTTCCAAATACAGAATATCAATAAAGATATACATATTCCACAAAGGGACTCAATAGCAGATTTGAATTAGCAGGGAAAAAAAAGAAGATAACTTAATTGATATTATACAATATGAGGAACAGAAAAAAATAATTTAAAATAAATAGAGTAACATGGCCTATCAGACAATGCAAGAGTACCAACATATACATAATAGGAATTCAGGAGAAGACAGAAGGGAAGCAGAAAGAATATTTGAGGAAACATAGTGGGAGGAAGGAGGGATGAGATAAGGAAAGAACAGTAGAATGAAACTTACCTAATTTTCCTATGTACATATATGAATATACCATAGAGCATTTCACCTATATGTATGTCTGCAAGGCACTAATTTAAAAAATACTATAAAGTAAATAGCAGAAAAATCAGTAGAGTAGGGGGTAAGGAATAGAGGGAGGGAGGCAGGGAGGGATAGAGGAAGTACTGGGGACTGAGTTGGAGCAAATTATATTCTATGCTTTTATGATTAAAATGAATCCCAAAGTAATGTATAACTAAAAAGAACTATAAAAATAGCAAAAATTCTGAAGTTTACAAACATTAACCTACACACCCTAAGTAGCTCAACAATATCCAATTAGGATAAAAACATAGATTCACAGCTGGGCAAATCATAGTCAAACTGTCAAAAAGCAAAGGCTGGGAAGGGCATGTGGAGGAACATGTATAAAGGAAGGTTGTATTTAATCAGAACACACTGTATATATGTCTGGAAATACAACACTGAACCTCATTCACATGTAAAGTGAATACATGTTCAAAAATAAAAAGAACAAAGGCAAAGAAGAATTTTGGAAGCAGCAAAAGAGAAGTGACTCATCATATACAAAGTGTTCTCGATAAGATAATAGCTGACTTATCAGAAACTATGGAAACGAGATGGCATTGAAAGGACATATTCAAAATAATGAAAGAAAAAGGCTATGAACAAAGAAATAACATCTGAGAAAAGTGTCCTTCAAAAATGAAAGAATAATTAGTACATTTTCTGATAAACATAAATTGAGATAATATGTCACTAACACATCTTCTCTGTAAGGAATATGAAAGGGGGGCTAGGGCTATAGCTGAGTAGTAGAGCACTTGCCTCGCATGTGTGAGGCACTAGGTTCAATCCTCAGCACCACATAAAAATAAATAAATAAAGATATTGTGTCCATCTGCAACTAAAAAAAAAAATTTTTAAAAAGAAACATAAAAGAGCTGAACAGAGTGGCACACACCTGTAATTCCAGCTATTCAGTAGGCTGAGACATGAGGATTGTAGGTCTGAGGTCACCTTGGGTTACACTGCAAGAGACCTTGTTTTTTAAAAATAAAATAAAATAAAGATCAAATAATAAAATAAATACAAAAGGTAGTCCTTCATGCTAAAATGAAATTAAATAACTGGGCATTTATTGATTCACATGAATAAATATTGAATAAGGAAAATCACACACACACACACACATAAACATAAAAGACACTACCAATGCACTTTGTTTTTAATGTTTTCCTCCTAATTTAAAAGGCAGTCACATGAAGGACTGGAGTAGCAGCACAAGATGTCACCATGGCTACCGAGCTATTGACGCGGAACCCCGCGGTGCTGCCTCACTGGTACAAAGCGGTTTCAAATCAAAACCCTGTGAGGATCACGGATACTAAGGCACTCTAACCGAATATTTGTCATCACATTGGCAGAATCTCATCCAGCTCTTCAAAGCGGAAGAACAATTAAAAGTATATCTTATCAGATTGGTACCAACTGTCCCAGAATTTAGAACAAGGACTCTGGGAAATTAAAGCTGTGGGCTCAGGTGTTTTTTTTTTTGTTTGTTTGTTTGTTTTTTTAGTTATAGATGGACATAATATCTTTATTTTGTTTATTTTTTTAAATGTGGTGCTGGGATCAAACCCAGTGCCTCACGCATGCTTGGAAAGTGCTCTGCCACTGAACCAGAACCCCAGCCTGAGCACAATTTTTAACAGAACATTCACTTCTGTGTAATATTTACTGTTCAGATGGGGACAAATATACCATACTTAACTCTGTTAGAAGATGGTTGATGGAATGAATGAAAACATTCTCCACAAGCCATCTATTCTTCAAGAAAAGCCATCCACTGAAGGTTACAATGTAGAGGTGTTGCCCAAATTGGAAGAAAGCAAA
Organism: Marmota flaviventris; assembly: GCF_047511675.1. Classification (NCBI taxonomy): domain Eukaryota; kingdom Metazoa; phylum Chordata; class Mammalia; order Rodentia; family Sciuridae; genus Marmota; species Marmota flaviventris. Next base: position 47,041,550 of record NC_092518.1, on the reverse strand, counting down.
ACGTAACAGAGCTGGGCATGGTGGCTCATGCCTGTAATCCCAGCAGATTAGAGGATTGACGCAGGAGAATCACAAGTTCAAAGCCAGCTTTAGCAACGAAGCAAGGTCCTAAGCAACTTAGTGAGACCCTGTCTCAAAATAAAGAGGGTTGAGGATGTGGCTCAGTGGTTAAGCACCCTGGGGTTCAATCTCTAGTACCCCCCCCCCCCCCACAAAAAAAAGAAGAGAAGGGTTACTGACACTAAAGAAATACCAGGCATAAAATCTACACAGAACCAGAAGACTTGAAAAATACTGTAAGTAAAGTAAATATAGTATGCATCTACTGAACAATCCACAAAGCACTGAGAAATACATATCATTTTAACTATTAATGGAAATTATCTGGATAGAGTTTATTTCAGGTCATAAAAAGCCTCAATAAATTAAAAGACTGAAATCATAGAGTCTTCTCCAACCAATTAAGTTAGAAATCAATAACAAGAAAATCTGAGAAATTCACAAATATATGCAAAATATACAGCAAAATACTAAAATTATGGATCGAACATAAATAACAAAAGAAATTAGAAATTATTTTATATAAATGATAAGGAAAACACTAAGTACCAAAACTTGTGGAATGCTGCTAGGGCAGTGCTTAGAAGGAAATTCAAGTTGTAAAGGTCAGCATTTCAAAACAAATAAAATCACAAATCATTAACTTAACCTTCCACCTTAAGAAGCTGGGAAAGAAAGAAAACGTATATATGTACACAATGCAGTTTTATTAAATATTTTTTTGAGTTGTAGATGGACACAATGCCTTTATTTTGTTTGTTTATTTTTATGTGGTGCTGAGGATTGAACCCAGTGCCTCACACATGCTAGGCAAGTGCTCCATCTACCACTGAGCTACAGCCCCAGACCCACCATTTCAGTTTTACTCAGCCATAATGAAGAATGAAATTATGGCATTTTCTGGTAAATGGATAGAACTGGAGGGCCTCATGCTAACAGAAATAAGCCAGAACCAGAGTCAAGGGTCAGATGTTTTCTCTCATGTGCAGAAGCTAGACCAAAAGGGGAGGGAGAATCCCATGAAAACAGAAAACAGATCAATGGAGTAAAGAAAGGGAATTGAGGGGAAGGGAAGAGGGATGGGAAAAGGGAGAAATAGTGGAATGAAATTTGCCAGACTATCCTATGTACATATATGAACATAGCACAGTGGATTTTACCTTTATGTATATCTACAATGCACTATTTTTTTTAAAAAAAATCTATAAATAGAAGAAAGACCCATAGAATACAGGAATAGGAACAGGGAGGGGGAGGAGAGGAGGGAAATGGAACTCAATTGAAACAGATTATATTCCAGGCTTTTATAATTGTGTCCAAATGCACCCCAATATTATGCACAACTGCACTAATAAATTAAAAAAAAAAAACTGGGAAAGAAAATAAAAGTAAATCCAAAGTAAGAAGGAGATGAAAATAAAACATGTTAATGTGGAAATAAATTAAAAGAAGCATAAAAATCTATAGAAAATAGCAATAAAGCCAAAAGCTATTTAGTTTTGTGAAAACATTAATAAAACTGACAAACTTAGGTAGACTGACCAAGGACAAAAAGAAGGAAGATTCAAATTATAAAAATCTGCAATGAAAGGGGTGGGATCACAATCAACCTTACAGAAACAACAAGGACTATAATAGATTATTATGAACAACTGTATGCCAACAAATTAAATCACCTAAACCAAATGGATATATTCTTAAACACAAATTGCTAAAACTAACTCAAAAAGAAAATTTGAATAAAAATTGGATTAATGCTTTTCACATGTCCTTAAAAATAGCTCATATTCAAATGGTTTCACTTGTGAATTCTTCTTTAAAGAAGAATAAATGCAAGTTTTTCACAAACTCTTCTAGAAAACAGAAGAGCAGGGAACATATCTCAACTAATTCTATTGTTGTCAGTTTTACTTTGAGATCAAAATTAAAACGATAATTATGCAAGAAAACTAGACACCAACAACCATTTATGAATACAGTGAAAAAGTCACCAAGAAATTACTAGCAAACTGAATCCACTATCATGTAAAAGGAATCATACAATATTACCAGGTGTGATTTTTATTAGCAATTTCATTATAATAATGAAAACCAGGATAATGAGCTAGATATTTTCATTATTGTAAACTTTCAATTTTTATAGCTTATTATATGCCAACAAAGCTGTTAAAATTACCAGTGAGGTATTTTACATTATTTATTTGTGTATTTTAGTTGTAGGTGGACATAGTCCCTTTATTGATTTATTTTATGTGGTGCTGAGGATCAAACCCAGTGCCTCACTCATGCTAGGCGAGAACTCTATCATTGAGTCACAACCTCAGCTCCTTTACATTATTTTCTCATATTGTCTTCAAATTCCAGTGTACACTTCACCTTTACATTTTCCTTTTAAAAATTATTAATACAAAATAATTATGCATAATAGTGGGATTCCATCATGGCATATTTGTACATGAACATAATATAATTTATTCAGTTTTGTTCCTTAGTATTTTCACTCATTCTCCCCTCCTTCCTCCTCTTTCTGCCTTTCTAGTTCCCCTTCTATTCTCACCAGACTCCCTTTTTCCCTTTCATTTCTCTCACTTCCACATTTGAGAGGAAAACATATGGTCCTCAACTTTCTGAGTCTAGCTTGTTTCACTTAACATAATGCTGTCCAGTTCCATCTGTTTTCCTGCAAATTATATAATTTTGTTCTTTTTTATATCTGGGTTAAATCTATTGTGTAGAAACACCACATTTTCTTTTTCCATTCATCTGTTGATGAACACATAGGCTGGTTCTATATCTCAGCTATTATGAATTATATTGATATAAATATGCATATGCATGTATCACTATAGCATGGTATAACCTTTCAGATAAATATCATGAAGTGGTGTAGCTGAGTCCTAATAGTATAACATGGTTTCATTCCTAGTCTTTTGAGGATCCTACAAACTGGTTTTCATAGTGGCTGTACTAATTTACAATCCCATTGATAGCATTTAAGAGTTCCTTTTACCCCACAGCCTCACCAGCATTTATTATTATTTGTATTCTTGATGATTGCCATGCTAGCAGGTGTGAGGTGGAATTTCACTGTAGTTTTGATTTGCATTTCCCTGATTGCTAAAGATGTACAACTTGTCTCATTCTTACTAGCCACATATAGCTAGAAGCTACCATATTAGACCATACAGGTCCACACTGTTCTATACCTGGAGGCCCACACTCTAGAGGGACCTTAAGGAGGCTCAAGACAATACACTGTATCTCCTTATGGAGAAGACAATTCTAGTGAGAGACCAGGGATTTTATGGACAACTAGTTAAAAATATGAATATGATTTTTTTTGATGTTCATAAAAGCAGTGTTTGTGCACAGTAAAGGTTAACTTAGTTAATATTGATGCATGTACACAATCTATGAAATTCATTAACTAAAAATTAATACTATCTTTGTTAAGCTTGTCATTTCAAATTAAATAGCTTATTTATCAACTTAATATAGCCAGTCACTTTCAAGGAGATATTTGTTAAGTGTATTTCCATATCTTAAACTGAATTTAAAAATTTAATATGCTGACTCTCTTTTTAATGCCTCAATTTTCTCACAAACAAAATTTCCTATGAACTTGGGTTACACATCAAAATATTATTGTTAATATAGTATTTCTGAAGTTCTAAACATTCTAATATTATCTGTTTAGCAAAATTCTGAAATCTAGTCATTTACTAAACTAACATTTAAAATTGGTATCTACCTAATCCTCTAAAATGCCAAATCTTATTGTAAATCTTTAAATTACAAATACATAGCAGCTATTCCAAAATTGAATGAACAATTTTAAGACCATGGATGCAAATTAGTTCATCATATCTATGTTATTTCTAATATTTATGCAATTAAAATTAACTTATCCATTAAGAAATCAGTCCAAGGGGCTAGGGTTGTGGCTCAGTGGTAGAGCATTTGCTAATTCTTAGCATTGCATATAAATAAATAAAATAAAGGTCCATTGACAACTAAAAAATATTTTTTTAAAAAAGAAAGCAGCCCAAATATACCAATAATTTGGAATTTTCATCTTAGATTCTTGAGGTTGAATATCAAAGTTAGAGTTTGGGGCTGTGATGCAAGATATAGAGCTGCAGAAATCCCAGGTGATTCATCTCATGACCCATTGCCATGTTGACTCCTATTTAACATTCCATTTCTTACTCAGGGGGTTGGTTTCACAGCCCACATTTCCTGATTTGAATGTTATATCTAATTCTTTTGTAGACTTTTCAACTGTATCACTCCATTAGGTATATGAAATTCCCATAACATCACCACACCCACTATTGAATTCATTTTCTGTTTGATTATATTCTGATTTAATTTCACATTACTATTATTTTATGATTGTAGAATATTTGAAAGATTCCTGTCTGTACCCAGGTTTTAAAGGGCATTCTAATGACAAAAAGAAAGAGCAGTGTGTTTAAAAATTTATTTATGCTATATAAGAACATTCTTCCCAACTCAAACTTTGGAGAATAATCATTTGGGTTAAGCCAAGAATTTAAAATCAGGGCAATGGGTGTGGAATTAGTTATTTAATTTATTTTTATGGTAGCACAGGTTCAATTGAGACTTTTCTATATAGCACAGGACATAATTTTGGGCCACATTCCAACTGTGTTCCAAAAGCTCCTACCTCTTTGTCATTGAAAGTTATGGTTTAGACATAGAAAAGGGAGTTGGTGCAATTTAGTGTGAGGCAGAAAGTTAACCAGGGGTTTGAGTTACTATTAGATCAAAGGTCTGTTTTTGTGATCATACTTTTAGGATGCAAACAAAGCTGAAGATGATGATACAGACGTTAGGACAGAAAGATAGAATATAGCCTTGGTTGGATTCTCTGAGAGATACATGACTTAGGGAAGTATAATAAAAGTACTTTGAACCAAAGAAGCTCTTGTCTATAAGCAGACCTCTGTAGAAGTTTAAGGTTTGCTACTGGGGCTGGGGATATGGCTCAAGTAGTAGCGCACTCACCTGGCATGTGTGAGGCACTGGGTTTGATCCTCAGTACCATATAAAAATAAAATAAAGATATTGTGTTCACTTAAAGCTAAAAAATAAATATTAAAAAAAGATTTGCTACTAACAAAGTCCCTTGAACGAGAAGCTTAAATGCCCTGACATCCCAGTTTTTCTTTCTTTGATACAGAATGATAATACCTGCTTCAACATTTATTGCCAGAAACACATTGTAAGAAAGCCCATCATAAATCCTAAAATGCTTTAAAATTCAAAGTGATCAATTCCTTCTTTAATCAAAGTGCACAGCTCTGTTTGATAAAAGGAAGAGAGTAGAAAATTTGCCAATGAAAATAAAATCTAAAGACATATTAGTTTACATTTTCCATGTGTGACAATGACATTTTTAATTTGAAGAGTGTATGAGCAATTATTTGTTTGAAATTCACTGATTGCTTGGATTATTTATGTGTTGTGATAATAACACCAACAATAATCATGCTTTGTACCCCGAAAGCCTATAACACTCCTGATTTGTCTTGCCAGATTTTCCTGTTAGCTGTGCCTTTACTCTTGAGTGTTAAATAAGTTCATGTCTGGGACCACAGTGTTCCATTGCCATGGTTTCCCTGGATTTCATAAATGGTTGCTTAGCAATCCCACCCTTCACACAGCTATTTTCTCTTCACGCTGTCTTCACATCATGTCCCCAGTAAAATGTAGCTGAGCCTCTTGGTGATGGAAAATACTCATCTCCAAACAAAATTTAATCTTACCACTTTGGGCTATTTTCTTTCCTTGTATTTTCTTTAAAAAATATCAGAATGCCAGATGTCAGGGAGCTTTATAGTCCACTGGGAAAAAAAACAAAATCTATGGAATCAAGCAAACCTGTATTCACATCCTGGGCTTTCTAATTTATTAGCTGTTTGACCTTTACTCAATCACTTAATCTCTTTGTGTCTCATATTTCTCATCTGCAAAACATGATAATTATAATCATGTCAGAAGGATATTGTGAGGATTAAATCAGATAAAACAACTAAATTGCACCTGGCACTTAATAAAGGCCCAATATCTTTTATCTACATTATGAAAAACATTACCTAATGTTTCCTAATATACATATCTTTCTGTACCAAACCGCTCTATTATGCTGGTGACATTTTTAAATGCTGCATTAATTATGAGATCTGAATTATCTATTTTTTTAAAAAATATTTTTTAGTTGTCAATAGACCTTTATTTTATTTATTTATATGTGGTGCTGAGAATGGAACCCAGTGCCTCACACATGCTAGGCAAGTGCTCTACCACTGAGCCACCACCCAGCTCCTGGATTACCTAGTTTTAATAGCTGTTATAAAGATATAATGCAATTTGCAATCAGTGAAACACTGATCAATACCTCTCATTAGTCAAAAGACAATTTCTTGGGTCTGTGTCCTTAATCCCTAGAGGTGTGACATTATGCTGTATTTTTTATTTGTTACAGTTTCTATTTGTACCTACTAGATATCTGCTAGTGATTATTTGAGTGAGTTTTGCTAATGAAATAACATTATTCAATATCTCCATCCTACACCTATAACAAGAACAATGCATGTGCTTGTTTGGATTATATAGGCATCCATAGGGCAAAAATAATAAAAACAGAAATAAATGACAACAAAACCGCCTAAACAAACAAAAAGCAAGGTTATTTAAAACACCCTACTTCATTTTAAGGAGGGTGAGGCCTTAAAATTTGTTTTTTCCTAAGTGCTGTCTTTAGTATAAAGATATTTGAAGACCTGTTACAGCATTCAATAATGGGTAGGTGGTCAGATTTAGCTTTAGAACCTAGAAGATGCATATACCTTGTTTACAATTGTTCTACTGTGGTAAGGTTGCAGTAGGGGCTGGTAACTAAGTAGGGCAAGATCGAGGAAAATTTAGAGGCTGTGTGAAAATAGAACAAAGAAATAAAGTAGAAGGGAATTGTTCTGACTAAAGACTGGAAAGTGTAGGATAGGAGATGTAGCTGATTTTTCCAGTGAGACGATCAGGAATAAACTTCATCTGATTAGTGAAATCTCCTTTCACTGATTTGGTATGAATAGATTCTTTATAGAAAGTCTTCAAATGCCCTGATTCCTGTTTGAGATTTGGGGCTGGGGAAAAAACGGGTCTGCATGCCTAGTAGCAAACATGCAGTTTAATTGGCACAAACCACCCTTGTGTAAATGAAGAAGCATTCTCACGTAAAAAGACAAATGATGGAAGATATTTACCGTCCTCCAATGATGGAAGATATTTACCCACAGTCTCTATTTGAGGTCCATATGTGAGGTCTAATGTAGTCCCCTGAGTCACCACATGATTGAAACACAGCTAGTAAGAGGCTCTGGGCTCCTGGGGTTGCTCTAATAATTGCCCTCCTAAAGGAATGCTGAGGATTCCTGTATTAACACAGATAACTGAGTAGAAGTGGTATTAGGGTATCTGCTGTCACTCAAGCTCCTGCAGGGGCAAATCTCGAGATCTATGTAGGAGACAACTGGATACTTCCCAGACTGGAAGATCTAGACAATTTTCCTGACAACAAAATATCAAAATCAAAATAATATGGCCAGCTTGGTGCAGTGGCACCTGTCTGTAATCTCAGCAGCTCAGGAGGCTGAGGCACGAGGATGAGAGTTCAAAGCCAGCCTCAGCAATGACGAGGTGCTAAGCAATTCAGTGAGACCCTGTCTCAAAATAAAATCCAAAATAGGGCTGGGGATGTGGCTCAGTAGTCAAGTGTCCCTGAGTTCAATCCCTGGAATGGAAAAAAAAAACAAAAAACAATATGGCCAGAAATCATTTATATACATTTCTTTTTTATCTTTTTAAAATTGATTTTCAGCATTATTGGATAGTTTTGCTTACTTTTTCTCCCAAACCACAGGTTTATTCCTTTCATTTCTTTTTGCCATTTGGCCACTTGTTTTTACTATAGCAATGTATATTTTTAAATCACTTTTTCCCTCCAAATTGTGCAATTATGAGAATCAAGGTATGCCAGGTTTTTGTTCTCTATAAGGATAACCTTACAGATTTTAATTTTTATTTGAAAATTTATTACTTCCACATTTAATTTTAGGAAGTTGCAACTTCAGTTCTTTTAATTAATTGTTAAAACTTATTCCTCAATAAGAGTGCTAAAGCTCAGGAAGTAATGCAAAATTAATAAATAGATGAGATCAAATTAAAAAGCTTCAACACAACAAAGGAAACAAGAGTGTTAAGAGAGAGCTTACAGAATAGGAGAAAATATTTGCCATTTACTCTTCTGATAGGGCTAATATGCAGAATATATAAAGAACTAAAAAAGACTCAACACCAAAACAACAAATAATTCATTTAATAAATGGACAAATGAACTAAACAGATATTTATCAAAAGAAGAAATACAAATGGCCAACAAACATCCTAAAAAACTTTCAACATTCTTAGCAATCAGGTAAGTGCAAATCAAAACTATACTGCGATTTCATCTCACTCCAGTTAGAATGGCAGTTATCAAGAATACAAATTATAATAAATTCTGGCAAGGATGCAGGGGAAATGGAACACTTACATACTATTGGTGGGATTGTAAATTAGTGCAACCACTATGGAAATCAATTTGGTTTCCTCAAAAGACTAGGAATGGAACCACACCATAGGACCTTGATGTGTCGCTTGTTATTTATCCCAAAGAATTAAAGTTAGCATGGTATAGTGATACATGCATACCCATGTTTACAACAGCACAATTTAACCAAGTTATGGAACCAGGTTGGGTGCATGAAAGTGGATGAACAGATAAAGAAATGTGATTGATACACACACACACACACACACACACAATGGGGTTTTACTCTGCCATAAAAAAGAATGAAATTATGTCTTTTTCAGGAAAATGGATGGAACTGGAGAACATAGTGTTAAATGAAATAAGCCAGACATGGGCTGGGGCTGGGGCTCAGCGGTAGTGCACTTGCCTGGCATGTGTGAGGCACTAGGTTTGAGTCTCAGCATCACGTATAAATAAATAAAGGTCTATCAACAACTAAAAAAAAATTTAAAAATAAAGGAGCCAGACAGCAAATCAAGGGTCAAGTGTTTTCACTTATATATGGAAGCTAGAGAAAGAAATGGCAGAGGGAGGTTTTCATAAAAATGGAAGGAAAACCAGTAGAGTTAGAGGAGAGGAATCAGGGGTAGAGAGGAGAAGAGGTAAAGGGGAAAAACTGGACAATTAAATGGACCAAATTATGTTATGTGAATACGTGAACATATTACAATGAATTCCACTAATTTATATAACTATAAAGCACCAATAAAAATTGATAAATTAAACTATATAAAATGAAATTTTAAACCTTGGCATGATAACAGTAAACCTAGCCATAATAAAATATGACCAAAAAACTTTATGTGTGTAGAATAACTATTTGAGAAACAAAAAGTTGACAAACAGATAATTGGGATGAATAATCCCTAATTAAGTCATCAACAATTGGAACAATAGAACTTGGTCTCTTACCTTTTGAGAGATAAGCATAAAAAGTGGTACTTAGAGGTCAACTTTTTGAGATTCTATATATGAGAGAGAATATACAGTATTTATCTTTCTGTGTCTGGCTTATTTTACTTAATATAATGTCCTCCAGTTCCATCTATTGTGTCACCAATGACAGGTTATATCATTAGATTATTTTTAATATTTACTTTTTTTAGTTTTAGGTGGACACAATATCTTTATTTTATTTTCATGTGGTGCTGAGGATCAAACCCAGTGCCTCATGCATGCCAGGCGAGCTCGCTACCACTTGAGCCACATCCCCAGCCCCTAGCTTATTTTTTAAAAAGTGATGTGTGTGTGTGTGTGTGTGTGTGTGTGTGTGTGCCATGTGTTCACTTTGCAAACTTCTTGTCTGGTCATATACCCAATACTCAATCACTTCCTAGAAGGGTTGCCTTTCAAGATTGACCAATCTGTAAGACTAAAGGTAGACAAAATTCTACATAAATTGTTTGGGAGTATATGAAATTTAAACTTGTCTCTAATGATCCCTACCATCTGATATTCATACCTTTGCATAGTCCCCTCTCATATTATTTTATTGGTCTGTGGAACCAACAAAGTACAGCATAAGTGAGGGTATGTCACTACTACTAAAACTAGATTATTTTTTTTTAAAATTTTTTATTGTGGGTTGTTCAAAACATTACAAATTTCTTGACATATCATATTCCACACTTTGATTCAAGTGGGTTATGAACTCCCACCTTCACCCCATACACAGATTGCAGAATCACATCAGTTACACATCCATTGATTTACAAATTGCCATACTAGTGTCTGTTGTGCTCCACTGCCTTTCCCATCCTCCACCCTCCCCCCTCCCCACCTCTCCCCTCCCCTCCCCTCCTCTCTCTCTACCTCCTCCACTGTATAACCCTGAGGGTCTCCTTCCATTACCATGCAATTTCCCTTCTCTCTCCCTTTCCCTCCCACCTCTCATCCCTGTTAAATGTTAATCTTCTTCTCCTGCTCTTCGTCCCTACACTGTTCTTAGTTACTCTCCTTATATCAAAGAAGACATTTGGCATTTGTTTTTTAGGGATTGGCTAGCTTCACTTAGCATAATCTGCTCTAATGCCATCCATTTCCCTGTAAATTCTATGATTTTGTCATTTTTTAATGCAGAGTAATACTCCATTGTGTATAAATGCCACATTTTTTTTATCCATTCGTCTATTGAAGGGCATCTAGGTTGGTTCCACAGTCTTGCTATTGTGAACTGTGCTGCTATGAACATCGATGTAGCAGTGTCCCTGTAGCATGCTCTTTTTAGGTCTTTAGGGAATAGACCCAGAAGGGGAATAGCTGGGTCAAATGGTGGCTCCATTCCCAGCTTTCCAAGAAATCTCCATACTGCTTTCCAAATTGGCTGCACCAATCTGCAGTCCCACCAGCAATGTACAAGTGTACCCTTTTCCCCACATCCTCGCCAGCACTTGTTGTTGTTTGACTTCATAATGGCTGCCAATCTTACTGGAGTGAGATGGTATCTTAGGGTGGTTTTGATTTGCATTTCTCTGACAGCTAGAGACGTTGAGCATTTTTTCATGTACTTGTTGATTGACTGTATGTCCTCCTCTGAGAAGTGTCTGTTCAGGTCCTTGGCCCATTTGTTGATTGGGTTGTTTATTTTCTTATTGTCTAATTTTTTGAGTTCTTTGTATACTCTGGATATTAGGGCTCTATCTGAAGTGTGAGGAGTAAAGATTTGTTCCCAGGGTGTAGGCTCCCTATTTACCTCTCTTATTGTTTCTTTTGCTGAGAAAAAACTTTTTAGTTTGAGTAAGTCCCATTTGTTGATTCTAGTTATTAACTTTTGTGCTATGGGTGTCCTATTGAGGAATTTGGAGCCCGACCCCACCGACTGTAGATCGTAGCCAACTTTTTCTTCTATCAGACGGCGCTTCTCTGATTTGATATCAAGCTCCTTGATCCATTTTGAATTAACTTTTGTGCATGGTGAGAGAAAGGGATTCAGTTTCATTTTGTTGCATATAGATTTCCAGTTTTCCCAGCACCATTTGTTGAAGATGCTATCCTTCCTCCATTGCATGCTTTTAGCCCCTTTATCAAATATAAGATAGTTGTAGTTTTGTGGATTGGTTTCTGTGTCCTCTATTCTGTACCATTGGTCCACCCGCCTGTTTTGGTACCAGTACCATGCTGTTTTTGTTACTATTGCTCTGTAGTATAGTTTGAAGTCTGGTATCGCTATACCGCCTGATTCACACTTCCTGCTTAGCATTGTTTTTGCTATTCTGGGTCTTGTATTTTTCCATATGAATTTCATGATTGCTTTCTCTATTTCTACAAGAAATGCCGTTGGGATTTTGATTGGCATTGCATTAAACCTATAGAGAACTTTTGGTAATATCGCCATTTTGATGATGTTAGCTCTGCCTATCCATGAACAGGGTATATTTTTCCATCTTCTAAGATCTTCTTCTATTTCTCTCTTTAGGGTTCTGTAGTTTTCATTGTATAAGTCTTTCACCTCTTTTGTTAGGTTGATTCCCAAGTATTTTATTTTTTTTGAAGATATTTTGAATGGAGTGGTTGTCCTCATTTCCATTTCAGAGGATTTGTCGCTGATATACAGGAATGCCTTTGATTTATGCGTGTTGATTTTATATCCTGCCACTTTGCTGAATTCATTTATTAGCTCTAATAGTTTCTTTGTAGAGCCTTTTGGGTCTGCGAGGTATAGAATCATATCATCTGCAAATAGTGATAATTTAAGTTCTTCTTTTCCTATTTTTATGCCTTTAATTTCTTTCGTCTGTCTAATTGCTCTGGCCAGTGTTTCGAGAACTATGTTGAACAGAAGTGGAGAGAGAGGGCATCCCTGTCTAGTTCCAGATTTTAGAGGGAATGCCTTCAGTTTTTCTCCATTCAGAATGATGCTAGCCTGAGGCTTAGCATAGATTGCTTTTACAATATTGAGGTATGTTCCTGTTATCCCTAGTTTTTCTAGAGTTTTGAACATAAAGGGATGCTGTACTTTGTCAAATGCCTTTTCCGCATCTATCGAGATGATCATATGGTTCTTATTTTTAAGTCTATTGATGTGGTGAATAACATTTATTGATTTCCGTATATTGAACCAGCCTTGCATCCCAGGGATGAATCCTACTTGATCATGGTGTACAATTTTTTTGATATGTTTTTGTATCCGATTCGCCAGAATTTTATTGAGGATTTTTGCATCTAGGTTCATTAGAGATATTGGTCTGTAGTTTTCTTTCTTTGAAGTGTCTTTGTCTGGTTTAGGTATCAGGGTGATGTTGGCCTCATAGAATGAATTTGGAAGTTCTCCCTCCTTTTCTATTTCCTGAAGTAGCTTGAAAAGTATTGGTATTAGTTCTTCTTTAAAGGTTTTGTAAAATTCTGCTGTATACCCATCTGGACCTGGGCTTTTCTTAGTTGGTAGTCTTTTGATGGTTTCTTCTATTTCCTCAATTGATATTGGTCTGTTTAGGTTTTCTATATCCTCCTGACTCAATCTGGGCAGATCATATGACTTAAGAAATTTATCTATGCCTTCACTATCTTCTAATTTATTGGAGTATAAGGATTCAAATTAGTTTTTGATTATCTTCTGTATTTCTGAAGTGTCTGTTGTGATATTGCCTTTTTCATCCCGTATGCTAGTAATTTGAGTTCTCTCTCTTCTTCTCTTCGCTAGCATGATAAGGGTCTGTCAATTTTGTTTATTTTTTCAAAGAACCAACTTTTAGTTTTGTCAATTTTTTCAATTGTTTCTTTTGTTTCGATTTCATTAATTTCAGCTCTGATTTTAATTATTTCTTGCCTTCTACTTCTTTTGCTGTTGTTTTGCTCTTCTTTTTCTAGGATTTTGAGATGAAGTATGAGATCATTTATTTGTTGTTTTTTTCTTTTTTTAAGGAATGAACTCCAAGCAATGAATTTTCCTCTTAGAACTGCTTTCAATGTGTCCCATAGATTCCGATATGTTGTGTCTGTGTTTTCATTTATCTCTAAGAATTTTTTAATTTCCTTCTTGATGTCTTCTATAACCCATTGATCATTCAGTAACCTATTGTTCATTCTCCAAGTGATGTATGCTTTTTCCTTCCTTCTTTTATCGTTGATTTTCAGTTTCATTCCATTATGATCAGATAAGATGCATGGTATTATCTCTACTCCTTTATATTGTCTAAGAGTTGCCCTGTGACATAATATATGATCTATTTTTGAGAAGGATCCATGTGCTGCTGAGAAAAAAGTGTAACTGCTTGATGTTGGGTGGTATATTCTATATATGTCAATTAGGTCTAGGTTATTAATAGTGTTATTGAGTTCTATAGTTTCCTTATTCAACTTTTGTTTGGAAGATCTGTCCAGTGGCGAGAGAGGTGTGTTGAAGTCTCCCATGATTATGGTATGGTGGTCTATTAGACTCTTGAACTTGAGAAGAGTTTGTTTGACGAACATAGCTGCACCATTGTTTGGGGCATAAATATTTATGATTGTTATGTCTTGTTGGTGTATGGTTCCCTTAAGCAGTATGTAGTGTCCCTCTTTATCTATTTTGATTAACTTTGGCTTGAAATCTATTTTATTTGATATGAGTATGGACACTCCTGCTTGTTTCCGAAGTCCATATGAGTGATATGATTTTTCCCAACCTTTCACCTTCAGCCTATGTATGTCTTTTCCTATCAAATGTGTCTCCTGTAGGCAGCATATTGTTGGGTCTTGTTTTGTGATCCATTCTACTAGCCTGTGTCTCTTAATTGGTGAGTTTAAGCCATTAACATTTAGGGTTATTATTGAGATATGGGTTGTTCTTCCAGCCATATTTGTTTATTTCTGTTACTAAACATGGTTTGTTTTCCTCTTTGATTATTCCCCCCCCCTTTACTGTCCTACCTCCCACTGTTGGTTTTCATTGTTATTTTCCATTTCCTCTTCCTGTAATGCTTTGGCGAGGATGTTTTGAAGAGATGGTTTTCTAGCTGCGAATTCTTTAAACTTTTGTTTATCGTGGAAGGTTTTAATTTCATCCTCCATCCTGAAGCTTAATTTCGCTGGATACACAATTCTTGGTTGGAACCCATTTTCTTTCAGTGTTTGAAATATGTTATTCCAGGATCTTCTAGCTTTCAGAGTCTGTGTTGAAAGATCAGCTGTTATCCTGATTGGCTTACCCCTAAATGTAATCTGCTTCCTTTCTCTTGTAGCTTTTAAAATTCTCTCCTTATTCTGTATGTTGGGCATCTTCATTATAATGTGTCTAGGTGTGGATCTCTTATGATTTTGCACATTCGGCGTCCTGTAGGCTTCTAGGATTTGGGATTCTGTCTCATTCTTCAAGTCTGGGAAGTTTTCTTGTATTATTTCATTGAATAGACTTCTCATTCCTTTGGTTTGGAGCTCTGTACCTTCCTGTATCCCAATGACTCTTAAGTTTGGTCTCTTAATGTTATCCCATATTTCTTGGATGTTCTGCTCATGGTTTCTTAACAGTCTTGCTGAGCTGTCTATGTTCTTTTCCAGTTGAAATACTTTGTCTTCATTGTCTGATGTTCTATCTTCTAAGTGTTCTCCTCTGCTGGTAGTATTCTCCATTGAGTTTTTAAGTTGGTTTATTGCTTCCTGCATTTCTCGGATTTCTGTTTGTTTGTTTTTTATAACCTCTATCTCCCTGTATAGTTGATCCTTTGCTTCCTGGATTTGTTTGCGTAATTCGTTGTCGAAGTGATCTTTCATTGTCTGATTTTGCTGTTTAATGTCTTCCTTGATACTCCAGATCATCTGAAGCATGTATATCCTGAATTCTTTATCTGACATTCCATCTGCTGCAGCTGTTACCTCTTCTAAAGTTGCGTTGACCTGCATTGCTTGTGGTCCTTTCTTTCCTTGTCTTTTCATACTGCTTGCGTATCTTTCATGCAGGTGCGGGCGGCGGCTCTGCTCTCTCCTTATTCTAATTGGGGTGTCGTGGCTACCACGCCGGCAGGTCACTGGGCCTGTTCTGGGAGCTGGCGGTGGCTCTGTTCTGCCCCTACTCCAATTGGGGTGACGAGTGTACCACGCCGGCAGGCCACCGGGCCTGATCCGCCGGTCGGTTGCAGGTTTGCCTACCCTGCAGGCGCGGGCGGTGGCTCTACTCTGCCCCTACTGCAAATGGGGTGATGTGTCTGTCGTACCGGCAGGCCACTGGGCCTGTCCCGCTGGTCGGTCGCAGATCTGCCCACCTTTCGGGCACGGGTGGAGGCTCTGCTCTGCCCCTACTCCAATTGGGGTGTCGTGACTACCCCGCCTGCAGGACGCTGGGCCTGTTCCTGGCACGGGCGGCGACTCTGCTCTGCCACTACTCCAATTAGGGTGGTGTTTGTACCACGCCGGCAGGCTCCTGGGCCTGATCCGCCGGTCTGTTGTAGGTCTGCCTACCTTGGAGGCGCGGGCGGCGGATCTGCCCTGCCCCTCCTACCACGCCTGCGGACCCCTGGGCCTGATCTGCAGGTTGATCACTGGTCTGCTCACCCTGCGGGCACGGGTGGCGGTTCCGCTCCACCCCCACTCCGATTGGGGTCACGTGACCACCACACCGGCAGGGCCTTATCCGGGCGTGGGAGAAGGATCTGCTCTGCCCCTACTCCAGTTGGGGTGACGTGTGTACCACACTGGCAGGCCACTGGGCCTGACCCGCCAGGCTGTCACAGGTCTGTTTACCTTGCACGCTCATTCGTCACAGCGCGAACCGCGGCTCTGCCCTGCCCCTCCTACCACGCCCATGTACCACTGGGTCGCGGGTCTGCCCACCTTGCGGTTGCGGGTGGCGGCTCCGCTCCGCCCCCTCTCCAATTGGGGTCACGCGGTCACCACGCTGGCGAGCCGCTGGGCCTGCTCCGGGCGCTGGCGGCGGCCCGGCTCCTTCCCTCTGGCTCGACGACAAATTGAGGAGACTCGGGTGACTGTGCCTCACCCCCCCTACCAGGAGACTAACTGCTTATGTCACCACTGGTATTGATGAAGTTCCCTCCTCCGCCGCTTTCTGCAGACATCAGATCTCTGCCATGTTGGTATCCTATGCGAATGGCAGCATTTCGTTCCCCTTGCCGGGCAACCAAAGCACCGGGTGAGTCCTGACCGGCCCTCAGCAGGACCCGGACCGAGAAGCAGTTTCCGCGGGCTCCTAGCCCCGGGCCAGGGAAGTTCCGGGAGCCGGAACTCGGCCGCTCTGTGCTCGGTGTAAGCTCCTATAAATGTAAGCTCCAAGAAGCAGTCCCCGCGGGCTCAGTTCCGGGAGCCGTAATTCGGCTGCTTAGTGCTTGTTGTATGCTCTGGTAGGAGCAGGGTCCAAGAAGCAGCCTCCGCAGGCTCAGCAGCCCTGGGCCAGGGCGGTTCCGGGAGCCGGAACTCGGCCGCCCCGCACTCGGTATTCACTCCGATAAGATCAGGTTCTAAGAAGCACCCAGGCGCTGAGCCCTAGCAATCTGTCTGCAAGCCGCAGGCGAATTGCAGCCTGAAATTACCTGTTCTATGGCTGAATGAGCTGCGGTCAGTCGAAAACAGGGGTGGTGACGTCAGTTTACCAACATGGTGGCTGCTGGCCTCCTCTGTGGTCTGACCGGTGTGGAGAACCGAGATGGACCGCTTCCTTCCCCCGTCTCGAACCCAGAATTCAGCCCTGAGTACGGTGCTTGCGCGGCTGGCAGAAACTGCAGCGCTGTAACCCTGCATCTCTATCCCAGCGCACGCTGCAGATTCTAGCCGCGGGGCGATTTGCTGAATAAGCAGTGTTACCTTCCGTGCGACAAACCTCTCGCGTTTGAGTCCCCGTAGCTGATCCTCGTGCGATGGAAATCCTTCCTCCAGGTTCCGGAGCACCCCACTATTGCTGGAAATTCCTAACAAGATATCCTTTAGCCGTCCTGACTTGTCATACTCCCACACAGTGAAGCAGCACACGGGGGCAATGCACTCCCCTCGCCGCCACCTTCCTTCCTCCTAAAACTAGATTATAAGACACTGCAGCTTCTATCTAGGGAGTCTCTGTTTCTTTCAGAGCCCTAGGTGTGAGAAACCCTATGAAGTGACCCAAGTGGAAAGGAACTGAAGAATTCTGCCAGTAGCCATGTGAGTAATTATCTTGGTAGTAAATCCTCCAGCCCCAACCATGTCTTCAGATGACTGTTGGACTGATGATTGCAGTTCTAGCTAAGACCTGACTGCAACATCATGAAAAATTCTATCTCAAAACCATCCAGATAAAGTGCTCCTAGATTTTTGACCTTTAAATCTGGGTGAGAAAATGAACACTTACGTTTTAAGTGGCTGAATTTTGGGGAAAATAGTTATGCAACAAGATATAACTGATAGAAATCATACAAAAGAAGCAAAAATATAAAAATATAAATTGATGATTGACAATATTCAACCAGAAACAACCTATGAAATTAAATATTCATTAAAACATTGCTAAGCAAGCAGAAATAACTAGCCTGAAACAAGATGTAATTTCCAGCTACTGATTTAACTCTACTAATTAATTTCCTGCCCAAACAAGACTCAGATCTCTATTCCTCATAGCAGGAGACAGTTTCAACCAACACTAAGGCAATTTTACCCCTAATCTTCAATGGATAACCCAGCATTCCTTTAGATCATGACCCTCAACTTTTCCCTGAACATATGAAGCAAGATTATAGGTGCATATAATGTCATGGACTGAGACAATGTTAGATAAAAACTGTAAATAAATTTTTTAAAGTGAAAAAGCCAGTGCAGTTGTATTGGCATGCAGTCCCAGCTACTGTGAAGGAAGGCTGAGGCAGGAGGATTGCTGGAGTCTAGGAGTTTGAGGACAGCCTGGGCAAGATTTCATGTTAAAAAAAAATGATGGCAACAGAGGAAGTAGGGATTTCCCAGCACATGACCCTTTAATGGATAGCGTTGCAAATTCAACACATGGTGTGAAGAAATAACAGATTTTTGGAGACATTCATTTTAGATCAATTTAAAAATTAGAATTTCAATGTAAAGCATTGACAAAACAGGAAAGAACAATTTAATTCAAACATATTGAAACTTAAAACAATAGCAACAAAAATGAAAAAAAGTTTAAAAATTCTAAAAAGAATACAAAGAGGCTTAATATACCAAGCACAGATTTTACAATGCCACATAAAACTTCAGAAATTATCAACAAGTCAAAATTGAAAGATCAGTGACCCAGAAAATATTTTAAAGTATTAGAAATTGTGTTTTAATTTCCTGTATGGCATCATGTTTCTTTTGTAGCTTTCCACTTCTAAAACTGAACAGTGAAGCTTATTACTCTAGAATAAGAAGGGTTTAGTAAAACAATAGGCTTGAAAACCAGCTTTGACAGGCTGAATTATAGAATTTCTCCAGTTACATAGAGAAAACACCCTGTCTGCCATTAAAGCTTAGCCATGATATTAAAAAGAAAGAGGGAAAGATATTAACAGAGAAAAGGCCTCCATTGTGGACCAAAGAATTAGGGGAAAGAGACAAAAGAGAGGCCATGAAAGGGAAAGCTGCTAGACTTGGGTAATCTGAATCTCCCTCTTTTGAATGTATTTAATAGTTACAGACAATACTCAAGGAATGTAACCTCTGCTGAATTGCAATTTAGTTTCTTACACCTGGTGAAACAAAGCAAAACCCACAAAATTATATGGTAGATGTATACTCAAATTTATCAGTAATTAAATTAGAATAAAATTCAATGAGTGTTCTAATTAAGTCAAAGATCATCAAACAGTATTCAAAAAATCTGACTCAAAACACATGTAGGTTTGAAAGTAAGAAGTGGAAAGCTATAATGAAAAGATCATTCAAAAGAAGGTTGCATATCTATATTGATGTAAAACAAAAGAGATTATAGCAAAAAGAATTAGTAGAGATAAAGAAAATAATTTCATAATAGTCTGAGCCTCACTTTTCCAGCAAGATAAAATAAATTTTCACACACCTTATAATCTTTCCTTGGATAATATGAAGCAAAAATCAACAAATATAAGAAGCAATAAACAAATTAATAATTGTATTTGAAGCTTTTTAAAATATCTTAGTATTTAGGAGCTGAGGTTGTAGCTCAGTGGTAGAGCTCTTGCCTGGCCCATGTGAGGGACTGGGTTCAATCCTCAGCATGACTTAGAAATAGATAAATAAATAAATTAAATAAAGTTATCAAAAATCTCAGTATTCAATAAAAAGATACAAATTTAATGTCATAAAAGAATTTAAAATAGCATTAACAAATTGACCTAAAGGACACATATAGAACGCTGCATATAATAATTACAGAAAAACATTCTTTCATGGCACAAATGGGACATGTACAAAAATTTTCAAAAGTTGCATGTCATAGAGAATTTTTTTTGGCCACAATGACATTATGTCAAATATCAACATGTAGGAAATTAGGAAGCAAATATCTGAATTAACCAAAGAATCAAATAAAAACTATAATGCATTTTTAGGACAAGATAAAAACATTTTATTACAAGACTTATGGAATACAGTTAGAAGAAAACATGATATTGTTAAAATGAAAATACTGCAGAAGAAAGGCTGTAAAAATGAGTTAAGCATTCATTAATAAAATTAGAAAAAGAACATAAAGCCAAAGATTAGTAGAATGAATGAAATTTTTAAAGTTAAAAGCAGATATTGATGAAATTTTAAAGTAAACATCAGAAAAACTAATTTTAAAATTCAAAATTGAACTGGGTGTGGTGGTGCACACCTGTAATCTCAGCAGCTTGGGAGGTTAAGCAGGAAGATCATGAGTTCAAAGCCAGCCTCAGCAAAAGAGAGGCACTAAGCCACTCAGTGAGACCCGGTCTCTAAATAAAATACAAACTAGGGCTGGGGATGTGGCTCAGGGGTCGAGTGCCCCTGAGTTCAATCCTCGGTACCCCTCCAAAATCCAAAATCGATTGTTTTATAAGGCCAATAAAGTAGGTAAACCTCTGGTAAGACAGAAAAAAAGAAGGCATAAATAACAAAGATCAAAAATATATAGGTAGATTCATTAAGCATAGTTCAAACTATGAGGATGATAAATTTTAAATTTTTGTTAGTGAGTTAGAAGATTTGATGTTATGTCAGTTCTCCTCAAAATTATATATAGATTCAATATAATCCCAATAAAAATTCAAACTTTTTCCTGGAAATTGACAAACTGATATTGACATTTATATGGAAATTCAGCTGCATGTAGCCAAAATTTTTTTAAAAAAATAAATTGAGAGGAACTTGTTCTGCCAGATAGTAATATCATCATAAAGCTAAAATAATTAAGACAGTGTAACATTAGTAGAAAAATGAAAAAAAAAATTCATTGGTTTGCACAGATTTGTCAGAAAAAAAAAAGATTCACAATATGTGGACAATTGATTTGTGATAAAGATGGTAGCTGAATCCAGTGGATAAAGGACTATTTTATAATAAAAATGCTAGGAAAATGTGTTGCTCATATGAAAGAATAAGAAATTGATCATTTGAAAGGAATTCTAGTGGACTAGAGGAAGGATAAGCAGAGGGGGGAAGAGAGAATGGAAGAGGAAAGTGGGGATCATGAATGAAGTAGATTTCTATGCATGTATGTCAAGATGAACCCAACTACTATGTATAACCATAAAGCTCTATTAAAAACAAAACAAAAGACTAAAATCAATTAAAATAGGCTTTTGGACTTGAGTGTGAAATGAAGAACTATATTCTTCAATGGTACCTCCTAAAACTTAAGAAGACAATATAAAAAATTATATTCAAATCTCCCAGGTAAGGAAATACTTCTTAAACAAAATGTGAAATGCACTAATCAGGAAGAAAAGTAATAACTAATTAGTATATATTAAAAAGAAGAATTTCTACCCACTAAAGGATATTATACAGACAGTGAAAGTCTGAACCACAGAATGGGAGGAGGTCTTAACCCAACAAATAATTGGCATAGTGAATAGATATTGAATTATAAAATGAACAACAAAGACAAAAGCAACTGGTTGACCAAATTAACAGAGCAATAAATTTAAAAGTTGTTAAACAGTAAATAAGACACTTCAAAAAAGAAGGTATCAAAATGGCTAATACATAGATTAAAAGGTATTTAATTTCCCAGACATACAAGGCCAGTTCAACATTTGAAAATCAGTTAATGTAATCTACCACATCAACAACCTCAAGAAGAAAATCACTTGATAACATCAATAGATTCAAAAAAATTGTTTAACAAGAACCTTTCAGCTATCTAGTAATAGAGATGAACTTCCTCAGCCTGGCAAAGAATATTGTGTTAGTTTTTCGCTGCTGTGACAAAATATCTGAAAGAATCATTTGAAAAAGAGGAAAGGTTTATTTTTTGCTTTTAGAGTATCAGTCTATGGCTGACTGGTTCTATTGCTTTGGGCTTGAGACAAAGCAGAACATCATGGGAACAGATGAAAGAAAGAGAGGGAGAGAGACAAGAACAGAAGAGAGAAAGACCTTACATACTTTTATTGGTTCTTTGTAGTTATACATCACAGTAGAATCCATTTTGATATAATTATACAAGCAAGGAATATATCTTATTCTAATTAGGACTCCATTCTTATGGATGTACATGATGGTGGAATTCACTGTGGTGTGTTCATATATGTACATAGGAAATTTATGTCAGATTCACTCCATTGCCTTTCCTGTTCCTGTCCCTCCTCATTCTCTTCATTCCCCTTTGGCTAATCTACTGAATTTCTATTCTTCCCTTCATTTCTTATCGTGGGTTATTTTACACATTTTTAAAAAGTTAATTTAAAATGGATCATAGACCTAAATGTAAAACTGCAAATTATGAAACTCCAAACAAATAGCATAGGAGAAAATCTACATGATCTTGGGCTTGATATTGAGTTTATAGGCACAACACCAAAGTTATGATTCAAGAAAGGAATAATTAATAAGCCAGATTTAATTAAAATTTATAACTTCAAGAAAATGAGCAGACAAGCCACAGATTGAGAGAAAATATTCGTAAACAATAGAAAAAGAAAAAAGCATGAGAGCTACAGTATGAGTTACATGGCAGGAGACACTAAAATTCCAATCATCCAAAGAGGAATGAAGTGATAGGAACAGGAAAGACCCTGAAATGAATCTGACCTAACTTTCCTATGTACATATATGTACATATACGAGTACATCAGAGTGAATCTCAGCATTGTGTACATCCACAGTACTGGGATCCTAATTAGAATGAGATATACTCCATGATTATATAAATGTGCCAAAATAGACTTTACCACCATGTACAATTAAGAGGAACAAATTTTAAAAAGGGAAAACTTCCATTAAGAAGATAGTACACCATGATCAAGTGGGTTTCATTCCAGGGATGAAGGTTGGTTAAACATACACAAATCAATAAATGTAATTCACCAGATAAATATAATTAAGGATGAAAATAACATATTTTATCACTAGATGCAGAAAAAGCATTTGACAAAGTCCAGCACTTATTCATGTTTAAAACGCTAGAGAAACTAGGGATAGAAGGAAGTTACCTCATCATAGTAAAGACTGTATATGGCAAACCAAGGCCAGTATCACACTGTACAGAAAAAAAAATTGAAAGCATTTCCTCTTAAATCAGAAACAAGAAAAGTATGTCCACTTTTCCCACTCCTATTCAACATAGTCCTTGAAACTCTATTCACAGCAAACAAGAAAGAGAAGGAAATTAAAGAGAAACAAATAGGAAAAGAAAAAAAAACTTGAATAGTTTTTATTTGTTGATGACATAATCATATATTTAAAAGACCCCAAAACTTCACCAGAAGACTTCTAGAGCTGATGAAAAATTTCAGCAATGTATCAGGATACAAGATCAACATACATAAATCATTTCCTACACTACAATAATGAATCTGCTGGAAAAAAATATCAGGAAAACTTATTCCATTCACTATGTCCTCAAGAAATACTTGGAAATAAATCTAACCGAAGAGGTAAAAAACCTCTATAATAAAATCTATATCACACTGAAGAAAAAAATTGAAGAAGATGTTAGAAGATGGAAAGAAATCTTATGTCTTTGGATAGGCAGATTTAATGTTATTCAAAAGGCGATACTACCAAAAGCATTACACATACTGCAATCCCCATCAAAATACCAGTGACATTCTTCACACAACTAGAAAAAAGCCTTTTAAAATTCATTTGGAAGAATAAGACACCCAGAATAGCCAACAAAAGCCTGAGAAAGAACAGCAATGATGGAGGTATTACAATATCAAACCTCAAATTATAGTTCAGAGCTATAGTAATAAAAACAGCATTGAATTGGCACCAAAACAGACATGAAGACCAATGGAATAGAATAGAAGGCACAGAGAAAAATCCACATAGATAGTCAATTGATACTCAACAATAGCACCAAAAACATACATTGGACAAAAGATATCCTTTTAAACAAATGATGCTGGGAAAACTGAATATTCCTATGCAGAAGAATGAATCTAGGTTCCTACCTCTCACCCTGCAGAAAAGTCAAATCAAAGTGGATCGAAGATTGATGAATTAGACTGAAAACTGAAACTTCTAGAAGAAAATGTTGGCTCAACACTCTAACATATTACCATACACACTGACTTCTTTAACAATACTCCTAAAGCACAAAAATAACACCAAGAATCAATGAGTGGAATGACTTCAAATTAAAATGCTTCTGCATAGCACAGGAAACAAGAGTGTGAAGAGTGAGCCTTTAAAATGGTAGATTTTGCCACCTGATTCTCACACAGGGGATTAAAACCAGAATATATATAGAACTAAAAAAAACTTACAAGAAAAAATCAAATAGCTCCATTTAAAAATGGGCAAAAGAATTAAATAGACACTTTTTAACAGAAGAAATATAAATGGCCATCAAACATACAAAAATTTTCAACAATTCTAGCAATCAAGGAAATGCTAGTCAAAACTACTTTGAAATTTCATCTCACTCCAGTCATAATGACAATTATCAAGGATACAAATAATAACAATAAATGCTGGTGAGAATGAGGGGAGAAATGTACATTTGTTGGTAGGACTGAAAATTAGTATATCCACTCTGTAAAGCAGTATGGAGTTCCTCAAAAAAGAAGGAATAGAACCACTATATGATCCAACTATCCCATTCCTTAGTATTTATCGAAAAGACCTAAAATCAGCATACTATAGTGACACAGTCATATCAATGTTTATGGCAGCAATTCAGAATAGCCAAGTTATGGAACCAACTCAGACGCCTGCCAAAAGAAAATGTAATATATATATATATATATATATATGTGTGTGTGTGTGTGTGTGTGTGTGTAATGGGGTTTTAGCCATAAAGAAGAGTGAAGTTATGGCATTTACTGGTAAATGGATGGAACTGGAGAACATCATACCAAATGAAATAAGCCGGACTCAGAAAGTCGAGGGCCAAATATTTTCTCTCATATGCAGAAGCTAGACCAAAATAGGAAAAAAAAAAAAGAGCAGAGAGGAATTCCGTGAAAATAAAAGAGAGACCAGTGGACCAGTGGAGTAGAAGACAGAAGGAATGGAAAAAGAAAGGAATGGTGGAATGAAATTGACCAAACTATTCTACGTAGATATATGAATATGCCACAGTGAACTTCACCTCTATGTGTATCTATAAAGCATTAACTGAAAAAAAGCTACAAATAAATAGAAGGAAGACCTGTAGAGTATAGGAAAGAGAATGCAGGAGAGAGGAAGAGAGGGAAAGGGGAAGTACTGGGGAATGAACTGAAGCAAATTGTATTCCATGCTTGTATAATTATGTTAAAATGACCCCAATATTATGCATAACTATAATGCACTAAATAAAAAATAAGAGGAAAAATTTGTTTTAAAGAAGTCCAGCAAGCTACAAGAAAACACAAGTATGCAATGTTAGAAAACCAGGAAAATTATACAGAAAGAAAATTAGATGCTCAATAAAGAAATAGAAAATACAAAACAAACAGAGATTTTGGAGTTGAAGAATAGAGTGACAACTAAAGAATGAAATAGAGTTTCAGTATCACACTGTAAGAAAGAATATTCTTTCTTCAAACAGAAAGAAGAATGAGTGAATTCAAAGACAGATCAAAGAATGTAAAAAAGAAAAAAAAATGTAAAGGAATAAAGAAAAACTACAGCTCTTGTAGAATGCCATAAAAAGAACTAACATTTAATTTATAGGTGAACAACCTAAAAGAGAGGAAAAAGACAAAAACTTATTTAAAGAAATGATGGATGAGAACTCCCCAAGTCATGAGAAAGATATGAACATTCAGATATATGAATCTTAAAGAACTCTAATCAATCAACCCCAAGAAAACATCTCTACAAACAAAATAAACTGGTGAGAATAAGGGGGGGGGGAAAGGTATACTTGTTGGTAGGAGTGAAGGACTGAAAGACTGAAGAATACAGTGACAACTAAGGAATGAAATAGAGTTTCAACAGCACACTATAGTAAACAGAAGGAAGAATAAGTGAATTCAAAGACAGACCATTTTACAATCATCAAATAAGAGGAGAGAAAAAAAGAATGTAAAAATCAAAGACAAAGAGAATTTTGAAAGCAACAAGAGAAATGAAGTATATTACAGAAAATGGAACACCAATAAGGCTACTATTTGATTTCTAAGAAGAAATCTTGCAGACTAGGAGACAGAGGGATAATATATTTAAAGTACAGAATGAAAAAAAAAAAACCCTATCAACCAAGAATACTTTACACAGAAAATCTTCCCTTCATAAATGTGGTAGAAAGAAAGACTTTTTTAGATAATCAAAAGCTGAAGGAGGTCGTTACCAGTAGACCTAACCTACGAGAAATACTAAAGGAAATTATTCAACCTTAAATAAAAGGAAAATAATTAATAACATAAAAATATATGGAAGGGTAAAACTCTCTGGTAATAATAAATATATGGCCAAATTAAAATAGTGATGTGTAAATCAATTATGACTCTAGTAAAAGGGTTAAACACAAAACTATGAAAATATTATTATGGTTATTAAAATATTATAGTTATGAAATGAAAATAACTATAGTTAGGGTGACACTCATCAAGAATATGAATAACAATAAGTGCTGGTGAGGGTAAGGGGGGAAAAGTACACTCATGCATTGTTGGTGGGATTGCAACTTAGTACAATCACTATGGAAGTCAATATGAAGGTTTCTCAAAAGACTATGAATAGAACCACCATATGACCCAAATATATTACTCCATATTTGTCCTAAAGATTTAGAGTCAACATACTTTAGAGATACATGTTTACCCACGTTTATAACATCACAATTCACAATGGCCCAATTGTGGAACCAGCCTAGGCATCCATTAACAGATGAGTGAATAAAAAAATTGTGGTATATATATACACGATGGAATTTTATTCAGCCATGAAGAAGAATAAAATTATGTCATCTGCTGGGAAATGGGTGGAACTTGAGAGCATTATGTTAAGTGAAATCAGCCAAACTGACAAAGTCAAGGGTTATATGTTTTCTCTTATATGTGGATTCTAGATAGAAAAAAGGAAAAATAGGCAAGAGATATCATGAAAATAGAAGGGAGATCAGCAGAATAGAGGAAGGGGATCCAGAAGAGGTAAGAAGGGAGGGAAAGGGGAGGATTGATATAGACTGAATTATGTTATCTTGTGTGCATGTATGGATATGTTACAACAAATCCCACTATTATGTATAATTATAATGCACCAATAAAAATATGGAAAAATATCCTGGCAACAACAATAGGAAAAGAAATCTTGTGGGCTGGGATTGTGGCTCAGTGGTAGAGCGCTCACCTAGCATGGGCGGGACCCGGGTTCGATTCTCAGCACCACATTTAAAAAAAAATTTAAAAAGGCATTGTGTTGTGTCCATCTACAAAAAAAAAAAAAAGATTCATTCTCTCTTAAAAAAAAAGAAATCTTGTGTACAAACACATAGTATAATAAATAAAATTAATGTCTCATAGACCAAGGAAAGTGAGATGAAAATAAATTAATGGGCATTGAGGTCAGTGGTATTCTAGAAAACTTTTCACCAGTGAATTACTAAAATAACCATGACCTGAAATATGTAAACGTTTTGCCTCAAAATATTATATCTGGAAGAAATAATTTCTTTTTCATGATGTTAGACTATTTAATCTTTAGATTTGAATTCTAATCATAACAAGGCAAATTTAATCATTTTATAAGACCCACCTAAAAGGCACATGAAAAAAGGTAGACATATGCCAATATCCTGAATTATCAAGATTTTACTAAAGTCAAAACAGAAAAATACCAAGGAAAGGAAAGAAGGAAAATCACTTGTGTACCTATTTTCAGGACTCTGTATTCTATTCCACTGAACCAAGGTTATTCCTGTGCCAGTACTGGCTAACTTACATCATAGGCAATCAAGTATCAAGTATTTTAAGAAAAACATAATTTACTTTTCCTTACAGCAAACATGGATGGTAGAAAGAAAGCAAAATTTTGAGATGAAACATGCATCAGTCTCTACCAGACTAGAGTTCTTTGGTAAAACAATCTCCAAATCCTAGTTTACTCACATAAAATGTTATCAACAATTCTATGCAACCAGTCTTTATTTAAGTATAAGTTATGTTGACTTGACATTTTATACATGTTGCTTATGCTTTTGAGCCAATGAGTGAGGAAGAAGGCAAAACAATATCACAAGTTTATTAAATTTAACTCATAAAATAGTAAAAATTTTTATTACTAAAATTGAACATAGTTCCCCTAGTTTCCATTAGTTTGTTAATGCCATGCTTTGTCAAGGACTGTATTTCCCAAACACATTAAAGAAGTCCTAGGAAACAAGGCAAAATTCATTACTGTATGAGAAGTATGAGACTGAAAACCACATCTTTTTTTCCTTTTCCAACAACATTTAAGATCTCATTCTAAAATTTTATATCTTCCTGTTACTTGTATATCACAATGTATGATAAACACTCTCAGACCCCAGTGGGCATTCTTCTTCACTCTCCCTTTGTCTTGAATTGAGCATGTTCCCTCTTCTTTCTCCTGGGCAGGTGTAATATTCTAACTGTTATTTAGAAGTTTTTCTTATTGCAGTCGTTTCTCACTGCTGGTCCTTGGAGTGTGACTGTATGTGCAAATAAAGAGTTTTGTTATTAAAACATGTTAACAACATATAACATGCATATATGTGTCTAAAGCACACAAATACATATATCACAGATATATCTTATCATAAATTCAGAATATTTTAACACATTTATTCTTAGTTAAATATGTACGTCATATATGTGTATTTATATATCTAATATATACAAATAATGCATAGTTATATCTAAACAAAAATAAGTCTAAAATCTGTTTCCAACAATATTTTGTCTATTTATTTTTAGTCTTCACATAGAAAAATTACTACAAATAGTTACCCATAAGGATTTTGGAAGCTATTTAATCTATGCTAAGGTGAATGAATAACATCTTGTGAAAAAGCAAGAGAAGGAAGTTATAGGTTATATTTCTGGGGAACAGATGATAAACAGTCAACCATACAAGAATATAATACTTCAGGATCAATGTTTCCTTCAGGAGACTCAACTGTCACTGACACAATGGAAGACTTTCATTAAGTGTATCTTCACTAGTTCAACATTTAAAAATAAATGTTTCTGCTAATAAGTTTCTGTACATGTCAAGGCACTCACAGTCACAGGCCCAATAGCTGACCTAATGCTTGATGATCTCTTTGTCCTCTAAATCTAGATCTTGTTCTTATTTCTGCATTTATATTTCACAATAAAAGTAGAGTATGATGATTAGGAAAAGTCACTTGAAGGAGAGCTATAGCCAGGCATGGTGACACAGGCCTGTAATCCCAGGGGCTCAGAAGGCTGAGGCAGGAGTATCACAAATTCAAAGGCAGCCTTAGCAACTTAGAAAGGCCCTAAACAACTTAGCAAGACCTTGTCTCAAAATAAAAAAAAATAAAGGACTGAAAATGTGTCTCAGTGGTTAAGGGCCCCTGGGGTTCAATCCCTGGTACAAAAACGAACCAAACACAAAAAGAAAACAAAAAAGAGCTATATCCTTGACAACTTCTATGGTAAAAGGGTGACTTTTAAATTTTATAAATTTTGTAGATATTTTCATAATGTTTTATAGAGCAATTATAACTATGCACATTTTTCAATCAAAGCACATATAGATATGTTTATATTATGGTCAAACAGGCACAGAAATCACTTTAAGGCAGGTGGCTAAAACCTCTGAATATATTGATAAGGTTTGGTTTGGTAGCTAGATTCCCCATCAAGGAGACATTTAGGAAAATACCACCAAAGACCTTGAATTCAAGTAACTATTACTTTTATCATATTTCCACTAATTGTGTCAATTTGTCCCATTATGGATTTGATAATAGGCGCCCCCCCCCCCAAAGCTTATGTGTAAGACAATGCAAGAAATTTAAGAGGTGAAATGATTGGGCTATGAGAATTTTAACCTAATCAGTGCATTAATCCTCTGATAGGGATTAACTGGTAATTACAGCAGATAGGGTGTGGCTGGAGGAGATGGGTCATTGGAGGTGTACCTTTAGGGTATATATTTTGTCTGTGATGAGGAAATCTCTCTCTCTCTCTCTCTCTCTCTGCTTCCTGGTGCCACATTTTAAGCTGCTTTTCTCTGTCACACTTCCACCATGATTATTCTGCCTTGTCTCTGGTCCCAAACAATGGAGTTGGGCATCTATGAACTAAGACTTCTGAAACTATGAGCCCCCATACACTTTTTCTCCTTGTGGGTCTTTTAGTCACAACAGAAAAAAAAAGCTGACTAAAACACTTCATCCAATAATGTTTGTTGGATTGAAATAGCCTCCCTCATCCTTTTCAGTGTCCTCTGGGGTTGTTCTGTTTCCCTTCCTGGCAGAGGTGACTAGTTGGTTTATAGAGCCTGTGGGCATACTCCTCAGTATGCACTCTACAGATCTTGGGGGCTCAATCAGAACCCAACAGTGTCCCTGTTTCTAGGCCCTTTCCTTATTGCATACATGTATCCATGCCTGTATCCCAAGTGAAGACTTGGAAACTGTCCTTTGGGCATTGTAGACACCTCTAGTACTCAGATACCTCCAACAGCTCTTGTACTGCTCACTTTTTCTTCACCTGATGCCCCCACCCTCTGCAGACCACCTTCCTTCCTTGTTTGGTCCTAAGGCCCATGGTGGTGGCACGTGTGAAGAAACGGAGGCCCTTCTTCCTCTGAGGCCACTGATTTTGCTGTCAGACCAATCTGAAGCCCTCCAGCTGATCTTTACACCCATTCACACTTAAACTAGTGGAAGGGCTAATTTAAGTACCTACTGACTAATTTTCAATCAATAAGAAAGAATGAATATGACTGAAGGAACAAAGAAAAGACCTCCTGTAGCAGGGTACGTGCAGACAATAAATAGCAAGGTGCATGTGCAACATGGGAATTGAATGACAACGGACATATGCAACAAAGGACATGCTCATTGAGTGGAGTGTGAGCTGCTGGGTTAAGGTTTTCCCACTTCTAAGGAGAACAAGTACTTACAAGCTCTCCTGAAGACAAAACTAGGCATGCACAGCACTTCCTTTACTCTCCTGTGTCTAAGAAATTTGGAGCACAGTCTCAGGTTATCCTTGGGAAAGGATGCTTCACAAAACACCCATTGTGATGGAAAGAGATTTTAAGATTCATTTTTATTTTTTAAAAATTTTTTAATATTTATTTTTTAGTTTTCGGCGGACACAACATCTTTGTTTGTATGTGGTGCTGAGGATCGAACCCGGGCCGCACGCATGCCAGCTGAGCACGCTACCACTTGAGCCACATTCCCAGCCCCACATTCATTTTTATAGTTGCTCTTATCAATCATTTCCAGGATTTTCTGACATGATTGTCATGGCTTTGCTTACTTCTATAGAAGAGACACATCCACATCTATTTTCTTTAGTATTTTTTGCTGTTTTATTATACATTTAAATCCTTCTAAAGGTTTTATTGTTTGACCAAATTTTAGTCAGGCTCCTGAAAGTTTCTCTAGGCTCATTTGTGTACTTCCCTTGTAAAAAAAAAAAAAAAAAAAAAAAAAAGTTCAGTTTGAGCAAAGAATGCTGCTAAGTCAATAAAGCAAGAATCCCACACTGTTAACATCAAATCATTTTCAGTATTTGGTCAACTTTCTCATTCTCTCATATTCTGTAATTAGTATCTGATGACCCTGGTTCAACAAGGGTCTTTTTGGGTAAATGTTATGATTTGTATTTGTCCCTCAAAGTTCATGTGTTGGAAACTTAATCTGCAATGCATCATTGTTAAGAAGTGCAATCTTCATGGGGTAATTAGGTCATGGGGGATCTGCCTTCATGGATGGATAAATTCTATGAATCCTATTAGAATTATAATTGCATTAGTATTCTATTTAAATACTAATTTGGGAAAAAATAAACATAGTTCTACTACCAGGTCTCGTTATTAAAGAAAAAAGTAACTCCCCAATTTCTCAAGTCTTCTTTTATTTCTCTCAGAAGGGTTTTTATTATTTTCATCATATTAATTCTTTACATTCCTATTAAATTTATAACTAGGCTAAGAGTAAAATGTCACACACACACACACATTTTTCCTCCATGTATATCACTAAGTAAAATAAAAACAATCTTAGATAAGGAGAGACATTACTCTAAAACACTGTCTCCATAGGAAAAATGCTCTGACTGCATGACTGTTAAGCATATAAAAAGAAGAAAATTAACTTCTTTCACAGAAAGAAATGAGTGGGTCTAGCAGGAACTTTTGAGGGGGAATTGGGAAAAAATAAATTTAAATAAGTCGACAGCATAACCTTATGGTTTGATAGAGAATCATTTTTAACATGATCAACTTCTTCTCTGGTTAAGCTACTAAGGGTGGACATTTGCAATATAGTGCTTGTTCCCTCTAGGGAGCAAGCCAGTATTTAGGAGCCTGTGGAGAGGAAAAAAGCTTGACCAAAATGTATTCAAGGCAAGGCAGAGTATAAGTAATGAGCAATTGTTTACACTAGGTCACCCATAATGAAACCATATTTAGTCCTGTTGGTTGATCTATATTGATTCAATTATTGGTAAAACTGATAAAGGCCCTATTTAATGCTCTCTTCCCTTAGCATTGATGCTTGTCACTATAAATTTATCTTGGGGATGACAGAACTTTTAGTTACTGGGCCATATCTATACTCTCACTTTTTACCCACTGAGGAGTAATCTATGCCCTGTCAAGAGCTCTGGCTGGACTCTTGAGGTTTCCAATAGTGCCCTCAAGAATCACCCCATCTTCAATTAAACACCTTCCCTCTGCAGCCTGACTTTCTCCCTTGCCCTAGCTCCATCATGAGTAAAATAACAATGACAATGACATCACCTGAGGAAACAGACACCCAATAATCTATAGTATTTATACAGGACCTAGATTCTCATAAGCTGAAATTCTACATGTCTGGGATACAATTAAAAATTCTCACAATATAAAGGATTAGGGAACCCCCAACCTAGTTGAAAGACAACAATGCCCCAAAGACAGATATTTGGACTATCTGATGGTCATTAAAGCCAAAATTGTAAACCTGCTCCAACATGCAACCGTAAGTGCTTCAGAAAGAAATATAAATATAGATATATCAGTATCTATACACATCAAAATTAGCACAAAGGAGATTTAAATAAAGAAATGGAAATTTCAAATATAAAAACCAAAATAAAAATCTCCTGGCATGGGTTAAATTGACAAGAGGAGAAGAGAAGATAACCTGAACTTGGACATACATCAGTACAAATTGTCTAATCAGAAAACTGAAGAGAGAAAAAAATTAAAGATATTTAAGGAAAAGCTAACAGATCTTTAAATACCTGTGGGAAAATGTCATCATGTGTATCATTCATATAGCTCAGAAGATAATGATTCAGAATCCCAGGAGAGCTCAGTAATGAAAATTTACTTGAATATCAACATGGATAAATAATTGCTGAAAAATCCCCATATCTGACAAATGAGCATGGACCTACAAATTCACAAAACTCAGAAAATCCTAAGCAAAATAAGCCTAAAGAAATCCATAGCCATTCACATAACTAAACTGCTGAAGACTAAAGACAATGAAAAAAATTAAAATCAACCAGAGGAAAAGATGCACTACTTATATAGGAATAAGGATACAAATGACTGTGGCTTTCCCTTCTGAAACCACATAAGTCAGAAGGAAAAGTATGAACATTTTTAAATCACTATTAGAAAATAATGACAACCTAGTATCCTTACATTAAGCAAAAAGTATCCTTTAGGAATTAATATGCAAGAAATATATTTGCAGATGAAAGAAAATAAAAAGAATATGTTGCCAGCATGCTGAAAAGAATGGCAATGGAAATTGTTCAAACAGAAAAGTGTTTGAATGAAGTTACAAATAGAAATCATTAAGATGGTAAATTTGTTAGGTATATTGACACCAGGGATTGGACCCTGGGGCACTTAACCACTGAGCCACATCCCCAGACCTTTCTTATTTTATTTCATTTTTTTGAGACAAGGTCTCACTAAGTTGCTTAAGGCCTCATTTAGTTGCTGAGGCTGACTTTGAACTTGTGATCCTCCAGTCTCAGCCTCCTGAGTTTTGGGGATTACCGGAATATGCCATGGTGTCCAGTTGTTTTATGTGTTTTTGCCACATTAAAAATAAAGAAAGTTATTATAGCAAAAGAATATAAGAAAAAAAGGGATCAGAGGGGAAAATTCTAGGAGTAAAGACAAAAGTATCTGTACAAGGTTATGAAAGACTTTCCCTGTGGAATCAACGTGTGTGGTTTTTTTTTTTTTTAATTCCAGCAACAATTTGTAACAATTTATATAAAATATAGTCAATAAAGGAAGCTTACTGGAGACTCAGAATGGGAAGTTGTTATTGAGGGTTGATCACATAGACACCCTGTCTTTTGTACTTATCAGTATTCTAGACCTGCAGACAGAAAAGTGTTCAGAATAAAATATATTATTTATATAAATAGCTTAGGCACAGTAAAGCAGGGAATGATGGGAAGACTCTGAACTCTAAGCTTTAGGATTCCAGGCAAGATCCAACCTTACAAACATGTGATTATTAGAATAGTAAAGTCAGACTGACTATGGTTAACAGTTTTCTGTAGTACATCCAAAAACAGAGTTTCAAAATACTTAAGCAAAATCATACAGAACTGAAATGACAAATAAACAAGTATACAATTATAGTTGAAGGTTGAGCAATAGTGCATCATCATCATCCCAGAAGTCTCCTAGGTCCTTCATGAGCAGTATGTTTCTCCTCACTGTTTCCCAACTTTCCCTTTCTACCTCTTTCTAATATCCTACTTCTCCTCCCATTCCTCAAGTCCTACACTTCTTCAGAAGAAGCAATATTATGGTGGCCATGATCTCCATATTATAATTCATTTACACTGCCTCTTTGGATGACATTCAATGTGAATGGTGTCCACTCTCTAGCCGTATCACTCAAACCCTCTGTCTCTCCTGATGCAAAAGATTTCACCCCTCTTTTAGAAATTTCAGGCATGAGTAAGATAGTGGGATCAGGACATTTCTCTGGGTCTCAAGTCTTTCCTCTGTACAATGAGAATAACTCCACCTCTTTCACAGGTTGTAGAAAAAAGAGTTGCTAACACCAACTGGCTTTCTTTGAGTGCTATGTGCCAAAATCTAAGATGCTGAGGGCTTTATCAGTATCACAGAAGTCTTTGGTATTCCAAGAATTCGTGAAATAGGTTTTCCACTCAGAGTATTTAGTATTTAGCATTCCTTCTTTCCAGGATGTTCTTTCTCCAGGTAATCACATGGCTTGCTTCCTTACTTCCTCAAGGTCTGCTCAATCATCATCTTCCAGAATGGCCTTCCTTGATCATCTTGAGTGAAATTTCCCCCCTTACCTTTTCCCTGATCTTCCACATCACTTGCCACCCTATAATGAAATATATATATATATATATATATATATATATATATATATATATATATTTTACTGGTAAATCCTATGAGGCTAGATATTTGTAATTTTTCTTTTCTGCTCTATTCACAACAACTAAAACAGTGCATAGTATTTGCTCAGAAAATTCTTGTTGCTGGATGGATGGATAGAAGCCAGTCCCTTTATACATGTGGCTAAGGTGCACAGATGCTTTTTTAGGTAGGCATTGGCCCCACTTTACCAATTATGTGAATCTGGGGGTGGAATACAATGAATATGTAAAACATGGAAACACTGAATTATTAAATGAATTTTAACCATCAGTGTCTCCCTAATTATACCCAGAAGCATAAACATGACATTATTTCACTATTTTAAACAAAACAAAACAAGGCATGAAGAAAAATCATCACTTAACACATGTTCCCTTTGAACTGCAGGAAAAAAGTTAAAAGTCAATTAGTAAATTATTTCAGACTGGGGGAAGTGTTTGACAGACAATAATTCAGGTTTTAGGATAGAGGCTAAAGTATGAAGGACACCATATCATCAGATCACGTTAAATAAAGCTGTAATAAGAAATAACTCCCAGATACAACTTCCTCAACATCATGAAGATCAATCTACTACTGATACTGTATTTTCATCTTGGGGCAATAATACGGCTCTGTAGTCAGTCAGGGACGAATGTTGTTATCAAACACCATTATCACCAAAGTAGCCTAATTTATGGTGGAGGGGCAGACATCTGGAGTATGATGTCAGCAATTCAGTACTCCATGTCAGAAGCCTCATCACTTCACAGTTGCCCCAACACACCAAAAAAGGACAAAAGTGTGCAAAAATGTATATCATGAAGCGAGAAAAAATTAAAATATTATGTAAATTATAATAAAGATTACCTCAGGCAGAGTTTATTTCAGAATAAGCAGTCAGGGAGGGTTCTCTTTGTAACAACTGAACTAAAACCTGAAATGGAAAAAGTATCAGGTGTGAGAGGATCTGGGGAAAGACTAATTACTAAAATGAATGCAAGGTGTGTAAATGTCTAAAGGAGGAAATGAGCACAACATATTAAAAGAATGGAAAAATATCAGTGTGCTTGATCATAATGAGTGATGTGAGAACAGTATGAAAACGAGCTCAGAGTAGTAGGCCAGGTCCAGAGTTTGAATCATTTTATTAGCCAAAATAAAGATCAATTTTATTCCAAGCATAATAAAAAATTTGGTAAGATTTTACCCAGAATACACCATAGATTTGAATTCTAATACATTTCTGTTTACACCTCCACAGTTTGTGGAGAATAGATTTTAAAAGAATAACAACTGAAAGAGCAAAGCAAATTAAGAGGTAATTTTCGTAGGCAAGGCAAGTGATGAGAGAGTTTGCATTTTAACTTGGCAGAAAGAGATAGCAAGAGGAATAACTGGATTGAGGTGTGTTTAGATCAAATCAAGAAGACTTGCTACAGGGTTGTAGTCAGAAAACAAATAAAACATAACAAAACTATGAGTTTTTCTTGGGAGATACTGAGTGTGTGACCCTTTTATCAACAATGACAGGTCAAACAACACAGACAATTGTAGATATCAAAGCAGGGTTGGTGCACCAGGATTCAGTTTGGGAGGTGTGTGTAGAAACGCCATACAAAGGCGAGGCCTTGAGTAAAACCATGCAGAGAGCATAACTGGAAACTAGAACACATTTTAAACTTCCTTAGAGGAGAAGGAACTAGTAAAATTCCTGAGAAGGAATAGTCAATATGGTAGAAGAAAAACTATGAGAGTACCTTCTCATTTAACCGAAAACCTAAAAGTAATTTCAAAAAGAAAAAAAAATTCACTTAGTAGGCTAAATAAGGCCCCTCAGTATAGCACGTCCTAATCCATGGAAGCTGTGAGCGTTACCTTACATGGACAAAAGGGATCTTTCACGTGTGATTAAGAATATTGAAATAAGAAGATTATCCTGCATCACATTAAATTACTAAATTCACTTTGAGAAAACTGGCTTCTTTGTGATGTTGAGTTGTCCCAAGCAATAACAGTTCTCATCATTCCATTTATTTATCTTTCTTTTACAAGCAATTTTTTTTAAGAATTTAATTACAAATAAATATGTCCACATATATTTTGGGGTAAAATGTGAGCTTTTGATATATGTTTATAGTGTGGAATGATTAAATCAGGCTAATTAACACAATGCCTTAAATTTTTTCTTGTTATGTTTTCCTATGTATTTTGTCTTTTCTGTTAATATAGATAGGATTTTCTCTACATTCACATCCTCCATCTGGTTGTCTTTTGTGTATATGAAAGTTACTGAAATTTTCGTCTTTATTTTATCAACCATTATCTACAGAGTTGTACAACATTTTGAGATACTTTAATCTTCAGGGTTTATTAATTTCAGCACTACAGATATCGTGAGGTGGATAATTATTTAATGTAGGGTGCTGTCCTGTATATGGTTGGATGTTTAGCAGACTCTACTCACTATGTACGGGTACCAACCTTCCCCTACTATGACAATTAAAATTAACTCCATTGCTAAATGCTCTGGGGGGGGGGGACTGTCACTTTCTACCACAGTTGAGAACAATTGCTTTATCGTTTTCCAGTAATAGAATTTTATCTTCTGCAAATAGAGGTTGTTTAACTTCTTATTTCACTTATTCCTCCTTTGCATTCTTTAATAACTTGAATTAATTTTGATATTAGCAGTGATTCTAGGCATTCTGCCTTGTTTCTAACCTTTGTAGATATGCCCTTCCCACTCCTGCATTATGTTTGGTGCTGTCTTTAGTAGCAGTATATATAACAAAAGGAAGACAATAGACAATAGAAAACTTGTAGTGCATATATGCAATCTGAATCAAAGATAAAGAAATTCAATTTTTTTAGATATACAAAAGTGTTAAAGATCTAGGCAAGAGCTGGGGATGTGGCTCAAGCAGTAGTGTGCTTGCCTGGCAAGCACAGGGTGTTGAGTTCAATCCTCAGCACCTCATAAAAATAAAAATAAAGATGTTGTGTCCACTGAGAACTAAAAAAAATAAATATTAAAGAAAAAAATTCTCTCTCTCTCTCTTAAAAAAAAAGATCTAGGCAAAAATAAAGCCAGGAGGTAAAATGAACCAAAGACATGAAAACAATTTTAATGAAAAATACAATATTGGCCCTTAAGTTATTATAATGTTTTACTTCACTAATAACATGAATAATCTAGTCTACATATCCATATCAATCTAAGTTGAATTATTGTATTCTGACTTATGTGGTTGTAAAAAATAATATATATGTGTGTGTATGTGTGTAAATATATAGATAGATAGATATGTCATATCACACCTGTTTTCAAGGGTGCAGTAAAACAGACATTCTTAAGTATTACTACTGTATGTAAAAAAATGGTATAAACTTATGGAGATGAACTAAAAGTATGTAACAGAACAAAATGTAAGTTTATCTTTTGACCCA
The DNA here is from genome assembly GCF_047511675.1 of Marmota flaviventris. NCBI lineage: Eukaryota > Metazoa > Chordata > Mammalia > Rodentia > Sciuridae > Marmota > Marmota flaviventris. The sequence goes on along the minus strand of NC_092518.1, from coordinate 47,002,351 downwards.
GACATCTTACTTTTCATAATGTACCATGAAGTGACAGCCTTAACAACCTGAAGGTAAGTGTGCATAAAATTATTCAATAGCAATATACTGGAAAATGTAATTGCTCATACATACGAGATTGGTGGAATAAACTATAGTATATCCACATGTTAAAGAATACTCCATGCATATATAAAATAAATGATGACATCTTTAAAATTTATTTTCAACATTTTAAGTCAAAATATTAACGTGATTAAAATACAAAATACTGTGCCTATTAAATATATACCTCTTGATGAATTAATAAATATATACCCATGAAATCATCACACAAACTATGTTGGAAAAGTATCCATCACCTCCAGGAGTTTTCTTTCAGCCAATGTAATTATTATTGTTATTATTTTTATTGTTATTGTTATTACTATAGGTTATAAGAGCACTTAACATATGACTTACCCTTTGAAAATATTTAGGCAGCTGGGTTTAATGGTGCTCACCTGTAATCCCAGTGACTTGGGAGTCTGAAACAGGAGGATTGTAATTTAGTGAGACCCTGTCTCAAAATAAAAAGGGAGGGGGGCTGGAAATGTAGCTCAGTGGTAGCACACCCCTGGGTTCAATTTCCAGTACCCCAAACAAACAAACAAAATCCTTTTAGGCACGCAATACAGTGTTGTTAAATATAGGCACTCTGATTTACAGTTGGTCTCTGGAACTTATTCATCTTATTTAATCAAAACTTTCCATGCTTTAAGTTATACCTCCCTGTTTCTGCTTCCCGCAACCCTGGCAATCATCATTCCATTCACTGCTTCTGTGGGTTTGATTATGTAAAATTAATCATATAATGAGAGTCCTTCTTTGTCATTTTTATTTCACTTAGCCTTATGCCCTCCAGGTTTATCCATGTTGCCACAAATGGCAGAATTCACTTCTTTGATGTCTGAACAATAATCAACTGCATGCATATACCATGCATTTACCATATTTTCTTTATCCATTCATGGGTTTTTAGACACAGGTTTGTTACATAATCTGGCTATTGTGGGCCATTCTGTAAGGAATATGGAAGTGCGAGTATCTCTTCTAGATGCCGATTTGAATTCCTTTAGAATTCCTTCTGGGTATATATGCCCAGAAGAGGAATGGCTGAATTGTATGGTAGGTTTATTTTTAGTTTTGGGGGAGAACTTCCATACTGTTTTCCATAGTAACTGCACCAATTTATACTCAAATAGTGTATGAAAAGTCCCTTTCTTTCACATCTTTACCCACATTTGTGATCCCTTCTTTTTTGATAAGAACCATCCTTTCAGATGTGAGGAAGTATTTCACTGTAGCTTTAGTTTGCTTTACTCTAATGACTAATAATGTTAAGCAGCTTTTCATCTGACTTGGTGGCCATTTGTATGTTTTCTTTGGAGAAATGTATATTCGAGCCCTTTAACTATTTTTAAATCAGGCTATTTGTTTTTCTTGCTGTTCAGTTTTAGGAGTTCCTGATATTTTGTAGATACTAATTCTTTATCAGATATATGGATTTTTTTCTCCCATTCCACAGGTTATCTCTCTTCACTCTGTTGGTTAACAATAACAGAGACATTGCAAGCTTCAGTGAAAAATTGGCTAAACCGGGCAATATTTTGTCCTGATAATAGGTCGTCTTTTTTTAATATTTTATTTTTTAGTTGTAGTTGGACACAATACCTTTATTTATTTATTTTTATGTGGTTCTGATGATCGAACCCAGGGCCTCGCATGTGCTAGGTGAGTGCTCTGCCACTGAGCCACAACCCCAGCCCAATAGGTTGTCTTTTCATTTTGCTGATTATTTCCTTGGTTGTGTAGATGCTATTTCATGAGATACAATTTCACTTGTCTACTTGTGCTTTTGTTGCTTGTGCTTTTAGTGTCGTAGCCTAGGAATCATTGCCAAAAATATTACCAAGAAGCTTTACAGCTATGGTTTTTAGGAGATTTATAGCTTAGGATTTTATGTTTCAATTAGTTTTGATCTGATTTATGAGTGTCATTAGTGTGCAATTTCATTCTCTTTCATGTAACTTTCAAGTTTTCCCAGCACCACTTATGCAAGAGATTATCTTTCCTATTTGAAAATTCTTGATACCCTAGTTGAATATCAGCTGAAGAAAAAAATATTATGTATGTGTATATTTTACATAATGTTCTACACACACACACACACACACATACATATACACACATACATTGCTCTCTGTTCCTTTGATCTATGGGTCTAACTTTGAGCCAGTGCCTGACTGATTTGATAACTATAGCTTTATAATATAGTTTGAAATCAGGGAATGTGATGCTTCAAGTTTGGCTGCTCTTGCTCAAAATTGTTTTGGTTACTCAGGATCTTTTGTAGTTCCATGTGACTTTTAGGTGTTTTGTATTTCTATAAAAATGCTACCAAAATGTTGGTAGGAAGTTTATTGAATTTATGACTTGTTTCATGTAGTGTAGACATTTTAACAATATTAAATCTCCAATCCATGAATACAGATTTTTCCCCCATTTTCTGTGTCTAATTTAATTTTGTTTATCAGTGTTATGTAGCTTTGTACATAAGTCTTTCATCTCCTCAGTTAAGTTTATATCTAGGTATATTATTCTTCTTAGTGACATTATAAACACAATTGTTTCCCTGACTTTCAGATATTTCATTGTTAGATATACGTAGACATATGAATGGATTTTGAAAGGTTGTGTATACACTCAATGGCATATCATTCAATGTTAAAACAGAAGAAAATTGTGCAATACTTGACAACATGGATGAAACTTGAGTACATTATGTTAAGTGAAATAAGTCACTCACAGAAAGACAAAAACTATAATTCCACCAATATGAAGCAAAGAGTGGGATGGTGGTTTCCTGGAGTTAGAGGGGAAGAGGAAACGGAGAGTTACTCATCATTAATGGGCATACATTTCAATTGAGAGACATTTATAGACTGTAGAGATCTGCTGTACAACATTGTACCTCTAGTCAATAACAGTGTACTGTACACTTAATATTTGTTAGGAAGGTAGCTCATGGTAAGTGTTATTATCACAATAAAATACTATTAGTGCCAATGAGAACAACAATAACAAAGCATTCTGCTGAATTTCTGTATCTCATTTTTTTTTCTGCTTTTGTGCTTTCTTTTGTTTCTGGTTTTTGGTCAAGTTAGTTCTACTTCTGATATTTACAGCCAATAAATTATTCCATTTCAGGGAGAACATGATTTAGTTGTCTATTTATCTGTCTGTATCAACATGATGGATATCTCTTTGCTTGCACATAAGATTGGATGGAGAAACCAATTTATTTATCTTTAGTTATTCACTGCTCTTGGGCATTAGCTCAATTCAAAGATGAAAAATACCATTTACCAACATAAAAAATATAATACTTATTTAAAAATCAGACTGGCATGTTTTTGTTTTAGTGTTTTTTTTAACCTAAGGCCAAAGCCGTAAAACAATTTGAAAGCTCCTTGTGAGTCTAAAATTGAGAAATTTCTTTATGTCTCATTATGTGAATAAGTAATATTTTCCTGCCTGGAAATGACAGTAAGTAATTAAATGATACAATCTCTTCAAATAACACCATTGTTCTGATTATTTTATAGATCAGTATTTAGAAAACCCAGTGTTTCTAGCATTCCAAGAATTAAAGTCACTGAGCCTGTAATACTGTCAATGTGCTGTTTTACAGGAAATAATACCTCTGAAGAAACTGTGGGCTCTGATATTTTTATGTAAGAATCTATATATAATGAACTTGAGCCCTTTGACAAATCAGACAAATTTAATCATTTATCTTATAAAATAAACACATTATATGCCTTTTCCATGTTTTTACTAAGATAATCACCTACAGAGTCAGGACAGGGACTTTGAGAATCTACCTTGGGAGCAGGGATCTAAGATCTGGGGAGCTGAGAGCAAGACAGTGACCTTCTCGTATTCTCCTTTTTGTCCGCATTCCATGGCATGTTTTCCATTTTCCCTCCTTTGTTCCAGGCCAAGAGGAGTTTAACTAATGCACTGTTGAAGAAGCTAGCCTTTATGGTCAGGCTGCAGCAGGTGGGAAATGTAGTGAAGGATCACCCTCCAGTGGACATTGTAGGAATTGGAACATCTCCACAAGGTTTGCTATGAAATGTTATCCAAAACTTGGAAAGAGGCAACAAGTTTTTCAGTGGTATATTCTTTTTTTGTTTATTATTTTTTAATTGTTTTTAGACATGACAGTAGAATGTATTTTGACATGTTACACATATATGTAGTGTAACTTCCCATTCTTCTGGTTGTACATGATGTAGAATTACTTTGTGTATTCATACATGTACATGGAAAAGTAATATCTGACTCCTTCTATGTTCTTGCCCATTCCCATTCCCTTTTCCTTCCCTTCATTCCACTTTCTCTATTTCAAACTTCTTCTATTCTTCCCTATCCCCACCCCTTTACACTAAGTTAGCATCCACATGTCAGAGAGAAGATTTGCCCTTTGGTTTTTTGGGATTGGCTTATTTCACTTAGCATTTCTCCTTATGGCTGAGTAGTAATCCATTGTGTGTACATACCACATTTTCTTTATCCATTCATCTATTGAAGGGCAACTAGGTTTGTTCCATAGTTTAGCTATTGATGTGTCTGTGTCACTGTAGTATGCTGATTTTAAGTCTTTTGGGTATATGCTGAGAAGAGGGATAACTGGGTCAAATAGTGATTCTGTTCTAGGTTTCCTAGGAATCTCCATACTGCTTTGCATAGGGGTTGCACCAATTTGCAGTCCCACCAACAATGTATGAATATACCATTTTCCCACATCTCATCAACAATTATTGTTGCTTGTGGTCTTCATAGTAATCATTCTGACTGCAGTGAGATGAAATATCAGTGTAGTTTTAATTTGCATTTCTCTAATGGCTAGTGATGTTGAACATTTTTTCATATATTTGTTGACCAACTGTATTTCTTCTTCTGTGAAATAACTATTCAGTTCTTTTGCTGTTATTAATTGGGTTAAGTGCTTTTATGGTGTTAACTTTTTTGAGGTTTTTATATATCTTGGAGATTAATGCTCTATCTGAGGAGCAGGTGGCAAAGATTTTCTCCCATTCTGTAGGCTCTCTCTTCATGTTCTTCATTGTTTCCTTTGCTGTTTTCACAGGTATATTCTTTATTGACTGTTTAATAGTCCTACAATTCTTCAGGTGTAAAAACATGAACATTAATTGAATTACAATAGAAATAATTAATGCCTAAGAGAAAGACAAATAGTGTATCTGTAGCAATGCAAATGGATCTTGCTAAATATAGATAATAGAGAGGATTTGTTTTATTTATGATAGAAAAGAAGACCCCCAAATGTACTGTGTGGCCCTGGAGCGTGTATTTCCATTTCTCACAGAATTTTGCTCAGAACTTTGTATACTTTCTTTTCAGGTATAACTACAATTAAGAATTGTGTCTATTTAAAATATGCAATAAGGAGTTTTAGTGTACATGTACATTGTTTAATGGTTACCACAACTTGGTTTAGTTTTTATATCTATCATCTCACACACTTACCTTTTTTGTTGAAAGTACTTGATATCTACTCTTTAAGTAAATTTCAAGTATGAAATACAATATTAACTATAGTCCTGATGCTTTGTATCAGATCTCCAGAACTTTTTTGTCTTATAATTGAAATCTATACCATTTGACCACCATGTCCCCCACCTTTAAGCTCTGGGCATCTACCATTCTACTCTCTACTGCTGAGCTGAACTTCTTTAGATTCCACATATAAGAAAGATCATGCAGTATTTGTCCTGCTGTGTCTGGCTTATGTGACTTCTCATATTTTTCTTCAGGTTCATTCACATTGTTGGATATTATAGAACTTCCTTCTTTTATTCTTAAAAGCTATATTGCATTACTATATAAATATATGATACTTATTTATATATGATGTGTATACATAATCTCTCTCTCTCACACACACAATATATTGTCTTTGTCCATTTATTCATCAATGAACATTTAGATTATATCCATATTTTGGCAATTGTGAACAATTCCACAATGAACATAGGACTGCAGATATCTCTTCAAGATAATGATATTATTACTTTATTAGACATTTAATATTTCTGCATGCTAATTTGGGTCTGGAATGTTCCCCCAAAGACTCATGTGTTAAAGGCTGGCCCTAGTGGGGTGCTATTGGGAGACAAGGGAATCATTAAAAGGTGGAATCTAGTGGAGGTCTTTGGGTTATTGGGGACACAACCTTAGAGGGCCCTTCCTCTTTCTCACTTTTTCTTCCTAAACTTGAGTTAAGCAGGTTTCCTTTGCCACATGCTTCCACCATGATGTGCTGCCTTGCCAGAGGCTAAAGGAGTGGGGCAAATTGATCATGGACTGAAACCTCAAAAATGGTGAGCCCAAATTTACCTTTTTCTGTGATGGAAACCTGACAAACACATTGAAGCATATACTAGTTTTACTTATATTTTTTTGAGAAACTTGCGACTGATTCCCTTTATTTGTGCAATTTTATATTCCCCCAAAGAGTGTACACGGATTCTCCTTTCTCCTGCAACTCATGAATGCTCACTATCTTTTCACACCTATTCTAACAAGAGGAAAGAGATTTCTCATTGTGGCTTTGAAAGGTATATCCCTGATTTTTAGAGATGTGAGCACATTTTTATATACCTGTTGGTGATTTGCATGTCTTCTTTAGAGAAATATTTATTCAGAGCTTTTGCTTATTTTTAAAATGGTTTATTTATTTCATTTAGTTGTTTGAATTCTGTATCTATATGCCTTATCATCAGTTGTAGTATTTGCAAGCATTTTTCCCATTCTGTGTGTTGTCTCTTCATTCTATTTGTGTTTCCTTTGCTGTGCAGAAGCTTTTTCATCTGTTGCAGCCTCATTGTCTCTGTCTGCTTTTGTTGCTTTGTGCTTTTGGGGTTGTAGCCAAACAATCATGGTCCAAAACAATGTCAGCAAACATCAGAGTAGAGTGTTGTAATTTTTTTTTTATCAAGAATAAGATTTCACTGTCACCCATTTCATTTACTGGGTGAATTGTCCCATACCATAAAACGAGAAATGGAAATAAAATGTATACTATTTAAAATGGCAACAACAAAATTGTTAACTAAATATAATGTAATTGTATATATATTGAAGAACAAAATCTATTTTGGCTGGGGCTGAGGCTAAGGGCTCAGAGGTAGAGCACATGCCCGGTATGTGTGAGGCACTGGGTTCAATTCTCAGCACTGTATATAAATACATAAAATAAAGATCTATCTACAACTGGGGGAAAAAAACCTATCTAGAGGTGCTTGGGCTTTACTTCAGTGGCAGAGTGCTTGCCTAGCACGTGTGAGGGACTGGTTCAATCCTTCCAGCTACATTAAAAAACAAACAAACAAATAAAATAAAGGCATGCTGTCCATCCACAACTATAAAAAATTTTAAAAACATATGTAGAAATAAATCTTGGAATTCATAAGTACATTTGGGGAGTTGATATGGAAAATTTCTGTCTCTGAGTACTAGCTCAAATGCAATATAAATCTTCAGAAACTCCAGTATTCAGTGGAATCAAATAAATTCAATGAAATTAACAAGAAATAAAATAAGTTAAATCAAGTAATTAATTGAGAGAGTTTTAATGGTCTATTTTCCAACAAAGGAAAAACACTGTGCATGGTTTCTGCTTGTCTTTGTTTAAATTGTGGTTGCCCTTTACCTATAAATTAAAACATGTCGGCCAAGAACATTACTTAGAATTAAAGCATTACTTAGTAAGAAATCATTTTATACGATACCAAAGTTATCTAATAAAATACAGTTTTTGTTTTCTAAAATGTAAGATGACCCTTGGCCTATATAAAGGTCAATGGAAGCTCTGAAATTAGACTTTCAGACACAATAAGGATAGTTTTTAAAACGCAATGCTCTTTCTTTGGGTAAGAGGAGACATAAGAGACTGTTCCAGTTCAGGCACAGATTAACTCAAATGAACTCGCTTAAGTTTTAAAGAAAGCAAAATTGCTTATGATTATGGTTAAAACTCCAATCAAACAACACATTAACGTAACAAACAACAACCAGAGATTAAAATGAATATCATTTACATGATTTCCTGATAATAATATCAAAGGTAGGATAGTTATACAATAACATTACACTTTGGAATATTTAAGGAATTAGAAAAGCCAATGTTACATTATTTTGTGCAATAGTGCAAAATTATATTGACTGATGATTCAATACAGATGTATAGTCTATGCTGATCAAATCACATAGGTAAGATTTCCACCTCCTTATTTACATATTAAATTTTTATCAATATACAATAATTGTATATATTTATGTGATATGGTATGGCATCTTAACACCCGTATATAATATGCACCACTTAAATCTGGATAATTAACATGTCCATACCCTTAACTTCTTGTTTGGAAGCTTCAAGTTCCTCTCTTCTAGTTTTTTATAAAGTATATATAATATATAGTTTATTGTGAACTATAACACACCATCATTATGCAGAACAACAACCTTTCTTAATTCTGTCTAACTGACCTTGGGTGCCCATAGTCTTACCTCCCACTATCCCAAGTCTTCCTGTAAGCACTATTTCCCAACCTCTATTAAGCACTCACATATTCCAACAGCCTTTAGTATCATTCACATATGAGAGAGAATGTGTGTAATTTTTTCTTCTGCATCTAGTTTACTTGTTTCTTATCTCTGATAAAGTCAAGCATTTCCAGTCTGAACTACCTTATGTTAGCTCCTGTTAATGTAGCAGGAATGTAAACTCACTATTCTGAAAGATACAATACTGAAGAAAAGAGACAACTCATAATTTGCATACTTCATGGATGACACACTTCTGGTGCTTTCAAAGTCTCTAGGTTTGGTAGAATCTCCTTCTTGACATCGGCGTCATCTCTGTATTTACCCCCAGTCTGGGCCTGAACAACTTCCTGTTGGTCTATTTCCAGGTCACGCTCATGAGAAAAATGGTGTCAATGGAATCAGTAAAAGATGAAATCTAAATAAGGAAAGTATAGTCTATACTCTCATTATGAAAGAAGAGCTTGTAGGCTAGTGTGGTCAAAAATGTGATGCATAAGAAGCCCAGGACTATCATTCCAAGAGTCTGCTGCCATAATAAAAGGAAAGTATAGGTTAGATTTTAATCACAGGAATCCATGGCTATAATTCATTGAGCTATCTTCTAGAATTTCCTCTCGGTTCCACTGAACTGCATCTATTCCTGGGACACTACTGAGCTTGTCTTTGTTTAAATTGTGGTTTCCCTTTACCTATAACTGAAACATGTCAGCCAAGAACATGATAAAAATTTGAGCACCAAATATTTCAAGCAAAATCATATGACTTTTTCTTGTAGTAACTGAGGTAGTAAGAAGAATACAGACTCTACCTGCTCCTCATATAGGGCATTAATATCCAGAATATTCAAAGAATTCCAAAAATGTAGTGACACAAAAAGACCATATAAACAAATCAATAAATGGGTAAAAGAAATAAACAGACACATCTCCAAAGAAAGAAAAATGGCCAACAAATATATGACAAAATGTTCATCATCTCTAGCAATTAGGGAAATGCAAATGAAAACTACACTGAGATTTCATCTCACTTAGCCAGAAAGCCACTTTTCAAGAATATTACTAACAATGAATGACGGTGTGGATGTGGGGAATAGCTACACTCATGCGTTGCTGGTGGGACTGCAAATTAGTGCAACCACTCTGGAAAGTAGTGTGGAGATTCCTCAGAAAAATTACAGTGAAACCACCATATGACCCAGTTATTCCGTTCCTCAGTTCATACCCAAAGGACTTAAAATCAGCATACTACCTTGATGCTGCCACATCGATGTTTGTAGCAGCACAATTCACATCAGCCACATCTAGGAACAAATCTAGGTGCCCTTCAACAGATGAATGGATGAAGAAAATGCGATATATATACACAATGGGGTATAATTCAGTCATAAAGAATGACATTATGGGGGCTGGTGTTATGGCTCAGCGGTAGAGCTTTTGTCTAGCACTTGCGAGACACTGGGTTCGATACTCAGCAGCACATAAAAATAAATAAAATAAAGGTTTTTTAAAAAGAAATACTCAATCTTCAAGAAAAAAAAGAATGCCGTTGTGGCATTTTCTGGTAAATGGATGGAACTGCAGACTATTATGCTGAGTGATATAAGCAGTCACCAAAAGTCAAACTCGAATGTTTTCTCTGATATTCAGAAGCTAATCCAAAATAAGAGGGGAGTATAAAAACTAGAAGATCAGTGGAGTAGACAAAGGAGAATGAAGGGGAGGTAGGAGGGATGGGATGAGGAATAAACAGTGGAATGATCTTGCCTGACACTCACCATCACATACACACACAAGACAGTAATTTTAAAAAAAAAACTATATGTAAATAGTAGAAATAAGGATGTGAACAGGGGGTGAGAGGAGGGAAAGGAAAGGGGAAGTACTGGGGACTGAATTAAAACAAATTATATTCCATGATTTTATAATTAAGTCAAAATGAAACCTAATGTTATGCATAACTAAAAAGAAACAATAAAAATTATAAAAAAGAATAGACTCCAGAAGGAAATTAAAATTTCATTTCTGTTGTTCAAGTGCACTTCCATAACACAATCCCTGAGGTCAGTTGTCTAATTTAGAAAATGTTAACTTCCTTATGGAACTGTTCTTAATTCGGGATTTTATTTATTTTTTTTCTTTTATGGGTGCCTAATAGGTATACATATCAGTAGGGCTCATTTTGACAAAATTATACATGTATGGAATTTGATTTACTCCATTTCAGTCCCTGGTGACCCCCACATTCCATACCATACTCTGTCCCCATTTTCTCCTTATTCCACTTTACTGTCTTCCTTTTATTGTTTATTTATTTAGTTCTGATTAGCGCTATATACATATTGAATAAAGGTGGAATTATGTGTTGATTATTCATACATACATATAGTGTGATTTTATTAAATTCTTTCTGCATTTTCTCCCCTTTCCAATTCCTCCTCCCTCCCTCTTGATTTCCCTCATCGTGTATTAAAATGATCTTCACTATATCTTTTTTTTTTTTTTTGGTATGGGGGATTGAACCTAGAGTGCTTAACTACTGAGCTCCACCCCCAGCCATTTTAATTTTTTTGTTGGCATTTTGTCTTTCTTTCTTTTTGAGAAGTGTCTTTTTAGTTCTTTTGTCCATTTTTTGGTTGGATTATTTGTTTTTGGGATGTTGAATTTTTTGAGTTTTTATATATTCTGGATATTGATTCTCTTCTCAGTGAAGTAGGTGGCAAATATTTTCTCGCATTCTGTCATCTCTCTTTTCATGCTCTGAATAATTTCCTTTGCTTTACAGAAGCTTTCTCATTTGATGCCATCCCATGTATTGACTCTTGGTTTTATTTCTTCTGAGTTAGGTGTCTTGTTAAAGAAGTCGGTATCTTATCAACATAATGGAGTGTTGATTCTATGTTTTCTTCAAGTAGTTGCAAAATTTCAGGACTAATTCCTTAGTCTTGATCCACTTGGATTTGACTTTTATGCAGGGTGGGAGACAGAAATCTTGGTGTATTTATATGCTATTAATAGTTTGCACTTTTGATGCAATGTGGCTAAGAGGGCCAGACCAAGACCATTCTAAGAAGACCAAATTTAACTCTTGAAATATTATTCAGTTCTATGATTAAAAGTACACAGTCTATTGGATCACTCTGGAGCAAAGACAGTACAAGTACTATGCATGTCTATATTATAGAATATACCATGAAGAGAAAATTTTATTGTAGCAGGGCACTGTGCTCGGTTGTCAACTGTACCCTCTTTCTTTTTCCAGGAATCCTTCAGATGATGTTTGAGATTACCTTCTATTGTGTTTGCATATTTCCTCACCCCCTTAGGATGTATGGCGAGGGGTGTAGTTGAGTGTTTCCCTTCCTCCTAGAAGGCTGGATACTGATAGGACCATAGCAAGCTAGCCTCTGATAAAATTATTGCTCTTTCAGGGCAGCAGGTGTTAAGAAGTTCTAGAGAATCTCAAAATGGTGAATTTTCTCCTCCTGCTACTGGATGCTCTAGATTTTTCTCCTATCTTCACCACAGAATTTGGTACTGGTAAGAGAGGTCAAAATTTACAAAAGTGGGAGCTGCCCCACACAGGGGCCCCTGTATTTTAAACTCTGAAACTTGATCTCACGGAGCTGCCAGCCACTCCTCACCTAACATGGAATTTTTCCTACCCTGGTCCTGGCTCCCATGAATGTTTCTGCTCTAGAAAACCTAGCAAGTTGTAATTGTGTGTGTCTGCCTGCCTTCCCATTTCTTGGGCAGGACCTCCCTCATGGCCTCAGTTCTCTGGTGGATCTAAGTAGAGCTCTTGCTCTTTAGTTTGATATGACTTTTACTTGTTAGGCTACAGTGGCAATTTCTAAGGTCCTTACATGGTGGCCCGAAAAGCAGAAATTAGAAAACTTGATTTTCTGAGACCCGTTATTTCACACAGCATGTGGTGGTGGCTACTCATGCATGTACTATGGTTGACTCTAAGGGTCTGTAGACTCTCATGAGAGATGGTTTCAGTCTTGAGCTCACAATCTAGCCTGGGAGACTCTAAGAAAACCCCAATTATTGAAGGTCCCTATGGACAATAGTAAGCAAAGATTACAACAAGATGCATAGTCACCAATTTAATGTGGTAAGCACAATAACAAGTACAGTAACAGTTAAGTACAAAACGGTCAGCTAAGCTGCATGAGATACTCTTGGGAATGCTAAAGGGTAATACTTGCAAAACTTTCTCTTCCTGTTTTTTCAAAAGACTCCTGAAAGTATCCTCTTGGAAGGCTTAAGCTTCAAAATTATTACCACTGCAGCTCATGGGACTGCATTAAATACCACTTCAGAAAAGATTATCTTTTCCTTCTTTATGTGGCACATTTTATTGCTTCAATTGTTAATAAAAGCTCTTTTTATTTTTAAGGGCTTGGCCTAGAAACTGACCAACAGAAACTAATTTGGCAAAAGAAGGGTAAGTGCAGAGATGGTCCTGCCATCAAGGATCAGAAGCAAGCGTGTTGTCCATTTAGAATGCAGGTATATTTCTAGTGGCTCCGGAGGCTGAGGCAGGAGGATCATGATTTCAAAGCCATTCTCAGCAACTGCAAGGCTGAGGATTTTGATCAGTGGTAGGGTAACACTGTGTTCAATCCCCAGTACCCCACTCCCCCCCCAAAAAGAATGCAGATATGAGGTTTTGTTTTCCACAGTGTTGTATATAAAAATGAAGGTGTATCATTGCTGATATTTTCATCACAAAGTTCATATACGATAAACACACAAGGATACTTTGTCCAGTTGTTCAGATACCGTGCACCCCAAAGCATGACTTATAGACTTTGAGATGTAGAAACAAACTGAATCAAATCTATATTGACTAATGCCGCAGTCTGGCTGGGCACAAAATCACGAGCCACCACACAGCTTGTAGATTCAAACAGCAACTCTTTATTCCCGAACTCACACCAGCCGTCTACAATCACGTTCTGGGGAAATCCACGTTCTCTGCCCAAATCCACCCCCACTGGGCTTCTGTCTCCCAAAAAATACTGTCTGAATCCCGTGAGAACTCAAGGGGAACTCAGGCAGCAGGATACGCCCTATTCCCAGCAGGAATAACCTTAAACCTGGAATGTCCTAAACCCGGGAACGCCCTAAACCGGATTATCCTAAACCAAGCCCTAAACCGGATTATCCTAAACCGGAACGCCCTAAACCCGGATCCGCCCTGGTCCTTGAGCAAGGTCACCTACATGCAATGTCACTGCAAAATGTCCTATTTCCACGAGTCCTTCCACTAAGCAACATGGGGTATGCTGGCAAGGAAATTGTCATACCTACTTGGCTAATGGCTCCCAGCAGACTAACACAGTGTATCATCCCTAAAGGAAAAGAAGACAGGGAACACCATGTTCCTGAATGCCACTTTCTGTTCCCCGCAAACAAGCCAACTTAAGGGAACAATGAGAGTAGGCCTGGAACAGAAAGTCCATATATATTATCTTGAGGGACACTGTCTTTCTCTTATGGGTGCTGGGAACTAGGACAAATTTAGTGTTATCTGTAGAATGTTACTTTCTTTTTTTTCCTATTATTTTCTCTTCCTTCCTTCCTTCCATCTTTCTTTCTTGGTTCATTTTTGGCATTGGAGTTCAATCCAGGGGGTAGTTTACTTTTGAGTTACATCCCCAGCGTTTATTTTGTATTTGGAGACAGGGTCCTACTAAGTTACTGAGACTGGCCTAGAACTTGAGATCCTCCAGCCTTACCCTACTGGGATTATTCACTGAGATTCCAGGCAGAAAGCTACCTTCGTACACGTACACCCCACAGTTGCTCCATGGGTCATATAAGCCTACTAAGCAAGCTGGTTCTGATGAAGTCACTACTTCTGCATTCTAAGACATAAAACCCTTCTCTGAGTGGTGACAGGCATGAAACTCAGGGCACTGTGTCACTCCTCCAGCAGGGTGCCACTGGACCAAGCCCAGAGAGGGAGAGGAAGTGCTGTCTGACAAAGCAATGAGGGACTGAGGTGCTTTCTCTTTACCCTGTTGCCAATGATCTCTTCTTGGAACAGCCTCTGATCTCTGTTGTTTTCCCCAATAACTCATCTGTATCCTATGCTGTCTCCCGGCAATTTTGGGGGCCTGTGTGCAACCTACTCGCTGCTCTGGACCAACAGGGCTGAGGACAAGACATACAGTACAAAAGCAGTCTCTCAACCTGGGGTGCAAGTCCTTCATTCAACAGTAATTTGTATGTTTTATAAATATCTTCTTTTAACAAATACATAACATATCTGTAAGAAAATCCTTTTACATGAAATGTGCCCAGGCATAGAATTTGGTACAAGTATCAGTCCTGACATAATTTGTAGGAGTCCAGAGGAACCCTGTAATTTTAAACACCTGGTCTCTTTGATATAAATTGCAAGTGCCAATGATATATATATTCATTTTTGATTGTCAGTTCTGCATTCGCTGGTCCTGTGAGAAAGAAGGCATGAAGTGCAGGCAATACAGTGATAATCTACTTGGCATCATTTATTCATCAGAAGTCATCTAACCCTGGAGCAAGTCAAATTATAAGGTGAACTGATGAAAATGATTTCTCTCTCTCTCTCTCTCTCTCTCTCTCTCTCTCTCTCTCTCTCTCTCTCTCTGACATGTCCTATTGGTATGGAAGCCTGAGTACCTGTCCTTAGATTTTGTCAAAATTTTAATTTCTCAAATTAAAAAAAAAAGTTTCATTTTCAATACTTTCCCCCAAGTTGACCTCAAATCAGTGAATAATAAGATAGAGAAACACAGTCTCATGTCAGTTTCTGTTATTTATCAGTAAGGAGTTATCAGTATACAAATCACATTACTGAAGGTATGTGGGGGTTAGACCTACGTAAATCATATACCACGTCCCTGCAGTCAGTCCTTATGAGACAGGGTCTAATAAAAATGTAGACACTGTATTATAATTGTTGGTAATCCTGTGAAATGTGTCTGCTTTAAATTTCTGCTTTGAGATATTAATTGATAGGACATGAAGTCCAAAGACCATAACTGTAGTCCTTACTGTTTCATCAACTTAACTGTATCTGCATGTATGTCCCAAATGGCTGACCATGAATTATACGAGCTTCTGAATTTAAAGGAATCTGTAGATGGTTAAGGAAGAGATTACACTATGTTAGTCTAAAAATGTGGGTTTTTTTCCTGTCCACATCTCTGAAAATTCCTTTAGAATATTTACACTGAAGAATATTTTTCAGACAACTTTCAGAGTACTTTGGTACAAGTATCAGGTTAGACTGTACTCATAGAACTATCCTACCCTTCACCACCTTTATTAATAAGGAAACAAATAGTAAATTGCTTGATCATCCAATGTAAAAAATAAGCAAACTAGAGCAATAAAATAAACCCAACCAAAAGGAAACAGATTATAATAAAAGACAGATGAGAGTCATTAGAAAAAAAGAAATAATACAGTTAATCAACAAATTGGGAACTTGCTGTCTTTAGAAAACTATGGGTCATTAGGGGATCCTCTTGTGTATATGGTCTTGAAGAACATTGACAAAGTCTAAGAATACACCTTATGGAACATGAGCACAATGCTCACATATATGAACATATCATATAATATAAGCAAACACATTCTTGAGCTCTAATATTTCGAAAATCTGCTTAGTTTAGTTCTTTTCCCCATTCCTTGCTTGGGTTATTGTTTTGTGGGTATTATTTGACTGGTTTATAATATGAATATGGATATGAATTCCCTGTCAGTGGAGTAGCTGGCAAAGTATTTTTCCCACTCTATAATCTCTCTGAATCATTTCCTTTGCTCTGCAGAAGATTTTAATTTGATGCCATCCCACTTATTAATTCTTGGTTTCATTTTGTGAGCTTTCTAGGTCTTCTTAAGAAAGTTGGTATGTGTGCCAATATGTTGGAGGGTTGATCCTCAGTTTTCTTGTACCAGCTGCAGAGTTCTCAGTCTAATTTCTCGGTCTTTGGTCCTGTTTCAGTTGATTTTTGCGCGGGGTGAGAGATGATAGGACTCTAGTTTCATTCCTCTACATATCGATGTCCAGTCTTCCCAGAATGATTTGTTTAACAGGCTACCTTTTCTTCAACATGAGATTTTGACACCCTTGGCAAATATCAGATAAGTGTAACAATGTGGGTTTGTCCCCGTGTCCGTTGGTCTTCATGTTTGAGGATGAAAGTGAAGATGTGCCAGGAAACACACTATTTTAAATACCCCAATAGGTACCTAATATCTAAACATCGCAAATGACCCTCAGTGGCCCCTGACTAAAGAAAAGAAACAAGCAGCCCATGACCTGGTCAAACAACAATTAGCAGAAGGACATATACAACCTTCTGTATCTCCCCATAATACTCCCATTTTTGTCATCAAAAAGAAATCTGGTAAATGGAGATTATTGCAAGATTTAAGAGCCATTAATAATGAGATGGTTATTATGGGACCTGCTCAATCAGGGATTCCTCAATTGTCTGCTTTGCCAAAAACCTGGTATGTTTTAGTTATAGATATTAAAGATTGTTTTTTTTTCAATTCCAATTCATCCTGAGGATAGCCCACGTTTTGCATTTACTATCCCTGCACTGAATCATGAAGGTCCTGATCAGAGATATGAATGGAAAGTACTCCCTCAAGGGATGGCTAACAGCCCAACTATGTGTCAAATTTATGTTAACAAAGTAATCCAGCCACTTAGAAATCAAAATCCTGAACTACAAATATTTCACTATATGGATGATGTATTATTAGCACACAAAGATAAAAACACATTGCTAGAATGTTATGCCACACTTACAAACTTATTAAAAAATTATAATCTAGAGATAGCAATAGATAAAGTACAATTAAATTTTCCAATTAATTATTTAGGAGTTCTATTATCCTCAACCATGGTCCGTCCACCAAAAATTCAAATACGAGTAGATCAACTCAAATCACTTAATGACTTTCAAAAGTTATTAGGAGACATAAATTGGATAAGGCCTTATTTAGGTATACCAACAGGAGAGTTGGGACCTTTATTTGATATCCTAAAAGGTCCATCAGATCCAAATTCACCCCGAATGTTAACGCCTGAAGCAAGAAAGGCATTAAAAATCATTGAAACATATATGGAAAATATGCATTTGGATAGAATTGATATAAGTTTGCCTTTATTATTTATTGTACTACCAACAAAAAATATTCCTACAGGAGTATTTTGGCAAGAAGGTCCATTATTATGGATACATTTATCTTATTCTCCTAACACTATTCTTACTAGGTATCCTGAGGCTATAGGACAATTAATACTCAAAGGAATAAAAGCAGCAAAGGGAGTGTTTGGAATTTCTCCCAATAAAATTATTACTCCATATACTATGAATCAAATTGATGAGTTAGCTAATGAGTTAAATACTTGGGCAATAATCATGTGCAAATCTAATGTTTCATTTGATAACCACTTACCATCTAATCCTTTATTGTCTTTTTGGTCATTGCGTCCTGTAATTTTTCCAAAAATGACAAGAAAAACACCTATCATGAATGCTCCAAATATATTCACTGATGGGTCAAATAATGGTACAGCAGCAGTAGTTACCCCTGATCAAACTTTTACATTTTTAGTACCCAAACAATCAGCTCAAAAGGTAGAGCTTAATGCAGTTTTACAAGCTTTTGTGATGTTTAAAGATTCTGTATTTAATTTATTTTCTGATAGTCAGTATGTAGTTAATGCTATAGTATCTCTTGAAGATGCTGGTAGGATTTCCCCTTCTTCTACTGTTTTCTCTTTGCTTTCCACTATACAAAGTCTAATCTGGGACAGAAAAGATCCATTCTTTATAGGACATATCAGGGCACATACAGGATTGCCTGGAGCCCTTAGTTTGGGCAATGATTTAGCAGATAAAACTACACATGACATACATATTTTCTCTACACTAGAAGAAGCTATAAATTTTCATAAAAAGTTCCATGTCAATGCTAATACTTTAAAAAAGCGTTTTAAAATAACTAAGGAACAAGCTAGACAAATAATAAAACAATGTCAAAATTGTGTGACCTTTTTACCACAAGTTAATCTTGGAGTCAATCCTAGAGGATTGACACCTAACCATATTTGGCAGATGGACGTCACACACTTGCCAGAATTTGGAAAATTAAAATATTTGCATGTTACAGTTGATACTTCTTCTGGATTTTTGATGGGCTCCCTTCATGCCGGAGAAAAAACTAAAGATGTTATAGCTCATTGCTTACAAAATTTTGCCACTGTGGGTGTTCCAAAACAGTTAAAAACAGATAATGCCCCTGGTTATACTTCTACCTCTTTTAAACAATTTTGCTCAACATTTGGCATTACTCATATAACAGAAATCCCATACAATCCACAGGGACAAGGCATAGTTGAAAGAGCTCATCAAACTATTAAAATGTACTTATTAAAGCAAAAAGAAGGAATTGGGAAGGGGTATATATTCCCCAAAGATAAACTTAAAATAACCCTTTTTACTCTAAACTTTTTAAATTTGGATTCATCAGGACTTAGTGCTGCGGAAAGGCATATGTGTCCAAAAAATATACATAAGCCCAAGGTACTTTGGAAGGATATTCTAACAGGACAATGGAAAGGTCCTGACCCAGTAATTGTCTGGAGTCGGGGGTCTGTTTGTGTGTTTCCACAGGGAGAACAGCAGCCGATTTGGATTCCAGAGAGATTAACCAAGGTCCTGACCCAGTGATTGTCTGGAGTCGGGGGTCTGTTTATGTGTTTCCACAGGGAGAACAGCAGCCGATTTGGATTCCAGAAAGATTAACTAAAGCGATTTCTACAGACCAAAAAGAAGATGATTTGGCTCAAATCCATAACAACTGATATCCAAAACTCCAGTTTGGCTATTCTTACATCTGCAACAGAACCAGGATGCTTTTTTCAATATCTATTTTATTATTGCCCTTTGCCATATCATGAAGTTCTATTTTGTTTTTTGAGCTCATACAGACCTAGGTTAATGTTTTGCTGATCAGTTCTATTTTTTGACTATAGAGTTTTTAAACATTGCAATGGAGATTTCACCTGTAAAAAGTTATAAGGCCTTTACTATAATGTTATGTGTTGTATGTATTATATTATGTGTGCACACTTGTGTTTTGTGTTATATGTTTGAATGTATGTATGTCCATATATCATATATGATGAGCGCTCATGATAAAATGGATCCAAATATTTTTTTTTTCACGTGATTTATATGGTTTAATTTAAATTGGGTAAACAACTGTTGAGTATTGTTTTAATATGTAAACAAAAAAGGAGGTTAACAGATCTGTTTGTTTACTTTCACCTTTCCTTTTCATTATATTTAATAATTCTCTTAAAGATAATGTAAATTGTTAAGAAAATTGTTTTCTTTTAGTGCCTTCTGTAATGTTACATAATTTTTTCTTTAGCCATTGTTGCCAGAATTCCTATCTTCATCCCAGTGCTGGTGAAGTCAAAGATAAAACCAATCTACAGCTTCTACAATAGCCATCACTGAACTGCTTGCAGAACTTGCCTGGACACATTGTGAGCTCACCTGTATGCATTGTGAACTATCTGTTGGTGCAGCGACTTGTGGTAGTGTTGGGGTATTTTTGCTGATGATGTCACCGGTGGTACAATTTTTCAAAGGAGCCCTCAATTGGCTTAATGTCATGGCATTTTGCATCCTCCTCTACTAGTGATGGTCTAAAATTTGGGGGCCAACAGAGGTGAGGCAAAGAACCTCACCCCCCCACTGGTGCAAAGGCCTATCCACAAGTATAGCTGTATGCTGGACCGGTAGTCAGTGACGGGTATGATCCAATTGCAGTGGTACCAACCTAAGACAGGAGGCTGAAGCCTAGAGGTCAGTTCATCCGATGACGGGTAAGGACCATATGTTGAATTGGACTGCCTAACAGACACGGTCCCTAAGCCACATGCTTGTTGTTTAAACAGAGAGGGGGAGATGTTGAGAGCCACAGCCGAAGGGGCCCCAGCAAACTTCCAGCTGCCGGCTGATGATTGGCTCACAGCGGCCCCAGCAACATCTAGCTGATTGGCTCCTCGGCCCCAGCAACATCTAGCTGATTGGCTCCTCTGTGGTGATGCTCATTGGACTGTTTCCCTGCCCTTTCAGACCACGGAGCTGCTCATTGGGGGACTTTTTTGGCTCCGCCCACGTGACCCAGCCAATCGGCCTCAAGAGCAGGAGGATTGTGGGAGGTGGAGAGAAGCTTGTGTGGGAGAGAGAGGCTTGTGGAAAGCCGGTGGTGGCAGTTGAGGCTCTGAGGGTTTTTCCTGAGAGGCTGTTTTGTTTGGCGTGTGTGGTTCTAAAAATAAAGTTAGTTTCTTTTGACAAGTGGCTCCTGATTGTGCCCAGCCAGACTGCGGCATTTTACAGGTGAAGTTGTGAATTTTGCCAGAGCTGTCCCTCAGATGTAGCCATCCTTCAGAAACAAACAAACAATATCTGCATACCGGTGTATTATTCAACTTTTCTAGAATTAGTTCCTGAACCCATGCCTCCCATCATCCTTCCTCCCACCTCATTATCTAGACTTCAACAAATGGCATTTTTCCTACACATTTTGAAGACACTAGTGTTGATGTTGGTTTTCAATCTATTGAGACCTTAAAATTGATGACACAAACTGCAAAAGACTGAAGCATGGAAAGAGGTGGTATTCAATAGAACAAGAATATATGTGAAAATGAAGACCCCGGGTTACCTACTTAAAGTAAGCACATGGGGATAAACTAATACCACAAACACTCTTTTGCATTTGTGCAAAACGGCAACATAGGAAATGTAAAATGGGCCTTGCCGTTTACTTCACTCAAAAATTCCAACTGTGATATTCCTGTGTCAGCCATTCTGGTTTATTTATTTAGTTCGAGTCAAAACATTTAAACTGTACCTATTTAATGTTCTTGTTGGTTTGTTTCTCAAGTGTTTAGTTTGCTTGTTGGATTTTCACTAAGAGTAAACACGATTTGGGATGCTACTTTGACCTGATTTTCAATAGGTTCCTCGGATTAGATCCACCCCTAGGTCCACAATTTTTGTTTCCGTATTATGACTAGAAAGGGTGTTGTGCTTAAAAGGTGTTGGGATTGTGGGCTGGGGTTGTGGCTCAGCTGTAGAGGGCTCACCTAGCACATGCGAGGCCCTGGGTTTGATCCTCAGCACCACATAAAAATAAATAAAAAAATAATATAAAGGTATTGTATCCAATATCAACTAAAAATATATATATTTTAAAAAGGTATTGTTGATATTCCTGGAAGTTCATCTTCAGAGTCTATGCAGAATTTTAATAGGATGTATTCCAAAGTCGCTCTTGGGATTTAGTTCATTCGATAAAACAGAAACTATACCAGCCTTTGTACACCTTTAATGTCATCTAAATAAAATTTATCAAAATAATGTTCCTAAGTGTTGTGTTTAAATTATCAACAAACAGAAATGACAGGTTGAAGTGAAGGCAACCAAAACCATGCATGTTCTCCTCACACTGGAAATTGGACTGTTGCAGTTTCCTATGTAAAATTTTACAGTTTTCTCCAAGAAGTCTTTCATGCTATTTCTTAACTTTATTCCCAGGCATTAAATTCAATTGAAAAGAATATCTTTTTAAAAATCTGTACCTAGTAACATGATACTTTGAGTCATTTTACTAGTATCTTGCCTTTATGTCCAGGAAATTTTCTTCTTGTGTTTGTTAATTCCACAAGTTTGTTTCTAGATCACTCTGTTGGACAAAAACACTCAGTTCATTGTTGAACGGCTTTGATACGGGCCATCCCTGTCACACAATTTCCCACATTTCACCATATTTATTGTCCTCATATTTTTTTTCTTTTTTTATAGCCAGAAGTTATTTTATTTTTTTATTTATTTTTTTAAATTTTTTATTGTTGGTTGTTCAAAATATTACATAGTTCTTGATATATCATATTTCACACTTTGATTCAAGTGGGTTATGAACTCCCATTTTTACCCCGTATACAGATTGCAGAATCACTTCAGTTACACATCCACTGATTTACATATTGCCATACTAGTGTCTGTTGTGTTCTGCTGCCTTTCCTATCCTCTACTATCCCCCCTCCCCTCCCCTCCCCTCCCCTCTTCTCTCTCTACCCCCTCTACTGTCATTCATTTCTCCCCCTTGTATTATTTTCCCCTTTCCCCTCACTTCCTCTTGTATGTAATTTTGTATAACCCTGAGGGTCTCCTTCCATTTCCATGCAATTTCCCTTCTCTCTCCCTTTCCCTCCCACCTCTCATCCCAGTTTAATGTTAATCTTCTTCTCATGCTCTTCCTCCCTACTCTGTTCTTAGCTACTCTCCTTATATCAAAGAAGACATTTGGCATTTGTTTTTTAGGGATGGGCTAGCTTCACTTAGCATAATCTGCTCTAATGCCATCCATTTCCCTGCAAATTCTATGATTTTGTCATTTTTTAATGCAGAATAATACTCCATTGTGTATAAATGCCACATTTTTTTAATCCATTCGTCTATTGAAGGGCATCTAGGTTGGTTCCACAGTCTTGCTATTGTGAATTGCGCTGCTATGAACATCGATGTAGCAGTGTCCCTGTAGCATGCTCTTTTTAGGTCTTTAGGGAATAGACCGAGAAGGGGAATAGCTGGGTCAAATGGTGGCTCCATTCCCAGCTTTCCAAGAAATCCCCATACTGCTTTCCAAATTGGCTGCACCAATTTGCATTCCCACCAGCAATGTACAAGTGTACCCTTTCCCCCACATCCTCGCCAGCACTTGTTGTTTTTTGACTTCATAATGGCTTCCAATCTTACTGGAGTGAGATGGTATCTTAGGGTGGTTTTGATTTGCATTTCTCTGACTGCTAGAGATGGTGAGCATTTTTTCATGTACTTGTTGATTGACTGTATGTCCTCCTCTGAGAAGTGTCTGTTCAGGTCCTTGGCCCATTTGTTGATTGGGTTGTTTGTTATCTTATTGTCTAATTTTTTGAGTTCTTTGTATACTCTGGATATTAGGGCTCTATCTGAAGTGTGAGGAGTAAAGATTTGTTCCCAGGGTGTAGGCTCCCTATTTACCTCTCTTATTGTTTCTTTTGCTGAGAAAAATCTTTTGAGCTTGAGTAAGTCCCATTTGTTTATTCTAGTTGTTAACTTTTGTGCTATGGGTGTCCTATTGAGGAATTTGGAGCCCGACCCCACTGTATGTAGATCGTAGCCAACTTTTTCTTCTATCAGACAGCGTGTCTCTGATTTGATATCAAGCTCCTTGATCCATTTTGAATTAACTTTTGTGCATGGCGAGAGAAAGGGATTCAGTTTCATTTTGTTGCATATGGATTTCCAGTTTTCCCAGCACCATTTGTTGAAGATCCTTCCTCCATTGCATGCTTTTAGTCCCTATCAAATATAAGATAGTTGTAGTTTTGTGGATTGGTTTCTGTGTCCTCTATTCTGTACCATTGGTCCACCCGCCTGTTTTGGTACCAGTACCATGCTGATTTTGTTACTATTGCTCTGTAGTATAGTTTGAAGTCTGGTATCGCTATACCGCCTGATTCACACTTCCTGCTTAGCATTGTTTTTCCTATTCTGGGTCTTTTATTTTTCCATATGAATTTCATGATTGCTTTCTCTATTTCTACAAGAAATGCTGTTGGGATTTTGATTGGCATTGCATTAAACCTATAGAGAACTTTTGGTAATATCGCCATTTTGATGATGTTAGTTCTGCCTATCCATGAACAGGGTATATTTTTCCATCTTCTAAGATCTTCTTCTATTTCTTTCTTTAGGGTTCTGTAGTTTTCATTGTATAAGTCTTTCACCTCTTTTGTTAGGTTGATTCCCAAGTATTTTTTTTTCTGAAGATATTGTGAATGGAGTGGTTGTCCTTATTTCCATTTCAGAGGATTTGTCACTGATATACAGGAATGCCTTTGATTTATGTGTGGATATAGACCACCTATAGATTTGGGATTCTGTCTCATTCTTCAAGTCTGGGAAGTTTTCTCATATTATTTCATTGAATAGATTGCTCATTCCTTTGGTTTGGAGTTCTGTACCTTCCTGTATCCCAATGACTCTTAAGTTTGGTCTCTTAATGTTATCCCATATTTCTTGGATGTTCTGCTCATGGTTTCTTAACAGTCTTGCTGAGCTGTCTATGTTCTTTTCAAGTTGAAATACTTTGTCTTCATTGTCTGATGTTCTATCTTCTAAGTGTTCTACTCTGCTGGTAGTATTCTCCATTGAGTTTTTAAGTTGGTTTATTGCTTCCTGCATTTCTAGGATTTCTGTTTGTTTGTTTTTTATAACCTCTATCTCCCTGTATAGTTGATCCTTTGCTTCCTGGATTTGTTTGTGTAATTCATTGTCGAAGTGATCTTTCATTGTCTGATTTTGCTGTCTAATGTCTTCCTTGATACTCCAGATCATCTGAAGCATGTATATCCTGAATTTTTTATCTGACATTCCATCTGCTGCAGCTGTTACCTCTTCTAAAGTTGAGTTGACCTGCATTGCTTGTGGTCCTTTCTTTCCTTGTCTTTTCATACTGCTTGCGTTTCTTTCTGCTTGGTGAAACTGTTGTGTTTTTGAAATGTTTTTTTTCCCCTATATATTTATATTGCTCTTGTATAGTTGAAAACTCTCCCTTGCAGGGTTGGGTGGCGGTCTGCCTACCTTGCAGGTGCGGGAGGCGGCTCTGCTCTGCCCCCCCTCCAATTGGTGTGACTTGTCTACCACACCCGCGGACTGCTGGGCCTGTTCCGGGAGCGTGCGAAGGCTCTGTTCTGTTCCTACTCCAATTGGGGTGACGTGCCTACCACCCCGGCCGGCCGCTGGGCCTGTTCCATCGGTTAGTCGCAGGTCTTCCTACCTTGCGGTCACGGGCGGCAGCTCTTCTCTGCCCCTACTCCAAATGGGGTGACGTGTCTGTCGCACCGGCAGGCCACTGGGCCTGTCCCGCTGGTCGGTCACAGGTCTGCCCACCTTTCGGTCACGGGTGGCGGCTCTGCTCTGCCCCTACTCCAATTGGGGTGACGTGTGTACCACGCCGGCTGTCTCCTGGCCCTCATCCGCTGGTCTTTCGCAGGTCTGTTGCAGGTCTGCCTACCTTGCAGGCGCGGGCGGCGGTTCTGTCCTGCCCCTCCTACCATGCCTGCGGACCGCTGGGCCTGATCTGCAGGTTGGTCGCAGGTCTGCTCACCCTGCGGGCACGGGTGGCGGTTCTGCTCCGCCCCCACTCCAATTGGGTTCACGTGACCACCACGCCGGCGAGCCGCTGGGCCTGCTCCGGGCGCGGACGGCGGCCCAGCTCCTCCCCTCTGGCTCGAGGACAAATCGAGAGAGACTTGTTTGTCTGTGCCTCACCCTCCCTACCAGGAGACCAACTGTTTCTGTCGCCTCTGGTATTGATGAAGTTCTCTCCTCCGCTGCTTTCTGATGACATCAGATCTCTGCCATGTTGGTATCCTATGCGAATGGCATCATTTCATTCCCTTTGCCTGGTAACCAAAGCAACGGGTAACCAAAGCAACGGGTGAGTTCTGACCGGCCCTCAGCAGGACCCGGACCGAGAAGCAGTTTCCGTGGGCTCCTTAGCCCTGGGCCAGAGCAGTTCCGGGAGCCGGAACTCAGCCGCTCCGTGCTCAGTGTATGCTCTGATAAGAGCAGGCTCCAAGAAGCAGTTTCTGCTGGTTATTTAGCCCTGAGCCTGAGTAATCTGTCTGCAAGCCGCAGGCGAATGGCAGCCTGAAATTACCTGTTCTATGGCTGAATGAGCTGCGGTCAGTTGAAAACAGGGATGGTGACGTCAGCTCTCCAAGATGGTGGCCGCTGGCCTCCTCTGTGGTCTGACCGGTGTGGAGAACTGAATTGGACCGCTTCCTTCCCCCGTCTCAAACCCAGAATTCAGCACTGAGTATGGTGCTTGCACGGCTGGCAGAAACTGCAGTGCTGTATCCCTGCGCCGCTATCTCCTCGTTTCCCAGCGCACGCTGTAGACTCTAGCCGCGGGACGATTTGCTGAATAAGCAGTGTTACCCTCCGTGCGACAAATCTCTCGCATTTGAGTCCCCGTAGCCGTTCCTCGTGCGATGGAAATCCTTCCTCCAGGTTCCGGAGCACCCCACTATTGCTGGAAATTCCTAACAAGATAGCCTTTAGCCGTCCTGACTCGTCATACTCCCACACAGTGACGCGGCACACGGGGACAATGCACTCCCCTCGCCGCCATCTTCTCCCTTTCCAGAATTGGAAACTTTGAAACAATTCAGTTCAAATTGACTCTGAATATTTCTGGAGTGGAGAACTCTGGGGCCTAGCCTCTTCCTCCCCTGTTGCAGCAAACACTATTGTGTGCCTAGGAAAGCTTCTGGTGGGATAAAGAGGACCCCACAGAATGGGATCATGAAGTCAAGGGAGAGGGAAATCTGGCCACTTCTGGTGGCTTCCATATTGGAGGGATGGGGACCACCCTGTGAATACAGGGAGACTGTGAATATGCGAGAGGCTCTGCTGGGATTGCTGGAAACAGCATCCAAAGTAGTTTTGGGAAAGTGAAAGGAACCAGAGAATGTCTTGGCAACATTAGCATGGCCCCTTCTCTGTGCATTCAAGTTTGACACAGACCAGGACTTAGCTACTCAGGCTCAGATCCAGAGAACACAGGAAGTGTCCAAACTAAAAAGAGGCCTTTAGCACACATTGACAGGAAGGGTCTGCCCTGAGGTATTCCATGATGCATGGACCAGTAGTGCTCAAGCTATGCCTAAACCTGTGTTACTCCATTTTATGAAGCAGTAGTTTGCAGTAAGCAACTCCATATTCAGTTTCAATGATGAGGGGAGTGACTCTACAACTTGTCTGTACAAGGAAACAACCACCATCGATCTAGCACAGCCATAGTGCAAAAAAAGATAAATAAATCATGCTAAGCCACATTTGCCAGAAAACGTTACCTGCTATAAACATCAATGTTTATAGCAGGTAACTTCACAATAGCTAAACTGTGGAACCAACCTAGATGCCCTTCGGTAGATAAATGGACACAGAAAATGTGGTACATATACACAATGGAATATGATTCTGCCTTAAAGAAGAATGAAATTATGGCATTTTCAGGTAAATGGATGGAGTTGGAGAATATCTTGCTAAGCAAAATAAGACAATCCCCCCAAATCAAAGGCCAAGTGTTTTCTCTGATAAGTGGATGCTGATGTATAATGGGGATTGGGGAGGGGCACAAGAGAAGAATGGAGGAACTTTGGATCAGGTATAGGGAAGGGAGGGGATGAGAGTGGGTATGGGGTTGGGTAAGATGGTGCAATGAGACAGACATTATTACCCAGTGTGCATGTTTGATTGCACGAATGGTCTGACTTTGCATCATGTGCAACCAGCAAAATGATAAGTTGTGCTCCCTTTGTGTGCAATGAGTCAAATGCATTCTGCTATCATAACTAATTAGAACCAATAAAAATAAATGAATCACGCTAATAATAACAATCACCTGTGGACTTATCAAATTCATCAGAAGCACATCAATGCATAGGCTTGTTATAGTTTGGATGTGAGTTGTCCCTCAGAAGCTCATTGGGAGACAATGCAAGAAGGTTTAGAGGAGAAGGTATCAGGCTCTGATAGCCTTAATCCAATCAGCTGATCAATCCCCTGATGGAATTCACTGAGTGGTAACTGTAGGAGATTAGGGTGTGGCTGCAGGAGGTGGGTCATTGGGGGCTGTGGCTTTGGGGTATATATTTTTTCTCTGGCGAGTGGAGTCTCTCTCTGCTTCCTGATCATCATGTGATCTGCTTCCCTCCACCAAACTCTTCCTCCAAGATGTTCAGCCTCACCTTGAGCCCCAAGGAATGGAGCCAACCGTCTTTGGAGTAAGATCTCTGAAACTGCACACTCAAAAAAACTTTCCTTCTCCACGATTGTTCTGGTCAGGTCTTCTGAATCACCAATGTAAAAAAGCTGACTAAACAGGGCCCCTGAGTTTAGGAAACACAGCAGAACTCTGAGTGAAGCAACCCCCTCACTTGAGGCCGAGAAAAAAGAGGTGCACCCCAAGACTGGACACAAAGGCACCCTAGCCCATCACCTGTTCACTTCTCATGAGCCTTGCCTGGGAAAATCACTGCAATGGCAAACCTCTGAATCTCTGTTCTCAAACTTCAGTGGAGCCCAGTTTCCCCTGCCCATGAACACCACACACAGCCACTCCAACCTGAGATCCCAAGCTGACCTCCAGGTAGACTCTCTGAAACTACCTTCTGACCTAGACTACCTTCCAGTGCTTTGACAGCTCTGTGCCTTGAACAGGTTCTTTGGCTGGTGAATCATCTTGTCTGACCACCTACAGTGATGCTTTGCATTCACACCTGCTCCTGCTTTGCTCTCAGTTCATCCCCCTGAACCCCTCCTGTAGCTGCCTTAACTCATTCTTAGCCCTTCTCTCCTGTGTGTGTGTCTCTCTGTGTGTGTGTTTGTGTGGTGTGTGTGTGTTTTGGATGTGAGGCATGTATACAATACATAGAGAAGATAAATCACACCTTACAATGTTATATATTACAATATTATATAATAATAATAATAATTATATATACACAATGGAATATAATTCAGCATTAGAAGAGAGTAAAATCATGGCATTTGAAGGTAAATGGATGGAGTTGGAGAATACAATGATAAGTTAGCCAATCCCCAAATAACCAAATGCCGAATGTTTTCTCAGATTTAAGGATGCTGATTCATAATGGGAGCTGGTGGGGGAGCATAGGTGTATTAGAGGAACTCTAGATAAAGCAAAGGAGAGGGAGGGGAAGGGAAGGGGCATGGGGGTAGGAAAGACAGTGGAATGAGATGGACCACATTACCCTAAGTGAACGTATGAAGACACGAATGGTGTGACTCTCCTTCGTGTACAACCAGAGTTATGAAAATTTGTGCTCTGTATGTGTAGCATGAATTGTAATGCAAAAAATAATTATTATATATTACAATATACCATATTATCAGGTGTTATGCATCACTTGAATGTCCTAGATATTAGAAATAATGATTGGAATGACAGAACTTGTCTTGGCCCAGCTTATGGCCACCAGATGACTCACACTATTCAGTGAACTGCCACTGAGGAAAATGATATGGCCGTAAAATTATTGTGATTCAGGGAACCCTGGCATTGTGGAAAGACACAAAGGTGTTGGACTGTTCCAATGACACTCATGACCAGCCGTGATTCATCAGCTCGGATCCATCATTGAACACCTGGACACTTCTCCCTTCCTGTTGGTTCTTCTCTTCCTTTCCTTCTCTTGCCACTTTGACCTTCTCTTGAAGGTTTTGATATATTCTCATTCATATCCTGCCTCCTCCAAGACCCTGTTCACCCACACCATCTCCTTATTACCTGCAGCCACTTATATTTAAGGTCCCTCTATGCCATGCCATCAGAGACTCACAAGGAACTCAGCAACCCCCAAAGCAACTGCCTATCAGGACAAAAGAAAGGACAGGACCCACACTCACACAGATATAAATGCATACCTATGTACACGTGATATCTACCCATCTCTAGTTAGCATTACCAAATCAAATTTAAATTACCTTTTTTAGTTATAAATTTTTAAAACTTGTTCTAATTTATTATATATGACAACAGATTGCATTTCAATTCATAGTATACATATAGAGCACAATATTTTATAACTCTGCGTGTACACAACATAAAGTCACACCATTCGTGTCTTCATACATGTACTTAGAGTAATGAGATCCATCTCATCCCACCACCTTCCCTACTCCTATGCCCCCTGCCTTCCCCTCCCTCCCCTTTACCCTAACTAGAGTTAATCTATTCCTCCCATGCTCCCCCCGCCACCCCATTATCAGTTAAAATATTCGGCATTTGTTTACTTCATGTAGCATTATATTCTCTAAATCCATTCATTTATCTGCAAATGCCATTAATTTATTCTCTGTTAATGCTGAGTAATATTCCATTGTGTATATATACTACAATTTCTTCATCCATTCATCTATTGAAGGGCTTCTAAGTTGCTTCCACAGTTTAGCTACTGTGAATTGAGCTTCTGTGAACATTGATGTGGCTGCGTTATTATACTATGCTGATTTTAAGTTCTTTGGGTATAGACTGAGGAGTGGGGTAGCTGGGTCAAATGATGGTTCCATTCTCAGTTTTTTGAAGAATCTCCATATTGCTTTCCAGATTGGTTGCACCAATTTGCAGTCCTGTTGGACACCAGCAATGTATGACTGTGCCTTTTCTCCCACATCCTTGCCATCTTCTAAGCTCTTCATCAATTTCTTTCTTTAGTGTTCTGAGGTTTTCATTGTAGAGGTCCTTCACCTCTTTCATTAAGTTGATTTTTAAGTTTTTTTTTTTTTTTTTTGAGGCTACTGTGAATGGCGTAGTTTTTTCTAATTTCTCTTTCAGAGGATTCATCCCTGATGTATAGAAGTGTATTTGATTTATGGGTATTGATTTTATATCCTCCTACTCTGCTGAATTCTTTAATTAATTCTAGAAGTTTTCTGGTGGAGTTTTTTTAATCCACTAAGTATAGAATCAGGTTGTCCGCAAATAAGGATAATTTCCTATTTGTATCCCTCTAATTTCTTTTGTCTATCTAATTGCTCTGACTAGTGTTTCAAGAACTATGTTGAATAGAAATGTTGAAAGATCGCATTCCTGCCTTGTTCCAATTTTTAGAGGCAATGCTTCCAATTATTCACCATCTATAATGATTGTTGGCCTGGAGTTTAGCATAGATGGCTTTTACAATGTTGAGGTATGATCCTACTATTCCTAGTTTTTCTAGTGTTTTGCACATGAAAGAGTGCTGTATTTTGTCAAATGCTTTCTCTGCATCAATTCATATAATCATATGATTCTTATCTTTAAGCCTGTTGATGTGATGAATTATATTTATTGATTTTCATATGTTGAACCAACCTTGCATCTGTGGAATGAACCCCACTTGATCATTGTGCATGATCTCCTTACTATGTTTTTGTATGCAATCTGCCAGAATTTTATTGAGGATGTTGGCATCAATGTTCTTCAGGGATATTGGTCTGAAACTTTCTTTCCTTGATGTGTCTATGCCTGGTTTTGGAATCAGGATGATACAAGCTTTGTAGAATGAGTTCGGAAGGGTTCCTTCCTTTTCTCTTTCATGGAATAATTTGAGGAGTATTGGTATTAATTCTTCCTTGTAGGTCTTGTGGAACTCAGCTCTGAATTCATCTGTTCCTGGGCTTTTCTTGTTTGGTAGGTTTTTGATGGCATCTTCTATTTCCTTGCTTGAAATTGATCTGTTTAAGTTGTGTACATCCTCTTGACTCAGTTTGGGTTGATCATAGCCTCTAGAAATTTGTCGGTGCCTTCGAGGTTTTCTATCTTCTTGGAGTGTACATTTTTAAAATAGTTTCTGTTTGTCTCTGTTTTTCAACAGTTTCTGTCGCGATATTTCCTTTTTCATCGCAAATTTTAGTAATTTGAGTTTTCTCACTCCTTCTTTTCATTAGAGTGGCTAAGGGTTTGTTAATTTAAAATATTTTCCCAAAGAACAAGCTTTTTGTTTTGTCAATTTTTTGAATTGTTTCTTTATTTTCAATTTCATTGTTTTCTGTCGTGATTTTAATTATTTCCTGTCTTCTACTACTGTGGTGTTGGTTTGTTCTTCTTTTTCAAGAGCTTGAGCTGTAATGTCAGGTCTTTTATTTGTTGACTTTTTATTCTTTTAATGAATGACCTCCATGCAATGAACTTTCTCTTAACACTACTGCCTTCATATTGTCCCAGATTTTGATAAGTTGTCTTGGAGTTCTCATTTACCTCTAAGAATTTTTTTCTATGTCCTCCCTGATGTCTCCTGTTATGCATGAATCATTCAATAGCATATTGTTTCATCTCCAGGTGTTGAAGTATCTCCTTTTTTTGATTTTATCATTGATCTCTAATTTCATTCCATTATGGTCAGACAGAATGCTGGGTAGTATCTCTATTTTTTTTGTATTTGCTAAGACTTTCTTTGTGGCATAGCATATGATCTGTTTTGGAGAAGGATCCTTGTGCTGCTGAGAAGAAAGTGTATTTGCTCATTGATGGATGGAATTATATATATATCTCCAAGTTATTGATTGTATAATTGAATTCTATCGTTTCTTTGTTTAGTTTTATTCTGGAAGATCCATCTGGTCATGAGAGAGGTGTATTAAATTCACCCAGAATATTGTGTTGTGGTCTATTTGGTTCTTGTATTTGAGAAGGGTTTGTTTGACATACATAGATGCCCATTGTTTGATGCATAGATATTTTGATTGTTACATCTTGTTGATATATGAATCCCTTAAGCAGTATGAACTGTCCTTATTTAATCCTTTTCACTAGCTTTGGTTTGACGTCCACTTTATCTGATAGGAGGAGGGAAACCCTGCATGTTTACGAGGTGCATGTGAGTGGGATGCTTTTTCACACCCTTTCACCTTCAGTCTCTGGATGTCTTTTCCTGTGAAATGAGTCTCTTAAAAGCCAACATGTTGTTGGGTCTTGTTTTTTAATTCATTCTTTCAGTCTATGTCTTTTTTTATTTTTATTATTTTAGTTGTTGATGTACCTTTATTTTATTTTATTTATTTTCACTTGGTGCTAGGCAAGCACTCTACCACTGAGCCACAACCCCAGCCCAGTCTATGTCTTTTATTTGAAGAGATTAGGCCATTCACATTCAGGGTTATTATTGACATATGGTTTGTATACCCAGAAATTTTGGGTTGTCTTTGATTTTTTTGTTTTGTTTTAAGGTCTTTATTTTGTTTATTTTTTTAATTGGTTGTTCAAAACATTACAAAGCTCTTGACATATCATATTTCATACATTAGATTCAAGTGGGTTATGAACTCCCATTTTTACCCCAAATACAGATTGCAGAATCACATCGGTTACACATCTACATTTTTACATAATGCCATATTAGTGACTGTTGTATTCTACTACCTTTCCTATCCTCTACTATCCCCCCTCCCCTCCCCTCCCATCTTCTCTCTCTACCCCATCTACTGTAATTCATTTCTTAACTTGTTTATTTTCCCATTCCCCTCACAACCTCTTTTATGTAATTTTGTATAACAATGAGGGTCTCCTTCCATTTCCATGCAATTTCCCTTTTCTCTCCCTTTCCCTTCCACCTCATGTCTCTGTTTAATGTTAATCTTTTCCTCCTGCTCTTCCTTCCTGCTCTGTTCTTAGTTGCTCTCATTATATCAAAGAAGACATTTGGAATTTGTTTTTTAGGGATTGGCTAGCTTCACTTAGCATAATCTGCTCTAGTGCCATCCATTTCCCTGCAAATGCCATGATTTTGTCATTTTTTAGTGCTGCGTAATACTCCATGGTGTATAAATGCCACATTTTTTTTTATCCATACATCTATTGAAGGGCATCTGGGTTGGTTCCACAGTCTAGCTATTGTGAATTGTGCTGCTATGAATATCGATGTGGCAGTATCCCTGGAGTACGCTCTTTTAAGGTCTACAGGGAATAGTCTGAGAAAGGCAATAGCTGGGTCAAATGGTGGTTCCATTCCCAGCTTTCCCAGGAATCTCCATACTGCTTTCCAAATTGGCCACACCAATTTGCAGTCCCAACAGCAACGTGCAAGAGTACCCTTTTCCCCACATCCTCGCCAGCACTTGTTGTTTGACTTCAGAATGGCTGCCAATCTTACTGGAGTGAGATGGTATCTTAGGGTGGTTTTGATTTGCATTTCTTTGATTGCTAGAGATGGTGAGCATTTTTTCATGTACTTGTTGATTGATTGTATGTCCTCCTCTGAGAAGTGTCTGTTCAGGTCCTTGGCCCGTTTGTTGATTGGGTTATTTGTTATCTTATTGTCTAATTTTTTGAGTTCTTTGTATACTCTGGATATTAGGGCTCTATCTGAAGTGTGAGGAGTAAAAATTTGTTCCCATGATATAGGCTCCCTATTTACCTCTCTTATTGTTTCTCTTGCTGAGAAAAAACTTTTTAGTTTAAGTAAGTCCCATTTGTTGATTCTTGTTATTAACTCTTGTGCTATGGGTATCCTATTAAGGAATTTGGAGCCCGACCCCACAATATGTAGATCAGAGCCAACTTTTTCTTCTATCAGATGGCATGTCTCTGATTTGATATCAAGCTCCTTGATCCATTTTGAGTTAACTTTTGTGTATGGCAAGAGGAGGGGATTCAGTTTGATTTTGTTGCATATGGATTTCCAGTTTTCCCAACACCATTTGTTGAAGATGCTATCGTTCCTCCATTGCATGCTTTTAGCCCCTTTATCAAATATAAGATAGTTGTAGTTTTGTGGATTGGTTTCTGTGTCCTCTATTCTGTACCATTGGTCCACCCGCCTATTTTGGTACCAGTACCATGCTGATTTTGTTACTATTGCTCTGTAGTATAGTTTGAAGTCTGGTATCGCTATACTGCCTGATTCACACTTCCTGCTTAGAATTGATTTTGCTATTCT
This sequence comes from Marmota flaviventris, assembly GCF_047511675.1. Classification (NCBI taxonomy): domain Eukaryota; kingdom Metazoa; phylum Chordata; class Mammalia; order Rodentia; family Sciuridae; genus Marmota; species Marmota flaviventris. The sequence continues at coordinate 46,967,098 of NC_092518.1, read as the reverse complement.
GGGTCTTTTATTTTTCCATATGAATTTCATGATTGCTTTCTCTATTTATACAAGAAATGCCGCTGGGATTTTGATTGGCATTGCATTAAACCTATAGAGAACTTTTGGTAATATCGCCACTTTGATGATGTTAGTTCTGCCTATCCATGAACAGGGTATATTTTTCCATCTTCTAAGATCTTCTTCTATTTCTCTCTTTAGGGTTCTGTAGTTTTCATTGTATAAATCTTTCACCTCTTTTGTTAGGTTGATTCCCAAGTATTTTATTTTTCTTTTGAGGATATTGTGAATGGAGTGATTTTCCTCATTTCCGTTTCAGAAGTTTTGTCGCTGATATACCGAAATGCCTTTGATTTATGTGTGTTGATTTTATATCCTGCCACTTTGCTGAATTCATTTATTAGTTCTAGTAGTTTTTTTGTAGACCCTTTTGGGTCTGTTAGATATAGTATCATATCATCTGCAAATAGTGATAATTTAAGTTCTTCTTTTCCCATTTTTATGCCTTTAATTTCTTTCGTCTAATTGCTCTGGCCAGTGTTTCGAGAACTATGTTGAACAGAAGTGGTGAGAAAGGGCATCCCTGTCTTGTTCCAGATTTTAGAGGGAATGCCTTCAATTTTTCTCCATTCAGAATGATGCTAGCCTGAGGCTTAGCATAGATAGCTTTTACAATGTTGAGGTAAGTTCCTGTTTTCCCTAGTTTTTCTAATGTTTTGAACATAAAGGGATGCTGTACTTTGTCAAATGCTTTTTCTGCATCTATTGAGATGATCATATGGTTCTTATCTTTGAGTCTATTGATGTGGTGAATAACATTTATTGATTTCCGTATATTGAACCATCCTTGCATCCCAGGGATGAATCCTACTTGATCATGGTGCACAATTTTTTTGATGTGTTTTTGTATCCGATTCCCCAGAATTTTATTGAGGATTTTTGCATCTAGGTTCATTAGAGATATTGGTCTGTAGTTTTCTTTCTTTGAGGTGTCTTTGTCTGGTTTCGGAATCAGGGTGATGTTGGCCTCATAGAATGAATTTGGAAGAGCTCCCTCTTTTTCTATTTCCTGAGATAACTTGAAAAGTATTGGTATTAATTCTTCTTTAAAGGTTTTGTAAAACTCCGCTGTATACCCATCCGGTCCTGGGCTTTTCTTGGTTGGTAGTCTTTTGATTGCTTCTTCTATTTCATCCATTGATATTGGTCTGTTCAAATTGTGTGTATCCTCCTGACTCAGTCTGGGCAAATCATATGACTTAAGAAATTTATCAATGTCTTCACTATCTTCTATTTTATTGGAATATAGGTTTTCAAAATAATTTCTAATTGTCTTCTGTATTTCTGTAGCATCTGTTGTGATATTGCCTTTTTCATCCCATATGTTAGTAATTTGAGTTCTCTCTCTTCTCTTCATCAGCATGGCTAAGGGTCTGTCGATCTTAATTATTTTTTCAAAGAACCGACTTTTAGTTTTGTCAATTTTTTTCAATAGTTTCTTTTGTTTCAATTTCGTTGATTTCTGCTCTGATTTTAATTATTTCTTGCCTTCTGCTACATTTGCTGTTGTTTCGCTCTTCCTTTTCTAGGGCTTTGAGATGAAGTGTGAGCTCATTTATTTGTTGTTTTTTTTCTTTTTTTGAGGAATGACCTCCAGGCGATGAATTTCCCTCTTAAAACTGCTTTCATTGTGTCCCATATATTCGGATATGTTGTGTCTGTATTTTCATTTATCTCTAAGAATTTTTTGATTTCCTCCTTTATGTCTTCTGTAACCCATTGATCATTCAGTAACATATTGTTCATTTTCCATGTGATGTAGGATTTTTCCTTCCTTCTTTTATCATTGATTTCCAGTTTCATTCCATTATGATCAGATAAAATGCATGGTATTATCTCCACCCCTTTATATTTACTGAGGGTTGCCCTATGGCATAATATATGGTCTATTTTTGATAAGGATCCATGTGCTGCTGAGAAAAAAGTATATCCACTTGATGATGGTTGATATATTCTATATATGTCAGTTAAGTCTAGGTTATTGATTGTGATATTGAGTTCTATAGTTTCTTTATTCAACTTTTGTTTGGAGGATCTGTCCAATGGTGAGAGAGGTGTGTTGAAGTCACCCATAATTATTGTGTTGTGGTCTATTTGATTCTTGAACTCGAGGAGAATTTGTTTTATGAACGTCGCAGCACCATTATTTGGTGCATAAATATTGATAATTGTTATGTCTTGTTGGTGAATGGTTCCTTTTTTACAGTATATAATGTCCTTCCTTATCCCTTTTGATTAACTTAGTCTTGAAGTCGATTTTATTCGATATGAGGATGGCCACCCCTGCTTGCTTACGAGGACTGTGTGCATGGTATATTTTTTCCCAACCTTTCACCTTCAACCTGTGTACGACTTTTCCAATCAGATGTGTCTCCTGGAGGCAGCATATTGTTGGATTTGTATTTTTAATCCATGTTACCAGCCTATGTCTCTTTATTGGAGAGTTTAAGCCATTAACGTTTAGAGTTACTATTGATATATGGTTTGTACTTCCAGCCATGTTGGATTATTTATCTTTTTTTTTAATTTAGTTTGTTTCTCCATGGTTAGCTTTCCCCCTGCCCTCTGTCTTTATAGAGGCACTTCCCACTGATGGTTTTGGTTATTGTTTTTCATTTCTTCCTCATGTAGTGTTTTGCTCAAGATGCTTTGCAATGCTGGTTTTCTGGCTGCAAATTCTTTTAACTTTTGTTTATCATGAAAGATTTTTATTTTGTTGTCGTACCTGAAGCTTAATTTTGCTGGATACAGAATTCTTGGTTGGCATCCATTGTCTTTCAGTGTTTGAAATACGTTGTTCCAGGATCTTCTCACTTTCAGCATCTGTGATGAAAAATCCGTTGTTAACCTTATTGGTTTACCCCTGAATGTAATCTGCCTCCTTTCTCTTGTAGCTTTTAATATTTTCTCTTTGTTCTGTATATTGGATATCTTCATAACAATGTGTCTTGTCGTTGGTCTACTGTGATTTTGTATGCTCAGTGTCCTGTATGCATCTATAATTTGTATATCTGTTTCCTTTTTTATTTCTGGAAAGTTTTCTGTAATTATTTCATTCAGCAGGTTACTCATTCCCTTGGTTTGAATCTCTGTACCTTCTTCTATCCCGATGACTCTTAAGTTTGGTTTTTTTATGTTATCCCATATCTCTTGGATGATTTTCTCATGATTTTTTACCAGTCTTTCTGAGTTGGCTAGACTCTTTTCAAGATGATATATTTTGTCTTCATTATCTGACGTTCTGGCTTCTACTTGCTCCACTCTGTTAGTGATACTCTCATTTGAGTTTTTAATTTGGTTTATAGTTTCCTTCATTTCTAGAATTATTGTTTGATTTTTTTTATAATCTCTATCTCCTGATAAAGATGCTTAACTTCTTCTTTTATCTGTTTATGTAATTCATTTTCAATGTGTTCTTTCATTGTTTGAATTTGCTGTCTCATATCCTCTTTAAGGTTCCGTTCCATCTGTCTAAGGTATTCCTTGAGTTCTTTATTTGACCATTTTTCTGATGACTCTAGGTCCTCCTGAATATTTAGGCTGTCCTGCATTGTTTGTACTCCTTTTCTCCCTTGCTTTTTCATGCTGCTCATGTTACTTCTTGTTCTGTTTGACTGCTGAGTTACTGTTTACTCCTATAAATTTATTTGATGCTTGGGAGGAAAGGTATAAGAAGGGAAGGGAAGAAGTCACTAAAGAGAAAGAGAGTAAGCAGGTAGAATTCAAGGAAGGGGGAATAAGAAAATTGAAAAGAAATGAAAAAACAAAAGAAAAAAGAACAGAAAATAAAAAAAGAAAAAAAATTTAAAAAAAATAATAAAAAAATAAAAATTTAAATTAAAAAAAATTTTAAAAATTTAAAAAACAACAACAAAAAAATGAAAATTAAAAAAAAACCAAATTAAAAAAAAATAATAAATGCAGTCTTAGAGTTTGATTAACTTCTCTTCCAGTAGGTGGAGCTGTGCCCACCGGGCCAAGCTTCTCCTCTCAATTCTCGGGAACCAATCACTGTGCAGCAGCTCCTCCTCCCAGACTGGGCGGGTCTCCAATCCTGGGTGCCTAGGGCCTTCTCTTGTGTCTAGTCACTTCCCCACTTTTCCTCAAGCCAGGCCCCGCTCACCAGTGATGCTCACCACAATACTGGCTACACGTCAGGTCTGCTGCTCCCGGGAGCCCTGTATTCATGAACGACTGGGCACACTCTCCCTGTTTGCCATTCCCTCAGACCCTAAGTTTGTAGAGCTTGGGGCTGAGAACACTCAGCGAAATTTGCTTGCCCTCCAGTAGCCACGCCCCCGGTAGCTGGTGCAAGAGACCTCAGTTGTCAGCACTGGTGGGAGCGGTAACCGGGAGTTCCGCGCCACGGGTCCCGCACCAGTCCTGATTCCCTCGGTCTGGCTATCGCGCTCACGGGAGAGCTGGGAGGGGCCCTTAAGGTTTCCCCGCTGTGTGGAGAGGGAAGGCTAGGGGATTACACACCTGTCGCCGCTGGTTTCAATGAAGTTATCTCCTCCGTCGCATTCTGGTGATGTCAGTTCTCTGCCATGGTGGTATCCCATGCAAATGGCGACAGTTCGTCCCTTTGCCGGGTGACCAATGCAACGGGTGGGTCCTGACTGTCTCTCCCAAGCCTCGTTTCAATCCTGTGGCCACTGCCTATGAAGGCTCGGTTGGCATTAACCTCCGTAGCATCAGAAGGGCCGACCAGTTGTTTCAGTGGGATCGTTTAGTGCTGAGTCACAGCAGTTTGTCTGCGAGAAGCAGGCGAACGGGAGCTTGAATTCAGCCGATCCGGGCTCGGTGTGTGTTCTGAGAGGCCCAGACTGTTCGCCCCAGATCCACGTCAGCTCAGCATTGCCTAGTGATCCTGAGCAAACAGCATTTAGACGGTTTACGACTCCCTATGCCCGCGCAGCTGAAGAGGTCAGAGACTTGATCTCTCCGAGCCCGCCGCCATGTTGGATCTCCTTTCTTTGGTTTTTAACTGAACTTGTTTTGTCCTTCATGCAGCCATTTCTTTAGTGTAGTCCCAGCCTTTGCTGATTGTCATTGTTGTTTTTCATTTCCTCCTCCTGGAATATTTTGCTGAGGATGCTCTGTAGTGTGGGTTTTCTCACTGTAAATTCTTTTGACTTTGTTTATCATGAAAGGTTTTTATTTCTTCATCAAATCTGAAGCTTAATTTTGCTGGATATAAGATTCTTGGTGGCATCCATTTTCTTTCTGAGCTTGGTATATGTTGTTCCTGGATCTCCTGGCTTTGAGTTTCTGTGTTGAAAAATCTGCTGGTCTCCCACCATATGTGATCTGATTCCTCTCTCTTGAGGCCTCTAAGATTCTCTCCTTATTCTGCATGCTAGGCATTTTCATAATAACATGACTTGGTGTAGATATGTGGTAATTTTGTACATTTGGTGTCCTGTAAGTCCCTTGCATTTGGTTTTCCAATTCATTCTTCATGTTTGGGAAATTTTCTGATATGATCTCATTGAAGAGATTGTGCATTCCTTTGGTTTGAAACTCTGTGCCTTCCTCTAGCCTAATAACTCTTAGATTTGGTCTTTGGATGCTATCCCATAATACTTGGATGTTCTGTTCATGGTTCCCTGCCATCTTCACTATGGGATCCACTTTAATTTCCAGATTGTATACTTGGTCTTTGTTGTCTGAAGTTCTAGCTTCCAAGTGATCTAGTCTGTTGGTGATGCTTTCTGTTGAGTTTTTTATTTGGATCATTGTTTCCTTCATTTCAAGGATTTCCGATTGTTTTTTTTTTCCCAGAATCTCCTATCTGTTTCTTGAAGAAATCTTTTGCTACCTGTATTTGCTTCTCTTATCTCTTTGTTGGTGTGATCAATGGTTGCCTGTATTTGCTTTCTTATCTCTTTGTTGGATGATCAGTTTTTGCATGTCTTTACTTGTTTTGGTCATTCTTTAATTCAGAGATCATTTTAATTATGGACAATCTGAACTCCCTCTCTGACATTTCATCAATGGCACTGTACATGGGGTCTCTTATTGTAGTATCCTGGTTTGTTTGGGGCACTTTCCTCCCTTGTTTTTCCATGTTGTCTATGGTCTTCCTTTTTTGCAATGTGGGTCTGAGGTATTAGTTTCAACTTTATAATCTTGTAGTATCTGTGCAGATTATCTGTACCTCACCTTGGTGTTGGGCTTCCAGACCCTGGCAGTGTCCCATGATGGATGCTACTGCAAGTATAGGTGGTGGTGGCAATAGCAAAGGTAACTGGAGATAGCGGTAAAGGTGTCTCAAGATGGATGCAACTTCTTTCAGGGATGAGGCTGAAAGGGTGGGCCTTACACTGGCTTTAGGATGTGTGTTCTGAGATGCAGCAGTTCTAGGCCCTATGTGTTGTTGCAAAGTGGAGACTACTGCATGCAGAAGGCTATGGCTATGGCTACGGTTGCAGTGTCCCAAGATGTAAGTGAGTTAGGCTTGGGCACCCAGGTTGGTGAGTGGTGGACATGGACCTATCCTGGGACTGGGCTCCCACACAGATTGGCAGAGGCAGTCCTAGGCCAGGGCCTGAGCTTTGGGGTGGGTCTGCTGTTGGGCAGAAAGGACTCAGGCCTACCCACCCTCTTCCTGGGCTCTCACGAAGGTCCAATTTTAAATTTCTTTAAAGAAGCTCCATTCAAATCAGCTTGGAGATAAGTATATCTTTTTCCCAGTTTTTAAAGAAAATTGTGTAATATGTCTTCTTGCTATTGAGTTGAAAATGTACTTTATATATTCAAAATGTACTTTATATATACAATGCCTGCCAGCTGTGCTGGCACAGGCCTTTAATCACAGGAAATCAGAAGACTAAGGCAGGAAGATCACAAGTTCAAGACCAGCATCAGTGATTGGCGATTTGTCAAGGCCCTAAGCAACTTCTCAAGACCCTGTCTCAAGGTCTCTACCCCCCCCCCACACACACACACACAAAGAAAACTAAAAATGGTTGCGGATGTGGCTCAGTAGTTAAGCTTCCATTGGTTAAGTACCTGGTACCAAAATAAACAATAAATTAAAAATGAAAATCCCTTAGTGGAATTATCCCCATTGTGTTTTCACTTCTTCATACTATCCTTTGAACTACAACAGTGTGTAGTGTTGATGAAATCTCACTGATTTTTTTCCTCGTTTCAATTGTATTTTAGTGTCAGTTACGAATCTGGTGCCAATTGAAAGTTCCTGATAATTTATTCTTATGTTTTCTTAAGTGTTAAGATTTTACCTCATATGTTTACATCATAGGTATATTTTGAACTAACTTCTGCACAGAGTAATAAGTGAAGACCCAACCAGTTGTCAAAGTAAAATTTGCCAAAGACTATTCTTTTCCAATTGAATGCATTTGTCATCCTTGCCAAAAATCAGTTGACCTTCCACACATGGCTGTATTTATGGACTCTCACTTTCTCTGAATAGTGCTCTCAATGGGCCTATATATGCCTTGTTCAGAAGCCTTTGCAAAGCACTTTGGAAATCAACCTAACAAAAGCTTCCCAGGGTGGTACATTGTTCTAGTCACTGAAAGAACATTGAGAAGAATGAATCTTTAAAGAAAACTCAGAAAACCGGGAATAGAAGGGAAATTTCTTGACATGGGTGTTGCACATTGATTGAAAAACTAAACAAAACAAGAAAACCTTTACACAGCTAGCATGATATTCAATGATGAAAGATTGAAACTCTTCCCCTCAGGATCAGAAAAAAAGATCAGGATGCCCATTCTCACCAATGCTATTCAACATGATAGTGGAAGTTCTAGCAATAGCAAATGTGGAAAACAGGAAAGTCATCAAAACTAAATCATGATGTGATAACAGACATAGAAAGTCTCAAAATATCCACAAGAAAGTTAGTAGAGCTAATAATCTCAACAAAATTGCAGGAGACAAGACCAACACTAAAAACAGTTGTTTTTGGATAACAAAGTGATGGGCAATCCAGAACAGAATGTCTGAGGCTCATCAACCCCAACCCTCAGTTTTATCTTCTAGGATTATTAAGTTTGAGCTCTTACATTTACATTGTTGATCCATTTACATTTAAGGTATGTGTGTGATTTAAGACAAGGGTCCAACATCACTGTTTTGCATGTGAATATCGAGTTTTTCCAACTTTCTTTGTTGAAAGAGCTGTCCTTTCCCCATTGAACAGGATTGTTCAAAATCACTGGACCGTGCATGTGGAGGTTTATTTCTAGGCTCCCCACTCAGTCTTTGAAAGAGAAGGAAATCTTGCCTGTTCCACAATGAATGAACCTGGAAGACATTGTGCTAGGAAAAAGAGCCAGTCAGAGGAAAAATGCCGCATCTTTCACTCATAGGAGATTTCTAAAGTAGTACATCTCATGCAATCAGAGAGCAGAGCAGTGTGTACCAGGGAGAGGAAGGCGGGAAAACATTGCAATGTGAGTAAAAGGGTACAAAGTTCCATTTATGTGGGAAAAATAATTCGGAGATGTGATGTACAACATGGGGATAATAGTTCACAGAACCGTATTGCATACTGGAAATTCACTAGGAGAGTAGATTTCAGGTTTTCTCACCACAAACAAAGTCACAATGTGAGGAGACAGAGACGTTAATTAGCCTGACTGTAGTAACAACTTCACTCTGCCTACATCTATCAAAGGTATATATTGGATAATTTCAACCTGTACAACAACTACTTGAGGCCAATAATGTTTACCTTTCTTACATCAAGCCCCAGGCCCAGCCCCATCTCTCCTCCCATGACCTGCTGTCTTAGGTGTTTGGGGCTCCAGAGGTGAGACTAGCACTGCTTCTCCTTTCTATTCCTTCTGTCAAAGGCAGCCTGTGCTGGTTGGGACTGAAGCGGCCACCCCTCTCTGAGCAGGTGGTCTCTCACAAGAATATGGGTGTCTGGCTTAAGTAGGCCAACCTTGGGCTTAGAGAGTGCTGTCAGTCCCTAGCTCAGAGGCATAATGTTGATGCTCTATCTTCCAGTCACCTGAAGTCCATCAATAAGACTTGACCTCGTCACAGAGGGCCTGGAATGCTGAGGAGGGAAGTTTTGCCCTGCAAGAGGTGGGGAGCAACAGAGGGCTCTGGGCAAGAAAAGGAGAGCCAGGTGAGGGGGGGAAAGGAATGCCCTCTGAAGTTCTCAGGTACACCAAGCAGACAGGGAGCAGGGACAAGTTGTGAAAACAGAGGTGGCCAAGCCTAGTCCTGTGGGCAGAGACCTGACTGGAATGATAAACTTTTTTCAAATGGTGTCAATCCAATCTTCTTTCATTCTCTGTGCTCCTTTCAGTGGACCCCAGAATGGCAAATGGGGGCAAGTCTGGGGTCTGGTGGGGAGCAGACTCCTACCCATTTTTCACCTGGTGCTGGGGGACCAAGAACAAGTCATTTCTCGGTTTCTTTTACCTGTAAAATGGAAGCCCCTTGCGTTTTTTTCCACAGCCTCTTTGTGGCACATTACTTAGGTGTTGGTGGGCCTGTCAGCCACCCGCCTCATGCCCCACCCCATTCATGGGTTCCCAGGCCAGGATGACCTGCCCACCTCTTTACTACAGCCGAAAATGAGAGCTCAGCATGGAGTAGCTGCCCAGGGAAATGGGTTGCAAGACAGAATGCACAGGTAAAAGGAGAGTACCACATGCACCATTATCACCTCCAACACACAGGAAGTCAGGGCTCTAAGCCAACCCAGTGTGGAGGGGAGGCAGCCCATGCACCACCTCTCCCCTTTGCACTGTCCTCACCCACTGGGACAACTGGCCTCTCCCTCTGTCCCTCTGGCCTACCCCTGCTTGCCCAGGCCTCACCTACCATCCCCATCTCATACCCATGCTTCCAGGCTCCACCCAACACCCTGCCTTAGGTAAAAGGGTACAAAGGTTTAGACCTAGACTTGCTCACAACCATGCTCCCTGATCACACACACTTACCCCACCACAAGGTGTCTTGCAACTGGACCTCCTTTCTCCCATTCACCTGAACGGACATCCTCCAGGCCTCCACTGAGCACATCCTAATCTGTGGGCTCCCCACCCTTCCCTCTCTCAGTGGGGCACCGCCATCTATTGGTCTAGCTTTCCAAAGACAGAAACCTAAGAGCTGTCCTTGTCTTCTGTCTGCCTGTCCACTCCAGACCCTTCCCACTTCTCACTGCCAGTGAACTCCTCTGCAGGCTTTGGGGCTCGGCTCAAATCCTACCTCTTTAACACGCCTTCCAGTTGCCCTGGATGACTCTCCTGCAGAGCTGGCCACTTTCTACTTGGAGCCCCCAGTCTCAGACCTCTTTTGCAGTGACAGGGGCATGAGGCCTGTGTTCCTGGGGGCACTGCACTGGTAGGAAACAGGCTTACCACACTATCACCTGTGGCTGTTTCCAGTGGTCAGAAGGTGTGGAATGGTAGCGTCTACTTTCTTCTCTGTACTTTCCCAGGTTTTCTACATTTCTTTCAGCAAGAAGCATGTATAATGTTTGCACAATCGATACATTCATTTTCAAGAGAAAAACCTTAGGCCCCACAAACGTCCAGTGCAGAATTGCACATGCCTCGGTTGTGCTGGACCCTGAGGATGCAGGTCTATCTGGCCAGCAAGTGCCATTGTGAAGGCACATGACCTTTCCCCATGGGTGGGGAAAGTATCACCCAAATAAGCGGACACCACTGGCTGGAGAACCCCAAGGGATACCAGGACAACATCCAAGTTGTAACTTCCTGAGAACAGGATCCATCTTTCTAATCATACCCTGGCTACAGGAAGAGTGAGGCCAGGGGAGAAGTCAATGGTCTCCAGCCTCCTCTGAGCATGGTCTTTTCAGGACACTGAGCACTTATGACGCAGGATCGACACCCAGAAGGTGATCTACATGAAAGGAAGTGCTTTTGCTGCAGCCAAGGCATGCATGCGCATGCACACACGCGCGCGCACACACACACACACACACACACAAAGACTTGATTCCCTTGGTTGGGACCCAGCCACAGTGCCTGAGACTCTATTGCCAGGGTTCAGCCTTCTGGGTTGAGGGTTTTTGTTTGCTTCTTTTGTTGTTGTTTTTAATTTTTTTATTTGTTTGTTTTAGATATACACGACAGTAGGTGCATTTTCACATATTATACATACATGGAGTATAACTTATCCTAATTAGGATTCCATTCTTGTGCTCATACATAATGTGGAGTTTCCATGGTAGTGGAACTAGAGACTATCATGCTAAGTGAAATTAGCCACTCCATAAAAACCAAAGGCCGAATGTTCTCTCTGATATGAGTTGACCTTTAAACATGGATCCTTCAGTATTTCCTTTGAAGATGCTAGTCCCTGGAGATGGGCCCATCCTGTTTTCCCACCCCACATCTTTCAGGATTGTGGGGCAGGACCTGAATCTTACAAAAAATAAAAAAGTTAGAGGAGGGGAGACCACAGTGTCTACACCATTGCCTAGAGTGCCTTCACACCATAACACCCCTGCCCAGATATCTCTTCTATGTCTTTAATTACCACCTTCTTCATGAGGCCTGCCCTAAACACCCTGTCTTCAACCACAACCCATGTCCCTCCCTGCACCCTCAGCACCCTTTACTATACTTTATTTTCCACATGTCCTAACAAACAGCACAATCTGCTTACATGTATCACCTGTTGTGGATCACTTGCCCTCCCCCAGCAAGAACATAGGCTTTAGCCAGGTGGAGGTCTGTCTTGCCCATTTGCCTAGAATGAGGTCTGGCATAGAATAATGAAGCAATGTTGGTTGGATAAATATTTGAATGAACGTGTTTTCACTGCTTACAGATGAGTAAACTGTTCTGACAATGAATAAATGACTAAATCCAGGATTCACACTGCCCACTCCAGACATTTCTACTTCTCTGGTTTCCCAGGGATGAGGGTGAGGACGGGAGTGGGAAGAGTGGGGCCATCTCCAGGGAATGGGGTGCTGTGCTGCTAGAGAAAGGGCTCATAGGTGTCCAGGGCAGTCAGATAGATACTGAATGTACTTGTGTTGGACGAAGGAGAGGAGAGCTTGGCTTGAGAAGACAGCTAGAATTTCACAGGGCCAGTGTAGCTGAGATGAGTGCATCTGCCTCAAAGGTACAGAGGAGAGATTCTGTCCTGAATTTTTGCAATTATGCAATGAAGAATGAGTGGATGTATTCTTGCTCCATGTTCTTCTCTGAGTCACAAAATTGCTATCCAAACTCAGGCTTGTCCCTTCACTTTTCTGGGGCTCCTTATACCGAGTGAAGGTGAACATGAGGTAATATAGAGAGATGCTGCTCGTGAGTTCATGAACCTGTACTATGTTACAGTCTTATGACAAAGATTCCTTCTTGAGTAAATTATAATCATACTTCGTTGTTCCCTCTTTTTGTTCTTATCTTTTCCTTGCCTTGCCCAGTCTAAAGAAAGAATCTGCTAACCTCCCCCATTCCTTGATATTGGACCCCCTTATATCTGTTCAAATCCTTCCTTTCACCTTTAAATGCTTCATTTCTTGACCTTCCTACAGCAAAAATTGTTTGTCCAAAGTATCAAATATCACTCTACCCCTGATGTCACCTCTCAGTAATTTCTCATCCACTGAACATCATTATTCTGCTCATATGCTAAATATTTCTAGCTCTCTTTGCTATCTTTAGTATTGGCAGTAGGATTGTTGCCATGTTACAATACCCCAGTTCTAATAGTCTTAAACATATTCTTCCTTACCACTTGTCAGAATATTTTTTCTTAAAAGTTACAGTGCTGATGACTCATAAAGGATTAAACTCTTGGACCTCTCACCCATGATCCCAGGTATGCACACTTGAAACTTTCATCATCGCTTCTAACTGAACAATCAGAGATACATGGGTGAGTCTGGCTCCTAATATAATCCAGTGTTTCAGATGATAGCCCGTAGATGTGGGATAATAACATAAGGGTTCTGAAAATTGTAACAGACTGAACCCTGACTCTAATCCAAGTGTAGTTTTCATGCTCCTGGTAAATTTAGTGAAAGAACTTATTGGAAAAATATAGATGTCTTGGTGCAGTCCTTCCCACTTTGGAGACTCATGGTGTTTCCCGTCTCTTAGTGTTACCAAAAAGGTAATGAAACATTAGATTGAGTCACATGACTTTCTCATTCTTCAAACCTCTGTTTGGCCCTGGGAGAACATTTGTCTTGGTGGTTGAAGTTACTCCACATGGCAAAGGAGTGATCTTCTCTTGAGGACATGAGGAATGATTTTGGTTAGACTGCATAGGGAGTGCCTAGATTGATGGGCCTAGATGGCATTGGAGTCAAGTGGGGAAGGGGCTGCACTTACCCTCAGATCTCTAGAGGGTAGCATCTCCCCACCTGAGAGACACTGAGCTGGACTTTTGCCTATTGCTGATGGTGGGTTTCCTTCCAAATCATTTCTGAGCCCAGCTTCAGAAACCATTATCTACAGAAATTATAATCCTCTGGTTTGGAATAGAGCCTGCCCCTTCCTGAAAGGGCTGTTTATCTAAAATACTCCTTAGTCCTCAGAGAAATTCAACATGGAGAGAAAGAAGGCTAACCATTTGGGCCCTCTCTCTCTCTGCCTGAAAATGGAGCACAGTATTGGGGGTGACCTCCAAACTTACACAATGAGGCCAAGGCTCTATGAGTCTGGCTTATTAAAGGGTGGAAGCATTAAGGTTTAGAGATATCTTGCACCTTCATTTCAGCTTGACAAACATCAAGACATGGTGGTAATTGGGTGTTTCTCTGTTTGTACTCTGAACTTGGCCCATTCCCGAAGTTCATAGGAGGGCCTGGGATCATCAGTAACTCCTGGCTTGTTCTTCTACATTCTAAGCTACCTTGAAGATCACTGGTCTGAGAGCTCCTAGGAAGCCAGTGAGTCCCCCTTTCTTGTTCTCTGGACCAAAGTATCATAAATAAAGTGATCATCAGGTTTGTCCTGGTCATTGGCTGACAGTGTGGCCTAGAGTAAGTCCCTTTCTTATAGCCTCAATGTCCCAGTCATGAGAGTGGAATAAAGTAGCTGTTGACTGTAGCCAGGTATAGGGCTAGAAAGTGGTACAGTTGTGGCTCTGTTGGGCCTGCCACAAGCTAGCTGTGGGACCTTTTATTCCTAAGGCAATCATCCTTGGCAGGGTTCATAAGCACCACTGAGGCCAAACCCCTTCTACAGGAAAGAATCTATAAGCTCAGAGCTGCCTGACACTGGAAGTGAGGATCTGATTCTTTAAGGGTGATAGTAGGGCTAGAGCTGACTCCCTTACCTCTAGCAATCCAAGAAGGAATGTTAGAATGTGGGAAATGCTGAGTCCTGAGCTAGGCAGGAAGGGAAGGGGTCAGAATGGACATTACTAGGTTTCAAGGATGAGAGTGGTCCCCAATGGTAGTATGAAGGACAAAGACAAGGAACAAGTACAGAACTCAGCAAGGCCTATGACTGACAGAAAAGAAGCTCTGAAACAAAATAGCTTGACCTCTCTTTCTCCTTTTTTTCTATCTCTGCTCAGGGTCCTATGGCTAAACCCATCTGGTGACTGTGGGTCATGAAGTTAGACTCCCAAAATAAGGAGAGTAGATGGAGAAAAGGGGTGTGTAAATAAAGAGTATCCAGCAGGAGAAGCATGGGGCATTGGGATGGTAGGAACTCAAGAGTATGCAGAATATTTGAGGCTGACCCATAATGTGAGTGCCTAACATGAAATTCAGACGGAATTGAGGAGTCAGGATGAACCCTCTTGAGGCTTCCCGAGACCACTGGAGGGCTGAGGTTTTTGTTTTGTGTGTGTGTGTGTGTGTGTGTGTATGTGTGTATGTAGGGTTACATATGCACCATCATGCAATGTACACAAATTCTGTCCTCTTTCTTTTTATTGCTGTTTATTTCCTTTGACTTGCTATAAATAGGCAGGAATAGGGCAATTTCCATTGGCAAAGAGAAAATCAAATTAGTAAGGATGTTTTAGGAAAAGTTCCTCCCAAATGGTTTCAATTATAAAGGTATCTTGACAAAAATCAAATCACATAAAACAGCCCTATTGAGAGTCTTGCAGTATCTGAGCCTACTAATCAATAAGAAAAGTGGGTGAGCAATAATATAGAATCCCTTAAAATTTAAACAAGAAGGATAGTATTCTTAATATTTAATACTAAATTATATTGGAAGATGAGGAAAATAAGAAAGTAAATGAAAAAATAATGTGGGAGAGAAGGAAATTCGAAGAAAAACTGAGAGGATGAATTAAGAGATCAGAGGGGAATGGAGATGAGAAAGAAGAAAAGAAGTATTGAGAAAAAATCCTATTAATTGAAAGAATAAATTAGTTGTAGCCTTGC
Source organism: Marmota flaviventris (assembly GCF_047511675.1). NCBI lineage: Eukaryota > Metazoa > Chordata > Mammalia > Rodentia > Sciuridae > Marmota > Marmota flaviventris. Next base: position 46,951,704 of record NC_092518.1, on the reverse strand, counting down.
AAAACCAAATAATGATGGAGGATACAACAAAATACCTTACACAAAACAAATAATGCTACAATAACCATAAAACATTCGGTTTTCTCCTTGCAAAGATATTTTAAATTGAGACACTTCTTTTGCATGCTTCCATAATTATAAAAACTAATGTGGCCAGGCACAGTGGTGCCTGCCTGTAATCCCAGCGGCTCAGAAAGCTGAGGCACGAGGATTGTGAGTTCAAAGCCAGCCTTAGCAAAACGAGGTGCTAAGCAACTTAGTCCTGTCTCTAAATAAAAAATACAAAATAGGGCTGGGGATGTGGCTCCAGTGGAGTGCCCCTGAGTTCAATCCCTGGTAACAAAACTAAACTAATGTGGGTTCACCCTTTTAGCTCTCAGTGTTTTGGGTGAGGCAGCACATGGCAGAGGCATGGAGTGACTCCATAACTGGGGCATGGGCCAGAAGCTGGATGGGATGCTGGGTGTTGTGTAAAGCAGGGGCCAGTTTTTTTGGTGCAGTGGGGTGCAGGGTCGTCACTGGAATTTGGGATGTAGGGTGGCAGCTGGGATGTGGGCTGGTAGTTGGTGGCTAGAGTCTGATACTCTGGCCAAGGCACATGGTTAATTATAGTAGTGGGGAAGGGTGGCTGCAATCAATGGCAGAGGTGCATGCTACTCCCTAGGCACTACTCTAATTGGCAGAGGCCCTTGGTGTAGGCCAATGTTGGAGTGTGTACACTGCTCTCAATGCACTGCACTGCTTAGAAGTGTTGGGCATCTGCTCTGCTCCACCCGACTCCTGTTGCAAATATGAGAGGATGAGGTTCAGCAGCCTTCAGCTCACAGGAATCCCACTACACAGGTTACTTGCCCAACCATCTTTAAATGCATTCCCTATTATATTATTTAACTGGTTTATCTATGTGGAATGAAGCTTTACATATTTAATAATTTCTGAGCTGTGTTAGCTAGATTTTCATCACTGTGACCAAAATATCTGACAAGAACAACTTAGAGGAAGAAAAGTTTTCTTGGGCCTCATGCTTTCAAAGGTTCAATGTATGATTAGGCAACTCCATTGCTGAGATGAAGCAGAACATCATGGCATAAGGGCATGAGGGAGGAAAGTTGCCTAACACATAAACTGGTATGAAGAAGTGGGGTCCATTGCTGCGACTAACCTGACCATGTGGTTCAGAAGATTTTGGAACTGGTTGTGGGAGGAGTTTGAAAAAGTTTGGAGATGCAGGCTGGGGAAGCCTTAGAATGTTGTAAGCAGAGATTAATGGGAAACTCTGGTGGGAGTTCAGAAAGCCAGAATTCTGAGAGGGATGCAGACAGTAAAAAACTGTGCTCGTGAGGTCTCATGTTGGAATGGGAACTCTATTGGAAACTGGACTAGGGGCCATTCATGTGACATTCTAACAAAGAGTTTGTCTACATTTTGCCTGTGTCCTGAGACTTTTCATGAGGCAGAATTTAAAGGTGATGGTCTAATTAATCTTGCAGAAGAAACTTCAAGGCAGCACAGCATTCAGACAGTGGCATGGTGTTGCTGGCAGCTTTTAGCCAGGTTTACTGTGCAGATCAGAAGCTAAAATTAGAGAGAAAAGATTTAAAAACTTTTCAGTTTGGCCAGAGAAGAAACACATGCAATACTGGGGCAAGAAAGTTGTGGCTGCTGAAGAAATTACTGTCACTAAAGAGAAGCTAAGTACTTTTCATAGAGACAATAGGAAAGACGACTTGTGGGTATCTCAGGAATCAGGAGTTCCACACCCATTGCAGGCTCCAGGATGTTAGAAGTGAAAATTCATTTAAGAAAACATGTGGGCTCAGTGCTCACACAGGGATGCCTAGGAAGTTATTTTTCCAGGATTCATTTTACCATACTCTGCCACCCAGGCACTCAGATGCCACTGCATCCATGGTCCAAGGAGGGGCCCATCTCCTGATTGAGCTGGCAGCACTTTTTGGTGTTTCCATGTGATGCTGATTCTGCAGGATGATGGAGTTAGGGGGTCAGGTAAGCTTCCACCAATATTTAAAAGGAAGGCCTGGGAGGCCAGGCAAAGTGTAGCAAGGTCAATTTCCCTAAAGACAACCTGAGAGGGGGATGCGTGAAGCTGTGAGAAGGAAGTTGAAGCTGTAGTGGAGACACAAGAGATTAAGAGTTGCCAGTAACATGGAAAGTCTTTCAAGGAAACTTACTTGCTTCAGATAGATCCAGACTAAGAAAGAGGCTATGTGGGCTACAACCAGCAAGGCCATAGGGGTGGAGCTGCTCAAATCCTTTGGAGATCACATCTTACTTCCATGTGCTCCAGATGCCAGATGTGGAGTTATAGGACTTGTTTGCTCAGCTGGATTTTGGTCTTGCTTTGGTTCCATTCCTTCTTTCTATGTCCCTATTTCTCATATTTGGAATGAAAATGTTTACACTGTATTGAGATATAGACATAGATTATATAGATATAGATAGGTAGATAGATAAGATAGATAAGATGGACTTGCTTTGGGACATTATAAGGGCTTGCAGTCAAGAGTTTGTCTTGAGTTTCAGAGGAGACTTTGCACTTGGACTTTTGAGCAATGCTGGAACAGTTAAGACTGTAGGCACTCCTGGGGATGAACTAAATCAATTTTGCATTGTCGGATGGACATGAGCTTCTGGTGGCCAGGAGCACAACTTTTTGTTTTAGAAATGAGGTGGCAGGGTAATGAAGATGGCGGCGAAGGGAGTGCATCAGCCCTGTGTACAGCGTCACTGTGCGGGAGAATGACGAGTTAGAACGGCTAAAAGCTATCTTGTTAGGAATTTCCAGCAAAATTGGGGTGCTCCAAAACCTAGAGGAAGGATTTCCATCACACAAGGATCAGCTACGGGGGCTCAAACGCGAGAGATTTGTCCACACGGAGGGTCACGCTGCTTATTCAGCAAATCGCCCCGCAGCTAGAGTCTGCTGCACGTGTGGGAAACGACGAGATAGCAATGCAAAGACACAGCGCTGCGGATTCTGCGGGCTTATGCCAGCTGTGCAATCACCGTTCTCAGGGCTGAATTCTGGGTTTGAGATGGGGGAAGGAAGCGGTCCAATTCGGTTCTCCACACCAGTCAGACCACAGAGGAAGCCAGCGGCCACCATCTTGGAGAGCTGACGTCACCATCCCTGTTTTCAACTGACCGCAGCTCATTCAGCCATAGAACAGGTAATTTCAGGCTGTCATTCGCCTGTGTCTCGCAGACAAATTACTCAGTCTCAGTACTAAAGAACCTGCGGAAACTGCTTCTTTGAGCCTGCTCCCATCAGAACATACACCGAGCCCGGAGCGGCCGAATTCTGGCTCCCGGAACTGCTCTGGCCCAGGGCTAAAGAACCCATGGAAACTGCTTCTCGGTCCGGGCCCTGCTGAATACTGTGGAGGTAAATACCAACCGAGCCTTCATAGGCAGTGGCAACAGGATTGAGACGGGGCTTGTGAGGGCCGGTCAGGACTCACCCGTTGCTTTAGTCACCGGACAAAGGGAACGAAATGCTGCCATTTGTATGGGATACCAACATGGCAGAGACCTGATGTCATCAGAAAGCGGCAGAGGAGAGAACTTCATCGATACCAGCGGCGAAAGAAACAGTTGGTCTCCTGGTCAAGAAAGTGAGTCACAAACACCCGAGTCTCTATCACTTTGTCATCAAGCCAGAGGGGCAGAGCAGAGCCGACGCCCACGCACAGAACAGGCGCAGCGGCCCACCGGCGCGGTAGTCACGTCACCCCAATTGGAGTAGGGGCAGAGCAGAGCCGCCAACCGCGCCCGCAAGGTAGGCAGACCTGCGACCGACTAGCGGAACAGGCCCAGCATCCTGCCAGCGCAGCAGACACGTCACCCCATTTGGAGTAGGGGCAGAGCAGAGCCGCCACCCACGCCCGCAAGGTAGGCAGACCAGCGACCGACCGGTGGAACAGGCCCAGCGGCCTCCAGCATGGTAGAAACGTCACCCCAATTGGAGTAAGGGCAGAGCAGAGCTGCTGCCCGCGCCTGCAAGGTAGGCAGACCTGCGACCGACCGGCAGAATAGGCCCAGGGGTCCGCGGGCATGGTAGACACGTCACCCCAATTGGAGTAAGGGCAGAGCAGAGCCGCCGCCGCGCCTGCAAAGTAGGCAGACCTGCAACCGACCGGCAGAACAGGCCCAGCGGCCCATCAGCATGGTAGACAGATCACCCCAAATGGAGGAGGAGCACAGCCGCTGCCCGCCCCTGCAAGGGAGACTTTTCAACTATACAAGAGCAATATAAATATATAGGGGGAAAATTTCAAAAACACAACAGTTTCACCAAGCAAAAAGAAACGCGAGCAGTATGAAAAGACAAGGAAAGAAAGGACCACAAGCAATGCAGGTCAACTCAACTTTAGAAGAGGTAATAGCTGCAGCAGATGTAATGTCAGATAAAGAATTCAGGATATACATGCTTCAGATGATCTGGAGTCTCAAGGAAGACATTAGACAGCAAAATCAGACAATGAAAATCACTTCAACAATGAATTACGTAAACAAATCCAGGAAGCAAAAGATCAACTAAACAGGGAGATAGAGGTTATAAAAAACAAACAAACAGAAATCCTAGAAATGCAGGAAGCAATAAAACAACTTAAAAACTCAATTGAGAATACTATGAACAGAGTAGAACACTTAGAAGATAGAACATCAGACAATGAAGACAAAGTATTTCAACTTGAAAAGAACATAGACAGCTCAGCAAGACTGTTAAGAAACCATGAGCAGAACATCCAAGAAATATGGGATAACATTAAGAGACCAAACTTAAGAGTCATTGGGATACAGGAAGGTACAGAGCTCCAAACCAAAGGAATGAGCAGTCTATTCAATGAAATAATACGAGAAAACTTCCCAGACTTGAAGAATGAGACAGAATCCCAAATCCTAGAAGCCTACAGGATGCCGAATGTGCAAAATCATAAGAGATCCACACCTAGACACATTATAATGAAGATGCCCAACATACAGAATAAGGAGAGAATTTTAAAAGCTACAAGAGAAAGGAAGCAGATTACATTTAGGGGTAAGCCAATCAGGATAACAGCTGATCGTTCAACACAGACTCTGAAAGCGAGAAGATCCTGGAATAACATATTTCAAACACTGAAAGAAAATGGGTTCCAACCAAGAATTGTGTATCCAGCGAAATTAAGCTTCAGGATGGAAGATGAAATTAAAACCTTCCACGATAAACAAAAGTTAAAAGAATTTGCAGCTAGAAAACCATCTCTTCAAAACATCCTCGCCAAAACATTACAGGAAGAGTAAGTGGAAAATAAGAATGAAAACCAACAGTGGGAGGTAGGACAGTAAAGGGGGGGGGAAATAATCAAAGAGGAAAACAAACCATGTTTAGTAACAGAAATAAACAAATATGGCTGGAAGAACAACCCATATCTCAATAATAACCCTAAATGTTAATGGCTTAAACTCACCAATTAAGAGACACAGGCTAGTAGAATGGATCACAAAACAAGACCCAACAATATGCTGCCTACAGGAGACGCATTTGATAGGAAAAGACATACATAGGCTGAAGGTGAAAGGTTGGGGAAAATCATATCACTCATATGGACTTCGGAAACAAGCAGGAGTGTCCATAATCATATCAAATAAAATAGATTTCAAGCCAAAGTTAATCAAAAGGGATAGAGGGAGACTACATACTGCTCAAGGGAACCATACACCAACAAGACATAACAATCATAAATATATATGCCCCAAACAATGGTGCAGCTATGTTCATCAAACAAACTCTTCTCAAGTTCAAGAGTCTAATAGACCACCATACAATAATCATGGGAGACTTCAACACACCTCTCTCTCCACTGGACAGATCTTCCAAACAAAAGTTGAATAAGGAAACTATAGAACTCAATAACACAATTAATAACCTAGACTTAATGGACATATATAGCATATACCACCCAACATCAAGCAGTTACACTTTTTTCTCAGCAGCACATGGATCCTTCTCAAAAATAGATCATATATTATGTCACAGGGCAACTCTTAGACAATATAAAGGAGTAGAGATAATACCATGCATCTTATCTGATCATAATGGAATGAAACTGAAAATCAACCATAAAAGAAGGAAGGAAAAAGCATACATCACCTGGAGAATGAACAATAGGTTACTGAATGATCAATGGGTTATAGAAGACATCAAGGAGGAAATTAAAAAATTCTTAGAGATAAATGAAAACACAGACACAACATATCAGAATCTATGGGACACATTGAAAGCAGTTCTAACAGGAAAATTCATTGCTTGGAGTTCATTCCTTAAAAAAAGAAAATACCAACAAATAAATGATCTCATACTTCATCTCAAAATCCTAGAAAAAGAAGAGCAAAACAACAGCAAAAGAAGTAGAAGGCAAGAAATAATTAAAATCAAAGCTGAAATTAATGAAATTGAAACAAAAGATCAAAGCTGAAATTAATGAAATTGAAACAAAAGAAACAATTGAAAAAATTGACAAAGCTAAAAGTTGGTTCTTTGAAAAAATAAATAAAATCGACAGACCCTTAGCCATGCTAATGAAGAGAAGAAGAGAGAGAACTCAAGTTACTAGCATAGGGGATGAAAAAGGCAATATCACAACAGACACTTCAGAAATACAGAAGATAATCAGAAATTATTTTGAATCCTTATACTCCAATAAATTAGAAGATAGTGAAGGCATAGATAAATTTCTTAAGTCATATGATCTGCCCAGATTGAGTCAGGAGGATATAGACAACCTAAATAGACCAATATCAATTGAGGAAATAGAAGAAACCATCAAAAGACTACCAACTAAGAAAAGCCCAGGACTGGAAGGGTATACAGCAGAGTTTTACAAAACCTTTAAAGAGGAACTAATACCAATACTTTTCAAGCTATTTCAGGAAATAGAAAAAGAGGGAGAACTTCCAAATTCATTCTACAAGGCCAACATCACCCTGATACCTAAGCCAGACAAAGACACTTCAAAGAAAGAAAACTACAGACCAATATCTCTAATGAACCTAGATGCAAAAATCCTCAATAAAATTCTGGCAAATCGGATACAAAAACATATCAAAAAAATTGTGCACCATAATCAAGTAGGATTCATCCCTGGGATGCAAGGCTGTTTCAATATACGGAAATCAATAAATGTTATTCACCACATCAATAGACTTAAAAATAAGAACCATATGATCATCTCAATAGATGCGGAAAAACCATTCGACAAAGTACAGCATCCCTTTATGTTCAAAACTCTAGAAAAACTAGGGATAACAGGAACATACCTCAATATTGTAAAAGCAATCTATGCTAAGACTCAGGCTAGCATCATTCTGAATGGAGAAAAACTGAAGGCATTCCCTCTAAAATCTGGAACAAGACAGGGATGCCCTCTCTCACCACTCCTGTTCAGCATAGTTCTCGAAACACTGGCCAGAGCAATTAGACAGGCGAAAGAAATTAAAGGCATCAAAATAGGAAAAGAAGAACTTAAATTATCACTATTTGCAGGTGACATGTTTCTATACCTAGCAGACCCAAAAGGGTCTACAAAGAAACTATTAGAGCTAATAAATGAATTCAGCAAAGTGGCAGGATATAAAATCAACAAGCATAAATCAAAGGCATTCCTGTATATCAGCGACAAATCCTCTGAAATGGAAATGAGGACAACCACTCCATTCACAATATCCTCAAAAAAAAAAAATACTTGGGAATCAACCTAACAAAAGAGGTGAAAGACTTATACAATGAAAACTACAGAACCCTAAAGAGAGAAATAGAAGAAGATCTTAGAAGATGGAAAAATATACCCTGTTCATGGATAGGCAGAACTAACATCATCAAAATGGCGATATTACCAAAAGTTCTCTATAGGTTTAATGCAATGCCAATCAAAATCCCAACAGCATTTCTTGTAGAAATAGAGAAAACAATCATGAAATTCATATGGAAAAATAAAAGACCCAGAATAGGAAAAACAATGCTAAGCAGGAAGTGTGAATCAGGCGGTATAGTGATACCAGACTTCAAACTATATTACAGAGCAATAGTAACAAAAGCAGCATGGTACTGGTACCAAAACAGGCGGGTGGACCAATGGTACAGAATAGAGGACACAGAAACCAATCCACAAAACTACAATTATCTTATATTTGATAAAGGGGCTAAAAGCATGCAATGGAGGAAGGATAGCATCTTCAACAAATTGTGCTGGGAAAACTGGAAATCCATATGCAACAAAATGAAACTGAAACCCTTTCTCTCGCCATGCACAAAAGTTAATTCAAAATGGATCAAGGAGCTTGATATCAAATCAGAGACACGCCATCTGATAGAAGAAAAAGTTGGCTATGATCTACATACTGTGGGGTCGGGCTCCAAATTCCTCAATAGGACACCCATAGCACAAAAGTTAATAACTAGAATCAACAAATGGGACTTACTCAAGCTCAAAAGTTTGTTCTCAGCAAAAGAAACAATAAGAGAGGTAAATAGGGAGCCTACACCCTGGGAACAAATCTTTACTCCTCACACTTCAGATAGAGCCCTAATATCCAGAGTATACAAAGAACTCAAAAAATTAGAAAATAAGATAACAAACAACCCAATCAACAAATGGGCCAAGGACCTGAACAGACACTTCTCAGAGGAGGACATAGAGTCAATCAACAAGTACATGAAAAAATGCTCACCATCTCTAGCAGTCAGAGAAATGCAAATCAAAACCACCCTAAGATACCATCTCACTCCAGTAAGATTGGCAGCCATTATGAAGTCAAAAAACAACAAGTGCTGGCGAGGATGTGGGGGAAAGGGTACACTTGTACATTGCTGGTGGGAATGCAAATTGGTGCAGCCAATTTGGAAAGCAGTATGGAGATTTCTTGGAAAGCTGGGAATGGAGCCACCATTTGACCCAGCTATTCCCCTTCTCGGTCTATTCCCTAAAGACCTAAAAAGAGCATGCTACAGGGACACTGCTACATCGATGTTCATAGCAGCGCAATTCACAATAGCAAGACTGTGGAACCAACCTAGATGCCCTTCAATAGACAAATGGATTAAAAAAATGTGGCATTTATACACAATGGAGTATTATTCTGCATTAAAAAATGACAAAATCACAGAATTTGCAGGGAAATGGATGGCAGTAGAGCAGATTATGCTAAGTGAAGCTAGCCCATCCCTAAAAAACAAATGCCAAATGTCTTCTTTGATATAAGGAGAGTAGCTAAGAACAGAGTAGGGAGGAAGAGCATGAGAAGAAGATTAACATTAAACTGGGATGAGAGGTGGGAGGGAAAGGGAGAGAGAAGGGAAATTGCATGGAAATGGAAGGAGACCCTCAGGGTTATACAAAATTACATACAAGAGGAAGTGAGGGGAAAGGGGAAAATAATACAAGGGGGAGAAATGAATGACAGTAGAGGGGGTAGAGAGAGAAGAGGGGAGGGGAGGGGAGGGGAGGGGGGATAGTAGAGGATAGGAAAGGCAGCAGAACACAACAGACACTAGTATGGCAATATGTAAATCAGTGGATGTGTAACTGAAGTGATTCTGCAATCTGTATACGGGGTAAAAATGGGAGTTCATAACCCACTTGAATCAAAGTGTGAAATATGATATATCAAGAACTATGTAATATTTTGAACAACCAACAATAAAAAATTTAAAAAAATAAATAAAAAATAAAATAACTTCTGGCTATAAAAAAAGAAAAAAAAATATGAGGACAATAAATATGGTGAAATGTGGAAATTTTGTGACAGGGATGGCCCGTATCAAAGCCGTTCAACAATGAACTGAGTGTTTTTGTCCAACAGAGTGATCTAGAAACAAACTTGTGGAATTAACAAACACAGGAAGAAAATTTCGTGGACATAAAGGCAAGATACTAGTAAAATGACTCAAAGTATCATGTTACTAGGTACAGATTTTTAAAATGATACTCTTTTCAATTGAATTTAATGCCTGGGAATAAAGTTAAGAAATAGCATGAAAGACTTCTTGGAGAAAACTGTAAAATTTTACATAGGAAACTGCAACAGTCCAATTTCCAGTGTGAGGAGAACATGCATGGTTTTGGTTGCCTTCACTTCAACCTGTCATTTCTGTTTGTTGATAATTTAAACACAACACTTAGGAACATTATTTTGATAAATTTTATTTAGATGACATTAAAGGTGTACAAAGGCTGGTATAGTTTCTGTTTTATCGAATGAACTAAATCCCAAGAGCGACTTTGGAATACATCCTATTAAAATTCTGCATAGACTCTGAAGATGAACTTCCAGGAATATCAACAATACCTTTTTAAAATATATATATTTTTAGTTGATATTGGATACAATACCTTTATATTATTTTTTTATTTATTTTTATGTGGTGCTGAGGATCAAACCCAGGGCCTCGCATGTGCTAGGTGAGCCCTCTACAGCTGAGCCACAACCCCAGCCCACAATCCCAACACCTTTTAAGCACAACACCCTTTCTAGTCATAATACGGAAACAAAAATTGTGGACCTAGGGGTGGATCTAATCCGAGGAACCTATTGAAAATCAGGTCAAAGTAGCATCCCAAATCGTGTTTACTCTTAGTGAAAATCCAACAAGCAAACTAAACACTTGAGAAACAAACCAACAAGAACATTAAATAGGTACAGTTTAAATGTTTTGACTCGAACTAAATAAATAAACCAGAATGGCTGACACAGGAATATCACAGTTGGAATTTTTGAGTGAAGTAAACGGCAAGGCCCATTTTACATTTCCTATGTTGCCGTTTTGCACAAATGCAAAAGAGTGTTTGTGGTATTAGTTTATCCCCATGTGCTTACTTTAAGTAGGTAACCCGGGGTCTTCATTTTCACATATATTCTTGTTCTATTGAATACCACCTCTTTCCATGCTTCAGTCTTTTGCAGTTTGTGTCATCAATTTTAAGGTCTCAATAGATTGAAAACCAACATCAACACTAGTGTCTTCAAAATGTGTAGGAAAAATGCCATTTGTTGAAGTCTAGATAATGAGGTGGGAGGAAGGATGATGGGAGGGATGGGTTCAGGAACTAATTCTAGAAAAGTTGAATAATACACCGGTATGCAGATATTGTTTGTTTGTTTCTGAAGGATGGCTACATCTGAGGGACAGCTCTGGCAAAATTCACAACTTCACCTGTAAAATGCCGCAGTCTGGCTGGGCACAATCAGGAGCCACTTGTCAAAAGAAACTAACTTTATTTTTAGAACCACACACGCCAAACAAAACAGCCTCTCAGGAAAAACCCTCAGAGCCTCAACTGCCACCACCGGCTTTCCACAAGCCTCTCTCTCCCACACAAGCTTCTCTCCACCTCCCACAATCCTCCTGCTCTTGAGGCCGATTGGCTGGGTCACGTGGGCGGAGCCAAAAAAGTCCCCCAATGAGCAGCTCCGTGGTCTGAAAGGGCAGGGAAACAGTCCAATGAGCATCACCACAGAGGAGCCAATCAGCTAGATGTTGCTGGGGCCGAGGAGCCAATCAGCTAGATGTTGCTGGGGCCGCTGTGAGCCAATCATCAGCCGGCAGCTGGAAGTTTGCTGGGGCCCCTTCGGCTGTGGCTCTCAACATCTCCCCCTCTCTGTTTAAACAACAAGCATGTGGCTTAGGGACCGTGTCTGTTAGGCAGTCCAATTCAACATATGGTCCTTACCCGTCATCGGATGAACTGACCTCTAGGCTTCAGCCTCCTGTCTTAGGTTGGTACCACTGCAATTGGATCATACCCGTCACTGACTACCGGTCCAGCATACAGCTATACTTGTGGATAGGCCTTTGCACCAGTGGGGGGGTGAGGTTCTTTGCCTCACCTCTGTTGGCCCCCAAATTTTAGACCATCACTAGTAGAGGAGGATGCAAAATGCCATGACATTAAGCCAATTGAGGGCTCCTTTGAAAAATTGTACCACCGGTGACATCATCAGCAAAAATACCCCAACACTACCACAAGTCGCTGCACCAACAGATAGTTCACAATGCATACAGGTGAGCTCACAATGTGTCCAGGCAAGTTCTGCAAGCAGTTCAGTGATGGCTATTGTAGAAGCTGTAGATTGGTTTTATCTTTGACTTCACCAGCACTGGGATGAAGATAGGAATTCTGGCAACAATGGCTAAAGAAAAAATTATGTAACATTACAGAAGGCACTAAAAGAAAACAATTTTCTTAACAATTTACATTATCTTTAAGAGAATTATTAAATATAATGAAAAGGAAAGGTGAAAGTAAACAAACAGATCTGTTAACCTCCTTTTTTGTTTACATATTAAAACAATACTCAACAGTTGTTTACCCAATTTAAATTAAACCATATAAATCACGTGAAAAAAAAAATATTTGGATCCATTTTATCATGAGCGCTCATCATATATGATATATGGACATACATACATTCAAACATATAACACAAAACACAAGTGTGCACACATAATATAATACATACAACACATAACATTATAGTAAAGGCCTTATAACTTTTTACAGGTGAAATCTCCATTGCAATGTTTAAAAACTCTATAGTCAAAAAATAGAACTGATCAGCAAAACATTAACCTAGGTCTGTATGAGCTCAAAAAACAAAATAGAACTTCATGATATGGCAAAGGGCAATAATAAAATAGATATTGAAAAAAGCATCCTGGTTCTGTTGCAGATGTGTTATGGATTTGAGCCAAATCATCTTCTTTGGTCTGTTCGAAATCGCTTTAGTTAATCTTTCTGGAATCCAAATCGGGCTGCTGTTCTCCCTGTGGAAACACATAAACAGACCCCCGACTCCAGACAATCACTGGGTCAGGACCTTGGTTAATCTCTCTGGAATCCAAATCGGCTGCTGTTCTCCCTGTGGAAACACACAAACAGACCCCCGACTCCAGACAATTACTGGGTCAGGACCTTTCCATTGTCCTGTTAGAATATCCTTCCAAAGTACCTTGGGCTTATGTACATTTTTTGGACACATATGCCTTTCCGCAGCACTAAGTCCTGATGAATCCAAATTTAAAAAGTTTAGAGTAAAAAGGGTTATTTTAAGTTTATCTTTGGGGAATATATACCCCTTCCCAATTCCTTCTTTTTGCTTTAATAAGTACATTTTAATAGTTTGATGAGCTCTTTCAACTATGCCTTGTCCCTGTGGATTGTATGGGATTTCTGTTATATGAGTAAAGCCAAATGTTGAGCAAAATTGTTTAAAAGAGGTAGAAGTATAACCAGGGGCATTATCTGTTTTTAACTGTTTTGGAACACCCACAGTGGCAAAATTTTGTAAGCAATGAGCTATAACATCTTTAGTTTTTTCTCCGGCATGAAGGGAGCCCATCAAAAATCCAGAAGAAGTATCAACTGTAACATGCAAATATTTTAATTTTCCAAATTCTGGCAAGTGTGTGACGTCCATCTGCCAAATATGGTTAGGTGTCAATCCTCTAGGATTGACTCCAAGATTAACTTGTGGTAAAAAGGTCACACAATTTTGACATTGTTTTATTATTTGTCTAGCTTGTTCCTTAGTTATTTTAAAACGCTTTTTTAAAGTATTAGCATTGACATGGAACTTTTTATGAAAATTTATAGCTTCTTCTAGTGTAGAGAAAATATGTATGTCATGTGTAGTTTTATCTGCTAAATCATTGCCCAAACTAAGGGCTCCAGGCAATCCTGTATGTGCCCTGATATGTCCTATAAAGAATGGATCTTTTCTGTCCCAGATTAGACTTTGTATAGTGGAAAGCAAAGAGAAAACAGTAGAAGAAGGGGAAATCCTACCAGCATCTTCAAGAGATACTATAGCATTAACTACATACTGACTATCAGAAAATAAATTAAATACAGAATCTTTAAACATCACAAAAGCTTGTAAAACTGCATTAAGCTCTACCTTTTGAGCTGATTGTTTGGGTACTAAAAATGTAAAAGTTTGATCAGGGGTAACTACTGCTGCTGTACCATTATTTGACCCATCAGTGAATATATTTGGAGCATTCATGATAGGTGTTTTTCTTGTCATTTTTGGAAAAATTACAGGACGCAATGACCAAAAAGACAATAAAGGATTAGATGGTAAGTGGTTATCAAATGAAACATTAGATTTGCACATGATTATTGCCCAAGTATTTAACTCATTAGCTAACTCATCAATTTGATTCATAGTATATGGAGTAATAATTTTATTGGGAGAAATTCCAAACACTCCCTTTGCTGCTTTTATTCCTTTGAGTATTAATTGTCCTACAGCCTCAGGATACCTAGTAAGAATAGTGTTAGGAGAATAAGATAAATGTATCCATAATAATGGACCTTCTTGCCAAAATACTCCTGTAGGAATATTTTTTGTTGGTAGTACAATAAATAATAAAGGCAAACTTATATCAATTCTATCCAAATGCATATTTTCCATATATGTTTCAATGATTTTTAATGCCTTTCTTGCTTCAGGCGTTAACATTCGGGGTGAATTTGGATCTGATGGACCTTTTAGGATATCAAATAAAGGTCCCAACTCTCCTGTTGGTATACCTAAATAAGGCCTTATCCAATTTATGTCTCCTAATAACTTTTGAAAGTCATTAAGTGATTTGAGTTGATCTACTCGTATTTGAATTTTTGGTGGACGGACCATGGTTGAGGATAATAGAACTCCTAAATAATTAATTGGAAAATTTAATTGTACTTTATCTATTGCTATCTCTAGATTATAATTTTTTAATAAGTTTGTAAGTGTGGCATAACATTCTAGCAATGTGTTTTTATCTTTGTGTGCTAATAATACATCATCCATATAGTGAAATATTTGTAGTTCAGGATTTTGATTTCTAAGTGGCTGGATTACTTTGTTAACATAAATTTGACACATAGTTGGGCTGTTAGCCATCCCTTGAGGGAGTACTTTCCATTCATATCTCTGATCAGGACCTTCATGATTCAGTGCAGGGATAGTAAATGCAAAACGTGGGCTATCCTCAGGATGAATTGGAATTGAAAAAAAAAACAATCTTTAATATCTATAACTAAAACATACCAGGTTTTTGGCAAAGCAGACAATTGAGGAATCCCTGATTGAGCAGGTCCCATAATAACCATCTCATTATTAATGGCTCTTAAATCTTGCAATAATCTCCATTTACCAGATTTCTTTTTGATGACAAAAATGGGAGTATTATGGGGAGATACAGAAGGTTGTATATGTCCTTCTGCTAATTGTTGTTTGACCAGGTCATGGGCTGCTTGTTTCTTTTCTTTAGTCAGGGGCCACTGAGGGTCATTTGCGATGTTTAGATATTAGGTACCTATTGGGGTATTTAAAATAGTGTGTTTCCTGGCACATCTTCACTTTCATCCTCAAACATGAAGACCAACGGACACGGGGACAAACCCACATTGTTACACTTATCTGATATTTGCCAAGGGTGTCAAAATCTCATGTTGAAGAAAAGGTAGCCTGTTAAACAAATCATTCTGGGAAGACTGGACATCGATATGTAGAGGAATGAAACTAGAGTCCTATCATCTCTCACCCCGCGCAAAAATCAACTGAAACAGGACCAAAGACCGAGAAATTAGACTGAGAACTCTGCAGCTGGTACAAGAAAACTGAGGATCAACCCTCCAACATATTGGCACACATACCAACTTTCTTAAGAAGACCTAGAAAGCTCACAAAATGAAACCAAGAATTAATAAGTGGGATGGCATCAAATTAAAATCTTCTGCAGAGCAAAGGAAATGATTCAGAGAGATTATAGAGTGGGAAAAATACTTTGCCAGCTACTCCACTGACAGGGAATTCATATCCATATTCATATTATAAACCAGTCAAATAATACCCACAAAACAATAACCCAAGCAAGGAATGGGGAAAAGAACTAAACTAAGCAGATTTTCGAAATATTAGAGCTCAAGAATGTGTTTGCTTATATTATATGATATGTTCATATATGTGAGCATTGTGCTCATGTTCCATAAGGTGTATTCTTAGACTTTGTCAATGTTCTTCAAGACCATATACACAAGAGGATCCCCTAATGACCCATAGTTTTCTAAAGACAGCAAGTTCCCAATTTGTTGATTAACTGTATTATTTCTTTTTTTCTAATGACTCTCATCTGTCTTTTATTATAATCTGTTTCCTTTTGGTTGGGTTTATTTTATTGCTCTAGTTTGCTTATTTTTTACATTGGATGATCAAGCAATTTACTATTTGTTTCCTTATTAATAAAGGTGGTGAAGGGTAGGATAGTTCTATGAGTACAGTCTAACCTGATACTTGTACCAAAGTACTCTGAAAGTTGTCTGAAAAATATTCTTCAGTGTAAATATTCTAAAGGAATTTTCAGAGATGTGGACAGGAAAAAAACCCACATTTTTAGACTAACATAGTGTAATCTCTTCCTTAACCATCTACAGATTCCTTTAAATTCAGAAGCTCGTATAATTCATGGTCAGCCATTTGGGACATACATGCAGATACAGTTAAGTTGATGAAACAGTAAGGACTACAGTTATGGTCTTTGGACTTCATGTCCTATCAATTAATATCTCAAAGCAGAAATTTAAAGCAGACACATTTCACAGGATTACCAACAATTATAATACAGTGTCTACATTTTTATTAGACCCTGTCTCATAAGGACTGACTGCAGGGACGTGGTATATGATTTACGTAGGTCTAACCCCCACATACCTTCAGTAATGTGATTTGTATACTGATAACTCCTTACTGATAAATAACAGAAACTGACATGAGACTGTGTTTCTCTATCTTATTATTCACTGATTTGAGGTCAACTTGGGGGAAAGTATTGAAAATGAAACTTTTTTTTTTAATTTGAGAAATTAAAATTTTGACAAAATCTAAGGACAGGTACTCAGGCTTCCATACCAATAGGACATGTCAGAGAGAGAGAGAGAGAGAGAGAGAGAGAGAGAGAGAGAGAGAGAGAGAGAAATCATTTTCATCAGTTCACCTTATAATTTGACTTGCTCCAGGGTTAGATGACTTCTGATGAATAAATGATGCCAAGTAGATTATCACTGTATTGCCTGCACTTCATGCCTTCTTTCTCACAGGACCAGCGAATGCAGAACTGACAATCAAAAATGAATATATATATCATTGGCACTTGCAATTTATATCAAAGAGACCAGGTGTTTAAAATTACAGGGTTCCTCTGGACTCCTACAAATTATGTCAGGACTGATACTTGTACCAAATTCTATGCCTGGGCACATTTCATGTAAAAGGATTTTCTTACAGATATGTTATGTATTTGTTAAAAGAAGATATTTATAAAACATACAAATTACTGTTGAATGAAGGACTTGCACCCCAGGTTGAGAGACTGCTTTTGTACTGTATGTCTTGTCCTCAGCCCTGTTGGTCCAGAGCAGCGAGTAGGTTGCACACAGGCCCCCAAAATTGCCGGGAGACAGCATAGGATACAGATGAGTTATTGGGGAAAACAACA
Source organism: Marmota flaviventris (assembly GCF_047511675.1). Classification (NCBI taxonomy): domain Eukaryota; kingdom Metazoa; phylum Chordata; class Mammalia; order Rodentia; family Sciuridae; genus Marmota; species Marmota flaviventris. The sequence continues at coordinate 46,934,159 of NC_092518.1, read as the reverse complement.
GAGATCAGAGGCTGTTCCAAGAAGAGATCATTGGCAACAGGGTAAAGAGAAAGCACCTCAGTCCCTCATTGCTTTGTCAGACAGCACTTCCTCTCCCTCTCTGGGCTTGGTCCAGTGGCACCCTGCTGGAGGAGTGACACAGTGCCCTGAGTTTCATGCCTGTCACCACTCAGAGAAGGGTTTTATGTCTTAGAATGCAGAAGTAGTGACTTCATCAGAACCAGCTTGCTTAGTAGGCTTATATGACCCATGGAGCAACTGTGGGGTGTACGTGTACGAAGGTAGCTTTCTGCCTGGAATCTCAGTGAATAATCCCAGTAGGGTAAGGCTGGAGGATCTCAAGTTCTAGGCCAGTCTCAGTAACTTAGTAGGACCCTGTCTCCAAATACAAAATAAACGCTGGGGATGTAACTCAAAAGTAAACTACCCCCTGGATTGAACTCCAATGCCAAAAATGAACCAAGAAAGAAAGATGGAAGGAAGGAAGGAAGAGAAAATAATAGGAAAAAAAAGAAAGTAACATTCTACAGATAACACTAAATTTGTCCTAGTTCCCAGCACCCATAAGAGAAAGACAGTGTCCCTCAAGATAATATATATGGACTTTCTGTTCCAGGCCTACTCTCATTGTTCCCTTAAGTTGGCTTGTTTGCGGGGAACAGAAAGTGGCATTCAGGAACATGGTGTTCCCTGTCTTCTTTTCCTTTAGGGATGATACACTGTGTTAGTCTGCTGGGAGCCATTAGCCAAGTAGGTATGACAATTTCCTTGCCAGCATACCCCATGTTGCTTAGTGGAAGGACTCGTGGAAATAGGACATTTTGCAGTGACATTGCATGTAGGTGACCTTGCTCAAGGACCAGGGCGGATCCGGGTTTAGGGCGTTCCGGTTTAGGATAATCCGGTTTAGGGCTTGGTTTAGGATAATCCGGTTTAGGGCGTTCCCGGTTTAGGACATTCCAGGTTTAAGGTTATTCCTGCTGGGAATAGGGCGTATCCTGCTGCCTGAGTTCCCCTTGAGTTCTCACGGGATTCAGACAGTATTTTTTGGGAGACAGAAGCCCAGTGGGGGTGGATTTGGGCAGAGAACGTGGATTTCCCCAGAACGTGATTGTAGACGGCTGGTGTGAGTTCGGGAATAAAGAGTTGCTGTTTGAATCTACAAGCTGTGTGGTGGCTCGTGATTTTGTGCCCAGCCAGACTGCGGCATTAGTCAATATAGATTTGATTCAGTTTGTTTCTACATCTCAAAGTCTATAAGTCATGCTTTGGGGTGCACGGTATCTGAACAACTGGACAAAGTATCCTTGTGTGTTTATCGTATATGAACTTTGTGATGAAAATATCAGCAATGATACACCTTCATTTTTATATACAACACTGTGGAAAACAAAACCTCATATCTGCATTCTTTTTTGGGGGGGAGTGGGGTACTGGGGATTGAACACAGTGTTACCCTACCACTGATCAAAATCCCCAGCCTTGCAGTTGCTGAGAATGGCTTTGAAATCATGATCCTCCTGCCTCAGCCTCCGGAGCCACTAGAAATATACCTGCATTCTAAATGGACAACACGCTTGCTTCTGATCCTTGATGGCAGGACCATCTCTGCACTTACCCTTCTTTTGCCAAATTAGTTTCTGTTGGTCAGTTTCTAGGCCAAGCCCTTAAAAATAAAAAGAGCTTTTATTAACAATTGAAGCAATAAAATGTGCCACATAAAGAAGGAAAAGATAATCTTTTCTGAAGTGGTATTTAATGCAGTCCCATGAGCTGCAGTGGTAATAATTTTGAAGCTTAAGCCTTCCAAGAGGATACTTTCAGGAGTCTTTTGAAAAAACAGGAAGAGAAAGTTTTGCAAGTATTACCCTTTAGCATTCCCAAGAGTATCTCATGCAGCTTAGCTGACCGTTTTGTACTTAACTGTTACTGTACTTGTTATTGTGCTTACCACATTAAATTGGTGACTATGCATCTTGTTGTAATCTTTGCTTACTATTGTCCATAGGGACCTTCAATAATTGGGGTTTTCTTAGAGTCTCCCAGGCTAGATTGTGAGCTCAAGACTGAAACCATCTCTCATGAGAGTCTACAGACCCTTAGAGTCAACCATAGTACATGCATGAGTAGCCACCACCACATGCTGTGTGAAATAACGGGTCTCAGAAAATCAAGTTTTCTAATTTCTGCTTTTCGGGCCACCATGTAAGGACCTTAGAAATTGCCACTGTAGCCTAACAAGTAAAAGTCATATCAAACTAAAGAGCAAGAGCTCTACTTAGATCCACCAGAGAACTGAGGCCATGAGGGAGGTCCTGCCCAAGAAATGGGAAGGCAGGCAGACACACACAATTACAACTTGCTAGGTTTTCTAGAGCAGAAACATTCATGGGAGCCAGGACCAGGGTAGGAAAAATTCCATGTTAGGTGAGGAGTGGCTGGCAGCTCCGTGAGATCAAGTTTCAGAGTTTAAAATACAGGGGCCCCTGTGTGGGGCAGCTCCCACTTTTGTAAATTTTGACCTCTCTTACCAGTACCAAATTCTGTGGTGAAGATAGGAGAAAAATCTAGAGCATCCAGTAGCAGGAGGAGAAAATTCACCATTTTGAGATTCTCTAGAACTTCTTAACACCTGCTGCCCTGAAAGAGCAATAATTTTATCAGAGGCTAGCTTGCTATGGTCCTATCAGTATCCAGCCTTCTAGGAGGAAGGGAAACACTCAACTACACCCCTCGCCATACATCCTAAGGGGGTGAGGAAATATGCAAACACAATAGAAGGTAATCTCAAACATCATCTGAAGGATTCCTGGAAAAAGAAAGAGGGTACAGTTGACAACCGAGCACAGTGCCCTGCTACAATAAAATTTTCTCTTCATGGTATATTCTATAATATAGACATGCATAGTACTTGTACTGTCTTTGCTCCAGAGTGATCCAATAGACTGTGTACTTTTAATCATAGAACTGAATAATATTTCAAGAGTTAAATTTGGTCTTCTTAGAATGGTCTTGGTCTGGCCCTCTTAGCCACATTGCATCAAAAGTGCAAACTATTAATAGCATATAAATACACCAAGATTTCTGTCTCCCACCCTGCATAAAAGTCAAATCCAAGTGGATCAAGACTAAGGAATTAGTCCTGAAATTTTGCAACTACTTGAAGAAAACATAGAATCAACACTCCATTATGTTGATAAGATACCGACTTCTTTAACAAGACACCTAACTCAGAAGAAATAAAACCAAGAGTCAATACATGGGATGGCATCAAATGAGAAAGCTTCTGTAAAGCAAAGGAAATTATTCAGAGCATGAAAAGAGAGATGACAGAATGCGAGAAAATATTTGCCACCTACTTCACTGAGAAGAGAATCAATATCCAGAATATATAAAAACTCAAAAAATTCAACATCCCAAAAACAAATAATCCAACCAAAAAATGGACAAAAGAACTAAAAAGACACTTCTCAAAAAGAAAGAAAGACAAAATGCCAACAAAAAAATTAAAATGGCTGGGGGTGGAGCTCAGTAGTTAAGCACTCTAGGTTCAATCCCCCATACCAAAAAAAAAAAAAAAGATATAGTGAAGATCATTTTAATACACGATGAGGGAAATCAAGAGGGAGGGAGGAGGAATTGGAAAGGGGAGAAAATGCAGAAAGAATTTAATAAAATCACACTATATGTATGTATGAATAATCAACACATAATTCCACCTTTATTCAATATGTATATAGCGCTAATCAGAACTAAATAAATAAACAATAAAAGGAAGACAGTAAAGTGGAATAAGGAGAAAATGGGGACAGAGTATGGTATGGAATGTGGGGGTCACCAGGGACTGAAATGGAGTAAATCAAATTCCATACATGTATAATTTTGTCAAAATGAGCCCTACTGATATGTATACCTATTAGGCACCCATAAAAGAAAAAAAATAAATAAAATCCCGAATTAAGAACAGTTCCATAAGGAAGTTAACATTTTCTAAATTAGACAACTGACCTCAGGGATTGTGTTATGGAAGTGCACTTGAACAACAGAAATGAAATTTTAATTTCCTTCTGGAGTCTATTCTTTTTTATAATTTTTATTGTTTCTTTTTAGTTATGCATAACATTAGGTTTCATTTTGACTTAATTATAAAATCATGGAATATAATTTGTTTTAATTCAGTCCCCAGTACTTCCCCTTTCCTTTCCCTCCTCTCACCCCCTGTTCACATCCTTATTTCTACTATTTACATATAGTTTTTTAAAATTACTGTCTTGTGTGTGTATGTGATGGTGAGTGTCAGGCAAGATCATTCCACTGTTTATTCCTCATCCCATCCCTCCTACCTCCCCTTCATTCTCCTTTGTCTACTCCACTGATCTTCTAGTTTTTATACTCCCCTCTTATTTTGGATTAGCTTCTGAATATCAGAGAAAACATTCGAGTTTGACTTTTGGTGACTGCTTATATCACTCAGCATAATAGTCTGCAGTTCCATCCATTTACCAGAAAATGCCATAACGGCATTCTTTTTTTCTTGAAGATTGAGTATTTCTTTTTAAAAAACCTTTATTTTATTTATTTTTATGTGCTGCTGAGTATCGAACCCAGTGTCTCGCAAGTGCTAGACAAAAGCTCTACCGCTGAGCCATAACACCAGCCCCCATAATGTCATTCTTTATGACTGAATTATACCCCATTGTGTATATATATCGCATTTTCTTCATCCATTCATCTGTTGAAGGGCACCTAGATAGAAGAAAAAGTTGGCTACAATCTACATACTGTGGGGTCGGGCTCCAAATTCCTCAATAGGACACCCATAGCACAAAAGTTACTAACTAGAATCAACAAATGGGACTTACTCAAACTAAAAAGTTTTTTCTCAGCAAAAGAAACAATAATAGAGGAAAATAGAGAGCCTACATCCTGGGAACAAATCTTTACTCCTCACACTTCAGATAGAGCCCTAATATCCAGAATATACAAAGAACTCAAAAAATTAGACAATAAGATAACAAACAACCCAATCAACAAATGGGCCAAGGACCTGAACAGACACTTCTCAGAGGAGGACATACAATCAATCAACAAGTACATGAAAAAATGCTCACCATCTCTAGCAGTCAGAGAAATGCAAATCAAAACCACCCTAAGATACCATCTCACTCCAGTAAGATTGGCAGCCATTATGAAGTCAAACAACAACAAGTGCTGGCGAGGATGTGGGGAAAAGGGTACACTTGTACATTGCTGGTGGGACTGCAAATTGGTGCAGCCAATTTGGAAAGCAGTATGGAGATTTCTTGGAAAGCTGGGAATGGAACCACCATTTGACCCAGCTATTCCCCTTCTGGGTCTATTCCCTAAAGACCTAAAAAGAGCATGCTACAGGGACACTGCTACATCGATGTTCATAGCACAATTCACAATAGCAAGACTGTGGAACCAACTTAGATGCCCTTCAATAGACGAATGGATAAAAAAATGTGGCATTTATACACAATGGAGTATTACTCTGCATTAAAAAATGACAAAATCATAGAATTTGCAGGGAAATGGATGGCATTAGAGCAGACTATGCTAAGTGAAGCTAGCCCATCCCTAAAAAACAAATGCCAAATGTCTTCTTTGATATAAGGAGAGTAACTTAGAACAGAGTAGGGACTAAGAGCATGAGAAAAAGATTAACACTAAACAGGGATGAGAGGTGGGAGGGAAAGGGAGAGAGAAGGGAAATTGCATGGAAATGGAAGGAGACCCTCAGGGTTATACAAAAGTACATACAAGAGGAAGTGAGGGGAAAGGGAAAAATAATACAAGGGGGAGAAATGAATGACAGTAGAGGGGGTAGAGAGAGAAGAGGGGAGGGGAGGGGAGGGGGGATAGTAGAGGATAGGAAAGGCAGCAGAACACAACAGACACTAGTATGGCAATATGTAAATCAGTGGATGTATAACTGATGTGATTCTGCAATCTGTATACGGGGTAAAAATGGGAGTTCATAACCCACTTGAATCAAAGTGTGAAATATGATATATCAAGAACTATGTAATGTTTTGAACAACCAACAATAAAAAATTAAAAAAAAATCTTTGCACAAATTTCTAATTGTTTCATCTATTAGATGAATTATATAGTTGATAACTTTTCCATTGTATTACAGTCTATCTGCACTTCCTTGGTCAAATTTTAGAAATATCCTATAGTTTCAGTACACTTCATTTTTTATACTCTTGCCTCTTTCTAGTAAGATCTGTTCTGAAACTTCCTCTTACATTTTTCTTCTCATATTCTTTTTTAGAATATATTTTTAGTTGTAGATGGACACAATACCTTTATTTGTTTATTTATTTATTTGGTGCTGAGGATTAAACCAGTGCCTCACACATGCTAGGCAAGTGCTCTACCACTGAGCTACAACCCCAGCCCCATTTCTCATATTGTTGTGCAATCCCTATTTTGCCAGCGAGATCTTTGTAAAAGAAAAAAAGTCATTTCATATATTTTATATCTTCAAATTGGTTTAGTAAATATGTCCATGCCAAATAAAGCACACAATTTGATATTTAATTTTATTTGACATCAGAAAGATGAGCTTTTATTGATCACTGCCTTCTTTTTCTAGTTCAGTACTTTCTTGGCAATGAAACCAGACACCTCTAGTTTTCTTTCCAACTCTAGAATAGACTTTCTTGGTCCCAAATCCACACTCTCAGTCTACCACTATTTCTGTTTCAGTTGCTACTATGTATCCCAAGTCATTATCGTCCCTCTTTTGAACTGCTATACAATTTCCATTACTACTCTTCTCCATAATATTTTCTAGGGATTCCATTATGATATAACATTATAAAAAAACTTCTAATTGTATATATACCTTTGTTCAGGGCTCTTATATTATTCAAATTGCCAATTAAAATTAATACACTCATTTATGCATAAATTATATATTGAAGGTGAGATGGTTTTGCATCATTGTATTACTTTCTCAATGGGATTTTTTTTTCTTGTGATTCTGGTGGTAAAGCACAGGGTTTTGTACATGCTGGCAAGTGCGCTACCATTGTGTTATATCCCCAGCCCCATGGCTATTTAATTTTCTTTAAATGCAATATAATTATCAAATTCAGCCTGTCAATTCCTGAAAAAACACTGGTGGAACTGAAAGGTGAATATGTTTTGGAAAATTACCTCTTAACAGTTGAATCTTCCTATTTATGAAGATTGCTCCATATTGTCATTTATTTGAATTTTTCCTCTTTTAATAAAATTCATGTTTTACAAAAAAAAGAACTCAAAAAGATAAACACCAAAAAAAAAACCCAAATAACCCAATCAATAAATGGGCCAAGAACCTGAATAGACAATTTTCAGAAGACGATATACAATCAATCAACAAATATATGAAAAAAATGCTCATCATCTTTACCAATTAGAGAAATGCAAATCAAAACTACTCTAAGATATCATCTCACTCCAGTCATAATGGCAGCTATTATGAAGATAAACAACAATAAGTGTTGGCGAGGATGTGGGGAAAAAGGTACACTCATACATTGCTGGTGGGACTGTAAATTGCTGCAATCAATATGGAAAGCAGTATGGAGATTCCTTGGAAAATGTGGAATGGAACCACTATTTGACCCAGCTCTCCCTCTCCTCAGTCTTTACCCAAAGGACTTAAAAACAGCACACCACAGGGACACATCTACATCAATGTTTATAGTAGCACAATTCACAATAGTTAAACTGTGGATCCAACCTAGATGCCCTTCAGTAGATGAATGGGTTAAAAAAAACTGTGGCATATATACACAATGGAATATTGCTCAGCAATAAAAGAGAATAATTGCATGGCATTTGCAGGTAAATGGATGGCGTTGGAGAAGATAATGCTAAGTGAAATTAGCCAATACCAAAAAGACAAATGCTGAATGTTTTCCCTGATATAAGGAGGCTGACTCATAGTTGGGTAAGGAGAGGGAGAATGGGAGGAATAGATGAACTCTAGATAGGGCAGAGGGGTGGTAGGGGAAGCTAAGGGGCAGGGGGTTAGCAATGATGGTGAAATGTGATGCACATCATTATCCTAAGTATATATGAAGACATAATTGGTGTGAATATACTTTATATACAGAGATATGAAAAATGTGCTCTATATGTTTAATAAGAATTTTAATGCATTCCGCTGTCATGTATTTAAAAAATAAAATTAATTAAAAAAAATTGGTCCCTGACTGACTACAGAGCCATTATTGCCCCAAGATGAAAATACAGTATCAGTAGTAGATTGATCTTCATGATGTTGAGGAAGTTGTATCTGGGAGTTATTTCTTATTACAGCTTTATTTAACGTGATCTGATGATATGGTGTCCTTCATACTTTAGCCTCTATCCTAAAACCTGAATTATTGTCTGTCAAACACTTTCCCCAGTCTGAAATAATTTACTAATTGACTTTTAACTTTTTTCCTGCAGTACAAAGGGAACATGTGTTAAGTGATGACTTTTCTTCATGCCTTGTTTTATTTTGTTTAAAATAGATAAAATAATATCATGTTTATGCTTCTGGATATAATTAGGGAGAAACTGATGGTTAAAAATCATTTAATAATTCAGTGTTTCCGTGTTTTACATATTCATTGTATTCCATCTTCAGATTCACATAATTGGTAAGGTGGGGCCAATGCCTACCTAAAAAAGCATCTGTGCACCTTAGCCACATGGGTAAAAGGACTGGCTTCCATCCATCCATCCAGCAACAAGAATTTTCTGAGCAAATGCTATGCACTGTTTTAATTGTTGTGGATTAAGCAGAAAAGTTATAAATATCTAGCCTCATAGGATTTACCAATTATATATATATATATCCCATTATAGGGTGGCAAGTGCTCTGTGGAACAATGTGGAAGATCAGGGAAAAGGTATGGAGAACATTTTCATTCAGGATGATCAAGGAAGGCCATTCTGAAAGATGATTGAGCAGACATTGAGGAAACAAGCCATGTGATTACCTGGAGTAAGAACATCCTGGAAAGAAGGAATACTAAATACTCTGAGTGGAAAACCTATTTCATGAATTCTTGGAATACTAAAGACTCTTGTAATACTCTCAGCATCTGAGATTTTGGCACATAGCACTCAAAGAAAGCCAGTTGGTGTTAGCAACTCTTTTTTCTACAACCTGTGAAAGAGGTGGAGTTATTCTCATTGTACAGAGGAAAGACTTGAGAACTAGGCAAATGTCCTGATCCCACTATCTTACTCATGCCTGAAATTTCTAAAAGAGGGGTGAAATCTTTTGCATCAGGAGAGACAGAGGGTTTGAGTGATACGGCTAGAGTGGACACTATTCACATTGCATGTCAGCCAAATAGGAAGTATGTATGAATTATAATATGGGGATTATGGCCACCATAATATTGCTTCTTCTGAAGAAGCATAGGACTTCAGGAGGAAGAGGACAACTAGGAAATGAGAGAGGAGTAGAAAGTGAAAAGTGGGGAGCAGTAAGTTTTCTACAATATTACATCTTCACAATATTGAGTTCACATTCCTGCTACATTAATGGGAGCTTACATATAAAGACTCTTTTGAAAGATAGTTCAGACCCCAAATGCTTGACTTCATCAGATATGGATACTTTTTTTTCAATATCATTGGATTGGATTATAAAGTTTGGGAACATTTTTATGTATTCTATTTAAATACTTTAAGCAAAAAGTAATAATTTTTAGGTACTTTTTGTAGATGTCTGCTTTTAAGAAACATTACACACTTACATTTTGGTGTCACTTGATATGGTAATGTCTTGAAAATTCAATAACCATATAATTCCTTGTACTACTGTAACATATTTAACAGTGTAGAAAGGCAGTCATTAAAATAGACCAGATGAGAACAGCAGCAACGGTTACCCAACATAGCATCACACAAATTCTAAACTAGCCTAAAGTTACTGTTTTGCTCCATTCTTTAACAGAGACAAAAATTATACTACTAGCCTTTCTATTTACTTAAGCCCTCAAAGTGTGACATTACTGTGTCATCTATCCAATATTCTGAATATTATTTCCAGGAAATAATTTAAATTATACTTGTTTTAAATTTTTTCTTGTTTCTTAAGTTTTAGTTTGTTTGATTAGATCTTCTTCATAAATATAGACAATTCTGTTTTCCACTGAAAACTTTCATTAAACAAATACATTTGTAATTTTTTCTGAACCTAAAATAGTTCCTTATGTGCCCTTATACCACTAAGAAAAAAACATTATGTTTAAAGATATTGTTAATATGCTTGAATATTTGCCTTCAGAGAATATACATTTGTTTACGTTGTTCTAAGTCAAAGAGTCATCCTTAGAGTTCGAGAATCAGTTGATTTTATAAAACCCAAACTGCAATGCCTTGTGTAATGTTAGTGTCATATAAAAATGCTGTATTGCTATTGTTTTATTTCTAATGTTTTTTGGCTGACACATTTCAATTATAGTTAAAGAATAACCATAGATTTTGAAAAGACGAGATTAAACCACATATCCTGTTCTTTTGTTGGATATGTGTTAAAATTCTCTCAAAATCTTACATTATTCTTCATAGAAGTCTTCAACATTTTTGTTAAATTTATTCTCATTTGATACTATTTAAAATTGTATATTTTCTGAAGCTTTATATTCCATTTGAGCTAGTATTTAGAGATACAAATTTTGTATGTTCAATTCCTATCTAGCAATCACAATAAATATGCTTATAAATGCCAGATTTATTTCCAGTTATGTTTTGATTTTTAACATGCATAGCATATTTTATTTGGATAATGACAATTTTGTTATTGCTGTTTTAAACATTATACCTATTATTTTATTTTAGTTAGCTTGTTGTTACTGTGACCAAAATACGTAACAAGATCAATTTAGAGGAGGAAAAGTTTATTTGATGCTCATGGTTTCAGAGACCTCAGTCCATTGATGGCCAATCCCATAGTTCTGGGTCCAAGGTGAGGCAGCACATCATGGTGGAAGGACACAGTAGGGGAAATTTATTCAGCTGATGGCAGGGTCAGGAAGCAGAAGAAGGAGAGAGAGGAGAAGAGGGCCACAGGGAAGACGCACCCTTCCAGTGCATGTCCCCAGTGATCCACTTCCTTCCATCACTCCCCACTTGCTTCTAGTTACTATCCACTCAGTTCATTCTCATTAGGATGGAATGATTAGGTTACAACATTCATAATGCAATAATTTTACCTCTGAAAATTCCCGAGTTGACAGGAGCTTTGGAAAGATACCTTATATCAAAACTATAACACATTTATTTTTCTCATTTTATATCATGAGACAACTGGCTGAGCAGTGTTGAATAAATCTGCCAATGATGGAAAACTGTCTAATTTCTGATCAGAAAGGGAAAATTACAACACTCCACCTTGAAGTATATTGTATTCTTCAGGCAGTGGCACTTTGTCAGGTTATGTAGGTTCCATTCTATTTCTAAATGACAAGAATATTTATCTTGAGCATATATGTTGACTTTCATCAAACCCTTGCATTGCAACTACTGTGATGATCATATGATTGTTCCTCCAATAATTTGTTAATAGGGTAAATTACAATGATAGTTTCTACATTCATACCATCTTTAAATTCTTAAGGTAAATATAATTTTACTATGATATATTTTATTTTTTGTGTCATCTATGTCTTAATATTTTGTTTGGAACTTCTATATCTATCCTCAGGAGTGAGATTATCCTATGCTTTTATTTCATATACTTTAATTTTTTGTACCAGGGATTGAACCCAGAGGTGCTTAACCACTGAGCCACATCCTCAGCCTCTTTTTATATTTTATTTTGAGACAGGGTCTCACTAAGTTTCTGAAGCTGGCTTTGAACTTGTGATCTTCCTGCGTCAACCTATTGTGCCACTGGGATTACAGGTGTGTGCCAAGTTACCCAACTTAGTTCAGATACTCATATTGTTGGAATTTGAGATCAAAATTATGCAAGCTTGAAGCTGGAGTTGTAGCTCAGTGGTAGAATGCTTGCCTCACACATGTAAGGCACTGGGTTCAATCCTCAGTACCACATAAAAATAAATAAATAAAATAAAGCTATTGTGTCCATCTACAACTAAAAACTTTTTAAAATTATGCAAGTTTTATAAAATAAAATGACATGAAACTTCTTTCTCTTTTCTCTTGAACTGAGGTGTCTGCGTGGTTGTGGGTTATACAAGGCTGGGTTTTCCTATGAGCAGATGTTTCTAGATTGCTTCTCTTTTATGTTTGGGCTGAACTTAAAGGGCGCAGCCAGAAGGGGCAGCTCAAAATTCCATTCCTTCCAACTTTGTAAGACATATTTTTCCTGCAAGATGCCTCAAATCTTGGTGTCACCTGAAAAGCTACTTGCTCCTGTGTCCATGCTGATATTAATCTTCTGTACACAGGAAGTTAAAATTAATCACTCTGTTTATTTGCCTAGGTAATGTGATGTGTACAATATGGCTTTGAATGGGCTGATCAACACTAGAGCTGTGTACAGTTATTACAATAAACCCATTTATTAAGTTACTTGAAAATAACAGGAATCATTATAAAAATTCAAATTTACTGGGTGTTAGCTATTTCTCAGTGCTAATTCTCGTATGTGTACACCCTCACTGAATCTTCCTAAAGAAGGTTAATCAGAGTTTTCATAAAATTGACAATGACTGATTTCAGTAAGAAGCAGATTTAGGGATTCTATTTTTATGCCAAAACTCCTTCCTCTTTCTCAAAGTTATAGTTCAGAAAGTGTCAACTATAAAAGAATAATGCTATATATTATATAATGATTATAGTGGCAATGTAGTACGTGTATGTATGCTTGTGTTTTTATAATTAAAATCATTTGTTCTTATCTTGAAGCAAGTGTTTTCCAAAATGTGGCTCAGAAACCACACAGCATGTCCCAGATGAAAAAAAATTAATATAGAAACAAACATTTTAAAAATAATTCCATGTTTTATTGTGCTACACAAAGGCATAACTCATATAATAAATAATTTGGGACTTTCTGTGAGGTGACAGAGGTGTCTTAAACCCCAGGAGAGAGGCTGGGGTTGTAGCTCAGTGGTAGAGCACTTACCTAGCATGTGTGAGGCACTGGATTTGATTCTCAGCACCATATAAAAATAAACAAATAAAATAAAGGTAGAAACATATAATAACAAAAAATGAGAAATGTCACAATAATCACTGGAAACACTATCCTCCTGTCTTCACAGTGATTCAGAGATGGGGAGGGAACATCAACAAGTCTGTTTCCTCTACAAATAATGGTAAATATTATACTATGATCTTAGAGGTAATCTGGCATTTAATAAAAATTTAAAATTACTGATTTATTGTCAGTCTCATAATTTGACTTTAAAGCCTTTGTTTTACTCTTGATGAAAGTGTTCACCAAATGTGGCACTATGGTGCTGTATGTAAAATTAGTTATACAAAAACAAATTTTAAATATTAAATGCTTGCTTTATTGTGCTATGGAAAATTACAGTTAGTATATAAAACCATTTGATAGAGTATGTGAGGAGACCAAGAAGAATTAATGCCACAAATTCCATAGTGGAATGCTACAACATCCCCTACAAATGCTTTTATTTTTTGCTGTGTTACTTCATGATAGGAATACAGCCACCCCATTAGCACACTCTAGTAAGGCAGTAAGGTAACTAAACAAAAGCAGTTGAAGTACAAAGGAAAAACAGAAGAAAGGTATCCACAAAGCAATAACAGCAAGAATCATGAACAAACTAACCTAAAATTAAGAAATAAAAGGATAAAAGACACTGATGGTAATATTAGACCCAGCAAAGAAGAATAAAAAAACTCATAATATACAAAGCAAGACTGAGCAACAAGAATGATGCTAGAGACATAAGGATATTTAATCTCAAATTATACTACAGAGCTATAGTAACAAAACAGCATGGTATTAGCATGAAAACAGACATGAAGACCAATGGAATTGAATAGAACACACAGAAAAATCCACAAAGATACAGTCCTTGACAAAGGTGCCAAAAACATAAGTTAGGGAAAAAATAACCATTTTATCAAATGGTGATTGAAAAATTGGATATCTATACATAGAAGAATGCTTGTGGTGCATGCCTGTAATCCTAGCAACTTGGGGGGCTGAGGCAGGTGGATTGCAGGTGCAAGAAATAAAATCAAGAATCAAAAATAGGATGGATTCAAATGAAAAAGCAGAGCCTATAGAATGGGAGCAAATGCATGTACATTTCAGAGTATGCAGGATGTGGCAGTCTATAGCAGAGTTGCAGTGGTCTGACTAAAGTGACACTAGTTGGTCCATGGGAGATACAGAGCTGCAGCCCCTCTCTGGAGTATACAGATTTGTGGGCTTATATCTAGGCACTCTGGATGGTGGCTGGTGTCTGTGGGAAGCTCCTCTGTAAGACCCCTTTGTGAGGTGTGCTGCTGCCCCCGCCCATGGGTGAACTAAGGTCACTGGTATGAATTTGGGGAGATGCAAAATAAAACACAGACATGAAATTCCTTTACACAAGCTTCAGGACTGCTTTCCCCAGCTCCCAGCCTCAGGCCTCCCAAAAGGGAGAGCAAGAGAAAGTCACAAGAGGCTGATGAGAGAGAGAGAGAGAGAGAGAGAGAGAGAGAGAGAGAGAGAGAGGAGCACATTCGGAAGTGAGCTATTATTTGGGAGGATGCTCTTTCTAGGAAAGTTCTATCCAAAAAATGGCAGGAGGGGTAGGATTACAAGGGGGCAGGTGAGTGTAACTCAACCCCAGTGGTATGCCTACACCTGAAGCCATGCCTTGCTATCTGAGCTGGGACAACGCCCAAGTCACTACGAAATGTAGTAATTGGTCAGAGTCCCTGTGTCAGGACTGGAAGTTGTGTTCATTCAGAGCGACTTCCCACAGTGTACCAACCTGTGTATGCAAGAGGGTCTCCATTGACTGATTGGAGTTGCCCTCAGGGAATACCCTCCAGGGATTGTGTGTGTATTTGTGCTTTTCTGGGATTCATGGCTGTGTACTTTCCAAGGGATGCTATGCTGCTAAGGCATAAGAGTCTCTGCCCTGGTAGATATAGCTTCCATGCTAGGTATTGGTGCTTGTTGACCCACCCAGAAGCCCAGTATGCATGCTCAGTGGCCACAGTGTATGCTGGCCATTTCTGTTTGGGTTTGAGGGTGCAAGGTTCAGGGTTGCCAGAGATTGTTGGCAGCAGCCTGTGTCTAAATG